>NC_135720.1:25776209-26382510 GCF_964656455.1 Halichoerus grypus | reverse complement strand
CAGACTCCCTGTTGAGCATGGAGCCTGACACAGGCCCAATCCCAGGACCCCAAGATTATGATCTGAGCAGAAACCAAGAGCCAGCTGCCTAACCAACTGAGCCACCCAGGTGCCCCAAGGATGTCATTTTTAAATACCACTCTTGACCTTCCTTTTATAAATGCACCTCTGCCTATGATCACAAAGTGCCTTCAGTAAAAAATCTCTCATAACAGCAGCAAAGTTCTTAAAGGAAGGCAGGGGAAATGCCTAACATTTGACTGAGTAAAGTGGTTTTCTTGGAATAACATACATACTTAACTCCCACTAAAGAATGTTTATACCATTCTCAAATATAGCAAAAGTCTTGAAGATTTTTCAGCTTCAAAAGCTTCTTCTGGCCCATATCCTCTTGCTAGCATATTCATTAAGAAATCCACAGGAATATAAGTAATCATTCCAGTTACAAATTTGTATTTCCAATGTATTTGTTAGTTTTGAAAACTCTTGCATTTCATAGAAGAGGTACATTTTTGATCAAAGGATAATTTTAAGCATATGAAGATTATATGGACATGTGTCGTTTGCGTGCGTCTCCTTCGGATGGTGTGTTTCAGCCACACTTCTAAATTTAGCATCAGAGTATGTGTAGGACCAAGTGGAGCACTGAGGCTGACGTAGGACCAGATGAAGAGATGCCAACCTGAGAAATGTTTGCCTCCCCACATTGTCTGTGAAAAGTTTGAACAAGGCACTAATCCTCTCTGGCTGAACGAGCCCATCTTTAAAGCCCATCAATGAGATATAGTTGTTTGTTTGTTTTCCTTCAGTTAATTTATATAAAGCACATGGAGCCCTTCAAAATGAAAACTTTATTAAGCTTAAAATGATGTTCAGAAAAATAATGAGGGAAGAACCAGTAGCTATTCCTTTATATATATTTTTGAAACTCTGTTTCCTCATTTAAGAGATTTATTGAAATAAAATTTATTGAGATAAAATTCACATACCATACAATTCACCCATTTAGAGTGTGCAATTCAGTGGTTTTGATATATTACATTATTAGTTGTTTTAATTGGGATAAAAAAATATATAACTTGAAAATTGCCACTTTTACCATTTTTATGTGTACAATTCGGTGGCACTCCCTACATCCACAATGTTGTACAGCCGTCACCACTACTTTAGAAATTGTATTCATCATCCCCAAGAGAAAGCCTTCTCCGCCAGCCCCTGGTAACTTCTCATCTACTTCCTGTCTCTGTACATTTGCCTGTTCTTGCCTGTACCTCATCTACGTGGATCATACAATATTTGTCATTTTATGCCTGGCTTATTTCACTCCGCATGTTCGCAGGGTTCATCCATGGTGTAACACGGATCAGAACTCCGTGGTATGTGTGTACCGTACTCTGTCGATACACTCGTGTCTGATGGACACTTCAGGTGTCTCCATGTTTGGCAATTGTGAATAACGCTGCAGTGAAATTGGCATACAAGGATCTGCTTAAATCCCTGCTTTTAATTCTTTGGGGCATACTGTATACCTAAGAGCGTAATTACTGGGTCATATGGGAATTCTGCTTTGCTTTTTGAGGAACATTATTACTTTTTTGAGAGTATGTACTTATGGGTTACTGAACTAAGCATCTTACATGCGTTATCACATCTAGTTCTCACAACAAACGTGTTCATTCATTCTTAGCAACTGCTTTTTAAGGGTCTCCTGTATGCCAAGCACTGTTGTAGGCACTGGGGATTCTGTAGGGAACAAAACTAAGAAAGTCTCGCCCTCTCATAGATCTTACATAATAGTAGATAATAGCAGTGACAGCAGACAATAAATAGATGTTAATACAATGCTGGGTAGAATAAATGATATTGAGGCAATGCAGACAATGCAGGGTGAGCAGGAGGAATATTGCAGGGGTGGTGGTGGTGGGATGCTGTCTGAGATGGAGTTGAAAGGGAAGGCCTCTGTAAAGCTGATGCTTGAGCAGAAACCTGAAAGAAGGGAGCACCTCCTCCAGAGATCTTGAGAGATCATTCTGGGGACTGGTAAGGAAAAATGCAAAGGCCCTGAGGCAAGCTCAGTCTTGGTGTGGTCTAAGGAGCACACAGATCCAGGTGGCTGTGGGGAGTGAGAAAGAGAGAGGAGGGGAAGTCCAGGTTTTATTATATTGTGATGGGAAGTCGTCGGAGACTTTGAGCAGGAGATGGACACAGTTGGTTATTCTGCCTATGTAGCGGTGAAGAAGCTGAGACTTAGGGCGTCTGAGTGATTTTAGCAAAGTAGCTGGTGAGTAGCTCATCCAGATTTGCCCAGGGAGATTCACTCCAGAGTGCCTGCTCCTCCCCACCAGGCTAGGGCATGTGTGGGACCCTCATAATACTCCTTGCTGGCTGTAGGTGCTTTACGGGAGTGTCCTACAAGATGCATGTTCCCGTCACGAGGATCGGGTCAGGGCTCTCCGTAAGCCAGTCTTGCTGGGCGCCTTGTGTGCAACCGCAGAGGAGTCTTGACTCTCTCCCGCAGGCATGATGCACTCCCCCGGATTCGATGGGAGCGGCAGCCTCAGCTTGCAGATGCTGATGAACGCGGACAGCCTGTACACGGCAGCGCACTGCGCCCTGCTGCTCAACCTGAAGCTCTCCCACGGCGACTACTACCGCAAGCGGCCCGCCCTGGCCCCAGGCGTGATGGTGAGCCTGTGGTCCTGTTCGACCCTCCAAGGACAGGTGGCTGGAGAGCCGCACACCAGTGTCCTGGGACGGACAGCTCAGCATGCTCTATTCCCCACTAGTGTGGAGTGGGTGACGTCGGCGGGGCCGTGGAGGGTGGACGGGGACACGAGGCAGTTTACCTAGTGCAATGGGCCACACAGCTAGCTGCCCACCTTGCTGCAGAGAGGTCAGGACCCAGTGCCTGCCAGTGGCCTAGTATTGTCACCCAGTGGCATCGTTAAACACACGTGTGTGAGCCACAGTACAAAACAGGTGATCAGAATGTTCAAACATCAGAAGATGGGCAGGGAGTGGTCCCCTTTACTGAAAATCAAGGCCTGCTTTACACTCTTCATTGTCTTCCAGAATGTACTCCGATCTACTCGTAACCCACAGCCAAGCTTACCAGTTAGTTGTCAGTAACAGGGCACTTCGTATAAGCTGCAGAATGAGGATGATGGTGATTATGCTGTGGTCGCTCCACGCTCTCCCCTAGTATCAGCTCGTGAGCCTCAGTCCGTGGAGCTGCACGAGGGCATCAGCAATCGTTTGTTTGCCTGATAAATTATAAATTCCCAAGGGCAATTGGGAATCAAGTAGCTCTCGAGCCACGTAGGCTTTTTCAGGGAACACATTCTATCTCTGCTGCTCTTGGGGCAGCGAGAGGGAGCTCTTCTGTTCATATTTCTGCACCGTTTCTATCCCGCCCACACACATCAGAGAGGGAAGTATTCCTAATCCTTCTACAGAGATTCTTAAAAAGATAGCAAAAGTAAAAGGAACTTCATAAAGTTTAGGACTTCTCCGTCTTGGTTCCCCCTTCCCTTAACCACCCCCCGCCCCGCGCCCCCGATCAATAAGGTTTTATTTTTCTTGGAAGCCTTGACTTAGGTAGGGGATCCATGAAGGGAAGGGGCAGCAGAGGAACGTGTTCATTTGCAGGGGATCCTATCTGGTCACCTTCTCATGTGATCCTCTCCGTAGAAAGAGTTCATGAAGCAGGTCCAGACCAGTGGGGTGCTGATGGTGTTCTCCCAGGCCTGGATTGAGGAGCTCTACCATCAGGTGCTCGACAGAAACATGCTCGGAGAAGCTGGCTACTGGGGCAGCCCGGAGGATAACAGCCTGCCCCTCATCACCATGCTGACCGGTCAGTGGCTTGTCACACAGCTCCGTGGCACTCGGGGCGGCGTGGCGGGGGGGGACACTCCAAAGCCCCTTTCAGAGAAGCCAGCCTTGAGACAACACCCGGAGAGCCTCCCTGGCAATTGGTAACAGTTCCAGGGAAGTGTCATGAATCCACCTCATAGGAATGTTATGTCTGTTTTTCACGTGGGACCCTGGAGGGCTCACTGTGCCCCATTAGATAAGGACTACTTAGCACCTGTGTCTGTCAGGGTAAAACTACAGGCCTCTCCTAGGAATATGAAGTACTTTCTGGGCATAGAGCCCAGAATTATTCCTGGAAACTCTCATGTGCTAATAGATAACCCTATATCATTTAGTGCTCCTGAATTTGCCAGAAATGTAAAATGCTTGATTTTAAACTTGGCTTCCTTCCCATCTCCTATCCTCATCAGAGGTCCTCTCTTCCCTTCCCGGCTATACAAGAATTTGAAATAATGCCAAGAGGTTGCCCAGCATCTTTGTCTTCAGTGTCCAGTTTTTAAAATCCTGTTTATTAGAAATTTTACATGAGAGCATAGAGAGCTCTATGGGGTATGGTCATGAAGCAGGGTTTTTTTGTTCTTGTTCTTGTTTTTGGTGTGTGTATGAGAGAGAGAGAGAGAGAGAGAAAGCAGTCATTCATGGCTTCTCATGGCTTAACTACAGTGTCAGGTAGACCAGGGAGTGCTCAAGACCTTGGCCATCAGTAGGCTTCATGTATTAGATCCAGGCTCGTCTTCTGTTTGATCTGAGTTCCCAGACTGGTTTCTAATCCAAGTTATGGTCTCATGGCCCCAGCTGACAGGATATGTATGGAATAGCCCTTGGCCAGATACCTCCCCTGCCCTCGCTGTCCTTCCATGTGTCCACATCCAGCTCAGCACGGCTCTGCACCAAGCAGGGCACGTGGGCAGGACCACAACCGGGCCAGGGCAGGCCAGGACAGTCCAGGGAAGAGGCAGAATCTGTTGTCCAAAGGCTGTGTTATGTTACCTACGGCCAGTACTGGGGGGCTCTTACAAAGGTGGCAGAGTAGACTACTGGCAGGTAGAACCCAACAATGAGGGACTTGGGCTGAGGTGCTCTTTGGGAATCAGGCAGGGAGTCAAGACACATAGTGAGGTCTGTTCACAGCATTGGTCATTGGCTGGCATTTGTAGTCTTGGTTCTAGAACTAGGATGCAACTGGGAGAAACAAGGCCAAGGTCCCTAACTATAGGGATCAGGATCACTGGACAGGTGACCAATTTTTATTTGATTAATTATGACAACTTTCACATCCATTTGAAATCTAACAGAAGAATGTTCTAGCAATGAAAGAAAACTGGACTATAAGAATAAAACAAGGGGCTCCTGGGTGGCTCAGACAGTTAAACATCTGCCTTCGGCTCAGGTCATGATCCCAGGGTCCTGGGATCGAGCCCCGCATTGGGCTCCCTGCTGGGTGGGGAGCCTGCTTCTCCCTCTCCCTCTGCCTGCTGCTCCCCCTGCTTGTACTCTCTCTCTCTCTCTCTGTCAAATAAAAAATCCTTTAAAAAAAAAGAATAAAACAAAAATTTAGCATTCTGATAAAAGATTGTTATGTTCTTGCTACGTAATAGGTCCAGTGGCTGTTTGTACGGGAAAAAATGAGTATCGTGGTGGCCATTTGTTTTTGACTGGAGTGTTCTAATCAGGGAAAACCTTGTCTTTTTCCTTGACAGACATTGATGGCTTAGAGAGCAGTGCGATTGGGGGCCAGCTGATGGCCTCAGCTTCTACCGAGTCTCCTTTCACCCAGGGCAGGAGAATTGATGACTCCACAGTGGCAGGTAATGACTTGGGTCTTGAGTTTATGAATATACATACATCACATATGTTACCAGCAATTAAGTCATTAAGTGACAGCTTTCTGTGCTGACGTAAATGAATTACCATCTTGTCCTGTCAGAAAAAGAGTGCCTGATGGAAGTCACTTCACAACATCCAGCTGATGATGCAACATTCATCATTTATACACACAAAGTAAAATGCAATCCAACATCCATTAAATTACATTTCTGGTAGTAGAATTGCTTACAACTCCGTGTTGCTACTTGGATGGTCAGAAGATCGCATGCCATTCTCTGCCGGGTTGTTTCTGCCTCCGGAAAGTGATGCATGCCCCTTCATGTTCTAGGTGTGGCATTTGCTCGCTATATTCTGGTAGGCTGCTGGAAGAACCTGATCGATACTTTATCAACCCCGCTGACTGGCCGAATGGCGGGAAGCTCCAAAGGGTTGGCCTTCATTCTGGGAGCTGAAGGCATCAAAGAGCAGAACCAAAAGGAACGTGACGCCATCTGCATGAGCCTCGATGGGCTGCGGAAAGCGGCGAGGCTGAGCTGTGCTCTAGGTACTGGGGGAGTGACGTCCCTTGACCCGTGGCCTGAGGGGAGTCCCTAGTGGGAAACAAGTCTTCTGGAAGGGCCCTGCTTGGTAAATGGTTAGAGAATAGAGTCAGTGAGGGGTGATTGTTTGTTGTCTCTAAAGGAGTTGCGGCTAACTGCGCCTCAGCCCTTGCCCAGATGGCGGCGGCCTCCTGTGTCCAGGAAGAAAAAGAGGAGAAGGAAGTCCAAGAGCCCAGTGATGCCATAGCCCAAGGTAACAGCTGAAGGGCCAGAATCCACCTGGCGCCCTATGTGCCGTCTGCACACACCCGCACACGTGAGCAGACACCCATCCCCGGTCCCTGTGTGAGGCACAACATAGATTTACCGCTGATCGCACAGTCCCAGGCTGGATCACAGTCTGGATCCCAGGCGTGGCTCTCTTTTACACGGCTGGCCCTGCAGAGCGCCTCCCGTACATCCCTCTGGAGATGAGAGACATCCTGGCCCCCGGTGACTAAAGGAAAGTGCTCTCGGCTGCTAACAGGAGTCCTGCGGGACCCCAGAGGCCCACCTGGCTAAGCTATTCATACTTCTGTCTTCATCCGGCCACTTGCTTTGGCACTTCACAGAGTACACATCTGAAGACCCCTCAGGTGATAGTGGGAAAAGGCCAGAATAGCCAGTTTTCTGAAGAGGGAAATCAAATGGAGGAAATCCCTGAGAGAAGCTTCAGAAAAACTTTGTTCTTGTAAGAGAAAAACCTGAGCTTTGTGAACTCTGGAAAGAGGTGGTTTTTAACTTGTGAAAATCAGTTAGCCAATGAAGGGGATGATTATCTAGTATATATACTTAATATGCACAACCATAAATTACATAAAAATCCCTACATTTAAAGTTCTTAAGAAATTATAAAACCAGAATTGGTGTTCAAGTAAAAAATAAAATCAGTATCACATCCATGAGACAAATGATGCTTTGCTAAAACTCAGCTTGCCTCTTACAACAGGAATATGGTTTGGCTTCCTCTGAAGTGAGCGTGCTGTGTTTCTAGGTTCTGGACCATCATTCACTTATCCCACCAGACCCATCTTCCAATGACTTGACACCTTTATTCATGGAGGATGTTGTCATTTGGCCTTCCCTTGGCATTTTGCATAATTGAAAATATTAAGTTACCCTCTGCATCCTTTCTCATTAGTCATCTATAATTTAAAAAGTATTATTTGAAGATCACAAATCTAAACGTAAACTCAGGGAGTGCAACGATCTGATGATTTCCAGTTATAAAGCAGTCATCATGTGCTTAGGGAATACATACATATGTTTTAGATGATCATCATCATGAACATATGACATTAAATAAACCTCAGAGAACTCACAGATTGCCAGGAATTCTGTCTTATCAGTGTGAGCACACAGGTGGGGGAAGGGCTCGGGCACAAACAGCTTTAGCTGGGGTTGGCACACGAAGCCCATCCTCACTGCTGTCACTGACTTAGAACCCACAGGTGGGTCTGGAAGAACTGCACCCACCAGCCGAGGATCCACCCAACTTGTGAAGCTGCCGAGCTGGGCTCACCAGTGTCCATGGGGCCCGAGGGCTGGGTAGCTTACACGCTGAACCCCAGGGACCTGCTATTGAGGAGCTTGCTGCCAGTGACATCGAGTGACATCTGCTGTTTCCTTTTTGCTCTTGCACAGCAGCCCATTCTCTCCTTTTCATCCTTTCTGTCTCCCTTTCTGGCTCCTTCTTGGACCATTACGTTAATGAATGTCTTTCTGGCACAGTGAAACTGAAAGTGGAGCAGAAACTGGAGCAGATCGGGAAGCTGCAGGGGGTCTGGCTGCACACCGCCCACGTCTTGTGCATGGATGCCATCCTCAGCGTAGGCCTGGAGATGGGAAGCCACAACCCAGACTGCTGGCCGCACGTGTTCAGGTGTGTGACAAGAGCCCCCAACCCCGATCAGTTACCGAGTTCACAGCACCTGTAGGACAGAAGCAGGGATAGCTCCCCAGTCCTCACACGACTGAGACAAAAAGCATGTCTTCTGGGCATTGGCTTTGGGCGGACCTGGGACAGAGAAGCAGCGCCCACAGTGCAGGCATGGGGCAGGGGCCAGGCTATTTCCTCGCCACCTCCTCAGCACCCGCCCGATGCCTTGCACCAAGCTCAGTTCTGGAAGAGCAGAGTGGGGCGGTCAGGGGCAGGGCTCAGGCACCTGGATCCCACCCAGAGCACCAGCCAGATCTGGGTTTAGTTTGATGCCCTCGAAGCAAATACAGCTCTAAGTGTCTGTTGGGTTTCAAAGAAAGAGGCATGCAGATCATTCAAAGATTGAAAAACCTATCTTGGGAGGAGTAGGCGAGAGAGCCAGTATGAATCAGCCTGGAGCAAAGTGGGTTTTAACGTGGAGGCTGGTGTGCTGCTGGTCCTCATTGTTCTCACAGGCAAAACAGGAAAAAGAAAATGACTTAAATTGCACCAGAGCATTTTATAGGGAATCAAAAAATTGCCTGCTTATAGAACACAAGAGCAGGTTATCTGGGACGGTCTTTACTGGACCAGCTGGACTTCTTCGGGGACACTGGGCCTCTTACGAACCATCTTAGTCCCAGGGTCTGTTGGGCACAAGCAGTTTGGAAGTTGGCAGTTATACCCTACCTTGTGATACTTCTCTGTGTTTGCTGTGGTCAGGGCACCCCCGCCCCCAGCACTAGTTGTAGGAGCTGTCGAGGCCAGTCAGCACACGGCTGGGCAGAGCCCTTGTGACAGGGCCCACTGTGGCCAGAGGGCCTGCCGGCCACATGCACACTCAGGCTGGGATCATAAAGAAGCGCTTCCTGAGTCCTCATCAGGGCATAATGTTCATCGCTGTTCTTTTACTAGGAATGAGAGAGAAGAAATGGTTAGAGAGAGGGGGAGAGGGCCCCTTGGGAAAACTCCCTCAGGCAGCCAAAGTCTAAATAAGCCAATAAGCTGGACAGGATGGAACTGGGTGAACAGAGCTTTTGTTACCCACCTTTCTCCCAGCACAGGGGAAGACAATCTGAGGAATACTTACCCCACTTCCAGGTCATCTAGTCCAAATCAAAAAATAATAATAATACTATGGATAGTGAAGGGGGAGAGGGAAAGGTGGCCCTGACAAAAAAGGAAATGGGAGGGGCAGGGGGTTCTGCAAAGCAGGCTGGGTTATCTTTCCCTTACTGTGGGACTTACAGAGCCGGCCTGCTGAGCTACGGGCCTAACAGCTGCTTCTCTGTGCCTGTGTCTAGGGTCTGTGAATACGTGGGCACGCTGGAGCACACCCATTTCAGCGACGGCGCCTCTCAGCCCCCTCTGACCATCAGCCAGCCCCAGAAGGCGTCAGGGGGCTCCGGACTCCTTGGGGACCCAGAGTGTGAGGGCTCGGCGCCAGAGCAGAGCCTAGAGCCAGAGAGCTCCCTGAGCGCGGCCCCCGTCATCCAGCCGCTCTCCATCCAAGAGCTGGTCAGGGAGGGCAGCAGAGGCCGGGCCTCGGACTTCCGCGGGGGCAGCCTCATGACCGGGAGCAGCGCTGCCAAGGCCGTGCTCACGCTGTCCACCCAGGCCGACAGGTAGGCGCGCACCATGATCCCCACACCTCGGGGGTACTGCTCCCGCAGAGCACCAGTGTCTCTCGTCTCAGATCACTCCCAGCACCACTAGATGGGGGTTGGCCAGTCATTTAAGCCTCTTTTTTATTTTTTTCAAACATACCTCTGTCTCCCGTCATGCCCCACACTTAGAATGAACTGCTGTCTGTTGGCTAAGACCGGAGGCTCTGGAGGCAGGCTCCCTGGGGCTGGCGCTCTGCACTTACCCTGTGACCCCAGGGAGGCAGGTTCACCTCCCTGGGCCCTGATTGCCTCACGTCAGGTAAGGCCATAAAGTCAGCCTCTCACAGGGTGGCTGTGAGGTTAAATTAATTACTACACTTGAAGCACTTAGGACAGAGCTTGATAAGTGATAAAAATCCATTATTTTTTTTTAAAAGATTTTATTTATTTGACAGAGAAAGCACAAGCAGGGGGAGTGGCAGGCAGAGGGAGAGGGAGAAGCAGGCTCCCCGGTGAGCAGGGACCCCCCCCCGATGAGGGACTCGATCCCGGGACCCTGGGATCATGACCTGAACCGAAGGCAGACGCTTAACCATCCGAGCTCCCCAGGCGCCACCAAAAATCCATTATTTTTATGATAGTTACTATCTGTATTCCCACACCCAAGAGTGTGATATATTCTTTAATCATTGTTAAGGTTAAACTCAACAGTAACCCCAACCCCAAGTGGTGACACTTTCTGATGTTGAAACTGCCGTTGGTCACCAGTCACATGTAGTCTCACCTCACTGCGCTGTCCACACTGGGTCATTGTGCCCTCAGCCCCGGTTCAGTGAAGTTTCTACAGGGAGCCGACAGCCAGGGCGTGGGAAAGCGGAACGCCACTCACGGGGGCTCAGAATACCTGAGTTCTTTCCTGGCTTTGACACTAACCAACTGCAAGGTCATGTCTGTATAAATAGTTATGCTGAGACTCAGTTTCTCCATCTACTAACTTAGTACAGTAATCTCTTTTCCTGGTGTGTCCAACAAGGTGGCTGGGAGAGTGTTTGGCATCTGGAAAGTAGTATACAGGCATCAGGTGGGGCATAATGTTCATCGCTGTTCTTTTACTAGGAACAAGAGAGAAGAAATAGTTAAAAGGACCCAGACACTAAGTGATATTAAAATTGGAACAAGAAAGGGCGCCTGGGTGGCTCAGTTGGTTAAGCAACTGCCTTCAGCTCAGGTCATGATCCTGGAGTCCCTGGATCGAGTCCCGCATCGGGCTCCCTGCTCGGCAGGGAGTCTGCTTCTCCCTCTGACCCTCCCCCCTCTCATGTGCTCTCTCTCATTCTCTCTCTCTCAAATAAATAAATAAAATCTTTAAAAAAAAATTGGAACAAGAAAAAAGTCTTTGTTTCAATCATTTGTGAATGCTTAATTCACTAATTCCCATCTTAAAACCTGTACATCTCATATAACCTCGTCAAAAGGGACTCTGTATTCAATTTCTGTTGGAGACCCTCTCCTTGCCCAGCATGTGACAGCCCATGGGGCTGCTTGCCCTTCTGGTGTGAGCACAGGTTTGGAGAGCAGGCAACAGATGACCCAAGAGTGGCGGAAGGCTGGCCATAGAAACCCACGTCGGATGCCAACCTTCTGAATTCCAGTGAGCCTCGGATCCTTCTCTAAGCCCTGCTGCCTGTGCTCCCCTCTTCCTTCCCAGCTGCTTCTGCTAGAAATGTCTGTGCCCAATGGAGTTAGGAAACAAAAGGAACCTGTGAGGTCCATTATGTTAGGGAGTATTTGTTCTTTTAGCAGATATTTGAGCTCCCACCATGTCCAGGGCGCTGGGTGTATGAGTCAGAGGCAGTAATAAAGCTAGCCCCACCCCCAGGGGGCTTACAGGTTTGGGTGTACTTTGGTTTTGTATCCTTCTCAAGACCAAGCCCAGCATTAGACTCATCAATCGTAGCCCAGCAAAAGCCTTGATTCACTTAGTGGGTTTTTCTATCATAGAGCTTATGAAACTAAAGCTAATTCTGAGGATTTCATTCCCAGTGACTCAGTTTCAGGAGGTGATGCTTTGCCAGTTTTCAACTTCTTGCCAAACATTTCATGAGTGCTGAGCATGGCTGAGCTAAGCCATGGGGAAACCAAGGATTTTTTTTTTAATGATCTGTGCCATTTAGATTAAAATCTCCTAGTTAGAGCAGACTTATACACAGTAATAATAGAGAAGTATAACGTGCATTTCTTTACAGTGTTTACACATTTATATTACTCACAGTTAACGAAATTACCATCATCATTCTACCACAAAGACTTCACGGAATTGTTCCCAAGTAACCAATCTATTTGTTTCATGCAGGCTCTTTGAAGATGCTATGGACAAGTTGAACCTGATGGCTTTAGGAGGGTTCCTTTACCAGCTGAAGAAAGCGTCGCAGTCCCAGCTCTTCCATTCTGTCACGGATACAGTGGATTACTCCCTGGCAATGCCAGGTAATTCTTTCCCTGAAGAGACCGCGCCGCCAGATCAGCAGGAGGTGGCCCAGATCTCTGAAAGCAGCGGCCTACCTGAGGACTTGAATCCACATCCCCATCCCACACGGTCACCCTGGCTAAGGTCTAGCGCAGATTTGTTACCAGTTTTCAGGCGTGCCGGGGACTGTGTGAGCGGAAACGCTGCGGCTACTGCTGCCCCTGTCCCCACCGGAGCTGTGCCGGCTGGTTCTGCCAAGCTCCGGCCTTGAGACAGAGAAAATCATGTGGCTGCTCAGGGTGCAGGTAGCTTCCCGTGAGGATGGGACCCCATCTCCGTGTCACGAGCCACGTCTCTTGCTTCTTTCAGTTCAGCGGCTTGCAGAAGCGGCTCCTGATTCCACCCGGGGCTGGTGGGAGAGAAGAGTGGAATGGGGAGAAGCCTCCTGCTACTCTTAGAAAAACTGCTATTGAGGCATATCCCCAATGATAGGTCAATGTCACCATCTCCACTGATGAGGGCCTTGAAGGGAGCCGCATCGTAAGGAGCTGCCCAAGGGTCCCAGACGGGTGGCAGGCTGCTCACAGCGGTCCATCCGCAGCCAAGGTTGTCGTGCCAAAACAGTGAGCCTCTGTCCCGATGGGTCTGGGCAGAGCCACGGAGCTACGTGCTGGGGACACACGGTGCTGGCAGGTTGGATCGTACAGCCTCTTGTGGTCCCATCTTTAGGGACCTGAAGTTCTAAGTGTATATATTTGGCCTTTGGATCCTTACTGCAGATTCTGATTTGAGAAGCACCGTCCTTTCCCCGCTGGTTTTTAATAGACTTTAAAACCTTAGCTATATAAAGCCAACCTCCCAGACCCATCAGACTTCTAGAGCATCCCTGGACCTAGGGGCCACCTTCAAAGTGTTTGGGGTTGGAGAAATCAGCAAGCTCTCAGCTTACAAAAAAGCGAGGAGCAGGGTCAGGAAGAGGCAGCAGACCTAGGAGGAGGCGGAGGAGGCATTTGCTTTTGGAATGAGTCAGATAGGAGTTAAAATGCTGCCTCCACCATTTACCAGCTACACTGTCTTAGGTGAGTCAGTTTACCTTTCTGGCATTTAGTTTTCTAATCTTTGAAATGGCAATAATCACATTTGTTTAAGGTTTAATTTAAAAAATAAAGTAATTAAAGACACACCAACACAGCATTTGATGCAGAATAAACATCCAGTAAATGTCAGTGATTATTATTACTGTCATTTTGAAGTTTATTTGATATGGCAAGACTAATTAGAAAGGAGCATTCTGACTGGAAGAGCATGATAATGTCCAGCATTTTGTAGACAATATAGGAGAAACAGGACATGAGCAAGGAGAAAGTGATGAAAAGGGAGAAGACCAAGGGGACAGGGCAAAGAAGGAGCAAAAGATCCGAGGAGGCAAGGATTACACTGAAGCAAGACAGAGCAGTTTCAAAAAGCATGTTATTGAGCAGAAAGGGGCCTGACCTGCTTGGCAAGCTCTTCAGAAGTGCCATTAAGGATTGGCAAAGTGGATGGTGAGTGACAACAGTAACATTAATGGCTAACAGTGGGGGGTGTTTAGTATGTGCCAAGCCCTGTGATAGGCCACTTTGTATCTCCATATTTCATCCTTAAAGTAACTTTAAGAGGTAAGGGCCGTTATCCCTACTTTGACGACAAGAAACGTAGCTTAGAGAGAGAAATCTCTGGTCCAGCATAACCAGCTACTGAACGGTGCAGCCAGGAGTTGAACCCAGGCAGTCTGACTCCCCACCCCTCCTACTTAACCACCATGCCGTTCCCCCTTATCCACGAGCAGTGCTCACGCTTGTCGCGGCAGTCCCTGGGGATATGGTGGCCGATAGGAGAGGTGTTGAGTGAACCGCCTAGTCTCTCTTGAATCCAGGGTCCTCTCCTCCCTCAGTTGGCCCGCATTGACTAATCCTACCACCCTGAGTATTTTTCATCCCCTTTGATTTTCATCCTCTCTCTCTCTGCTTGAACAGGTCAAACTGTTCCTGTGTTTGGGCTTTATGGCTTTTGTGGTCTTGCCTTCTTACAGGAGAGGTGAAATCCACCCAAGACCGAAAAAGCGCCCTCCACCTATTCCGCCTCGGGGATGCCATGCTGAGGATCGTGCGGAGCAAGTCGCGGCCACTGCTCCATGTGATGCGCTGCTGGAGCCTTGTGGCCCCACACCTGGTGGAGGTGAGCCCCTGAAAGCAGGAAGCGAAGCTCAGGGAGCTCCTGCAGCAGAGCCAGCACGGGGCTTTCCGGGCGGCGTGTGGGCGAAGAGCAAGGCTAAGGTTTCCATCACCTGGGCACAAACATCATAGGTCACTGATGGCACATCGTGGTGTCTAGAGAATCACCCCAGAAGGGCAGTCCCACCCTGGTGTCCCCCTGACCCTCTTTCTTTACAATTGCATGACTTGGCTGGGTACCTCCTACAGCCTGCTTTCTGTTTATGCCTTACTTTCAGCCGGAGGCTGGAGCTTCACTTTTATACGTGATTATAACAATGCCTTTTGTTCCTGCCAGTCCTTCTTTTCTGATAGTTAAATGTACTCTGGGAAGTACCCTATAATTAGGCGAACCATACGCCCTAGTTTTTCCAACAAAATTAATGCAGGACCCCTTTCACTCTCATACAAAGTGGTATATGTGATAAATTATATCCTATGAACTAAGCACTTCAGTGCATGACGACTGGCTACTTCTCAATTGATGGGAAAATTGTTGCCTTGTTTTTCAGTGATAATGATTCTTACTACTTCTTTAGCGTTAATCTGGTAGAGCTACTTCATCAAATAAAGACTTGTGGAACTAGTTCACTAAACAGAACATTCTAGTAAAGAAAAGGGGTAGAAAATAACAAACTTGGTCATGGAAAAACAGTGTGTATCAGTTATCTGTTATGCTGTAATCAACCACCCCCAAAATCTGGCAACATCAAACAACAACCATTTATTTAGCTCCTGACTCTGTGGGTCAGAGATCTGAGCTGGGCTGAGCCAGGCTTGGCTGAGCTCAGCTTGCTTCACTTGTGCACCTCACTTGTCAGCTGGTTCGTGACAGCCTTGATTAGGAGGGCTGGACACAGGGGCCTCTCCCCATGGTCTCTCCCCCTTCAGCAGACTAGCCCTGGCTCATTCACGTGGCATTCTTAGGATTTCCAAGGAAAGCAAGAGGGCAAACCCCAAATCAGAGCTACTTTCCAGTTCTCTACTGATACAATGTTTGGTATTATTCCATTGTCCAAAGCAGATCACATATCCAAGCCCGCCGTCCGTGTGAGAGAGGGCTCCTCAAGGGCGTGCATACAAAGATGTGAGCCAATTAGATCATCACTGGGGCAACTGGCCCACTTCCTTGAGGGACAGGTAACACATCTGATCATATTCAACGTGGCTAAAATGAGACCATAGGCAGGTCCCAGACTAGGTTCTGGTGTCTTTATAGTCCATGTGTTCTTTACCACCCAAGAAAACTGTCATGTTACAAGAAAGAAAAAAAAAAATTACTAGAAACTCTAATTTTTTCAGAAATATTAAAGTGAAACTAGAGTTGTATGTGATCTTTGGTTAAATTATTAAAAATTCAACTTTAGTGTACTCTTCATCTATACTTATCCCTTGGAGTTTTTTTTTAATTTAAAATTTTCTTTTTTTACTTCAACAGAATTGCTGCTTCTACCTCCCCACACGAAATGGGTTAGGAACTTAAGAGACCATTTTCTTACTTGTGTAAAGTCCTGATGGTGTTCTACTCTCCCCTGAATTTTGCAGGCTGCCTGCCATAAGGAAAGGCATGTGTCTCAGAAGGCCGTTTCCTTCATCCATGATATACTGACAGAGGTTCTCACTGACTGGAATGAGCCGCCTCATTTTCACTTTAATGAAGCACTTTTCCGACCTTTTGAGCGTATCATGCAGCTGGAGTTGTGTGATGAGGATGTCCAAGACCAGGTCAGTGTGCCGTGGGGGTCAGCATCACCAGCGTCTCAGGCAGCCCTTCCTGAGGGCCCTGGCCGGTGCTGCCCTATGGCCTTTGCATATTTCGTCTTTCCAGACATCCTTTCTGGAATCTGTGACCGGAGGGTTAAGCAATTTAGCTGATACATGGTTAATGATTAGTGGAAATGGGGTTTGAACCTAGGCAATCTAGCTGTACCAGTCTATACTTTGATGTACCTAGCCTAGACTCTTAATCACTACATTACCCTCTGCCGGGAGACAGATGGTAAGGAAACCAACTGTTCACTTCATCTCCAGCATGATGGTGGGCTAGGAACACAGATAGATCCTCTCTCTCTCTCTGAAATCTACCAAAAAGGTTGAATAAAGGTTTAAAAATTCCTGGCGAGAAAGGTAATACTAAGATGTCCAAAACTAAGTAACAATGGGAAGCCAGAGCACTCAGTAGAGTCCTAAGCCTGGTTTTGCCGTGAGGGTATTTGCCATCAGGTGAAGCAGAGTCCTGCTTATCACATTCTTGAGGCCACAGGAACAGGAGATAAATCTCAAGGCAGACCGTATAAGACTGGTGTTCACTCAGGCCAAAGTTGAATTAGAAATGAACCCAATACCACCCTCCTGAGGATAGTAGCAGCCTCTCTCTAACATCGGCTCTTGGTAGAGGTAAACAAACAAACAAACAAGCAAGCAAAACTCTACAGGATTTAAAATTATAAGCTAGCCCTTCTAGCAGGTGAGCTTATGAAATTACACCACCGTGGTAGTCTAAGAAGCTTTGTACAGGCATGGTACAAAAAGCCAACAGAAATTCCCCCAGGCAAACTCATTTCAACTCGGGCCATAAAAGAATCCCACTAATAAAGTTCCCAGATATGTGAGTTCACAGTATTTCCAAAATATTACAAAACACACAGGGAAACAAGGCAATAGTCAGAGTAAGCTGCAGAAACAACAGATGGCAGTCAGGACTGAAGAGAATTGAAGTGTTGGTATCCTTCCCGCAAAATATTAAATAGGAATGTCAGATAAGTTTAATGAAACAAAAGAAAGCAATGAAAATATGAGTTAATGCCTAACGACTAAGTTGGAGGATTTCAATCATAGTGAACTAAGTAGTTCAGATCAACTTTCCACAGGGAACAACCAGGAAAAGTTGGATTAAAAAAATTTTTTTAATCACTGGAAGGTATGGGAACACAGCAAGGCAGTGAATAACTATGAGGCCAATGTCTAGGAGAAAGACAACAGCCGGAGTCTGTGCCTGGGTTTGGAGGCTACTTTTCCTAAGAATGGAATCCACTAATTTCAGAAAAGGAAGTTGGAAGATTGAGAAACTAACCAAAATTGGAATCTGGGGCCCACCAAGTCTGGTAACTTCCTGACATCTTGGTACAGAACCATGAAGAGAAAGGGACATATTAGGAGGAAGAGTGAAACTTAAATAAACTAGTCATAACAGGAAATAATCCCCAACTTCAAATAATCCCAATCCCTACCATGAGATTAGAGGACTTGCGGGTTCTAGTGCCCGCCATAGCACCAAATGCCCCTCTGGCAGAAGATGACATCATCCCAAGGATTCAGATTATTTCCTGATTTACGTGTGTAGTGTCTACATTCAATCAAAAGTAATTAGACTCATTAGGAAATAACATGTCACTGACAACAAAAAGAAAAACAAACAATAAAAATAGGCACACAAACATATATATATGCAAATGCTCAGTGAGGGATCCAGAGTTATCAGAGATAGACTGTAAAGTAACTGTGCTTAAATGTGTTCAGAAAGATTTAGAACAGGAGGGATTTGGGCTATGGTGGCATGAAAAAATTAATGAAGCTTCCTCACAAAAATCAAGTATAAAAGAGGACAAATTTGTCAAAAGCAACAGTTTCAGGTTTCTGGAAATTGACCAAGGACAGACAACAAATTGAGTAGCATTCATGCTTAGAAATACTTCTTGCTAGAACTTTAGTTAAGAACAGTGGAGGTCTGTGACCTCTTGCCCAAGACTGTCCCATCACCTTTACTCTCAAGCTATTGGCAAGAATAGTGTGGAGCTAAGTTGGAAAATCAGCAGCTTTTGTACTATAAGGGATAGATTTGACTTAAAGAAGACTTAGAGGGGCACCTGGGTGGCTCAGTCGGTCAAGCGTCTGCCTTCGGCTCAGGTCATGATCCTGGGGTCCTGGGATCCAGCCCCACATCAGGTTCTGTGCTCAGCAGGGAGTCTGCTTTTCCCTCTCTCACTACCGCTCCCCTTGCTTGTGCTCTTTCACTCTCTCAAATAAATGAATAAAATCTTTCAAAAATAAAATAAAGAAGACTTAGAAAAGAGACCACTGGTTTGGCAACTAAAAGCAGTGAATTCATTAAAAGTGAACAGGGGAAGGCTGCAATTTTGCTAGCCTAAGGTAACAGTGAGCTGTGAACCAATAAGAAATGTAACATGAGTCTCTGGAAACCAGAGACTTACAGAAAGACTAGATAAATTCCTCTCACATCTCTGGCTGACTGAAACATGGGCATATGCAGGATAGACCATACAAATTCCATCAGAAAATAAAAAAAAAACAAGGGAAACTTGAGAACTGGCTAAACCGAGAGTATTTTCCTCAACCTACACACATGGATTGGTTGAGGAGGATGGAAGCCTTAAAGGCTCAAGTTATCTGAGCACAATTTCTGCCCACATCATCAGCTGACCACTAACCTATGCAGACATGGGGATGAATGTTAAATACTAAAGCTAAGACCTAAAGACAAAGAAACTGAGCCAGAGACATTGGCTCCTCACACATGGGAAGAGAGAGATTGCACAGTATAAGCCTAACCCCTTATTAAAAAAAAAAGAAAAAAAAGAAAAACGTCAAAAATTAATGAGAATTCAACAATACCATAATATATAAAATGTCGACTTTTCAGCAAAGAAAAAGGAAGGAAGGGAGGGAGGAAGGAAAGGAAAGGGAAGAAAAGAAAAGGAAAGATACAAAGAGACAAGAAAGAATGATACCTATTGGGAGGGAAGGCAGAAAATAGAAAGTGACTTAGAATGAGCCCAAGTGTTGGAGTTGAGAGACAGGCTTTAGAGCAGCTATTATAAGTATTTTCAAAGAATTAAAGGAAAATATGATGAGAATGACTCAAAAATAGTCTAATTAGAGAAATGGAACTATGAAAAAATGCAAATTCTAGAGCTGAAAATGGCAATAACTGAAATGAAAACTCTACTAGATGGTCTTACCAGCAAGATTTGAGATGGCAGAAGAAGAATCTGTGAACTTGAAGGTAGATTAATAGAAATTATCCATTCTACAGATTGGAGAGGATTGGGCCCCTGGGTGGCTCAGTCGTTAAGTGTCTGCCTTCGGCTCAGGTCATGATCCCAGGGTCCTGGGATCGAGCCCCGCATCTGGCTCCCTGCTCTGTGGGAAGCCTGCTTCTCCGTCTCCTGCTCCCCCTTCTTGTGTTCCCTCTCTCACTGTCTCTCTCTCTCTCTCTAATAAAATCTTAAAAAAAAAAAAAGATTGGAGAGGATTGTTTGACCAGAAATAAAGCCTTAGAGACCCGTGATAAAATGTCAAGCTTACGTGTAATGGGAGTTTAGACAAAGATGAGAAACAGAAAGGATCAGAAAATATATTCAGAAAAATAATGGAACCCCAATTAGCATCAATACAAAGATAGCCACAGTAGATGCATTGTAGTCAAACTGCTCGAAGACAAAAACAAAACCTCCAGAGCATCAAGAGAGAAACAGTTCATTACTACAATAGGATTAATTGCCACTTTTCCAGATAGAATGAAGGCCAGAAGACAATGCAATGACATATTGAAAGTGAATAATTTAGAATAATTTAATTACCCTTCAAAAATGAAGATGAAGTAAAAGCATTCTCAGATAAACAAAAATCAATAGAATTTCTTGCCAACAGACCTATCCTATAAGAAGTACTAAAGGAATTCCTTCAGACTAAAAGGAGATAAAACAATAGAGTAAGTCAGTTTCACAAGAAGAAATGGTGTCTGGGTAAATATAAAAAGATTGTGTATTTTTTTCTCTTTTTATTTTAAAAACAATGTTTAAAGCACTAACCCTAACACTGTATTTTTGGATTTATTAAATATAAAGATATAAATAACCATAGCAGAAAGAAGGGGGAGAAAATGAAACTATTTAGAAACAAAGTTGCCGTATTTTGCTAGAATTAAGTCATTATTAACTTGAATATTGTGATAAGTCAAAGATGCATATTATAATCCCTAGGGCAATATCCATGAGAATAACACAAAAAATAAATTAAAAAAAGAGACAAAGGAATTAAAATGATACACTAAAAATATGTTTAACACAAAAGAAGGCAGTAAAGGAGGAACAGAGAAACAAAAAAACACATTATATGTGGAAAACAAATAGTAAAATGACAGATGTAAATAAGACCATATTAATAGTATTAAATATGTATTTGTGAAAAGATGCTCCACATCTTTAGTCATTGAGGAAATGCAAATCAAAACCACAATGAGATATCACTTCAGACCAACTAGGGATGACTTCAATAAAAAAAGATAATAAGTTTTGATGAGGATGTGGAGAAGTTGGAATTTGCTTATGCTACTGACAGGAGGGTTAAATCACTGCCATGGAAAATAGTCTGGCAGTTCCTCAAAATGTACATACCCAAGAAAAATGAAAACATATATCCATACAAATCCAGACACAAACACTCAGAGCAGCGTTATTCATAACAGCGAGAATGTTGGAAACAACCTAAATTCCATCTGCTGATAAATGGATAAATGTGGTATTTCCACACAGTAAAATATTATTCAGCAATAAAACAAAAATCAGTACTGATTTGTGCTACAATATGAATGAACCTTGGAACCATTGCACTAAATGAAAAAAGCCAGTCACAAAAGACCACATTTTATAGGATTTCATTTATGTAAAATGTCCATAAGAAGCAAATCTATAGAGAGAAAAAATAAGTTAGTGATTGCCTAGGACGTGGAGAGAATGCCTGCTAGCACATCTTGGCTTTGGGGACACAGGCAGTTCATGAAACTGTTCTAAAATTAGATTAGTGATGGTTGCACAACTCTCTGAATATGCTAAAAAACAACAAATTGTACAGTATAAATGGGTAAATCTTATTGTATGGGATTTATATCTCAATAAAGATGTTAAACATGAATTGACTGAACTATCAGAAAGCAGAATTGTAAGGTGGATGTAACAATAAGATATTACAATATGCAGTCTACAAGAGACAGATTTTACATTCAAAGGCACAAAGAGATTGAAAGTAAAAGTACTGAGAATGATATGCTGTGCAAACAGTAACCACGAAAGAGCTGGGGAGGCCATATTAACGTCGGGCAAAATGGACACCAATATGGTAAATATTACTAGAAACGATCTTTGAGCCCTTGGGTTAGGCACAGATTTCTTAGGAATGACACAAACATGATCCATAAAAAGAGAAATTGAGTTAGGTTTCATCAGAATTAAAAACTTGTTCTTCAAAAGACACCATTAAAAAATAAAAAGACAAAGTCAAAGTTGTAAAAAAAAAAAAAATGTAAATCATGTATCTGAGGAAAGACTTGAACGTAGAATATGTAAAGAACTCTAACAATGCATTAATAAAAAGACAATAATGAGGGGCTCCTGGGTGGCACAGTCAGTTAAGCATCCAACTCTTGGTTTTGGCTCAGGTCATGATCTTGGGGTCGTGAGATTGAGCCCCATGTTGGACTCCGTGCTCAGCGTGGAGTCTGCTTGAGATTCTCTCCCTCTCCTTCTGCCCCTCCCAACCTACGCTCATGTTCTCTCTCTCTAAAATAGATAAATCTTTCTTTTAAAAAAGACAATAATGAGAAGACAAAAACCAAATTTTTAAAAAACAGCAAAACATTTGCAGATGGCAAATCACGTGAAAAGTTGCTCAACAACATTAGTCATTAGCAAAATGCAAATTAATGTGATATGGCTGCTTATTTAGAAGATTTTTGAGTGGGTTTGGCTGAATTCTGGTTTGGTTTTTTTTTTTCACTGAAATTAACCCAGAAATAGGAAGCAGAGAAGTATATCACCCTTCCCAGAAATTTTCCTGCTTCTTTTAGGAAAAGGTTTTAAGTGCCACCTCCTTTGCCTCCGCCAGGTTGTCACATCCATTGGTGAGCTAGTTGAAGTTTGTTCCACACAAATCCAGTCAGGATGGAGGCCCTTGTTCAGTGCCCTGGAAACTGTGCACAGTGGGAACAAGTCTGAGGTGAAGGAGTATCTGGTTGGTGATTATTCCATGGGTAAGAACGTGTGTTGATTTTGTATCCTGAAACTTTACTGAATGCATTTATTTGTTATAAAGTTTTGGGTGACGTCTTTAGGATTTTCTAAATAAAATAGATCATGTGATCTACAAAGAGGCAATTTTACTCCTTCTTTTCTGATTTGGATGTGTTTTGTTTTTTTTTTTTTTTCCTGCCTAGTTGCTCTGGGGAGTATTTCCAGTACTATGTTAAATATGGGTGGTGAGAGGGAAGAATGTGTAGATGATTTTTGTCATAAAGTATGAATTCTTGATGCCAATTTTCATGCTATCAAAAAAAACTGAACAACAGGGAAGGCTATCATTCAGCCATGTTTTCTTGGCAGGAAATGATCTGGTGTAGCAGAGAGACACATTCTGAGTTCTCCTGGCAGACCAAGAACCCTGAGCGTTATCAGGCCCTGCTCTTACTGACAGATTAGACAAAATGCTGACACTTCTGTTGTTTCAGTTATACATATCTGTGTTGAGTCAATACCTAAAGCCACAAAAGAAAACATTATTGGCTTACGTGTAAGAAGCAGAAAAGCATCATAACACAGTTGAATCCCAGTTAGGAAAATTGGGTTTAGCTGGAAATGAATGGGGACCCATAAAGCATGTCAAGAGACCCACCCTACTCACAGGACTCAGCATACAGGTATGCTAAGTCTTATTGCATGGCTCAGATTTATTACATGGCTCACCACTAGGATTATCATGGCAACATAGTAAGGACAAGCCAGATTGTAAGGGCAGAAGACACAGAATCAGGGCAAATCCCTGTGCAGGCTTCCATGTGCTCTCAGCCTCCCCCGAGGGTCCCACAGAGCATACTCTGATCCAGGAGTGAAAGTGCAGCAACATGAGTATGATGTTTCTCCCCCAGCAAAGCCCACTGGAGACCCATCTATGAGCCGGCCACATAGGTATCCTCTGCCTAGCACCTACCAAAATCCCAGACTCCCCAAAGGAAAGCACGTGTTCAGAATAAACCATGTTGTTTGCATAACCTAGGCACAGTGAATCACTCTTCATCAGTTAACTGTTGCCTGGGAATATTCTGAGAGTCAAGTTCCCAGATGTCGGCCAAGGGCTGATCTCGTAAGCAGGCCTTTCTAAGGCAATCTCGAGCCTGTTAACTCTCTTCTGCACAGTTATGAAGCAATTAGTGTATGCCATCGGGGCTTATCTAAACCTTCCCTTCCCTATAATTATGTGTTAGAATCCCAGAGGCCTGCATGTTTCACTACCCCGGAGACCCATCCATTACCGCAGCGCTGCATTGAGCTAGCTGGCTTTGCCCTCATCTCTCTACCGAGCTCGCCTCGCATTTGTAACCTTCCTGCAGCTCCCCCTGCAGGCAAAGCTGAGCACAGCATTGCAGCCCCGCCCCCGTCCCGTCAAAAGGCCAGGGATTTCCTCCAGTACTAGGTCTTTCCCAAAACTCCATGGAAGATGCTGGGAGTATGGGCAACCTGAAGGGTAGAGACTTGATGTTCTTAAAATTCTACAACTTTCCTCCCTTAGGAAAAGGCCAGGCTCCAGTGTTTGATGTATTTGAAGCGTTTCTCAATACCGACAACATCCAAGTCTTTGCTAATGCAGCCACAAGTTACATCATGTGCCTTATGAAGTTTGTCAAAGGACTGGGTGAGTGGAGTCTTCTTTTCGTCCCTTGTGACAGCTGGGGGCCCTTTCCTGGATGACTTTGTGTGGAAAGCCCTGGAGACAGGCCCCCTGCCTGAATGGAGCAAGCAAGCCAGTCGCCCGGGCTTTAAGCAGATGGTGGTGTGTGTTGTGTATTCAGAAGCAGAAAGCTTACTGTAAAAGAGGCTTGGATTCTGTCCCTGGTTGCTATTTTTCATCATGTTCCTGGAATACTCTTGTAATGTAGCATATTTTCAATCTATATGTTACTTTACTCCAACTTCATTTTGAACCTTAAAATATTCAGTATTTTATAATCGCCCTTATGCAGGAGCTGCTGTGGTCGATGTCACATAATTAGCAGCCTGAGCTGGAGTTTCCCGCTCCTCCTAAACAAAAATTAAGGATGCCTCCCCCTGGGCCTTATTAGTCGTAACATTTCTTTGGAGGGTAAAAGTCCCCCTTCTTCGAGGCCTTGTGTGTTTCACAGACTACCAAGCTGATTTTCCGCTTAATTTAGCAATGCTTGAACAAAGTAGAGTCTTGCTATAGAACACGACCTGCTGTAGCAGATTTGTTTTAGAGCACAGGTTTATCTGGGGTGAAACGGAAGGGAGGGCAGTTAGTGAAACCAAAAATTTTAGAAGGCACTTAAGTCTTAAAGTTTTGAGAACCTCACCATGGAGTGCTCTTAGACCCTGAGGCTAAGAACAATTGGAAGAAGGACAATATACAGTTCATAATATTTTTTTTAATTTTTGCTCAATAATCTACAGTTCATTTGCAGAAAAAGACTGGACACAAAGAAACTAGGTGATTTCATTCACGTTCCCCTTTTGGGGGAGCAGGAACAAAATGCGAGTTTCAGGATAGAGGCAACAAGTGTGATCTGTAGGCCATGGTTGTTCTAGTCTGTTATTTATTACACGTGCCCCATTCTGTTGTCACGTACAGCCCGGGAGACGGAGGACTGAGCAGAAGGACAACCGTGGCCACTTGCTAATCAATTTTACAAACTAGGTTTCGGAGGAAGTTTCTTGTGAACAACAGCATCAGATTTTATTTATTTTTTATTAACTCTGCTCTACATTAAATAGAAACCAAAAAATTTAGTATCTCCATCATAAGAAGACCTTAAAGTATGATCTTTGTATCAGGTAGTAGAAAATTCAGTTCTTGTATAGGAAAAGCTCACTCCTGGGTGTCTCCTTTCTTCTCCCCCAGCCGCCACACTTATAGTCCTCTGACACTGGACGTGGAGGGGGCGGCTCTTACACCAGCTGGGTGTCCCATAACTCAATTCAATTCTGACACTCCCTGGAGTTAGCTCAGACTCTGCAGGTTAGGGGCTTAGTCCCACAAGACTGCCCCCTCCACTTCACGTGCCAAAACAAAGGTAGGTCCCCAGGTTACCCACAACTCTGACATGGCTACTCATCGGAGGTTCCATGACCCCCACCCATTGGATTTGGTTAGTTGTTGGAACAACTCACAGAACTCGGGAACATGTTTACCAGTTTCTTATATAATGAAGGATATAATAAGGGATACAAATGAACAGCCAGATAAAGAGATACATTGAGTGAGGTCCATAAGGGTCCCAAACACAGGAGCTTTTGTCCCCATGGAGTGGGGGTATGCCACCCTCCCAGCATGGAGATGTGTTCACCAACCCAGAAGCTCTCCGCACCCCCTACTTTTGGAATTTGTATGGAGGCTTCATCATGTAGGCAGGATAGATCTTTAACTCTTTTTCCAGGCCCTTTCCCATAGGACACGGAAAGGGGCTGAACATTTCAAGCTTCTAGTCGTGGCTTGGTCTTTCTGGTGACCAGTCCACATCCAAGAGCCCACCACGTGTTGCCTTGATTAGAAGACCCTCCTATCATCCAGGAAATCCCAAGGATTTAGGAGCTCTGTGTCAGGAATTTGGAGTCAAAGACCAAACATTAGAACACAAGATGCTTCTAGTACTCTTACTGCTTGGGAAATTACAAGGGTTTTAGGAGCTCTGTGCCAGGAACTGGGAGCAGAGACCAATATATGCATTTGCTATTATGTCACCGTCTTATATTTCATTTAAGAATCATTACTGGTATTCTCTTACTCAGGGAACTGTAGAGTGCCTGCCATGTGGGCGCAGCAGCCTGGATGTACTGTGAAGGTATAAAGATGAATAAAACACGCTTCCTGCCTCTGAGAGGCTCGCAGCCTCTTCTCGGAAACACACATAAATCAATACTTACAATTCAGTAAGACGAATACTTTCGTGGAGGCTAGTAAAAAGAGAAAAGAAAAAAGGCATTTAAGCAGAAATAAAGAAGCAGCTGAGAGAGGTGTTTGGTAGTGGGGGCCAGTGCAGACTTCAAAGAGGAGGTGACATTTGAACTCTGTGGAGTAAGCTATAGGTTTGCTTTTCTAAAAACAGGGTACATTGGAGGTACGCACAAAGTGAGTGATGAGTTGGAAAGAAAGGAAGAGGGCAGTTGGGAAGGGTTCTGTGTGCCACATCAAGGATCCGGAATGTGTGGGGAAGGTTTCTAAGTAAAGAGTGGTACAATCACATGCGGTGTTAGAAACTGAACTCTGGCAGGCTCATGTCCCCATACATGGGGATGGGAGGCTGCAGGCAGAGAGAGAGTAGAGAGGGTGGGATTGGCTCCAGCTCATGGTAGAGGTGGGATCTGTGGGGCTTGGCACTGCTCCAGTGGGGGCTTGGAGAGGAGGAACTGAGCATGGCTCCCTGCTCCCCTTACAAGGACTGGTGTTACCCAGAAATAAGGTGTTCAAAAGGAGAGCAGATTAGGTGTGGAGAAGAAAAAGTAATGAATTCCATCTTTGGACATTTGGATAGGTTGAGCTTCTGTGAAATTCCATTCAAGTGGAGATGCCTAGCAGCAAGTTACAAATTTGAGATTTTATCTTAGGGAGGGAGTTAGAGGCAGCAAACAGAGATGCAGAATAATCGGTATGCACTTGGAGGATGGTTTTTTCTGTGAATTATAAGGTGGAGTTACTTGTATGGGGCGTGGAGTCTGTGGGAACCGTTGAGCCCCCAGTAGTCATGCTGGCTGTGTCCCACCCCGGACTCCAGGGGGCGCCATTTGTATAGACTTTGATGTGTAACGCTGCAGCCTTGGTTTAAAAAAAAAAAAAAAACTGGAATGCTCACTTTGACCAACAGGCTAAGAAATGAATTTATTTTTAATTCCCACCTGGTTATTTCAACATGAATTTGACCTAGTCTGTGTTTTTATATTGTAAAGTATGTTAATCCAAACCAGGGGCTGGCGAACAATGGCCTGCAGGCCAGATCCAACCCATTGATAGTTTTTATAAATAAAGTTTATTGGAACACAGCCATGGTCATTTGTCTATAACTAGTTTCGGGTTACAACAGTAGATTTGGGAAGCTGCAACAGAAACAGGGTGACCCGCAAAGCCTAAAGTATTTACTGTCTGGCCCTGTACACAAGAAGTTTGCCAGTCCCTGATCTAAAATACAAATGTTTATCTTTTCTTTTTTAAGGAGAAACATGCTTCTTCATCTGAATTTTAACTAATGCCTAGTAATTAGGTCTATTTACCCACAGGGGAGGGTGCCTAGTGGCTACGATTGTAGACAATTAGAAACAATTACAGTTCCATGGAATGATTTTATTAAAAGTATGGGAATAGATTCATTACATGAGAAGAAAAATGGTAATCCTCAACTACTATTTACCTATAGAAAATCGAGATGCCCTCTACAGAACTGCGAAATCTCTAGATACGTACCACAAAAAAATGGAAATCATTTCAATGCAATTCAGTAGTCTCCATCCCCAAGCCCCAGATGTTTAGCCTCTACCCAGGGGCTTTATTTATCATCACCATTTAGCACAGAGCACTGGCAGCAAAAGGGTCCTTTTCCAAACAGAGAGAAGCCTAGTGCTTCACTCCGGCCCAGGGCGTGGCTTGTCACCAGGATTGTCCTTCATCATCAAGCTTCAAAGTCACACCGTCCGCAGCAGGGGCGCGGTGAAGGGAGTTACAGTGTGCCCAGGTCCAAAAGAACACCAGCCAGCCACTGAAGGAATTGTGGTAGAATACGGGAAAAGTGTGGTTTAGTGAAAAGGGGAGTTACAAAATGGGATAATCCCAACAAAATAAGATGCACGGTATGATTCCCAACTGTATTTAACATGTACACATGCAGAGGGGGAAAAATGACTGAAAGGATTCTTCTCAGGGTCGCAGAGTTTGGGGTCATTTTTTTTTTCTATTTTAGTCAACATTTAATGAACGAATGCTGTGTGAATAAATAGGTCTTCCGTTGAAGGGGAACGCAAGAGTAATTTTGTCTGTCTGTCTGTCTTCCAGGGGAGGTGGACTGTAAGGAAATAGGAGACTGCGTCCCGGGACCCGGAGCCACGGCCCCAGACCTGTGTCTCCCGGCCCTGGATTACCTCAGGCGCTGCTCTCAGGTACCCTGAGCTCCAGGCCCTGAAACCCGCCTCGGACAATGCTCGCAAAACGGGCATGGATGTCTTTTGTCGAAGCCCAAGAGAAACACTTCCTGCTGACTCTGAGGAGACTGGGGACTTAGATCTGGAGTAGGAATTTTTGTCCCCCCCTTCCGTGAAGGAAAGAAAGAAAGGAACAAACATGTGCTACAGCACGCAATTCAATTGAAATCTCTGAAACTTGTCACGTATACTCAGACACGGGAACTGCCATGAGCTCTCTATTTGTGTCAGGCTGTAGGGAGAGGGGTCATGAGGCCCTGGGAAGTCTTCATGATAGGACGTGGATGGTGGGGTTGCCACCATCGAAGAGAGACAAAAACAAAAGAGGGGCACATTCAGTCAAGATCCAATGAAGAAATGCCATGAAAAACCGCACTTATCAAAGGGAACAGCAACCTTCATTGTGCTAAATCCAGTAATTGCCATTATCCCAAGAGGATGCTCCCTCCTGAAGCCCGTTCTCCCCCAGGCTTCAGTAATGCTCTCAGTAGTTGCCCTCCTATCCTTGCAGGTCGTGTCCGCAGGCCTCTTCCTGTCTGTGGAACCCCCCCCACGGTGATAGCAGTGCTCATGTGAAGTCCCAGGGCTTTAGAAAGGATACCCAGCCCCAGCTTCTTCCCCCCCAGCTGCCTCCACAAGGCCCCACGTGACAGGACCCCAGCTCCCTTGCCACCCTCAGATCCTTCCCTCTCGCTCTGTGTTCCAACCACACTGACTTTCTTCCCCTCAGATACATGGCGCCTTACTGCTCAGGGCCATTGCTGTTCCCTCTGCCCGGAATGTCCTCTCCCCGCATTTCCTTGAGACACTCTTTTATCTTCCTGGATCTCATCTGAAACATCACCTCCTCAGAGAGACCAGAGCTTAA
This sequence comes from Halichoerus grypus, assembly GCF_964656455.1. Taxonomy (NCBI): domain Eukaryota; kingdom Metazoa; phylum Chordata; class Mammalia; order Carnivora; family Phocidae; genus Halichoerus; species Halichoerus grypus. The sequence continues at coordinate 26,352,910 of NC_135720.1, read as the reverse complement.
GTATCTACCAGCTCACAGCCAACGCTCCCACATTCCCTGGTCACTCTAGTATCACCTAATTTTTTCTATAGCCTTTATGTCCAAAATCGTATTTATTCTTTGTGAAAGGATCATCGTAAAACCCCCCGGGACAGGACTTTTGTCTGCCTCACCCACAGGTCCTTCCCTAGCACAGCAAGCACAATTCTAAGCCGTGAAGATCCTGGGGAATTTGGCCCACTAATGAGGATTCCTGGGGGACTGGGCTCTTGCAGTGAGGGGAATAAAGAACCCAGGGCAGTCTGTCAGGTCTGCTGCCGATACCTTCATCTGTCCCCACGCTGGCCCACAGATGCCTCCCTTTACCCACTTACTGTTGGCCTCATTGCACTGAAGCAAGGGAAGGGGAACTCAGTCTGGTACCCCATATACCTATAGACCCTCTTCTCAGTAATCCCCATAGAACAGTTTCCCATAGGCAAAAACTCTTGACATGTTTTGTGGTTCCCTGGGTCGGTTTACAAAAGGCTATAAAACTCATAGGTAATTGAGATGCTGAAAAAGTATCCCTAGAGCCTTTTTCCTCTACCTTTTTGTTTCCACTAAATGCTGTTTCATCTGCTCCCTGGGATAGATGCCTCTCATGAGCTACCATATGAATCCAAATCACAAACAACCTCAAAACTTGCATACGCTGGGAGCTTTTCTGCTTTTCCCTAACCCCAGTATTGCTGGAATATAATTTTATTCTTCTTTAACTCCCTGAGTGCAGCTTTTTCCGATATATAATTGCAATTTGGTATTTTGTTATTTAGTTACTGGCCAAAATCTACAAAATGCCCTTGAAGCCAATATTCCTTAGTGGGAGACTTGCTAGCTTGCCTCGGAGACTTCAGGAGCAGTCGGCGAGCAGTGAGGATGGAATGGAGTCAGTCCTGTCTGATTTTGATGACGACACTGGTGAGTTAATTGACTGAACTTAGGTTATTTGCTATGTTCATATTCCCAGACACTTAAGCCATGAGTTCAGTAGCTTATAGGTCATAAGAACGATCATCCATTTATGTTGCTACTGTTTTTAATTTTAATAGCACAGGCCTACCTAAAGTTGCCATGGACTGCTTAGAAACATCATTTGATGTCTTGTCTCCAAACCCATCCTTTTTAGATGGGTGCCTCCATCCAAGCTCAGTGCAGATCTGCAGACTCCACTAAATGTAGTTTCTAACTCTGAATTCTCTATAATTTAGCAAATTGGAATGCGGTTGCATTGGTACTTAAATTGGCTGGTAATTGTCTTTAATACCTTCTAGGAAACACAATCATTATGTAATTACTTCCTGCAGGACTATTTGGTTAGAGACTGGGGAAATTAAGCCACTACTGAAGAGAGAATCTATTTGTGACTGGTGGAACTGAAGGCTCATTAAAAGAATAATTTTAAAGAATGTGTTTCAAATTAGTTCCCATGTAATTTCCTGTGGATTGGAGTTCAGGCTAGTAACTTTGGGAAATTTTCAGATGGGTTAACTCACGCTCATGCTTGTCTTCTGATTCAGTCGACCCTGCCCTGTTCTAGATTTAGAAGTGGAAATTATATCCTTAAAGGGGACTAATAACTGGCATAGGTTGATTCAAACCCTTGCAAAAGGAGTTTTGGGGAGGGTTTTTTTTTTAATTTGCTTTTTTATTCGTTTTTAATTTTTTTATTTTTCTGTTATAAATTCACTTAGAGTAGTGAGAGGATTTACAATTTTCTATAGGGATTTATAAACAGTAAAGCCTCACTAGTTGAGACTAATTTTAAGGAAGAACCATAGGAAAGAACAGCTAATGTAGAGAACAATTAAAATGGAAATTGGCTAGATGTTGCCTAATAGAGGTTTCATTTAATGATTAGTTAAGAATAATTTTTACTTAGTCTCTTAAACCTCCAACCCAGACAACTATAAACAGAAGCTAATGTTGTTTATCTATATTACAGTCTTTAAAACAGTTATAAATAGTTTGTGTGCATAGCAGTCAGCAATCCTCTTTCCATTGTGCAAATCATTAATCCATTGTTTTTTTCTAGGCAGCCCATCTTCTTATGGATAAAGTTCAGCCAAGACCTATGTCAAGTTTTCCACATTATCAATTCATTGAGACCTTTCAATTATAATTGAAATTATAATCTTCATAATTATATATGAAGCGTAGCTAGCTCAGAGAAAAGAATTGAAAGCAAAGGCTTCAACTTAGTATTAAAAATTGATATGCTCTTAGATGTTATTCCTCTGGTTTCCAAAAGCAAGTAATTTTTTTTTTCCCTATTGAAATTTCAAACATGGATAAACCTAGACAGAATGGTATAATGAACCTTCATGTACCCATCACCCAGCTTTATGTCCACCCATATTAACTTATGGCCAATCTATTATGTATATTTACACGCACACCCTCACTATCTCCTCCCTCCACTCACATCCTCTATTTTAAATCACATCCCAGACATTATAGCATTTCATCTGTAAATGTTTCAGTATGTGTTCTTTAAACATAACAAACATGACCATAATTCCATTATCACACCTAAAAATTAACAGTAATTATTGAATATCAAATATCCATTCAGTGTTAACATTTCCCATTTTCTTATGTCAGTGAATTTTCAGGGATTCACATAAGATCTGCACTCTACGTTTGCCTGATAGGTCTCTGAAGCACTTTTCAATCTCTAGATTTTCCTCTTCAACTCTTTCTCACTCCTTTTCACTTCATTTGTTGAAGAAGTGAGGTCCCGGGGCCCGTGGAGTTTTCCTCGTGGACTTTATTGGTTGTACCCCCTAGAGTGGTGCATAACATGTGATCCTGGCTTCTGCATTTCCTATAAATTAGCTTGTTCACACCTGCTTATATTTTGAGTTTCATGAGCCTTTGTCCCCTAATTTTATTATATTTGTGGGTTCATGTGGGTTTAGCTTCCTATGAATGGGGATGTTCAAAATTGTGGAAGTAGGTTTTTTAATGGGAATATTCATTTTTTTTAAAAGATTTTATTTATTTATTTGAGAGAACATGAGCAGAGGGGAGGGACAGGGAGAGGGAGAAGCAGGCCCCCCGCAGAGCAGGGAGCCCAACGCAGGGCTCCATCCCAGGACCCTGGGATCATGACCTGAGCCGAAGGTGGACGCTTCACCAGCTGAGCCACCCGGGCTTCCCAGTGATTAATGGGAATACTTAAAAGCTGCCATCTTTTGACAGTTATCTTTCACAGGAAAATGAGAAGTATTAGAATTAAAATGTAGGGTGGGCTATTTTTTTATACTCTATCCTAGGCACTTTAGGATGAAGCTAGAGAAGTCGAGTCCTTTCTGTGCGGCACTTATCTGAGCGGCAGGTTCACAGATTTCCAAAGGCAGGGGTGAGCAGGAATGTTGCTCAGACAGGGCTTCTGTAAATGGCAAAACTAAAATTGTTCGGATCTAATAAAAAGCATCTCATGCTTTTTCCCTTCCCTAATAATGAGCAATACTAAAAGTGAGTATGTTATTTTATTTTTATTTTATTTTATTTATTTATTTGACAGAGACACAGCAAGAGAGGGAACACAAGCAGGGGGAGTGGGAGAGGGAGAAGCAGGCTTCCCGCAGAGCAGGGAGCCCGATGAGTATGTTATTTTAAAAATGAAACTCTGAAGGGGAGGAGGAGGACGGAGGTGCGTACTGAGAGGTGAGCCGCCCTGGGCGTGCGATTCTGTCGATGCGCGAGCACAGCTCCCCATCCGTGCACAGAACACGAAGTGACTCGCAGGTACCCGGGCGGAGAGAGCGCCAACAGCGCCGACGGCAGGGCGGCAGCTAAATTCAAAATAGTGCGTAGATTGCAAAAAAAAAAAAAGAGAGAGAGAGAGACATGGACCTTTGAAAAAAGTGGGGCACGAAGAAGAGCAAAGAAAATAGACTAGCACACATGAGCAACAAAAGAAAAACTGGATGACTCGGATTTCATCAAAATTAAAGACTTTTATGCATCAAAGGACATTACCAAGAAAGTGAAAGGACAATCGAAAGGAGAACATGTTTGTAAATCCTATTTCTCATAAGGTCTTAATATCCAGAATATATAAAGAATCCCTAAAACTCAACAAGACAACACAATTTAAAAATGGGCAAGGGACATGAATAGATATTTCTCAAAAGATCGACAAATAGCCGATGAGCACGTGAAAAGATGCTCCACATCATTAGTCATCAGGGAACTGTAAACCAAAACCACAGTGCAATGCCACTTCACACCTACTAGGATGGCTATGGTTAAACAAACAAAAAATAAGTGTTGGCAAGGACGTGGAGAAATTGGCACGCTCACAGGAATACAAAACGGTGCAGCCTCTGTAGAAAACAATTTGGTATTTCTTTAAAAAGCTAAACAGAACTACTAGATGACCCAGAAATCCCTCTCCTGGGTCTATACCCTAAGGAATTGAGAGACTGAAACAGATACTTACACTCCTATGTTCATTGCAGCCTTATTCACCACAGCCAAAGGTAGAAACAACGCAAGTGCCCATCAACAGGTGGATGAACAAACAGAACATGGTACAACATACAAGGGAATATTACTCATCCAATACACAGTACAACACGGATGGACCTGGAAAACATTATGCTAAATGATATAAGTCAGATGCGGAAACACAAATACTGTGTGATTCCACTTATATGAAATATCCAGAATGGGCAACTTCATAAAGACAGAAAGTAGATGAGAGGTTCCCAGGGGCTGGGGTGAGGGGAGAATCAAAAGTTACTGGTTGCAGGGCTTCTGTTTGAGATGATTAAAAAAAATTTTTTGGAATTAGGGAGTGGTGATGGTTGCACAAAACCGTGCATGTAATGAATACCACTGAATTGTGTATGTGAAAAGGGTTAAAGTGGCAAATTTGTGTTATATATTTAAAATAAAATAATTTTTAAAAAAAAAGATATACTAAGATGATACAAAAGGATATTTCATTATTTTGGTATTGTCAGCTCCCAAGAAATCTGACAGTTATTTCAATATAGTAGAATTTACCACATCATCTTCTTCCTGTAGGAGGATAAGAAGAAATTTTGGGGTTTTTTTTCCCCCTTTGACTTTGTTAGAGCATGTAAATCATAATCTGCCCATGCTTGTAGACCCTCAGGGCTACCACACCATATGGCACACTTCTACACTAACAGTGTTCGGTTTGAGCTTATGATGACTCTGTATCGTGTTTGACTGGATTTCACCGAGATCTGCTTCTTGGCTTCCAGGGCTGATAGAAGTCTGGATCATCCTCCTGGAGCAGCTGACAGCAGCTGTGTCCAACTGTCCACGTCAGCACCAACCGCCAACCTTGGATTTACTCTTCGAGCTGTTGAGAGATGTGACCAAAACACCTGGTAAGAATTTCTATGTCTGTCTTTTGTGGGGAGTTGTGATACATACAACTTTTTTCAGGAAGGTATTTCCATGTGTCTGCCCGTTTCACAGCTCTTACCCTAGACTTGGTACAGAGCTTCATGCATAGTAGATGCTCAGTAAATACTTGTTGAATGGCAATGATGCAGTGGTGGTTAAGAGATGTCCTGTTATTGCTGACATGTCTTCCCACCAGTCCATTTACAGATAATGTATGCTATCCAGTTAGTTGGGTGTGTTGGATCCCTACAATAATCAGGCCAAGGTTATTGGCTTTGTTCCATGATTACAGCCTTCCTCTTTAGCTGGATCTTACATGCTCTTGGCCCTAGGGCTGTCAATAGGGCTTGCTGAGTCTCCAATGACATAAACAAATCACTCAAAAGTATATACTATATTAAGACAGCAAAATCCTGAATGTATAAAGGTTATGGATCATTAGATTGAGAAAGAGACATGTAGGGGCGCCTGGGTGGCTCAGTCAGTGGAGCATCTGACTCTTGATTTCAGCTCAGGTCATGATCTCAGGGTGGAGCCTGCTTAAGATTGTCTCTCTCTCTCCCTCTCCCGCTGCCCCTCCCTCCGCTGGTGCTCGCTCTCTCACTCTCTCTCTCTCTTAAAAAAAGAAAAAGACATGTAATGATCACCTAGTACCTTGATAGTACAGGAAAAGAATGGCCCTGAGGAATTTATTTCTTCTTTTGAATTAATCAAATTTAGCATGTACACTTAACACATGCAAATTTTCCCAAGATCCAAGCAACTATAGAAATTTTAGTTTTCACAGTCAGAACCACAAATGAACCCACTAGTTAATTCCATAGTAATGAGTTTTGTATTTATCACAAACTGATGAAGACTTGATAATTGATACTGTTTTAAGATCCATTGCAAAGTTTATAGCAGAATTTTTTTCAGAAAAGCCAGCATAGCTACTCCCATATGTCAAAAAGTTGTAAGTCTTTTATCCAAAAATAAGCAGGTATTTTATAGAATTAATTATATGCCTCTCTTTCACTAGTCAGTACCGTTTTCTGTTTTCACATTGCCATTAAATGTGTGTGCGGAGCACCTAACCTAATTAATTTTACTAGAAATCTATCATCAAAGGAACTTAATAGTGATGAAGACAAAATGGGTATATAATGATTGCTGAAATATATTGAATACCAAAAAAATTATGAACCCCTAAATAGTAAGAGCATATAAATATTCCACAGATGTTAAAATGAGTATTTGTGAATAACATTTAAAGTATATATACTATGGAGTACAATCACAACATTATGAAATTTTATCCATCTGTAAATACACATGTACGTTCAAAAAGACTAGAAGTCAAACATGAAAAGGTGATTATCTCTGTGGGTAAGGTTTCTTCTTTGTATTCTCATGTTGTTTTCCATGTTTATTAGAAAAAGGATGCTTACTTTTGTAATCAGAACTTTAAAAGTCCATCACTTTCACAAGGATTTTCATTATAGCATTGTCCATAAAGCAAAAAAATTAGAACACCTTAAATGTCTATCAGTAAGGGAACAGATAAGTGACTGTTGTGTATACATACAATGGAATTATGGTATGTGGCAATAAAAATGAGGAATATCTAAATCCGCTGACACAATGATCTCTAACACATGTTAACGTGTTTCTTGAGGTTTCATATAGATATTTGTACGTAAACTTTAGGGGATATTTTCTTATATGTGTATATGCATCTGTATGTTTCCATCTGGGGACTGGAGTTAATCAGATGATACTTTAGCTTTATTGGTATTATTTGAATTTTTTATGATTTCATGTATCATTTGCATAACTAAATTCATACAGAAACAAAAAAGAGGGAGATTGAACCCCACGTCCGGCTCTGCGCTCAGCAGGGAGTCTGCTTGAGATTCTCTCTCCTTCTCCCTCTGCTCCTCCCCCAACTCACGTGCTCTCTAAAATAAATCTTAAAAAAAAAGAAAGAAAAAGAAAAATGCCACTGAAGACCATGTATTCCCCAATCAGTAGTAAATTCTTTTTCCTTGCAGCTTCTCGGCGGGGGGGGGGGGGGGGGGGGGGTTGGGGCCCTCCTGTGAAAGAGCTGGGCCATGCCAAGCCATGACGGTAACTTCTGTTTCCCTACAGGAGAGCTGCTGTGATCACAGTTCTGATGCTGACTTTTCTTTTTCAGGACCAGGATTTGGTATCTATGCGGTTGTTCACCTTCTCCTCCCTGTGATGTCCGTTTGGCTCCGCCGTAGCCACAAAGACCATTCATACTGGGATGCGGCTTCTGCTAATTTCAAGCATGCCATTGGCCTGTCTTGTGAGCTGGTGGTGGAGCACATTCAAAGCTTTATACACTCAGGTACCTATGCTCCCACAGCAGTCCTTGCTGAGTAATTTTTTCATGGGAAGCATCACTGTCTGAAAGTGCTTATAAATACCAGTGTGTGATTTTTGTCCAGAAATTAGTAAAAGAGAATTATGTGGTCACTGCCAACCTTCTCCTGGATTATCAAAATGAAAATTGATACTTAAAATACATATGTGACTAAAAATATAATGCCATCTAGTAGATCTGTGCATGAGAAGAGGGGAGGCAAGTTCAAGTATATAATCAATTAAAGAATTAGCCCTGTAGTCTGGAAGTGAGAGGCGGTGTAGATCCTCCTGCTTCCTCTGGGAGGCTAAATGGAGGAGATAAGATTTTAGCAAAGGCTTCAATTATAGGCAAGAAGTTGCTTAAGAGGTTAGGGGTGAAGTGTCTTAGTATCTGTGGCATTTTGAAAAAGATCTGAAAGTATGTGGTGGATAGTATACTGAAGTCAGAAAAAAAAATCACTGTTAACCTTAGATGTTATAATTCTATATGCCTTTGGCTTTTCTTTATAAAGAGGTAAGGGACTCCCTTGTTGGAGAGGTTAGAAAAACTCGTGAGATGTCCACCCCAAGGGAGAGTCAAAAAGCAAAGATAAGAAATGGGTAGCTCTACTAAATTTAATAAGGACAACTTGCCTCCACAAAAAAGAACATTAATTGAGAAGGAAAACAAGTGGGTGTTTCTACATGTAAGCAATAACTGTCCTTAGGGATAGATGTTCTCAACTGGATCATTGCTTTGCCCAACACAGTACCATTGAGGATTCCACTGAAAATTGGATCTGTGTCATCACAAGGACTTCAAGGAAAAGAATACAGATGTATTCCTTGAATTGGGAAAATAGAATGTTATTTGGGGAAGTCTCATTTTCTTTGGGGATAGTGTACAGACTGAAGCCAGACTAAGAAGTTGAAGACAGTAAGATGAGAGAGGATTTGTTTGCCAAGAGCATTCAATTAGTCTATCAGCCATAAGGAAAGTATATGTTTCATTTTTCTCTTTTTAAGAATTTCAGTTTTTTTTTACTAGCTACTATTCAGGCTGTATGTGTTCTATTCTGTGTAAGTAGATGAATTATATGCATAACTTCGAAAAATGTACCATCAACACATCAAAGTAAAACACATATTTCATCATGAAATGGTTAATACAGGCTAAAATTGAGTTTTTAAAAAATCCAAGAAAATTACTTTTTCCACCCAGATATTTATATGTCCTTTTATCACTCAGACTTTCTCCTGTTGCTATAGATGCCATTTCAACCCCCTCCTTTACAACAGAGTTGAGTGAAATCTTGGTTTTACTTTTCCATGTAGACATCAGGTATGAGAGCATGATCAACACGATGCTGAAGGACCTGTTTGAGTTACTGGTAGCGTGTGTGGCCAAGCCCACAGAAACCATCTCCAGAGTGGGCTGCTCCTGTATTAGGTAAGGAAAAAAATTCCCTAGCTCTCCACAAGAGTTTTTTTATTATGAAATCCAAGGGAATTAAATTCTTTTATTGTAGCAATCCACTTTTTGGGTCGCTTTCTAGAAGTAAAAGTATCTGTATGTATATGCCAATAATTCCTCATTTCAGTGTTTAATCAACAAGTATTTATTGTGTAAGGCATTATACAAGAGGTACTCGGCTGCATGGAAAGTCAGCCAAGGTCCCTGCCCTCAAGACGCTAATAGCCTTTTCTAAAGGACGTAACAGAGAGAGACGCATAGAAAATGATAATAGGAAGGAGTTACTATACATGCCAAGGAGGGCAGGGGAGTAGATGGTCAGGAAGATCTTTTTCTATTAATGACACTTGGCCAGATCCCCCAAGGTGGGCAAGATTTTGCTAGGTGGGGACTTGTAAGCAAAACATCACAGACCTAATTATGGAGATCAGAGTCACAAGGAACGAGGGTTTTGGTTATTTTGGTTATTTGTCTAGGAGTAGTAGAAAATGGGGCTAGAATGGAAAAAGTAGTACAGACTATATACAGTCTTGCATTCGAGCCTCAGTTGAAACATTGCCGTATTTGTCATGGGGATCCATTGATGTTTCTGTAGTGAAATGCCTTAGGAAATAGTGTTGGGACAATGGAACACCAGTTGGATTGAAGACAAGAGTGATAAGAGGCAGCAAGGCTTGCGTGGAAGCTTTGGAATAAATCTGTGCATGCTTCTGTAAGGGCAACAACATGTACAGATTCAAGACTCCTTTCCTTGTCTCTTTGAGCAGGTACGTCCTTGTCACCGCGGGCCCCGTGTTCACTGAAGAAATGTGGAGGCTTGCCTGCTGTGCCCTGCAGGACGCCTTCTCCGCCACCCTCAAGCCTGTGAAGGTAAATTGCTTGCAGAAAGAGCCAGAGCGGGTTCCCATCTTCATGCCTCTCAAGTGGGGCATCTGGATGCTGCCTTCCTCCTCTTAGCAGGCAGTCTCACTTGAACTCCTACAGAGGGGGGAGAAAGAAGCGGTCAGATCAGTGCTTTTGTCCCAGACACAGGGATGATGGCAGCTCCAGGACGGGGCCCAGAGGCACCCAGGGAACCTCTGCTGTGTTTCTCCCCAGGATCTGCTGGGCTGCTTCCACAGCGGCACCGAGAGCTTCAGTGGGGAAGGCTGCCAGGTGAGGGTGGCGGCCCCTTCCTCCTCCCCCAGTGCCGAGGCCGAGTACTGGCGCATTCGAGCCATGGCTCAGCAGGTAAGGACTGGGGACTTCTAGAAGCTTCTTACTGTCAGTCTTGTATCACCAGACTGCCTTTCATTCCCTTAGGGAGATACCCCTCCTGGCTCTGACATCTTGTTAGTACTGTTCTTGATGAGGAATGACTAACCCAGTCAACAGCATTATAATCCTCTCCACCATCTCTTTCTCAGTGCATCCTCCAGTGCCCAGATCAGTTAAAGTCCTTTCTCTGCCTGGCCACTACACTTCATACACCACCTGACTTGCTTGGACTCCTTATATTATCCATATTTGCTTGAATATTGATGTTACTTACAGTCTACAGATGTCTAAGGACGGCAAATCTATTTGGGTTTTTTTCTTGTATCTCCCATACAGAGCTTAACATTTATAAGCTGCTTAATTTCAGTGGAATGTAACTCATAAGTAAAATTAAAATATACATACCCATGCAGGGATCACCATGTACCAATGACTTTTTTTCTTCTGGCAGATGTCAGAAGTCAGAAAAGTTGGTTGTAATCTCCTGAGTAGCAGAGAACATATTCTTACCTTGGTGTTCCTAGAGGAAGGCATACAGAAGACACTTAGTAAATGTCTGTTGAGTCAAGAGAGTTACTAAATCACGAAAGGCCTTCCAGCATTACCACTAGCTGCAGACATGCCCCCAAATACTTAAGTGACATGTCAATCTGTCTCTAAGACTGCATGGGGCTTCCAGCAGCAGGATTAAGCACTATCCCTAAATTTACACATATTCATAATCGTGAGTGGTTGTTGAGAATTCAGTCTATCATGTATTGGCAACAGACATATTTGAAGTATGTCTTCATATGCAGAAGATACTTTGCAAATGTGTGTGGTATGTTTAAAACATGAAGCAATTTTTATAAATGTATATGCAGTGTTGGATTGAATTATTGGATAAGTATTCTAATTCTTTAAAGTGAATTGGGGATTATATTCAAAGGTGCCCTTTCTCTAGAAGATCTGTTTAAATCCTTGATAAAATCTCTCCTTAGTACAAAAATAATCCAGGATACCCTGATTATCAGTTGAGAAGTTTCCTGGCTAGGTCCAGTTTCTAAAGGACTTTCCCTAACACCCCTCACATAGCGGATCAAGAACCTTCCACCTTCAGCTTCTCCCATCATCTACTGTCCACATTCATGACACCCCAGGACATGATGGCTCTACTGATCGGAAGGGAGAGAGCACATACCACTGACGCATCCATGGCCAGTCCACAGAGGTTGGAAGGGAAGGAATGTCATAAAGCTGCAGTGAAGACCCACTTCTGTCCACATGGCTGTGGGGGACAGCTGTAGCAGAAGGGCACTGGAACGAGAGGTGGTCCTCTGACAGGATAGCTTCCCTAATGGGAATCCATTACACTGCTAAAGATTTTCCGCATGAGCTTACAGTGGGCTTCCAAACTCATCCCACCGCACAGCAAGAACATGGAACCTTCTTCTGAAACAACAGATCATTAATGGAGCAGAAAGGCAGAGGCCATTTAGTGAAGATTTTACTTTGTAATATTTTCTCTTCCTCAGTCCCCAACCTTTCTATTCTATCCACCTTTCAGATAACCCAGATAATTTGATAATTCTTACAAAATTTGGAAAGAAAACATTTTAAGAAGACTTCTGTTTTCAAAGGGAAGAATCAAGAAGTGTTTACTGTTTTCTTAGTCACTTCTCCCACAGGCCCGTAGAGTAGCATGGCCACATCTGTAATCCCAACAGGAGGTCCTAATTAATGTCTTATTCCTGTGTTGGATGGAATATAATACCGGAGAGACATCAAAATCAAAGATTTTTTACAAACACAACCCCTCTTTATTTACTCTCAATATTAAATTCAGTGCTTGCTAGTTGGAGTGTAATGAGTTGTCACATGATAAAATTAGTCGTGTTCTTAGTATTAGTGTCAGCTGCTAACTTCTGAATATTTATTCTTCTGTTCTAATGCTATGCGTACGTAATACACACATATTAACTCTCTCAACAAACACACCAGGTAGGAAACCATTATCAACCTCACTTTATAGGTGAGGAAATGAGTAGGAAGAGTAAGCAACTTACCCAAGGCCAATCAGCTAATCCCTGGTGGAGTCAGGTTGAGGATGATGGAGCTCTGAACTGTACCTTTGCAGGTGTTTATGTTGGACACCCAGTGCTCACCAAAGACCCCAAACAACTTCGATCATGCTCAGTCCTGTCAGCTCATTATTGAGCTGCCTCCTGATGAGAAGCCAAATGGACACACCAAGAAAAGGTAAGCAGCTAATAAGCTTAAACATGTGGGCAACTTAGAACAAGGGAAGTCCATTTATTTTCGGTTGTGGCTCCTTGTAATCCAAGCTTTGGCTAAGAATACTGAAAACATTTATAGAGTCATTTAGCAAAGGTTTTTACAGAAAATTGTTCACTTTTTAACCAGAGCTTCCACGTTTCACATGTACTAGTTTGCCATGACAGAGTACTATCCACTGGGTGGCTCAAACAACAGAAATGTATTTGCTCACAGTTCTGGAGCCTAGAAGTCCAAGATCCAGGGGGCGGCAGGGTTGGTTTCTTCTGAGGCCTCTCTCCTTGGCTTCTGGATGGATGCTTTCTCCCTGTGTCTTCACATGGTCTTTCTTCTGTACATGTCTGTGTCCTAATCTCTTCTTATAAGGACACCAGTCACAGTGGATTAGGGCCCCACCCTAATTATTTTTCAAGACCTTATCTCCAGATGCACAGTCACACTGTGGTACTGTGGGTTTGGACTTCAACATATGAATCTGGAGGGGGACACAACTGAGTGTGTCTATAGTATTATCCATATTATGCTTTTTAAAAAAATTTGTAGTGTGAGGCTTGATTCATGTTGTTTTGGGGGAGAAATACATCAACTTCTCCTGAGCAATCCAGCTGTCAGGAGACAAAAAGATCTGTGCCCTTCCACATGAATCTTGCCCTTTTTAGATTGATTTATTTATTATTTTAGAGAGAGTAGGGGGGAGAGGCAGAGGGAGAGAGACAGAACCTCAAGGAGACTCCCCACTGAATGCGGAGCCCAATGCAGCCTGATCCCAGACCCTGAGATCGTGACCTGAGCCGAAATCAAGAGTCGACACTTAACCGACTAAGCCACCCAGGTGCCCCTAATCTTGCCATTTTTAAATACTACCATTTTGCCTAAAAAAACGATTGTTCCTAGACTTGACGATAATCACCATGACTGAAATTTCCCATTTTTAAACTTCCAGCACACAAATAGTAATGATAAGTATTTGAGCACTATACATGAGATTCAGTGGCTAGATATTTCCCCTCCCATTTTATCCATGGGGAAACATTCAGAGAGGCTGGGCCACCTATCCAGAGACACACAAGCACAAAGGCATGGAGCCACTTGGCATTATTGGATTTGACTCTTATTACAGAACAGTTCTTAACTTAGCACAGGATGTAGCGCAAGATGAGTTAGACCTAAGGAAGGTTCATGTATATACCGTCAGGTGCATCCTCAAAGGTCCATGCTGAAGTCACCCATGGAAAAAAAGACCTAAATCAAATTGATTATAATATTAATAAAGAGAAACCTGGGTGTGATTTTAAATCGCCGTGGCATTGATAGCCCCGAGCTTTACCAAACCACTGAGTATGAGAGCTTTAAGATGTAGTACTTGAAATTCTGAATGTTTCTCTCTGAAACTGGCATTAGCATGTCTTGTCAGCCACCTGTTGGGCAATTAACTCTCCAGGAGGAGAGCTTTCCTTTGCACTTGGCCTCAGAAGCACGCACAGTCCCCTTCATAATGGGTGTGCGGAGAAAAAGGTTGAAACACTTGGGTACAACAAATTGAAAAATTATCTGTTGATTTTTGTTTGCTCCAGGTCTTTTTTTTTTTTTAATCTCCTATCAGCATAGGTGATTAAGAGTTGCACATCCGTAACCAGTTATTTCACTTTTTCAGTACCTTTCTGAAATTTTTATCTCACTCTTGCTCCGGCTGCTTCCCTTTGTTTTCTTATCGTGCAGCATGTAGCTTGAACCTAAAGAAAAAGGAATTTTCTGTCCTTTTCACATGCACACTTAGCAATTTCATCTCCTAAAGCATCAAAGGGGCTATCTCGGGTTGATAAAGATACTCCATAATTCACACATGGCCTTGCATCCACCATCCTTTTAAATGTTTTCTGGGAAAGGACTTTCCAGCTCTCAGGGAAGATGATAGATCATGTCCTGTGGGTTAGGGTGTTTATACCTTCCAAAGGTTGATCAGACTCACCTCTCTGGCTGTGGTTCCTGCTTCAGGAGTCCAGGCTGCCAGGGGCACAGGGTTGAGGTGTCTGAGCCATTTCTCAAGGAGAACATTTCCTCCTGGCGGCAATCTGTTCAGGCGCCTGCGCTTAGAACCAACCTGTTCGTGTTACTCCATTTGTCTTAGACACTTACTTACATCTTCCCAGGCCCTGGGGACAAAGATGAATAAGATACTGCCCTGGCCCTTGAGGACTTTATAGTGTAATGGGGCAGACAAGGGAACAGATTTGAGTGATGGGCGACAGGATTTCCCTTTAGTTAGCATCCTATGGCTGTAGACATGAAGCGCTAGACCAACTTGGTGGCTTTTAGAGCCTCGTCTTCAGAAGAATGCATATTCAGGGTTCCTAGTACCTTAAATAACTTAGCAGAAGGAGGGGAGAATGGGGAGTTATTGTTCAAGGGGTATTGAGTTTGGGATGAAAAGGCTCTAGAAAGAGTGGTGACAGTTACCCAAAATTGTGCAGGTACTTAATGCCACTGAATTGTACTTTTAAAAATGGCTCAAATAGCAACTTTATATCATGTATATTTTACCACCAAAAAAAAAAAAAAAATCACTTCAGTGATTTGTTAGAAAGGGTTAGAGTCTGTAAATGACAGATGTGTGCTGAGCCTTCTGTGTCCCCTCAGTGCAGGGGGGCAAGGCCAGCCTTTAAATGTACAGAAGCATCTGTGTTCTTTTCTGTTAAAAGAGTCATTTTTAAATGCAAGGTCACAGCTAGACATATTAACATAATTGGATCTTTGAAATAAACAATTAATAAGAGTTGTCATACTTTTATAATTACCCTGTTAAGGGAATTAGTTTGCAACATAATGGCATAAGCTATTTTCATGCAATTCCAAGAGCAGTGAACGCAAAGTGAAACCATAAACCACAAACCACAAGGGTGAATTAAAATATTCAGTAAAGGTAGTACCTAGAATTGAAATTGTTTTCTTAGAAGAGGCCAAATCACCAAGGGGCACATGTAAGGCTTCCTTATGTGGGCTGTGCCCACTTCTCAACCGTGAGTCCTGGCCAGGTGTCTATTTGCCCCACCCCACCCCCCATGCCACATAGCTGACCTGAGGGGCATCTCAGTGGATCCAAAAGAGCATTCGGGGCCCACAGAGAAGTCCTGTGACCATGATGGCAGGAAAGGATGCAGAAGAGAATTGCAGGTGTTGAGTGAACACAGCTTTCTCTCTCCTAGGTTTGGTTTAGAAAGCTTGAGTTATCTATTTCTTAATTTTGCGAATGTTTTGCCCTCATCCATCTCACGTGCTGGAAGCCCTGAAGTTTTTACGTCTATACACCTAAAGCATTAACAGTTAATCCTGGTAAACTGGTTTGGTTCCTAGAAAGATAGATTTCAGTGAGACTGCTCACAACTTTGGGTTTGAAAAAAAGTCCAAAGGGTAGAGAAGAGAGCCAATTCAAATTCACAGAACTGACCAGACATTGTTACTTTCTGATTTTAGTTCCTTCATAGTTGCAAGTAATAAAATGTCAAATGTTGTATCCCTTTACTGTGTCTATACCGAAAAGTTTTTATAAAACAGTAATATTACATAGCGCCTAGGTTTGAGAAAGTATTGGCAATTCCATTAATCATAATTAAAATGGTGATCATGTAATGCCCCCAGAAGTTGGCCTTTTATTTTTTTTTTAAGGATTTTATTTATCTACTTGAGAGAGACAGAGAGCACGCCTAAGGCGGGGGCGGGGGGAGGGG
Source organism: Halichoerus grypus (assembly GCF_964656455.1). NCBI lineage: Eukaryota > Metazoa > Chordata > Mammalia > Carnivora > Phocidae > Halichoerus > Halichoerus grypus. Next base: position 26,336,422 of record NC_135720.1, on the reverse strand, counting down.
GGCGGTGGGTGGCAGGGAAAGGGAGAAGCAGACTCCCCACTGAGCAGGGAGCCTGACGTGGGACTCGATCCCAGGACGCTGAGCCGAAGGCAGACGCTTCACTGACCGAGCCACCCAGGCACCCCGAAGTTTGCCCTTTTTGAAGGAAAGCATTGAAATAAAGCAGTTTAGTGTATGATTTTGCCTATGTCATTCTACAGTGCGTAACATCAGAATCGCTTTAAAGTAACCCGCATGGGGCAGAAGGCTACTAATCAATCCCCTTCTTTTCATTTGAAGCGTGTCTTTCAGGGAGATTGTGGTGAGCTTGCTGTCTCATCAGGTGTTACTCCAGAACCTGTATGACATCTTGCTGGAAGAGTTCGTCAAGGGCCCCTCCCCGGGAGAGGAGAAGACGGTGCAAGTCCCGGAGGCCAAGCTGGCCGGCTTCCTCAGGTACATCTCCATGCAGAACCTGGCGGTCATATTCGACCTGCTGCTGGACTCGTACAGGACGGCGAGGGAGTTCGACACGAGCCCTGGGCTGAAGTGCCTGCTGAAGAAGGTGTCTGGCATTGGAGGCGCGGCCAACCTCTACCGCCAGTCGGCCATGAGCTTTAACATTTATTTCCACGCGCTGGTGTGCGCCGTCCTCACCAACCAGGAAGCCATCACCGCCGAGCAAGTGAAGAAGGTGCTTTTTGAGGACGAGGAGAGAAGCACAGACTCGTCCCAGCAGTGCTCGTCCGAAGACGAAGACATTTTTGAGGAGACGGCCCAGGTGAGCCCCCCGCGGGGCAAGGAGAAGCGGCAGTGGAGGGCCCGGCTGCCCTCCCTGAGCGTGCAGCCCATCAGCAACGCCGACTGGGTGTGGCTGGTCAAGCGGCTGCACAAGCTGTGCATGGAGCTGTGCAACCACTACATCCAGATGCACCTGGACCTGGAGAGCGGCATGGAGGAAGCGCCCGTCTTCAAGAGTGACCCGTTCTTCATCCTCCCCTCCTTCCAGTCGGAGTCCTCCACCCCGTCAACTGGCGGGTTCTCGGGGAAAGACACCCCTTCTGAGGACGACCGGAGCCAGACCCGGGATCACACCAGCGAGCCCAGCAGCCTGAGGGCGGGCGGCGCGGACCTGCTGCTGCTGCCCCCGAGCCCCAAGGTGGAGAAGAAGGACCCCGGCCGGAAGAAGGAATGGTGGGAGAACGCGGGCAACAAAATCTACACCATGGCGGCCGACAAAACCATTGCCAAGTTGATGACGGAGTACAAAAAGAGGAAGCAGCAGCATAACCTGCCCACGTTCCCCAAAGAGGTCAAAGTGGAGAAGAAGGGCGAGCCACTGGGTCCGAGGGGCCAGGACTCCCCGCTGCTTCAGCGTCCCCAGCACTTGATAGACCAGGGGCAGATGCGCCACTCGTTCAGCGCGGGCCCCGAGCTGCTGCGACAGAAGAGGCCCCGCTCCGGCTCCACCGGGAGCTCCCTGAGTGTGTCCGTGAGGGACGCCGAAGCACAGATCCAGGTGGGTTCCCGCCAGCCCGGGGATGCTGGGAGGCGCACCTGGCAGTGGGGCGGGGGGCTTCCAGGGACACACGTGTCCCCCTTAGGGAACACTCACACATTCTACGAGTTGATAGACACCAGTAGGAGACAGAACCCAGTTCCCCTCCAAAGTCAGAGGGTCGCCTGAGCCTAACACATAGCATCTGCCTGGGTCAATATATCTGTGTGAAACTGACATTTTACTCTTACATAACTTCAGGAATTATTTTTATGGGTTATAAGAGATACTGAGAACTCGGAACTCACCCGAATAAATAAGATGGAGCTGAAGCTTCTAAAGTGGATGTGCTTTCACTGGCATTGAGTCCTGAGTTTATCACTGGAAGATGCACTGAAGAAATGTGTAAAGGGAAAAAAAAAAGCAAAGTGCCTATTATTAGATGGTTATACCAGTGAATATCAATGTTTTCATCTCGAGTTTTTCTAATCCATTAGGAGCACATAACAATTTTCATCTTTAGAGGGCTTTGAGTGCTCCTGTTCCTTCATATATTTAAAATGAGTAATTCCATGGTACATCAAAAACTCAGCTTGAGAAGAAAACAATGTTGGCACAGTTTGTTCAATTTAAAAATAGATGAGATGGTAAAAGAGGAATAGAGGGATCTAGAGTCATAGGGAGCCCTTTAAAAATAATCCAGGGGTTTAAATTGTGGGCCTAGGATCTTAGATCCTAGGATTCTGTGAACCTACACAAGAACATAGTCTCAGAATAAACATAAATTTGGACTTAACATGAATCTTGCAAGATGCCTTATTTTCCTCTAAAATACTGGAACATAGAACCAAATTTCAAAATCCACAAAAGTCAGATGAGATTTGCAAAAGTCCAGTCAAAGGGAGATGTATGGTTATTCTATAATAGATGACCTTCTTGATAAATGTCTTAATTTTTTTTATGTCTTGGAGATTTGCTTATGACTTTAAAAGTTATCCTGAGTGAAGGTAGTCCTATTCCAGTTTGCTAGGCATTATAGAGACTGATCATTTAAAATGTCCTATGTCCTATGGAAATTTCATTATGAGAAGGCAGGAGAGTTTTTAAAAACCTGAGGAATAAGTAAGATTTTTGTACAGGCATACCTTGGAGATATTGCAGGTTTGGCTCCAGACCACTGCAATAGAGCAAATATCAAAGTGAGTCAAATGAATTTTTTGGTTTCCCAGTGCATGTAAAAGTTATATTTACACTGTAGTCTATGAAGTGTGCAATAGCATATCTAGAAATATATATACATACCTTAATTTTAAAAATACTTTATTGCTAAAAAATGCTAACCATCCTTTGAAGTTTTCAGCGAGTCAGTCTTTCTGCCAATGGAGGGTCTTGCCTCACTGTTGATGGCTGCTGACTGATCAGGGTGGTGGTTGCTGAAGGCTGGGACAGCTGTGGCAATTTCTTAAAATAAGGCAACAATAAAGTTTGCTGTGTTGACTCACTAACGATTTCTCTGTAGCACGCAATGCTGTTTGGTAACATTTACCCACAGAACTTCTTTCAAAATGCGAGTCAGTCCTCTCAACCCTGCCGCTGCTTTATCATCTAAGTTTATATAATATTCTAAATCCTTAGTTGTCACTTCAACAGTCTTCATGGTATCTTCACCAGGAGTAGATTCCATCTCAAGAAACCACTTTCTTTGCTCATACATAAGCAGCAGCTCCTCGTGTGTTCAAGTTTGATCAGGAGATCACAGCAATTCAGTCCCATCTTCAGGCTCCACTGCTAATTCTAGTTCTCCTAGAACTAGCTTCTTCCAAACTCCTGTTCATGTTGATGTTTTGATCTCTTCCCATGAATCACAAATGTTCTTTTTTATTATTATTATTATGTTAGTCACCATACAGTACTTCATTAGTTTTTGAAGTAGTGTTCCATGATTCATTGTTTGCATATAACACCCAGTGCTCAAAGCAGTATGTGCCCTCCTTAATACCCATCACCAGGCTAACCCATCCCCCCACCCCCCTCCCCTCTAGAACCCTCAGTCTGTTTCTCAGAGTCCATAGTCTCTCATGGTTCGTCTCCCTCTCCGATTCCCCCCCTTCATTTTTCCCTTCCTTCTCCTAATGTCTTCTGTGCTATTCCTTATGTTCCACAAATAAGTGAAACCATATGATAATTGACTTTCTCTGCTTGACTTATTTCACTTAGCATAATCTCCTCCAGTCCCATCCATGTTGGTGTAAAAATTGGGTATTCATCCTTTCTGATGGCTGAGTAATATTCCATTGTGTATATGGACCACATCTTCTTTATCCATTTGTCTATTGAAGGGCATCTCGGCTCTTTCCACAGTGGCTATTGTGGACATTGCTGCTATGAACAAATGTTCTCAATGGCATCTAGAATAGTGAATACTTTTCCAGGTTTTCAATATGCTTTGCTCAGATCCATCAGAAGAATCACTATCTATGGCAGCTATAGCCTTACAAAATGGATTTCTTATATAATGACTTGAAAGTAGAAATGACTCCTTGATCCATAGGCTGCAGAATAGCTGTTGTGTTAGCAGTCATGAAGATAGCAGTAATCTCATTGTATATTGCCATCAGAGCTCTTGGGTAACCAGGACATTGTCAATAAGCATATTATTATTTATTTTTTAAAATTTCAATTAGCCAACATATAGTACATCATTAGTTTTTGATGCAGTGTTCAATGATCCATTAGTTGCGTATAACACCCAGTGCTCATCAGATCATGTGCCCTCCTCAATACCCATCACCCAGTTAGCCCATCCCCCCACCCCCCTCTCTTCTGCAGCCTTCAGTTTGTTTTCCTGAGTCAAGAGTCTCTCATGGTTTTTCTCCCTCTGATTTCTTCCCATTCAATTTTCCCTCCCTTCCCCTATGGTCCTCTGCGCTATTCTTTATATTCCACGTATAAGTGAAACCATATGACAATTGTCTTTCTCTGATTGACTTATTTTACTTAGGATAATACCCTCCAGTTCCATCCATGTCAATGCAAATGGTAAGTATTCATCCTTTCTGTTGGCTGAATAGTATTCCATTGTATATATGTACCATATCTTCTTTATCGATTCATCTGCTGAAGGACATCTTGGCTCCTTCCACAGTTTGGCTTGTGTGGACATTGTTGCTATGAACATCGGGGTGCATGTGCCCCTTTTTTTCACTACATGTCTATCTTTGGTGTAAATATCCAGTAGTGCGATTGCTGGGTCGTAGGGTAGCTCTATTTTTAACTTCTTGAGGAACCTCTATACTGTTTTCAATAAGCAGTATTTTAAAAGGACTCTTCTTTTCTGAGTAGTAGTTCTCAACAGTGGGCTTAAAATACTCAGTTAACCATGTTGTAAACAGATGTGCTGTCATCCAGGCTTTGTTATTCCATTTATAGAACACAGGCAGAGTAGATTTAGTGTAATTCTTAAGGGTTCTAGAATTTTCAGAATGGTAAATGAGCACTGGCTTCAGCTGAAAGTCCCCAGCTGCATTAGCCCCTAACTAGAGAGTCAGCCTGTTCTTTGAAGCCAGGCGTTGACTTCTCTCTAGCTATGAAGTCCTGGATGGCATCTTCCCACAGAAGGCTATTCATCTACACTGAAAATCTGCTGTCTAGTGTAGCCAGCTTCATGAATGATCTGAGCCAGACCTTCTGCAGAACTTGCTTCAGCTTCTACATCAACACTTGCTGCTTTACCTTGCAACTTTCCGTTATGGAAATGGCTTCTTCCCTTAAGCCTCATGAACCCACTTCTGCGAGTTTCAGACTTTTCTTCTACAGCTTCCTTACCTCTCCAGCCTTCACAGAATTGAAGAGAGTTAGGGCCTTGCTTGGGATTAGGCTTTGGCTGAAGGGAATGTTACGGCTGCCCTTGATCTTCTATCCAGACCACTCAGACTTTCTCCATATTAGCACTTAGGTTGTTTCTCTTTCTTAATCATTTGTGTCCTCACTGGAGTAGCACTTTTAATTTCCTTCAGGAACTTTCCCTTCACATTCACAACTTGACTAACCTAGGTTAGAAGCTAGGTTCTTGTGCCAATCTTGGCTTTCAACATGCCTTCCTCACTAAGCGTAATCATTTCTAGCTTTTGATTTAAAGGGAGAGACCTAGGACTGTTCCTTTCGTTTGAATACTTAGAGGCCATTGTAAGGTTATTAATTGGCCTAGCTTCAGTATTGGTGTGTCTCAGGGAGTAGGGAGACCTGAGGAGCAGGAGAGAGATGGGGGAACTGGTGAGTGGAGCAGTCAGAACACACACATTTATCAATTAAGTTTACCATTTTATATGGGCACGATTCATGGCATCCCAAAACAAGCAGTAGTAACATCAAAGATCACTGATCACAGATCACCATAACAAATATAATAATAATGCAAAAGTGTGAAATATTGTGGGAATTACCAAAACGTGACACAGAGATACCAAGTGAGCAAATGCTATTGGAAAAATGGTGCCGGCAATGGACTTGCTCCACACAGGGCTGTGCAGATGTTCAGTTTGAAAAAAAAAAGAAAAGAAAAAGCAGTATTTGGGAAGCAGAGTAAAGCAAAGCACAATAAAACAAGATACTCCTGTAGTCCATGAAACCTAAAAAGAAGGTATTCCTAATGGTAGAGGAGACTCCGCTACTCCTTGTATGTATGAACTTAAAATGACAACTTCTAGCCCCATTAAATTAGTAAAGGCTGATTTTTTGCGACCTAAAGCCCAGAAAACTCACTTGCCAATTGGCAGGGCTTAGCTACACCTGAGAGTTCAAATGCACCCAGAGTCGAAAGCTGCTAATCATTCTCCTCAATCCTTTCTCTTAGGCATGGACCAACATGGTGCTAACAGTTCTCAATCAGATTCAGATCCTTCCAGACCAGACCTTCACGGCCCTGCAGCCAGCGGTGTTCCCATGCATCAGCCAGCTGACCTGCCACGTGACGGACATCAGAGTGCGCCAGGCTGTGAGGGAATGGCTGGGCAGAGTGGGCCGGGTCTATGACATCATCGTGTAGAAGACTCACATTGACGAAATACAATAGTGGAGGTTAGAGAATGCCTGCTGGTCCAACAGATAGCATTTTCCCCACCACCAGCCCCACTGAAACCAGAGTCTCAGAGAACAGTCTGCCCTTCCCTCGCTAATCAGCACAGGGGCCATTCTGGACACTCAACCTTGTATCTAGAGGACACAAACGACACTTTGATTTTGCACATTATTTCAGAAAAGTCTCCATTCTTTGACACATTTCTAAATTTTGATGTTTATTTCCCAGTGCTTTTGCCTGCAATGTTATTCCCAAAAGGGTCCCTTTCAAGGACTACTCCTTTGAAAACACTACACTGATCCATCTGATTTTTTTTTTCTTTTAAATGCAATTGTTAAGGAAATATCTGCTGGTAAGTCAAGCTGATGTGTAAGCACTCTGGCATCTGGTAGCAGACATTCTTCATCAGAGGAAGATTTTCATTATGATTATGGGCTTAGCAGGGAAGAAAACAGTTGGAAAAACATATTCTTGGGTGTCATAGTCAAGAAAGGGATGACTTCCTCTGTAAAATGTTCCAGAACGTTTCAAAGTTGTCCTAAATTGTCAAGATTTTCTGGTTGGTATTCACCAACTTCTTTTAAGGTACTGTTGTGCCTTTATTTCCCTATTTCTAAAGGAAGAAAATGCTTTCCTGGCAGGGTTTTAAGTCTATGTCCTGGCAGCTTTTGGCACACAGCTCTCAGTGATAGTGGCTGATAGAGATCTTGCCAAAAGACGTAAGACTGACCCGCCACCCTGGCTTCCCATTAGCCTTTGCTTTTGCTCCCAAGGCAAAACAGGAAAGGGAAAGAAAAAATGGTGCCTTAGTTTCTTGTTGCACAGACATTTCTATGCTCCAGCTATCTGAACATAAGGCAGAACATCGGATTTTTAAGAAAACAAAATGTTAAAATGCAACTCATTTTGTATCAGCATCCTTGGAGGAAAGGACTCAGTTCTCCATCCAGTGAGCAGACTTCTCAGGGAACGGGGCAGGCAGTGTGGGGTGGTAGGAAGACAACTGGAAGGGGTAAGAAAGGAGATTGGGATGAAGTCATTTTCAACCTTAAAATATTATGCAACCGTCACATGAGATTATAGTGTCAGACGTACAAGCTCTTGTCTCAGAAGAAAATAAAACTAAAGAAGGGGGCACAGTGAAATTTAGGAAGTGAAGTTTTTCAATATAAAATATTTGTCCTCTCTGGCAAGTAAATTTACCCTATGTCTGAGGTCCTTCTAAATGGCTATTTTACATGGATATTTCTTTTAGATAGATCTAGAAAATTAATTCGGAACCTTTGTCTTCTTTACAATATACTTAGTAGTTCTTAAATTATAATGACTGAAACTCCTCAATGAGGCCCACTCGTATACATTCTAGAAAAGAGAGTTAGTTGCTAAGACCTACATTATCATTTTCCCAGCCCCTAAAAATGTGTTCATAATTGAGTGTCATTCTTTAAAAATAAAATATCAACTCTTCAGTATGGAAGTAAGGATTTAAAACTAACAACTTTACTCAGTGCTGGTATTGGTAAGCTTTGTCTTCCTTGAGAAATAGGTAACTATCTACAAGGTTAAGATGAAGACAGGGTTCCCTGATTTATTTAGGCAATCTAAAAGAACCCCATCATTCCGTATACCATCTAGAGATCACCACAGAGTCCAGAAGACGCATTTCCAGTTCCACAACACCCTCTCTTTGCCTTCTTCAGCTTTTACTCATTAGACAAAAAAGTTTAGAAACAGACCAACTATTTCATCTTGACAAGCAATGAATTTTGGGGATAGCAGCTAGCTGTAGTCTATACTTTTAAAATTTTTATATTTTGAAAGTAGACTTGAGAGTCAGATACTGTTTTAACAAAAGCTACAAAAAGAAACAGAACCACCATGATGTACTGCTAATATGAGGTTTAGTTCCCCTTTCTGAGCCCATGAGGACCCCAAAATTCACTTTGGGGGTGGGGAAGGAGCTTCAGTAGAGCAGAGTATCAAATCAGAGTGATTATAAAATGTTTATATGTAGCAACTTTTTATAAAGTGTAAAAATTCGAGGGAAGCCAGTCTCAATGTAGAATGTCACGTCCCAGAGTATGTTAGTTAACTGTTTAGAAATCAGAATCCATTCTCCCATAGATGCTCTCTTATGAGATCCAAGGCTAGTTTATGAAAATAAACTGATTGTAGGTTCCAAGAATTAAAGTGAGAAAATGTACATCGTTCTTTACCTACAGTTTTTAAAAGGGTTTTGGCCCCTTCCTATCATCTATTCTACAGCCTACCCCAAAGCCCACATTGGTCTCCAGCCGCCTCCATTCCCAGCATACCCTGTGCTCCACATCCACATCAGATTTCAACCAGAAAGTTAGCTAAAGGACCATACTGCTTCCCAGAGGTATCTGTGCTTGTCAAAAAGGATATTGCCTGAGGCAAATAATCTCCAATGAATAGGACGTCAGGTCACAGTGAAGTGACCATGCCCTGGTCAGCCCCTCACACTCTCCTGGTGTCTTGGTTTCTGCCTTTCCCCCATCTCTTCCTTCACTCCCTCTCTCCCAAGGTCTCTGAAAGACCAAGGTCAAGACAGCTTTGGTGGTTAAAACAGTTATTACCATATATTTACTGATCTAAGCAGAATAAGATTTTGCACGTTGCATTCAGTTGCCTGTATTTACTGCCAAAAGTGTGTTACCCTAAGGTTGAGATTTACTCTTTTTAATATTTTGGTAAAGTATGCATTATGAAAGCACCTAGAAAATTGAAGAGTGTTTAGGAATTCCTGACAGCCAAGTAGACCACACTTGTCATCAGATTTCTCCTTGCCATAAGGGCAGAGGTTTGATGGAGGGCTAGGATCTCTCCTAGCTCTTGCCTCTCCTGATTAGCTTTTAAAGATTTTTTTTTTTAATTTATTTGGCAGAGAGAGACACAGCGAGAGAGGGAACACAAGCAGGGGGAGTGGGAGAGGGAGAAGCAGGCTTCCCGCTGAGCAAGGAGCCCGATGTGGGTCTCAATCCCAGGACCCTGGGATCATGACCTGAGCTGAAGGCAGGCGCTTAACAACTGAGCCACCCAGGCGCCCCTCTCCTGATTAGCTTTTTTTTTTTTTTTTTTTTTTAAGATTTTATTTATTTGGCAGAGAGAGACAGCGAGAGAGGGAACACAAGCAGGGGGAGCGGGAGAGGAAGAAGCAGGCTTCCCGCAGAGCAGGGAGCCCGATGTGGGGCTCGATGTGGGGCTCGATCCCAGGACCCTGGGATCATTGTCTGAGCCGAAGGCAGACGCTTAATGACTGAGCCACCCAGGCACTCCTCCTGATTAGCTTTTTTTTTTTTTTTTAAAGATTTTATTTATTTATTTGAGAGAGAGAATGAGAGAGAGAGAGCATGAGAGCAGGGAGGGTCAGAGGGAGAAGCAGACTCCCTGCCGAGCAGGGAGCCCGATGCGGGACTCGATCCCGGGACTCCAGGATCATGACCTGAGCTGAAGGCAGTCGCTTAACCAACTGAGCCACCCAGGCGCCCCTCCTGATTAGCTTTTAAAAACGCTTGGGCTGCCTCTTTACACGATCTTATTATCTCTCCCCTTTGATTATATTCTAGCCTTCTCCATCAATACAAAACGAGGACATTTTCTACCATCTTTATGCTATTTGGTGACTGACCAAGGCAGATGATAACATACATAACAGCTCAGATTAAAATATTTGCAATCAAATGTGACAAAATATTAACATAATTCAAAAGTACCTTTAAATGGAAACTTCCTGGTACAATATCACCAGCTTTTAGTAAATCTTGCTCTTTTAAGAAGAAGGCTTATACAGAGTCAATGGAGAAAGCCAAGTGGTCTTAACCATAAGAAGGTAATGCGATTGTATAATAAATATCCCAGACTTTCTCCAAATACATCACAAGACTGCTTAGGTAGGAAAGTTTTTTTCTCAGAAAAGAAAATCCATTTGTATTCCACGCATCAAACTAAGCAGAATAAAGACCTTTGTTTGGAGCTGATTTCCACAGCAAGAGTTTGCAAACAAGCAGGGAGGAGGTGACATTTGTCAAGGGCCACTGTGAATGTAGACCTTACCTACATTAGCATTTTATTCTCACAATAACCTTGTCAAACGGGCATAGATTTCCTCTTTTTTTTTTTTTTCAAATGAGGATACAGACCCAGAGAGGTTAAGAAACTGGCCTGAGATAGCCAGTAAATGACGAAGCTGGTTGCAAAAGAGGAGTTCCTGAATTCAAAGGCCATGCTCTCTCTACAACACTTTGCTCTAAGTACACGGAGTAAACACTTTGGTGTTTCCAGGAATTAAACAGTTAAAATGAGTTGAAAATATCTGATTAATGTCCCAGATCTGCTATGTTATAGGGATTTTTCAAATAGGGTTAAAAAAAAAAAAGAAACATAGTGTTTACACATAGAAAGATCATATATAACATAATATTTTGAGTGAAAATAAAATAAGGTCTGAACTTCAATCTTAAAGCAGGCCTTCAGTGCTAATTTAGAAAACTTGCCAAATTAGTTGGAAATGATGGAATAATATTATTCTTGGCCAGTTGCTATGCGGAAAAGAGTGGCAGTCTGTGTCCAGTATGACATGCACGATTGGTAAACTTTTTTCAATTGCCATTTAACCACTCAGAATAAAGTGCCCTGTAGCCAACAGTGCCTCTCTACTTGCTTCCCTGGGAAGTATCCAGTAGTAAATACGTAAGTCATCATCAAAGTTTGGGAATATGCAAAATAAATTATAACCAGTTTTCAAATGCAGTCTCTCCAAAGAGGAAGTGACGGGTAAGACAAGATAATTTAAAGATCCAGGTACTGGGGGCGTCAGGTCAATATCCATAGTAACCATGTGCCATATGCCTAAATATTTCTACATACTCTTCAGACAAGGAAACAGAAGGAAAATCCAACATACTGCATTAAGCAGATGACAGAACTTGGATACACATGGGTACCACTTAGGTGATCCTAGTGACATTTAGTGTGGCCTTAAGCAAGAGACTCTTTTTAAGCACTTTTTATTGGAAATGTGAACTTGCTGTTGAGCAAGATTGAGGAAACTAGTAAAGAACTCATAATTATGCTTCATCAAAAAAATTGTGTTCTCTTCCCTCGTAGTGGAACAATCTAGAAAATTGTTTGTCTCTCCTTTCGTGAGGTCCTCTTCCTCTGCTTGTAATGTTTGTATTTGATGTGGAAGTAAGAAATAGTTTAATACAAAGTTTTGGACTAGAACACCACTTAGATTTCCAAAACACACTTATTGCTTCAGGGAAAACAGACCAAAAAAAAAAAAAAAATTATCCCTGGGGATAATTGATGAGAAATTCAGTTGAGAACAATGCTCAATTTCCTTATAAACAATGGCACCACTTACTAATTGAAGAAAACTCGGTACCACACCACTAGCACCATACAAAACCTTTCCCCTCACACACACCCTATCATTGTGTGATAATGCATGAGTGCTCCATGGAGGAGAGACTGGCTGACCATCTTAGTGACAAAACTGTAGTCAGCTGCTGGTTAATCCCATCCGGTTCTGGTCCTCCCAGCCTTTCAACTTGAACATCGAGAATTGTTGGTACTATTAGTTCCTATCCTGAAGGTTAAGTAGTGGTTGCGTAGTATCTTCTGACTTTGTTCTCAAGTGGTTCTCAAACGTTAGCGCACATCAGGATCACCTGGAGGGCTTGCTCAAACACAGGTGGTTGGGCCCACACCCAGGGTTTCGGATTCAGTAGGTCTGGAAACTTGCATTTCTAACAAGGACTCAGGTGAGGCCAATGCTGCTGGTCTGGGGATCACACTCTGAGAACTGCCTTGAAAAAATTTCCAACTACTAACTTTAAGATCAGCCTGACTTATCAAGCTCTAGAGAAACACCAAACTGAACCTTGGGCAGACAACTTGGGATTGAATTCTCTACAGCATTCCTGTTCCATCTTCCCAGTTTCTAGGTTTATTATTCCAACAATTTGGTTTTTTACAAGCGAAAAGACAATGAATGTACCTGTTCAATGGAACAGTGAGATTTGTGTAAGCTTCTCGTCTTTGTATTTAGAAACACTGGTTCTGTGGATGATCAGTTGCATCATGTTGACCCTTCGACTTGTACTGATGTGATTTTAAATTTAAATATGTAGTGTTTGAGTTTCTTCTGTCATTATGGTTTTACTGTTCCCATCTCAACTCTGTTACAACCTTGGCTCCTGGCTTCCAGAGGTTTTTGAGTAGTTGCTTGCTTGCCAATAGGTTTCTCTCTCTCATTAGCCACCCAAACAGCAACACTTCAAAATGATATTACACTACTTGATGTACCTTCATCTTTCACTTAACTGTCTGGTGTAAATATTTTCATTTCCTGTGTACCTGTAAAGAGTCTACCAAGTGGTTTCATGGAAATGTGCAAACTGAACAACTCCCTTTTGAGCAGTATATGTGCCTGTTTTAAGGACTTTTCAGTAAATGTGTTTGTTTTCATATCTGCACAGTGGAGACCGTATTCTCTCTTCCAGTGATGGGAGAAATGTACACGTGCATCCATATGCTTTGGGAATACAGTGAAATGATGTTAAATATCGGGGGGGCCTTAGTTTATCTCCTAACACTTTGATTAATTAGCTTTGGAAATTCTTTTTGCATTAAAAAAAATAAGGATCATTGAGTAATTCAAGAGAAAAAATCAAGTATCTTAAAATTATCATCTACATGTAAACTATATTAGTTACATATCATTCTTATTGATTTAATTTTCTCTAAAGCCTTCTGCTTGAATACCCTGACATCATTTAAATTACTTTGGATTGTTGTATGAATAGAAAATAATGGACAATATTTACTAGAATTAGATCAGAAAGCATATCAAAGTGTTAATGGTACTAAAGAGTCAAGTTCTTGCCTCTGTGGATGGAAATAATTGTTTTATTTCACTTTTATTTTCCATAATCTGTTTTGGAAATTAGGTGTGCTTTTAGTTCTTCTAATAGTAATTGATTTTGAAATTAAAATATTAATCTCTAGGAATAATTTATTTCCAACTTATGTTACCAACTGGTGCCAAAAAAGGGAGGGGGGGTTATCTAAAAGCCAATCTTTCGAGCTACCACATAAAATATGTTCTCAAGTTAGGGAACCTCGGGCCCTGCCACCAGTGGTCACCCATGGCTACCTCATGATCACGTGCGGGCTACTCTGTATTCCTCCCTTGGCAGTTCTTCTGTCTGTATTTTGTTGGAAGTGGTTCTCTGTAATAAAAACCAGTGTCCTGCTAAATAGGCAAAACTGGACAAAGATTAATGCTGTTGATATTTTGGGTTTCACTTCAGTGGAAACCATGTGGTAGGATATCCAGGTATGGCATGACAGGGGCAGGAGCAGGTGCCTAGAGGGAAAGAATAATCTCACTTATTTTTGTTTGTTGATTTTATTTCAGTGGATGGGTGGGGGTGGGAGGAAGGGAGCTAAGAATAAGACATTTATTGCCCTAATCATGCCAAAAGACTATTATTCAAGATTATTTTCCTGCTTTTCTAAGATAAATAAATTACATTATAAACAGTTCCCCAACTACCATTTCCCACTCTAAAGTCAGTGGGTGGTAAGGGTTCTTTTATCCCTTCTTGTATTATGCCAAAGAATTGATTTGTTTCCATTAAAAATTATAAATAAATGAAGCGTGATATAGCCATAATGATTTGAGTCAGTATACCATTTTATCTATAAAATGCAGAATTCATCCTTGCAATCCCATTCACCAGGAGCCTTGGAGCATTTTGTTTACTCCAAAGGATTTGTCAAGGAAGTACAATTTTTATTTTGCCTTCTTATTTAGTCAGTTTGCTCACATTTATTAATAAAAAAAAAGGGGAAACAACCCTCCTTTATATGTAGATAAACTGTTTGATTTGATAGACTCTGTTCATTGTTTAACAGGTCCCTGTAAGCAAGCTTGCAAGTGTATTTTGTGTACATTTTATCTGAGGTGAAAATGAAAATTCTAAAGAGAAGATATTTTAAAAGATACTGTATTTATGTTGCCTGTGTTGTAGAATAAAAATTCAAATGCATTTAAAAAGCTATGTGAAACAATTTTCTTTACCTAATAAATATATCAAAATAATTTATGTAAATATCTTATGTTTATAGAATTCGGCCAAAAGAATCAGGTTCCTTTTTCCATGGCATTTCACAACTGAATGAAGAGGCCCCTTCCAGGTCCATAACACAGAGATGGTCACTGTTAACAATTTGGTACATGCCTAGAAAGTACATTTGAAGAAATATATATATATATATATATATATATATATATATTACATATATATAATTTCTTTAATATTTTATTTATTTATTTAAAGCAGGCCCCACACCCAATATGAGGTTTGAACTCAGGGCAACAGCATAATTAAATCCCTGAGATCAAGAGTCCCATGCTCCACTGACTGAGCCAGCCAGGCACCTCTATAATTTTTTCTTTTTTAAAATAAATTCATATTTTCAGTAGATAGTGATAGAATTTATTCATTACAAAAATTGTTACCTTTTCTTCATAAACAAATCCCTCAAAAATAATATTATTAGAAGGTAATATTGAAAAGAAAATATAGCCACTTTTAACATCATGGTCTTATTAGATTGCAGCTTTAAAACTGTTTCAAAAGCCTACAATAGTATAAGCCTCGGAATCATCATGCCCAAATCATGGGAAACTGGCCATTAGAAGGATAAAAGAAGTACAAGATGCCATAGAGATGCAATCTGTGTACATGACCTTAAACCATGATTCTCATTCTATCATACACTGGTAATCTCACAGTTGTACTACAAAGACACAGTCACTTCCCTCTTATGGATGAAATAAAACTAAAATAGATACTAACACACTTTGCATACAGACATCACAAACATAAGTGACAACCATGTTCATGGATGGAGAAGAGCAGAGCCAAGATGGCCCTGGACTTTAGCCAGAAAAGCAGAGTTCGCATCCCCAAGCTTTGCCCCTTCCTGGGAGTGGGAAAACCATACAACATTTGAGTACAGAGCTCAAGGTTCCCACGCCATAAAATGAATATAAACTCTGCGGTGCCTGGGTGGCTCAGTCGTTAAGCGTCTGCCTTCGGCTCGGGTCATGATCCCAGGGTCCTGGGATCGAGCCCCGCATCGGGCTCCCTGCTCCTCAGGAAGCCTGCTTCTCCCTCTCCCACTCCCCCTGCTTGTGATCCTGCTCTCGCTGTGTCTCTCTCTGTCAAATAAATAAATAAAATCTTAAAAAAAAAAAAAAATGAATATAAACTCTAACCTCAGGGCTGCTTCAAGATACCATGAAAGCCCCAAGGTTGCAGTGCTTTGTAAAAGCTAATGACTACTAAATGTAGTACTGCTATGTGCGGGAGGATAACCCATCTCGTAAATAGCACCACTATTTTGCAAGATGATTTATACTTGAGACCTCATGTGTACATATCCTTGACATTCATACCCATGAATGCACTCCCAATACAGAAAGCTTAACATTTTGTGCCAATCTCATACGAGGAGGTTGGCAGCTCAGATGCAGATCTCTTTAATCAAACATTTTGGAAAGAAATTCCAGGTCAATAGCCAGCTCTTCTATTATTAATATCCAGCAACGAATATAATACATACATAAATCTATATGTATTTCTTTAAAGTAAGACTTGATATGCTTCGACTATTTGGCTTATGATCAAAACTTGTATAATTTAGCTTTGATAAATATTTCATCTCACTCATTAGAAAATTCACTTTCCCATCTGGCTTAAAGGTAAGTTCAATAAAGCAAGTGAAAATAAAATTGAAGCATAATGAAATATTGTGGCTTTCACATATTAACCAACATTTCTGTTATCTCAAGCCTTTGAAAGAATACTCTAAGCATGCTTTTTATCTCTTCCTTGTTTGTTTTTATTTATAGATTCCTAGTTACAACATCAAGTCATGGGTGCCCTGAATCTGCCCCGCTAACTTAATCTGCTTGCTCAAAATGTTTTGTTGTCAGAGAAACAAACTATCCAGCTTAATGATCTTATGCAAACTGAGAGAGGGCAACAGCGTAATTAAATCCCAGAGAAGTTTATAAGCAGTTTCTAAATCCAAAAAAAAAAGGATTATCTCAACCTGAAGGGATCAAATTCACAACAGTTTAGAGCTGGGAACTCAAACATTGAACTTCAGTTGACTTTGACATGGTTTCCCAGTCTCTTGCAGAGAATAACCTTCAAGAAGATAAATCAGATGATAAATGTTGTGATGCAGAAGGCTCCATTATAACTCAACTTGAAAAAATACGTATCGAAGTTAATTTACCAATTATAAAGGAGAAGATACTGATGGCTATATTATAGTTTAAAATTTAATATTCCATCAAATCAGTAAATATTCAATGGGTTTTCTAAGATGACAATAGGTTATAAAAGTAACATTATTCTAAAAGCCTAGAATAGATTTTTCTCTCAAGTGGGAGGAATATGTATTATTACAGACCTGTCAGGTCAAACTGTTTGGAAATAGGCTTCTTGGAAAACTGAGCATAGTTCTAAGCCTTATTGACTAAAGACACTGGCAGTGTTTACATTAGCACAAATTTAGGGAGTTAAATTTTACATTATTAAATTGGTAAATTTAATTTAACTTGCTCTATTCCAATGGGAGGGAGAAAGCCTGTAAAACCCTTGGGGATTAGAGCATGGCCTAGGGATAAATATTATATCGCCTCTCAGCGGGTCTCTCTGAGCCCCCTGCTAGGTTTGGCTGGTGGTGTTGGAGGGGGTGAGGGGTGGGGAGATGCTCTGCCCCACCCCACACACACAGCTGAGCATGCCTGTGCACTGCCTCCTTCCCTCTCATGCCACTCCAAAGAATCAAATGGCAAGAAGT
Organism: Halichoerus grypus; assembly: GCF_964656455.1. Classification (NCBI taxonomy): domain Eukaryota; kingdom Metazoa; phylum Chordata; class Mammalia; order Carnivora; family Phocidae; genus Halichoerus; species Halichoerus grypus. Next base: position 26,318,954 of record NC_135720.1, on the reverse strand, counting down.
TAACATAACGATAGGATGCACAGGATTCATTATTTATCCGAATACCTAGGATTGTGTCTTTCGTAAAACTGTTGACTGGCCAATACTCAGGAATGGGCGTAGATATGGATTTACAGGACCAGATCTTTGCTCCAAAGATCATAGATGAATCTACCAGGCCACCTTTCTTCAATATAAGTTTTTCCTCAAAAGCATTAAGTAGAATCCTGTGACTAAAAAGTATTTGAGATATTAATCTATGTTCTTTTTTCTCCCAGTATTCAAATAGGTAATTGGCTCAGGGGTTCATTATTTCAGGGGAGGGATATAATGGGGCAGAATGAAAACAAATTGCCTGGGACATTCTCTGGCTCTTATATTCCAAAAGCCTAAGCCATACACATACATATACATATACATGTGTGTATACACACATGGTTTGGGTTTTTTTAATATGGGTTTTGAGGGAAGAGTGCCACAGAAAGGGAGATTGTAGACAAACTCTCTAGGGTAGAAACATAAGGAGAATTTCTTTGTCCTTGACTAGAAGTGAATTCCCAGGGCTGTAAGGAAGAGGGAGAAGAGGTTCAGTAGCAGAAAGGCTGCAGGTCAGGGAGGACCCTTGCAATGACAGGACTGTAAGAGCCCAGAGAAGGCTGGCCTGCATGGAGCTCCTGCTGCAGTTTGGCCAGCACGCCTGGGAAAAAGTCCCAATCCCTGACGGTGGCACGGGGTAGCAGAAAGATCTCCACACCTCATGGTGTAGAAGCAGCAGAGCGAGCAGCCACCTTGACAGAATGGAAGCTCATAATCCTTCTTTTCATTGAGTCGAGAAAAATAAAAGAAGATCAAAATGTGATACATGAAGTTGTGGGCTGAGATTTATACCTGATTTTGTAATGAATAATCTAAAAATCACAGTATGTCTGGTTTTGTAAGGCGATTGGAATGGGGGGTAGGTGGGGGAGGCAATTGCCCCTACAAATGCAAAGTTATTTCCAAGGAAGGGCCAACTGAGTTGGCAACTGACAAGATCCCCCAAGTTCAATGTCAGTGGCCCTCAATGTCAAAAAGTTGTCTGCCCCCTTTGGGAGTAAGTCTGTCTCATCAGATCATCTTCCATCAGGCTCCCGAACTGTCTCCTTGGGTATGAGCTGTTTTGACAGTGCAGTTTCATTCCTCCCAATGGGCAGGGTTCCACTGCTGCAGATAAACCCAATCAATGTCTGCCACCTGATTCCATAGCCTTCCTCCTACTCGCTTCTGGGTGAACTTAAGCAGCTCACGGCCTCTTCTGCCAGCAGCTGCAATAATCCCACTTCAGGTTTTACCTAACCAGTAAAAGACACCACCCACTCCATGTGCAATATAGACAAATGCAGACTTAGAACTAGTTTCTTTATGTAATCATCGTAAGAAATATAACAGGACAACAGCTTACAGAGGGACTTCAACCTCTACCAAAAACACACCTCCCCCACCTACAAGCCATCCTTCCACCTAGCTCACTTATGCCCATTACTAGCTCAGCTACCCTAGACAGTCCCAAGTGGGGATGTATATAACAACCACTTGACTGATTGTTGAACTTGCAGGTGTCCAGGCCTTGCCCCAGAAATTCTGACCCAGGAAAAATGATGCAGGGCTTAGGAATCTGCAATGCAACAAGCTTTCAAAAGTACTCTGATACAGAAAACCTATGGATCACTCTTCAAAAATTATTCTAAGAAGCTTAGTCTTACTCCAAGATTCTTACTCTAAGAATCTGGTTCTAAGAATCTGATGTATGATCTGACCTAAAATGAAAAGCTGTAAGTTTGGTCCTTAAATACAAGAGTTTAGGTGGAGGCCCAGAAATATTGTAGTTGTTCAAGCCTTTACCTGCCCAGATAGCTTCACTTCAGAGCAGAGGTTTGTAACTTGGGATTCACAAGAAATTAGGGGGTCTATGAACAAGAAAAGGAAAAAGTATAGCTTTATTTTCCCTGACTTCTTTTTTTAAGTAATCTGTACACCCAATATGTGGCTCAAACTTACAACCCCAAGATCAAGAGTCACATAATCCACCGACTGAGCCAGCCAGTCACCCCTTTTTCCCTGACTTCTAACTGAAATTTAAAATATCCCTCAGTTTTGATTATAGGCAACAAACCACCATGATGATGGCAGGCCTGTGACTGGTTGCCCACAAAGGCCACAGATCTTTCCCTATTGCAGATCCCTCAAAATTCCTGTCCTTGGGAAGCACGAAGTTGCTGTTAGAACCACTGCTAGATCTTGTTATCTAACGTGTTAATGAGGAAGAATACATGTATAATACTCTTTCAAAGTTGAATATTTTGATAACTACATTGGTTTCGTTCCCTTTTTTAATAAAATATATTTTACCACATGCATTTAAAGGTATTTAAAATACTTTAAATTATTCTGAAAAAGGATTCATAGACTTCCCCAAACTGCAAGAATCTATGGCACAATAATCAGTTAAAGAAATTCTTTCCAGGATTATCATAAGGAAGGATGGCTGTAAATCTGGGGTAAATGCATCAAATTACGTTTGGGACAAGAGCATTTTCTCTCTCATGTCACCTTATATTCTAGTATGATCACCTGGAAATGAGGAGCTGGCACGAGCCAAGCTACTCATGCTGTTTGACAAAGTCCAAGTATGGGGGACGATCCTGAAAACAGGAGACTCCACAGCTCGCTCCTGCTATTCTCTCTCATTTTGTTTATGGCAATCTTTATAATTGTGGGAATATTTCTGGGGTTTCATGATAAAGTGACTACTCATCTTAGTTACGCCTATCTAAGCAATCATAATGAAACTAATTCCACGAAGAATTAGTTTCTATAGAACAAAAGAACAAGACGGTCACGCTCTGTCTAGCACCTTTCTCTTTGCGTACTGTTTTTTAGTTTTAGCGAAAGCCAATAAGCAGAAATCAATAAAGGTCATGTTAATCATTACAAAGGAAAAATGAAAGAAGGCTATGGCTGTAATCCAGAAAATGATCTAAGATTTGGAAAAACAAAAATATCCTAACATATAAATAAAGTTCCTCCGAGCCTGTCAGCAGGAGATGCTTGCAACCTGATCCTCTGTCTGTGTCTCCTCATTCGCCGACGCCGTCCTTTCCTACGAGAGACCCACCCTGGCTGGAGCAGGACTCCGGCAAGGAGCCCTAATTCCAGTCCTAGATTAGCACTATTTGTCAGCAAATTACCTCTGAGTCTCATTCCCTCACCTGCCATGTGACAGGGCTGGTCACACAATGGCCCTTAAAACATAAACCATTCCGTTTTCCTGACCAAAATTCTGATAGCAAGACAGTTCCTGTAAATCCTCACAAAGGCTCCTGCTTTGGAGGCATTCAAAGGAGGACAGTGCACGGATTTTTTCCAACTAAGAAGAAATGTCTCCCTGCTATAGAGTAAAGCTTACTAAAAATATAATTCTGTATGTATTCATGAATTTTATACACTTTTTAAAATTCCAGTTGGTTTGAATTTTTAAAGCACTGTAGGAAAAAAATAGAATGGCCTAAAATCCCCCTCTGCTCACATTTTGAAAAATGGAAAAATTCAATGTTTTTATGTCAGATTGGCCCTTTAAATTAAAAAAAAAAGACAAATTTCATGTAAATTTTAAAAATTGCTTTGAATTAGAAATATTTCAAAAATAAAAACAGAGCTAGCAATGTTTAAAGATGAAATGGGTGACGTATCAAATCAAAAGAATTAATTTTAAATTCTTATTTAGATTCAGCTTCCTATTAATGAATATACCAACCCTTTAGATGTCTGGAATCAATTTGACTACTAAGCACTAAGCTAATATTTATTCTAAAATATTCAATAACTAATATTGGCAATGATTTTACTGAGGAAATCTGATGCATTAGTGGTCAAACCCATTTATTATCACAATCTCACATTATCAGCCAGTAGACTATGAAATAAATTGAGGGGAATTTTACTTACAGCACTAACAATGTAGCAAGAGCAACCAGCCTATTTAATCATATCTTCATTATCTTCATTTTAAAAATGAATTCATAGATGACTGAAGTAGCCATTTTTTAAAAATTTATTTATTTTAGAGAGAGTGCACACACAAGCTGGGTAGGGGCGAGAGGGAAAGAGAGAAGCCCAAGTAGACTCCACACTGAGCATAGAGCACAACATGGGGCTCGATCTCACCACTCTGAGATCATGACCTGAGCCAAAATCAAGAGTCAGACATTTAACCAACTGAGCCACTCAGATGCCCCAGAAGTAGCCATTTTTTAAAGAAAGGCAAGACTGAGAGGATGGACTTTTCAAAGGAACAGGAGTCTCTGATAATCCATGCTTAATCCATCATGGAAAAACTATTTCCTGTCTGAATGGAGCATTAGATTGTTGAGAACCTAAATAAACCCCAAGTCCAACCCTCACTATCTCAAGACTCAGACCTGTGCAGGGCAATTTATGTACAATTGTTCTTAGGAACACTCGCCAGGATGAGTTTCTCAGATACATTTTACAGATGAGGAAAGCAGAGTCTCTAAGAAATGAAAGGGGAAATAAATTCCTGAAGGTCACATGACTAGCAATTGGCAGAGCCAGGATTCAAACCCCAATCAGTCTGACCCCAAAGCCATGCTCTCTCCATTAGAACGTGATACACCTTGAGGTAAAAATTTAAATGAAATTAACAGCCTGGAGGAAGCCTTGCCCCATGTAGTACCTCCAACCTCAATCAGATAAAATCACCCACAAACTTAAATTCAAACATTTTTAAATCAGTATTCTCAAAATAATTGTGTTACATTATTAATCCTCACAATGAGAGACAGTCCAGTGTTATGACCATGGAAAATACAGAATAAATTCATCTGCTATAGGAATAAGAAGCATGAAATTCAACTGATGGTTGTATTCAACCCAACAATCCAGCATTTTGCCAAAGGATAACTTGAGAGAGCTAATATTCATGACAAACTTAAAGGTCATTTTATAAACACACAATTTTTAGAATTTCTAATTTTATTCTTGCATTAGATTATGCTGTTGAGAAGCTGTGAATTCAAACCAAATTATCTCAGCTTCCTTTAGAAATGCCTTCATGAACTAAGATTTAATGTTATGTCCTTGGCTTTTAAAGAAGGTCGATACAAAAATTGCCAAATTTGTCTTTTATAAATCTATATTAATAGTAGGTGCCCATTACATTACTCATTTGTTTTCTTATATAAGAAACCATGAGGAGTTCTTCCTGAATTCAAAGCCAAGGTCTTTAATAACAATTATTTGATCTTATACTAGCTATTGACTTCTTCGTTTTTGCTTTAGTTTCCAGGAAACTCAGAGCTAAATTCAGGCTGAAGAAAAGTGTTGAGGAATAAGAGATGAGCAAACCACAAGCACCATGCTACTTACTACATCTCCTGACTCTCCTTACTCACTCATTGCAACACTTAAACAACGTAGATTCAATCATGTCATCTTATGGAAGGAAAGTGCACAGAGATCACCTTCCTAAGGAGGTCCAGCTAGAAAACATCAGCATTCAAGCCCAGGTCTGAGTCAGAGTTCAAGTCTTCCACCAGGTGAAAAGAATTGTTTCACTTTCATTCCCTAGTAGCACCCAGCCCCTTGCTTTTTAGTTTTGTATTGTTTTTATTTATGAACAGCCTAAATCCTTTTTCTGAGTTAAAAATCAGTCACATGTAAATAAAATATTCCCTCAGGAAATATGTGACCTAGCTAACACTATGAAATAACTAGCATAAATGTTTACAAGTTCTCTTAACCACACCAGACACCCAGAATTTCAGGTCCATACTAGCCAGACATGGATCAGTGGCAAAACTCAGTGGTGTAACCCACAGAATCTGAAGCAGGTGACCCTCAATCCCACTTGGGTCCCTCAACATCCATGGGGACAGGGAGGGACTATGGTTTACCAGTCTCTTTTTAGATCACATTCTTGTCTAAAGAGTTGAGATCAAGAAGTGGGACAGAAAGATGGCAGAATAGTAGGATCCTGAGCTCACCTCATCCCATGAACACACTGAGATGTCAGCTACATATATGCAACGAACTCTGAAAATGACCTGAAGACCAGCAAAACAGACCTTCCGCAGTTAATTGCAAAGAGAAGGCCACATTGAGAAGGCTGGGAGGGGTGAAGACATGGCCAGGAACCAAACCCACAGTGAGACTAACCACAAACGGAAGTACCACCAGCACAGAGAAGTGAGGAGATGAGACAGTACAGCAGAGACCCCTGGCGCGGGAGATCCTCACTGGGAACATGAGTCCCCGTAACACCTGGCTTTGAAGATCAGTGGGCTTACTCTGGGACAGCCAGCAGGCAATAGGAAACCGAGTGTCCATCCTTAAAAGCCAACATACTAAATCATGTGGCCAGAGACACAACACAGAAGCAGCAGTTTTGTAAAGTGCCAGGGGGTATACCCGAAGGAGATTTATTGACTAATCTTAAAACTTGGGCCAGAGGAGCAGTGATCTTCAGGAGATTTCACTGGCAACAAAAGTGCTGTCAGGAGCCATTTCTCTTCCCCTCTCCCAGCCTAGATAGCCAGAGGCTTGTGGGAGCCAGTGCTAACACTCCCCCCATCTCACATTACCTCATGCCCCATTCCCACATTCCCCTGCCCACTCCTTCCAACCTGCTGACCTTGGCAGGCATCCCCTTCAAAGCAACTCCTGCTCTGCCACACCCTAGAAGCACCCCTGGCCAGACCCAGCACCAGTCCAAAGTAACTTCTGGCCTGGGGAGAGGGGGAGAGAACTCAACACACCGGTGACGCCCACAGTTCCAACAGCCCAGGTTCTTAGCTGGCTGCTCAGGGAGTAAGCCCTGACACTCAGTGCACCCACAACTGTGGCAGAGAAGCTAATTGCCAACATCTAGGCTGACTGCTGGTCCCCCTCACCAGTGAGCCCCTGGTGGCCTCAAACAGGCCTCTCCACAGCAGGGCAACCAAATCCTACCCACTGTGCTCATAGCAGGCAAAGTGGGTCATTGTACCCAGATGGGCAGAAAACAGTTGGGGCTCAGCCACAGCAGTAGGGCCAAGCAGCCCATAAAGAGGACACCCCTGAAGCACATAGTCTGGTGACCAGGGGGTACTGCACTACAGGGCGCCACAGGATCTCTTCTATATGAGGCCACTACTTTCAAGACCAGAAGATATGGATGACCTACCCAACACATAGAAACAAACACAGAGAGTTAGACAAAATGAGAAGACAGAAGAATATGTCCCAAATGAAAGAACAAGATAAAAATCACAAAGAACTAAATGAAACAGAGATAAACAATATGCCTGATAAAGAATTCAAAGTAATGGTCATAAAGATACTCACTGGATTTAACAAAAGAGTGGAGGAACTCAGTGAGAACTCCAACAAAGAAATAGAAAACCTGAAAAAGAACTGAAAAATTCAATATCTGAAATTCAAAAATAGACTAAAGGGAATCAATAGCACATTAGAGGTTGTGGAAGAACAAATCAGTGATCTGGAAGACAGAGTAATGGAAAACAACCAAACTAAAGAGAAAAATAAAATAAAAATGAGAATTTAAAAAAAAAAATGAAACCATAAAATTCCTAAAAGAAAACATAGGCAGTAATCTCTTGGACATCATCCTTAGCAACATATTTATGGATATGTATCCTCAGCTAGGGAAACAAAAGCAAAAATAAACTATTAGGATTACACTGAAGTAAAAACTTTTTGCACAGCAAAGGAAACCATCCACAAAACTAAAAGGCAACCTAGTAAATGAGAGAAGATATCTGCAACTGGCATTTCCAATAAGAAGGTTAATATCCAAAATATACAGACATATACAACTCAACACCAAAAAACAGTCCAATTAAAAAACAGGCAGAGGACCTGAATTTTTCCAAAGAAGACATGCAGATGGCAAACAGACATACAAAAAGATGCTCAGCATCACTAATCATCAGGGAAATGCAAATCAAAACCACAACAAGATATTACCTCACTCCAGACAGAATGGTAAGTATCAAAAAGACAAAAAATAAGTTTGGCAAGGATGTGGAGAAAAGGGAACATTCATACACTGTTGATGGGAATGTAAACTGGTACAGCCACTGTGGAAAACAGTATGGGGTTTCCTCAAAAACTTAAAAATAGAACTACCATATCATCCAGTAATTTTCACCACTGGGTATTTACCCAGAGAAAACAAAAACACTAATTTGAAAAGATACATGCACCCCTAGATTTATTGCAACATTATTTACAGTATCCAAGATGGAGGCAGCCCGTGTCCATAAATAGATGAATGGATAAAGAAGGTTTGGTATAAATATACCATGGGATAGTACCCAGCCATAAAAAAAGAATGAGATCTTGTGATTTGCAACAACATAGATGGACCTAAAGGGCATTATGCTAAGTGAAATAAGTCAGAGAAAGACAAATACCATGTCATTTCATTTATACATGGAATCTAAAAAACAAAAATGAACAACAACAACAAAAACAAACTCTTAAATACAGAGAACATACTGGTGGTTACCGAAGGTAGATGGGTGGGGGGATGGGTGAAGTAGACAAAGGGGATTAAGAGGTACAAACTTCCAGTTGTAAAATAAATGTCAGAGAGATGAAAAGTACAGTATAGGAAATATAGTCCATAACATAGTAATAATGTTGTATGGTGACTACACTTATTGTGGTGAACACTGAGTAATGTATGTATAGAATTGTTAAATCAATACATTGTATACCTGAAACATAACATTGTATGTTATTATACTTCAATTAAAAAAAGACTTAAGAGGATTTTGACCAAAAAGCTCTCAGAGTTAAATTTCTGTTAAGTTTATAATTCTCTTTTAATAATAAAAATAGTATTTCCTATCCTCACAGTAGCAAACACTGAGAACTTATTAAGTACAAAGGATTTGACATGGATTATTTCATACAATCCTCAGGACAGTTTTGAGCAAGGCATTATCCATGTTTTACAGAAGAACCTGAAGCTTACAGAAATTACCTAATTCACTCAAAGTTATTTCTGTTTAAACAGTAGAAGTAGAATTCAAACCAATCAGGCCCCAGAACTTATGCCTTTTACTACTGACCTATAGGCCCATTCATAAACTCATCAGAGCAAAATAACCTAAAAAGTTATAAAGCTTATCAAATAACTGCACCCAAGTAGCATTTTTTGTACATTTTTAAAATTTATATTAATCTAGAATAGGTACAGTTCGATGGGATATATAGTGATTGAATATTTAATTCTCAGAATAGCACTAGATAGTCTAAATATTTTTCAAAACAGCAAGAAATTGAAGTTTTCTATTAGTCTCTTTTATGCTTAGACCCAAAATCTACATTTAAAAAAGTGAGTTACCACTATACACTGTTTCCCCCCAAAATTCATATGTTGAAACCTAATCCCCAATCTAATGGTATTAGGAGGTGGGGGTCTTTCAGAGGTGATTCGGTTAGAGGGTGGAGCCCTCATGAATAGGATTAGTACCCTTCTGAGAGAGACCCCAAGAGCTCTCTTGCCCCCTTCCCCATGTGAGGACACAAGAAGACATCCATCTGTGAACCAGGAAGTGGCTTCTCACCAGACACTGAATCTACCAGGTTCCTGATCTTGGACTTCCTAGCCTCCAGAACTGTGAGAAATAAATTTCTATTGTTTATAAGCCACCCAGCTGATGGTGTTCTGTGATAGCAGCCCAAACAGACTGAAGCAGCCATTCTCTAGAATTTCACTTATATTGTTTTGATCCAGTTACAGTGGTGATCTTATAACTGCTCTATTATCAATAAACTCCCCTTTCTCACCAATTTTTTTCTAGACAGCTCCCTCCACCTCCTTACCTTAAATAAAAATTTATTTTTTTCTTGATAATTCCACATTCCTTAAAACTTTCTAGGAATCAGGTTGGAAGAAGTATAGAACACCTCCAGCCCCCCCCACCCTGTTTCAGACCATTGTTGTGACTCTTATATCAACTGTCTCCTTTGAAACATTGACCCACTTTGTTCTCCAGGCTATAGCCATCTTTTTCTCCTCTCATTTAATATTTATTCCATTTTCGTCCTAGGATGATTGGACAGGTGAACAGCAACTAGACTGTGATCTAATCCTCATGATCCAGTCCATGGCAATGTAAGAAATCCAGAGAACATTCCCCAAGGCCTTATTCAGTCCAGGTCACACTGTCTGATAGGCAGTCCAGTCATTGTCTACCAGTCTCTCCACCTGAAAGCAATTACTTGACAAATGCCCTGGCCTATGCCCAAATATGGACCCTAAGTCACATTCAGGCATAAGGAGCTGAAGTTTCCAAGTGTATGTAGAAAATACCTTCAAGTGTAAAGGGTAAATCACGTTACCACCAATTATCAATATTTTACTAAATAGAACACAACTCAGGCTGAAATTTCTACACTGGGGTCAATTCCCTGGCAATTTGGGACTTCTGCTAAAATGAAGGATATCTCCCAGCACAAAGAGAGTGTCTATCCTAGAAAACAGAAACTACTTAAAATCCCCTAAGCTGCAGTTTTCCAACTTAAGATTTTTTAATCCAACCTTCATATTTGTTTAAAAAATACACAATCACAAACACACAAATCAGAAGTATACATACTAAAATTTTTAAGTTGATAAAAATTAAGACATGTTAATTTTCTTCGATGTTTAATTTTCTAATCTTTGTGCCACTGATTACTCTGAATAATCAGAAAAATTGTTTTTAAGAGGAAAAGACTTTCTAGGCACAAATCAAAAGTCCACAAAAAGGAAAGGATAAAGTATCTTCAAGACCTTCTTTATGCTCATTTCTACTGCATTTGAACTTTCCTTTGACCCACATGTCCCAACAGCCTCTCAAATGCTCTCCTCCTTAACTCCAGACTTTCTCCTATCCATTAGTCTTCTATCCACACTGTTACTAGAGGAATTCATGGTTCTTTTTCCCTCCTTTAAAATTTAAAATAATTTTTTTATCTGTTTGGTTTTGACAGAACATAGCTCTAATATTACTATCATTAGAGTACAGTTAATACATACAATTGTGGCACTGAGGGCTCCACATAATTGGCTTATTCTACTTTCCTGTCCTCTCCTTGCCAATCTCTGGAAATTCACACAGCTCCCTCTTGGTCCCAATCTTCATTCTTTGACACTTGGAGAGACTATCATTCTTCATTCAATCAGTAGGTTTCTACTGAGCATATACCATGTACTGAGCACAAGGACAGACCCTGGATACACAGTGGTGCACAAGACAGACACCCTCTTGCCTTCATGGAGCTCCCAGTCAGCTTCTGCTTTTCCAAAAATTCCTTCAAGCCTGCCAACCTATCCACACGACTCCAGGTACACCTCATGTACTGTGCATTCTTACAGCATTCTAAACAAAATAGTTTTATAGATGTTTAAGTTACATATAGTGAAATATAGCAGTTTTAAGTGTACAATTTGGTAAGTGTGACAAATATAAAACTGTAGCCAACACATCAATCACGATATAGAGCACTTTCATCCCCAAATTATATCCCCTTACCAGCCAGTCATCCCCTTCCAACCTGGCCTTTGGCAACCACTATTTTGTTTTCTGTCTTTATAGATTTTTTCCTACAATTTCATATAAATAGCATCATATGGTGTATACTCCTTTGTGTTTGGCTTTTTATACTAAGTGTAATGCTTCAGAGATTCATCCGTGTTGATGTATGTGTCAGTAATTCATTTCTTTAAATTGCCAAGTGTTCCACTGTATGGATTCTTACAATGTGTTGGCATTCTTCACTTGACATGCACTGTCTTGATTCCAATTAGGGACTTTTATGAATAAAATCACCATAAACAATCATATGTGTCTGTGTGAAGATATATTTTCATATCTCCTGGGTACATACCTAGTGGTGGCATTGCAGGTTTTAATTTTTTTAACTGAAACATTTTTCCAAAGTGGTACTATTTTTCATATCCACAGACAGTATACAAGTTCTAGTTACTCCATACCTTGCTAAAATCTGTATTATCAGGGAGATTAAAATCTCTTTAATCTCATTCATTCTAGAAAGATATGTGGTGACATCTCATTGTAGTTTTAATTTGCATTTCCCTAATGACTAATGATGTTGAGAATCTTTTTGTGTTCTTGTTTTCTTTTTTTGATGGGGGGAATGAAATACTATTCAAATTCTTTATACATTTTTAAATCACATTGTCTTTTATTATTATAAAAGTTCTTTTTGAAAAAGGAATTTTTAAAGTGAGGATAGCTTAAAGGATCTCTTGAACAACATCAAGCAAAGAAACATTTGTATTATAGGGGTCCTAGAAGAAGAGAGAGAAAGGGACAGAAAACTTACTTGAAGATATAATAGCTGAAAACTTCCCTATAACCTGGGAAGGGGAAAGACGTCCAGGTTCAGGAATCACAGAAAGCTCCAATCAAGATGAACACAAGGAGGTCCACATCATTACACATAATAATTAAAATGGTAAAAATTAAAGAGAGTTTTAAAATCATCTGGGGGGGGGGGAGGGCAGGCAACTAGTAACATACAAGGGAAACCCCATAAGGCTATCAGCTGATTTTTCAGCAGAAACTTTGCAGGCCAGAAGGGAGTGGCATGGTATATTCAAAGTGCTAAAAGGAAAACACCTACAACCAAGAATTCTCTACTGGCAAGGTTATCATTCAGAATTGAAGGAGAGATAGTTTCCCAGACAAACAAAAGTTAAAGAAGTTCATCAGCACTAATTCAGCCTTATAAAAAATGTTTAAGGGATTTCTTTAAATGGAAAAGTAAAGGTCATAATCAGAAGAAAATTGTGAAAGGAAAAAAATTCACAAGTAAAGAGAAACATACAAAAAAAGTACAGCAATCACTTATAAAGCTAGTACGAAGGTAAAAAGACAAAAGTAGTAAAATCAATTATATCTAAATAGTTAAGGGGACTTACTAAATAAAAACATGTAAGATATGACACATTAGACATAAAACATGGAGGTGGAGAGTAAAAATGAAGTTCTTTTAGAATGCATTTGAACTTCAGTGACCATCAGCTTAACAGACACTACTGTATAATCAGGAGGTTATATACGAACATCGTGGTAATAACAAAAACCTGTAACAGATACACAAAAATAAAGAGAAAACCAAGCATAATAATAAAGTCTTCAGCCACAAAAAAGAAAGAGAAGAAAAAAGGAACAGAATAAGCTACAAAACAACCAGAAAACGATTAACAAAATGGCAAAAAGTACATACCTGTCAATAATTAGTTTCAATATAAATGGGTTAAATGCTCCAATCAAGACATACTATGACTGAATTAAAAAACAAAAAAGCAAGACCCATCTACATGCTGCCTGCAATAGACTCATTTTAGACATAAAGACACAGACAGACTGAAACTGAAGGGACAGAAAAAATATATACCATGCAAAAAGAAACAAAAAAAATGGAGGGGGGAATATTTTTATCAAGCAAAATAAAATTTAAAACAAAGACTAACAAGAGACAAAGAAGGGCATTACATAATGACAAAGGGTTAATACAACACGAGTATATAATAATTGTAATTATCTATGCACCAAACATTGAAGCATCTAAATATGTAAAACAAATCTTAACAGACAAAGGGAAAAATTGACAGTAATACAATAATGGTAGGGGACTTTAACACCTCACTTACATCAACAGATGGATTACCAAGGCAAATAATCAATAAGGAAATAGTGTCTTTAAATGAAGCATTAGACCAAATGGACTTAACAGATATATACAGAACATTCCATCCCCAAATAGCAGAATACACATTCTTTTCAAGTGCACATGGAGTATTCTCCAAGATAGATCACATGTTAGGCATGAAACAAGTCTTAAGAAATTTAAGAAAACTGAAATCATATCAACGTATTTTTTTCTAACCACAATGGTATGAAAATACAAATCAGTTACAAGGGCACCTGGGTGACTCAGTCCATTAAGTGTCTGCCTTCAGCTCATGTCATGATCCCAGCGTCCTGGGATCAAGCCCTGCATCGGGCTCCCTGCTCAGCAGAGAGCCTGCTTCTCCCTCTCCTTCTGCTTCTCCCTCTCCCTCCGCTTCTCCCTCTCCCTCTGCCTGCTGCTCTCCCTGCTTGTGCTCTCTCTCTCTGTGTGTCAAATAAAATCTTTTAAAGATTAAAGGAAAAAGACTTATAAAAAAGAAATCAGCTACAAAAACTGGAAAAAAAACATAGACAGGTGGAGGCTAACAAATATATTAATAAAGAACAAATGGGTCAACCAAGAAATCAAAGAGGAAATTTAAAAAATACATGGGGCGCCTGGGTGGCTCAGTCAGTTAAGTGTCTTAGGCTCAGGTCATGATCCCAGGGTCTTGGGATCAAGCCCCACATTGGGCTTCCTGCTCAGCAGGGAGCCTGTCTCTCCCACTCCCACTGCTTGTACTCTCTCTCTCTCTCTGTCAAATAAATAAATAAAACCTTTTTTAAAAAAATATAAATAAATAAATAATACATGTAGACAAATGAAAAGAAAAACACAACAGTCCCAAATCTCTGGAACACAGCAAAAGCAAGTCTAGGGAAATTTATAACAATACAGGCCTACCTCAAGAAATAAGAAAAATCTCAAATGCACAATCTAAACTTACACCTCAAAAAAAAAAAAAGAAAGAAAAACAAAACCCAAAGTTCATAGAAGGGAGGGTATAATAAAGATCAGAGAAGAAATAAATGAAATAGAGACTAAACAATACAACCGATCAATAAAACCGAAAGCTCTTTCCTTGCAAAGATAAACAATATTGATAAACCTTTAGCCAGACTCATCAAGAAAAAAAGAGGAGGGGCGCCTGGGTGGCTCAGTCGGTTAAGCGGCTGCCTTCGGCTCAGGTCATAATCCTGGGGTCCTGGGATCGAGCCCCACGTCTGGCTCCCTGCTCAGCAGAAAGCCTGCTTCTCCTTCTCCCTCTGCCTGCCACTCTGCCTACTTGTGCTCTCTCTCTATCTCTCTGTCAAATAAATAAAAAATAAAATCTTTAAAAAAAGAAAAAGAAAAAAAGAGGAAAGACTCAGATAAATAAAATCAGAAATGAAAAGGAGAAGTAACAACCAACACCACAGAAATTCAGAAGGTTGGGGCGCCTGGGTGGTTCAGTCAGTTAAGCATCCGACTTTGGCTCAAC
The DNA here is from genome assembly GCF_964656455.1 of Halichoerus grypus. Taxonomy (NCBI): domain Eukaryota; kingdom Metazoa; phylum Chordata; class Mammalia; order Carnivora; family Phocidae; genus Halichoerus; species Halichoerus grypus. The sequence continues at coordinate 26,303,743 of NC_135720.1, read as the reverse complement.
TCGTGATCTCAAGGTCCTGGGATTGAGCCCTGTGTTAGGCTCCATGCTCATCAGGGAGTCTGCTTGTCCCTCTCCCTCTGGCCCTCCCCCAACTCATTCTCTCTCTCTCTCTCTCTCTCTCTCTCTCTCTCAAATAAATAAATAAAATCTTTAAAGGGGTACCTGGGTGGCTCACTCAGTTAAGTGTCTGACTCTTGGTTTCAGCTCAGGTCACAATCTCAGGGTTGTGAGAGCAAGCCCCATGTCAAGCTCTACACTCAGCATGAAGTCTGCTTCTTCCTCTCTCTCTACTCCTCCCTCTTCTCTCTCTCTCTCAAATAAATAAAATCTTTTTTTAAAAAAGAAGAAATACAGAGGGTTATAAGTCTATGAAAAATTATAGGTCAATAAATTGGACAACAAATTGGACAACCAAGAAGAAATGGATAAATTCCTAGAAACATACAATCTTCCAAAACTGAACCAAGAAGAGAAAGAATATCTGAACATACCAATTATTGAGTCAGTAAGCAAAAAATTTCCAACAAACAAAAGTCCAGGACCAGATGGATTCACAGGTAAATTCTACCAAACATTTAAAGTATTTATAAGTATTTAATATATTAATAGTCTTCAAACTATTCCAAAAATAAAGGAGGAATAAGAGCTTCCAAATACATTCTGTGAGGCCAGCATTACCCTGGTACAAAAAGCAAAATCAATACAAAAAAGAAAACTATGGGCCAATATCCCTGATGAACATAGATGCAAAAATCCTCAATAATACATTAGCAAACTGCATTCAACAGCAAGATTAAAAGGATCATTCACCATGATCAAGTGGGATTAATTCTGGGGATATAAGGATCGTTCAATATTTGCAAATCAATCAATGTGATACACCACATTACCAAAATGAAGAATAAAAATCATATGATCATCTCAATAGATGCAGAGAAAGCATTTGACAATATTTGACATCCATTTATGAGCAAAAACTCTCAAAAAAGTGGGTTTAGAGGGAATATACCTCAACAACATAAAGGCCATATATGAAAAACCCACAGCTAACATTATACTCATGGTGAAATACTTAGAAATTTCCTCTAAGATCAGGCACAAGACAAAGATGTTCACTCTCACCACTTTTAGTCCATATAGTACTGGAATTCCAAGCCACAGTAATTAGACAAGAAATAAAGGTCCAAATTGGTAAGGAAGAAGTGATACTGTCACTGTTTGCAGATGACATCATACTATATATAGAAAACCCTTAAAGACTCCACTAAAAATCTACTAGAACTGAAAAATGAATTTGGTAAAGTTGCAGGATACAAAATTGATATATAGAAATCTCTTGCATTTTTATACTAACAACAAAGTAACACAAAGAGAAATTAAGAAAACAGTCCTATTTATAATTACACCAAAAGAATAACATACCTAGGAATAAATTTAACCAAGGAGATGAAAGACCTATACTCTGAAAAGTGTAAGACATTGATGAAAGAAATTGGAGACAAAAACAAATGGAAAGACATATCATGCTCATGGATTGGAAGAATATTGTTAAAATGTCCATACCACCCAAAGCAACCTACAGATTCAATGCATTTGCTATCAAAACATGAATAGCACTCTTCATAGAACTTGAAGAATTTGAAAATTTGAATGGAACTACAAGAGACCTGAAATAGTCAAAGCAATCTTGGGAAAGAAGAACAAAACTGGAGATATCACAATCCCAGGTTTCAAGATACACTACAAAGCTACAGTAATCAAAACAGTATGGAACTGGCATAAAAACAGACACACAGATCAATGGAACAGGATAGAAAGCCTAGAAATAAACCCACACTTATATGGCCAATTAATCCATAACAAAGGAAGCAAGAATATACAACAAAGGAAAAGAAAGCCTTTCCAATAAATGATGTTGGGAAAATTGGACAGCTACATGCAAAAAATGAAACTGGACCACTTTCTTACACCATACACAAAAATAAACTCAAAATGGATTAAGGACCTAAATGTGAGACCTGAAATCATAAAATTCCTAAAAGAAAACATAGGGAGTAATCTCCTGGACATTGCCCTTAGCAACATATTTATGGATATGTCATCTCAGGCAAGGGAAACAAAAGCAAAAATAAACAATTGTGACTACACCAAAATAAAAAGCTTTTGCACAGTGAAAGAAACCATGAACAAAACAAAAAGGCAATTTACTGAATGGAAAAGATATTTTCAAATGATATACCCAATAGGGGGTTAATATCCAAAACATATGAAGAACTTACACAACACTAAAAAACAAAACCAAAAAGACCCCAATTCGATTAAAAAATGGGCAGAGGGGGCGCCTGGGTGGCTCAGTCGTTAAGCGTCTGCCTTCGGCTCAGGTCATGATCCCAGGGTCCTGGGATCGAGTCCCACATCGGGCTCCCTGCTTGGCGGGAAGCCTGCTTCTCCCTCTCCCACTCCCCCTGCTTGTGTTCCTGCTCTCGCTATCTCTCTCTCTGTCAAATAAATAAATAAAATCTTTAAAAAAAAAAAATGGGCAGAGGACATAAATACACATTTTTCCAAAGAAAATATACAGATGACCAACACACACATGCAAAGATGCTCCACGTTACTAATCATCAGGGAAATGCAAATCAAGACCATAGTATGATATCATCTTACATCTGTCAGAATGGCTAGAATCAAAAAGATAAGAAATAAAAAGTGTTGGCAAGGATGTGGAGAAAAAGAAACCCTTACTCAGTGTTGGTGAGAATGTGGATTGGTGCAACAACTGTGAGAAACAGTATGGAGGTCCCTCAAAAAATTAAAAGTAAAAATAGCATAAAATGGAGTAATTCCACTACTGAGCACTTACAAATAAAAACACAAATTTGAAAAGATATGTGTACCCCTGTGTTTGTTGCAGCATTATTTACAATAACCAAAATAACCTAAATGTCCATTGATAGATGAATGGATAAATAAGATGTGGTATATATATGCAATGGTATATTACCCAGCCATACAAAAGAATGAGATCTTGCCATTTTCTACAACATGGATAGACCTGGGGGGTATTATACTAAAGGAAATTTTCAAACAGAGAAAGACAAAGACCGTATGATTGCACTTAAATGTACACTCAAAAAAAACCACATGAACAAAGAAACAAACAAACAAGGTAGAAACAGATATATAAATACAGAGAACTGGTGTTGCCAGAGGATAGGGGGTGGGGGATGGGCAAAATGGGTGAGGGGGCGTGGGAGGTACAGGCTTCAGGTTATGGAATAAATAAATGATGGGGATCAAAGGCACAGCACAGAGAATATAGTTATGGTAGAGTAACAGCATCGGACAGGGATAGATGGCAGCTCCACTGTGGTGAGCATAGCATAATGTATGGATTTGTCGAATCACTGTTGTACACCCAAAATTAATGTAACATTGTGTCGACTCTACATGTATATATACACATATATACACACACACACTATATATAAAACAGTTATTTTTTTTTTAATATTTTATTTGACAGAGAGAGACACAGCGAGAGAGGGAACACGAGCAGGGGGAGTGGGAGAGGGAGAAGCAGGCTTCCCACCGAGCAGGGAGCCCGATGTGGGGCTCGATCCCAGGACCCTGGGACCATGACCTGAGCCGAAGGCAGATGCTTAACAACTGAGCCACCCAGGGGCCCCAAAAAAGTTATTTTTATATTATGGATACAGTCCTTTATCAGAAGCAGGTTTTGCAAATCACAGTTTGTGCCTTGTCTTTTCATTTTCTTAACGGTAAATTTGGAAAAGCAAAAGTTTTAATTTTGATGAAATCAAATGTATTACTTTTAATTTTTGATTTTCATGGTTTTCATAACTTACCCAAGAAATCTTTGTCTAGGTTCACAAAAAATATGCCCGCTGTTGCCTTCTAACAGTGTTTTTGCTATCACTTTTAGTCTAAGTCGATGATCCACTTTTAGTTGTTTCGTACAGTATGAAAGAAGCTTTGAGTTTTGTTTCATTGCATGTAGATTTCAAAATGTTCCAGCACCATTTATTGAAAAGATTATCCTTTTCCTATGGATTCACCTTATTACCTTTTCAAAACAACCAGCAGACTGTGGATTTATTTCTGGTCTCCATTCTCCTGAAGTGGTCTACATGCTTGTACCACACCACGTGTTGGTATATCATACCAACATGGCTACTGTACAGCTTTAAAGTCTTGATTTTGCATAGTAAATCATCCAACTTCTTTCTTTTTTTTTCCAAGATGGCTTTGGCTATCCCAAGTCTTTCATTTCTATATAAATTTTAGAAAATCTTACTAATTTCCTCAAAAAAAAATCAGCTGGAATTTGAGTTGAGATTGCATTTGATTTGGATATCAATTCAGGGATGATTGACATCTTTTTTTTAAGGTTGTATTTATTTATTTGACAGAGAGAGAGAGCACAAGTAGTGTGGCAGCAGAGGGAGAGGGAGAAGCAGGCTCTCCACTGAGCAGTGAGCCCGATGTGGGGCTTCATCCCAGGACCCTGAGATCATGACCTGAGCTGAAGGCAGATGCTTAATGACTGAGCCACCCAGGCACCCATTTTTTAAAGATTTATTTATTTGTCACAGAGAGAGAGAGCGCACACACAAGTTGGCAAAGTGGCAGGCAGAGTGAGAGGGAGAAGCAGGCTCTCCACTGAGCAGAGAGCCCGATGTGGAGTTCGATCCCAGGACCCTGGGATCATGACCTAAGCCAAAGGCAGATGCTTAACAACTGAGCCACCCAGGAGTCCCCAGGGATCATTGACATCTTAATATTAACTCTTCTGAGCAAATATAGCATATCTCTCCATTTATGAAGTCTTCTTTAATTTTTCAGTAATGTTTTGTAGTTTGTGTATAATTCTTACACATATTTTGTTAAATGTGTCCCTAAGTATTTTATGGTTTTTGCTATTATAATTTATATTATTTTTCAACTTCAAACAGTTTTTGCTAAAATGCAGAAATACAATTGATTTTTCAATATTGACTTTATATCCTGTGACCTTAATAAAAGTCAATTATTTCTAGGAGGGTTGTTTTTTTTTTTTGTAAATTCCATAGAATATCTAGACATCTCGTCATCTGATAATTAAAATAATTTTACTTCTCTTTTCCAATATACACGTCTTTTATTTCTTTCACCGACCTTATTATACTGGATTTAGTTGCAGTAAAATGTTGAATAAGAGTGGTGAGAGAGAACATCTTTGCCTCATTCCTGACCTTAGCAGACAAGCATCAGTCTTTCACCATTAAATATAACATTAGCTGTTCTTCATCAGGTTGAGAAAGGTTTCTTTCACTCCTAGTTTGCTGAAACTTTTTTTTTCCATGAGTGCTTGTTGAAGACTGTCAAATGTTCTTTCTACCTCTGTTGAGGCTATCATATTCTTTTTCTTTTTTTTTTTAAAGTCAGTTAATATGGTGAAAAATCCGCTTAATTTTTTTTTTTTTTAAAGATTTTATTATTTATTTGAGAGAGAGAGAATGAGAGACAGAGAGCATGAGAGGGAGGAGGGTCAGAGGGAGAAGCAGACTCCCTGGCGAGCAGGGAGCCCGATGCGGGACTCGATCCCGGGACTCCAGGATCATGACCTGAGCCGAAGGCAGTTGCTTAACCAACTGAGCCACCCAGGCGCCCTCCGCTTAATTTTTTAATATCAATCTAAACTTACATTCCTGGGATATACTCTATTTGGTCATTATGTTAGTCTCCTGGGGCTGCCCTAACAGACTACCACAGACTGAGGGGCTTCAACAATAGAAACTTACTATCTCACCTTTTGGAGTGTGGAAGTCCAAGATCGAGACACTAGCAGCGTTCGTTTCTGGTGAGACCTATCTTCCTGGCTCACAGACATCCATGTTTTTGCTGAGGACTCACATGGCCTTTCCTCTGTGCACATGCAGACAGAAAGATCTCTGGCATCTCTCCCTCTTCTTATAAGGACATCAGTCCTATGGCATTAGGGACACAGCTTTATGACTTCACTTACCCTTAGTTATCTCTTTAAAGGCCCTATCTTCAACTGCAGTTGCGCTGGGGGTTAGGCCTTCAAAATATTAATTTTGGAGGGGACACAATTCAGTCCATAACAATCATGATGTATTATTATCATATATTGCTGGATTTAGTTTGCTAACATTGTGTTAAGGATTTTTACACCTATATTCATTAGTAATATTGGTATGTAGCTTTCTTTTCTTGTCATGCCTTTATTTTGGTATCAAGGTGATGGTAGCCTCAGAGACTGAATAGTGAAGTGTTTTCTTTCTTTTCTAGTTTTTAGAAGGGTATTTGTAAAACTGATGCTGTTTTTCCTAAAATGTTAAGTAGAATCACTAATGAATACATCTGGGACTGGAGTTTTCTTTGGGGGAAGGTTTTAAATTATGAATATAATTTCTTTAGTAGATAGTGGCTATTTAGGTTATCTATTTTTTTTTATATAACAGCTTTATTGAGCTGTAATTCACATACCATATTATTCACCCATTTAAAGTGTACAATTCAATGTAATTTTTAGATTCAAAAAGTTGCATGACTATCATCACAGTAAATCTTAGAACATTTCCATCACCTCAAACCCTATACACTTTAGCTATCACCATCCCCCCCACCTGCCCTAAAGCAATCACCAATCTACATTCTGTCTCTCTAGAATTGCCTATTCTGGAGATTTCATATAAATGGAATCATATAATATGTGGTCTTTTTTTTTTTTTAAAGATTTTATTTATTTATTTGACAGAGAGATAGAGAGAGAGAACAAGTAGGCAGAGAGACAGGCAGTGGGAGAGGGAGAAGCAGGTTCCCCGCCGAGCAGGGAGCCCGATGCGGGGCTCAATCCCAGGACCCTGGGATCATGACCTGAGCCGAAGGCAGCTGCTTAACCAACTGAGCCACCCAGGCGCCCCTTTATAACTGGTTTATTTCACTTAGCATAATGTCTTCAAATTTCACCTATATTATAGCATGATGTATCAGTACTTCATCTCCTTTTATGGCTGAATAATATTCCATTGTATGGGTAGACCACATTTTATTATTCATCAGTTGACAGACATTTGGGTTATTCCTACATTTCAGTTATTATGAACAATGCTGCTATACATATATGTATACAGGTTTTCATTTCTCTCCCATAGATAATCTAGGGATGTAATTGCTAAATCACATGGTATATCTATTTTTGAGTGAGCTTTGGTAGGAATTTATTAATTCATTTAAATTGTCAACTTTATTGACCTGAAGTTGCTCATAATATTTCCTTATTGTTTTTTAAATATCTGAAGTAGTAATGCTCCCCTGTCATTCCCAAAGTTAGCAATTTTTGCCCTCTGTTTCTTGATCAGTCTCGATAAATGTTACTTTTATTGATTCTTTTCAAATAACCAGCTTTCAATTTCATTAATTCTCATTTGTGTCCATTTTCTATTTCTTTGATTTCTACCACTGTCTTTATTATTCTCCTTCCCACTTCTTACTTTGTGTTTAATTCACTCCTTTTTCAAGTTCTTAAGGTAACAGTTCAAAATATTTTTTAATTTTGTGATTTCTTCTTTAATCCTTGTTATTGAAAATTGTGTTAATTTCCAAATATTTGGCGATTTTCCTTATATCTTCCTATTGATTTCCAATTTAAATTGGAACATGATTTCAACGCTTTTCAATTAGCAATAATTGCGCCTCGGAGAAACCTCATTGGCTACAACACTGCCCCTGTGCAAAGCTCAACTCTTTTCTATTGAAGAATTTTTATTGTCCATAATATGGTCTGTCTTGTTGAGTATGTCATATAGACCTGAACAGAATTCATATCCTACTGTTGTTGGGTGGAATGTTCTATAAATACTAACTAGGTCAATTATACTGAGAGGAAATGTTAAAATCTCTAACTATAATTGTGAATTTGTCTATTCCTTCTTCTAATTTCTTCTGCTTTTGCCTCAGATATTGAAGTATGGTTGTTAGGTATATATATTTAGGATTATTATATCATCTTAACAAATTGACCCTTTTATTAGTAAGTGTCTTTAAATCTCTGTTAATATTTCTTGGGCTGATATCAATTTATATTAATATTAATGATGTTAATCATTAGGTTAATTATTGCATAGTAATTTGTTTCTATTCTTTTCTATTTAACCTATTCGGATCTTTTTATTTAAAGTTGATTTTTTGGAAAGGTTACCATTGGGTAATACGAACTGAGCAAAAACATCAGCCCATGAAAGCATTGCTCCCAGAGAAGTATGAGAAACAACCACCAGCTAGATGGAAGGGCAACAGAGTCAGGATATCCCAAAGTCAAGTAAATGAGCCCTTCAAGAAGAGAGCATTCAGTATGAACACCAAGTAGGATAAACACTGGTTTATGGTCCACCATCAATTTGAAAGTTGTAATGACTTTCATCAAACTAATTTCAGGACAAGGGTGAGGGCAGAAGCCAAACTGTACAAAGAACAATTGGGAGAAGGGAAGGCAGGAGTGATGACTATTTTTAAATTGTGGAGGTAAGGAGAACAACAAGGAACACACAGAAGGAACAATGACCTAAGAAAAAAATTAAAGTTCTTGCTTTGCTTGTTTCAGGATGGGAGATAATCTAGTGCTCATGGACTGAGGAGAAATCATTTGAAAGAGAGAGGCTCAATAGTGACTATCTGCTAGGGATGGGGGAGGGTAGGTGTGGCTTCCCATGGTATGACAGAAGGGGACAGGAGTGAGTGTGTGTGTGTGTGTGTATGTGTGTGTTTGTGAGAGAGAGACAGAGACAGAGAGACAGAGAGACAGAGAGAAAGAGGAGAAATATGTTGGAAAAGGAGAATAGGATCCCAGGAGGGAGGAGACTGGGTTGGATCATAGATTGGAGGCAGACCTAGGGCAGCAGAACTTGCTTTGGACCAAAAGGACAGCTCTTCCTTAGCACAATCCGCACCATGGTGGATGAGAAAAGATGAGGAAAGTTGACTAAAGTGAGGACAAAATTCTTGCCTAATAGTTGTTTTAGAGAGAAAAACTGAGCCCAAGAGAAAAGAAGGGTGGATGGCAAAGAATTTAAAGAGCATGGTGAATGTTTGGAAATGAGTGAGAAAAGAGCTGGTGGTATATTTATTTTAGAAGACCATTCCTTACATCCATGTTTGGTTTAGATGCCTTCTTTTATGGTTCTAGGTGCTCTTTGAGATTACATCTGCCCAAGTGCTTCACATTGACCTCTAACTGTTCATTTGCTTGTCCCACACACAACTACAAGCTTCTCTGGGCAGAGATTGCATTATGTAAACATAATGCCTAGAACTTAACAAATATCCAAAAGAAATTTTACTCAGCCCTAAAAAAGAATGAAATCTTGCCATTTACAACCACATGCATGGACCTAGAGAAATAAGTCAGTCAGAAAGACAAATACCATATAATTTTACTCATGTGGAATTTAAGAAACAAAACAAATTAGCAAAGGGGAAGGCGGGGAGGGGAGGGAGGGGACCAAGAAATAGACTCTTAACTATAGGGAATTGTTGGTTTCCAGAGGGGAGGAGGGGGATGGGTGAAATAGGTGATGGACATTAAGGACTGTACTTATCATGGTGAGCACTGGGTGATGTATGGAATTGTTGAATCACTATATTGTACACCTGAAATTAATATGACACTGTATGTTAACTAGAATTAAAATTAATACTCAAGAAAATAATAAATAATAAAATACTACTACTAATAATAAAAAATACTCAATAGAAATGCTCAAGAAATGACAAAATTACTGCCAAGTAATAAAGGATCTATACCACTTGCTGGGTGGTTAATTTAGAATTTGAAGCCCTGAACTTAGACTTCACTACCTAGGAACCCTCTAAACAATAGTATTCTATAACTCAGTGACTAAGGGATAAAGGGTTCCAAATTTCAATTCAATACAAACTGCTTCTTATGTTATAACAATCATAACAAATATCTATTTGCAAGGAGAACTACCATCAGGAGTCTTAAAAATATGTGTAAAGTATAAGTAAAATATATAAAGGCAAGAAATTGAAACATGATTCAACAAAATTTTGAGTTATAAATACTGCTAAAAGAATGAGCCTTAAAATGAGAATGCAGATTAAACTTGGCATTTCAAACCCAATGTCCCCAAATTAAATCACCAGTATCCCAATTGTATGTCAAAAAATGGGACTGTTAAATAATGCACATTTCAATTCAAAGGCTTTCATCTGGATAAATTGAGCCATAAACTTATTAATGCTTTGATCCTCCATATTTCAACAGCAATACCCTAGAGTATACAAATATCTTTCTAAATCACCTAGCCTAACTCTTGAGAAACTACACAGCACATACCCCTAACCCAGAACAATATCTAAACCTTTTATTGTTAAGAACATCAATCTCACTGTTCCCCCTACCAAAAACAATGTAAGATTTTACTTACATATTTTAACAAATATCTGCCCCAAATATAAATCTGCCCCAAGACAGTCAGCTCTCAGAAACATGTCCAATGGTGAGACATGTCACATATAAGAACACTTTCACCAGGGAAGAAATGGATATTCTACTAATGGACTTTCCAGGGTTTGAAAGCATGTTGGTTATATGATGGAAAGGATTTTTCCCTCACTCTAGCACAGACTCATTGTGAAACACTGGCCCAGTCATACAGCTTCAGTTTCCTCTCTATAAAATGAAGGGGTTGGACTAGAACTTAAGCAATGTTCACTGGAAAACTAGATCTGAAAATGAGTCCCCCCCAAAAAAGCTCCATGATCAAATAAGATTAAGAAATATTCCATCCTATAGCAATGCACAGCAGGACACTCAAGAATCTGACAGGCAAGGTAACGTGTATATGAAACTAGAGCAGAGATCACCATGGAATTGGAAGGCTGAGCCTGAGGCTTCCAACAAGGCAAACAAGCTGAATCTGCAACTCCCACATTTAATCCAGAATTCCCAAGTGTAGTTGAAGTGATCCCATGTTAGTGTTGGGCCCATCAGTACTGAATGCAAATCAACTCTAGGGAAAGCACCTTCAATTTAGTATCTCAGGATTCTCACAGATCAGGTTCAACAAATTATGAACTCCCAGTTGTAAAAACTACCAAACAAACAGGGAAAATACATTCTTACTCTAAGAGAGATTAAGCAAAAATAAACAGACTTTGACTCTAAAGGATTCAGATATTTAAATGACCAGATTAAAAAATCAAGTTATAAGAAATAGCAGATTCCAGAAACAAAACCTAGGAATAAGAGACTATAAAAAATTACGAACCGCTTTTAAGGGGGAAAACCCTAAAGCATCTAGAAATGAAAAATATCATTGTTCAAATTTAAAACTTAAGGATGGATGTGTTTCACAGCTAATCAGACTCCAAGGAGAAGAGAATTTACTAACTAGTTGATAAATGCAGAATGAAAGATATGGAACATGGGAAGAGAAGTTAAAAAGATATGGAGGGGCACCTGGGTGGCTCAGTCGTTAAGCGTCTGCCTTCGGCTCAGGTCATGGTCCCAGGGTCCTGGGATCGAGCCCCGCGTGGGGCTCTCTGCTCCGCGGGAAGCCTGCTTCTCCCTCTCCCACTCCCCTTGCTTGTGTTTCCTCTCTCGCTGTGTGTCTCTCTCTCTGTCAAATAAATAAATAAAATCTTTAAAAAAAAAAAAAAGATATGGAAAACAGAATGAAAAGGTCTAAAATATATTTAGTAACAGTGTCAAAAGGAATGAAAGAAAAACAATAGGATAATAATTCCAAAGTTTCCAAAAAGCAAATGGAAGACACGAACCATAGATATATAAAACGCAACTTGTAATAAGATTTAAATAAAATATCTTCACCTCTAATTGCATAATGATATTAAAGACCAAAAGCAAAGAGAAAACTTGAAAGGCAGCCAGACAGAAGGGACAGACCAGTACAAGGCCTAGCAATTATAATTAGCTTCTTAACATCAGCTACTGAAGCCAGCAGTACAATATCTTCAAAATGCCAATAAAAATATCTATCCATCTGGAAATATTTGCTCAGAAAATCTATCATTCAATAATGAGAGTAAAATAAAGATACACATTTTTTTTTAAAGAGTGATTTTAGGGGCACCTGGGTGGCTCAGTTGGTTAAGCAACTGCCTTCGGCTCAGGCCACGATTCTGGAGTCCCGGGATCGAGTCCCGCATCGGGCTCCCTGCTCAGCAGGGGGTCTGCTTCTCCCTCTGACCCTTCCCCTCTCATGCTCTCTGTCTCCCATTCTCTCTCTCAGATAAATAAATAAAATCTTTAAAAAAAAAAAAAAGAGTGATTTTATTCCTTCATAGAAGGAAGATGGATAATGATTGCTGAAGGAAAGTCTGAGATGCAAGAAGGATAGCAAGCCAAGGAATTTGTAAGTATATAGGTAAATCTAAACAAGAATATCTGACAACAGTATCTTATATTTGGACTTTAAAAAGAACAGAACTGAAATGAACTATCAAGCTACAAAAAGACATGGAGAAACTTAAATGCACATTGCTAAGTGGAAGAAGCCAAGCTGAAAAGACTACATACCATATGACAACTATATGACACTCTAGAAAAGGCAAAACTATGGAGACAGTAAAAAGATAAGTGGTTGCCAGGGGTAGGGGTGGAGGAAGGGATGAATAGGCAGAGCACAGGGAATTTTGGGGGCAGTGAAACCATTATTCTGTATGATACTGCAAAGGTAGATACATGTCATTGTACATTTGTCAAAGCCCATAGAATGTGCAATAGAGTGAAAACTAAACTAAGGACTTTAGTTAATAATAATGTATTAATATTGGTTCATCGATTGTAACAAATGTACCACACTAATGCATGATGTTAAAAATAGGGGAAATTTGGGGTGGGGCAAAGGGGTATACGGGAATTCTGTACTTTTTGCTCAATTTTTTCTATAAACCTAAAACTAAAAAACAACTAAAATATCAAATCATTTGAGTTGGGGGGTAAAGCTAAGGTGATCTAAGCTCTTTGCATTCTTTGAAAAAAAAAAAAAAATCTCATTAACATATTCAGAACCCTACAACCAACAATTAGAGCAGCCACGGTTTCCAACCACACATGGAACACTTAAAGAAAAACTAACCACGAATTTTTATTAAGTTGTAAAATTTTAAAAAACTGCTATCACATCAATATATTCTCTAAAAACAATGAAACTTATTTATAAATCAAAAATAAGTATAAATAGAAAATCCTCTGACTGGTAGAAATTAAATGCATGTGTAAGTCTTGGGTCAAATAAAAATCACAGACCTGTACCCCTGAAACAAATAATACATTATATGTTAATTTAAAAAAAATTTAAAAAGTAAAGTTTAAAAATACTCAGAACTAAATAATAAAAGTTCTATATAATAAAATTTGAAGGAGGCAGCTAAAGCAATAGTCCGAGGGTAACTTATAGCCCTAACTCCTCATAAAGAAAATAAGACTAAAAATGCCCAGAGTTAAGCATTCATCTCGAGAAATTTAGGGCCATCAGAACAGCAAAATAAATTCAAAGAAAAAAGAAAATAAATAGAGTGGAACTTAATAAAATAGAAAACAAAGACAGAATCAGGAAGCCCAATACAGTCTTTAGAAAAGATTAATAGAACTGACAAACCTGCAGTCTTGTTCAAAAATGAAAAAAAATAGGAAGCACAAATGAAACTGGGGATGGAAAAAAAGGACATAACCATAGATACAGGTGTGATTTAAAGAGAATTAATATCAATGATGCCAATAACTTTGAAGACATAAAACTGATCAATTTATAGAAAAATAAAAGTTTTTAGACATGTGAAACCTTACCAAGCTTCTAAGAGTCAGAATTATACAAAAAAGTATACCCAGAGTTATTGTTCCTTCCCACCCCTAACACCACATTCCCATTTCTCCATCCATAGAGATGCTTATTCTTTTACAGAGCTGATGGTATGCCTTTGTGTGGATGCACCATAGTTCAGCCATTCTCCTACCTATGGGCATTGATGTCATTTCAAATCCTACTACTTCTCATGAAAGTCTGACAAGAAAATTCAATGGTTATTCAAAAGCTGATTACCCAGATTTTGAATCATTTATATCCTTTGTTATTTCTTTCAACTTTTATTTTTCCTTCTTGGTTAAAACCTCAAAAGAGAGCAGGATCAGTAAGAGAAATGTAATGTGGGGCCATGGACAAGTTCTCCTGGGAAGTTGTTGCCTTATTAGCAACAGAGAGAGTATAATGCTCACTGAAATAAGTCAGAGAAAGACAAATACCATATGACTTTACTCATATGTGGAATTTAAGAAACAAAACAATGAACATATGGGGGTGGGAGGAAAGAGAGGGAAACAAACCATAAGAGACTCTTAAAGATCGAGAACATACTGAGGGTTGATGGAGGGCGATGTGTGGGGGGATGGGCTGATGGGTGATGGGTGTTAAGGAGGGCACTTGCTTTAATGAGCACTCGGTGTTGTATATAAGTGATGAATCACTGAATTCTACTCCTGAAACCAAAATTGCACTGTGTGTTGACTAGAATTTAAATAAAAACTCCAAGGAAAAAAAAGAAAATACATCTTTAAATTGCTTAAGTCTGTCTATAAAATACTATTTGGAATTAACAGGACAATATTTTAGACCCATGTGCGTGGAAATGTGACTAAAAGGCCCATTTTTTTCACATATGTAAGTTCCTGAAATGAGACAGTAAACAGAAATACTGCTATGGGTTAATTAACCACAAAAAGTGAATGAAGGTATAAATAAAATTCTCGCACAATCCAAATGGTCCCGCCAACTGGTTGCCCCTGAAAAAAATTTCCATAATTCTATCTGTAATCACAAACCCACCAAAGATTTCATTCTGTTCACCTAAGTGTGTGTTTGTAGGAGGGGTAGGGGATATTTAGGTTTTGTTCTTAGCAGTTGGGCAAGCTCACACAAGTATGGACTGATGTCTATAGGGGAAAGAATACTGGGAACCTACACACTGTGACTTTAATTATATCATCATTTCAAAAATACGGAAATGCTTGCTGAAGGAAGAGATTTTGTCTCAATTATCAGGCTGCACATGAAAAAGGCCCAGATGTATTTGGAATTCTTTCTCTTATTTCAAATTATGAAGTCAAATCTATCACGCATTTTCATATGATAGTATTCCTAATCAGAGGGAGAAGACCTTGATACAAATGAGGACTTCAAAACATGTATTTAATCAGAGTTGGTGGATGTTCTATAGGTTCTTCTGTATGTCCAACAGTAGCTACTCCTTATTCGGGAGCTGTCATATCCCAAACATATGCCACTTATGTTATTTGTTCCATTCTAAACTACTTGCTGAATTTTGGGTTCAGATTAAAATTTCCCCAAGAGCATTTTGGATATCTTAAGTGACCTTGCTTAAATGTGCGTTATTGGGAGCATCTTTGGGGGGATTCGGATGAGCTCCAGTGAATGGTGCAGTCCAGTGTATAGGCCCACGGATTCCCAAGGGCCAGCCCTGTTGAGTTTGAGCAGAGACCTCCACGGAGCGGGGAAAAAGTCCAGCACCTAGATGTAGTTCCAGCAGCTCCCAGGTCAACCCAAAGGGTGCCCTCTTACCAGTACATGCAATCCAATAACCCTCTGGTGAGGTCATCTGACAGTATTCAATAGAGTAATGGAGACTCGGTACTTCATTCTTCCCAAAACATTTGAGTGCAACACTGCGTGTCAGGCCTGGGCATCCAGAGAAGTGACAAGACGATTGTATGTCCTCTATTAGGGAGGTCAAGAAAGACTTTGAGACAATTTCAACACAGACTAGAACCTGCGAACTAATGAGAGCATGTGTATGGCACGGGAGCCAGCCATAGGAGGTGGTCGTTGACTGTGTCTGGGCTGATGGTGACAGAGGCAAACCAGGAAAGGTGTCAAAAAACAAATGATGGTAGAGAAAGGAGTTTGAAGGCAACTGATTTTTCCTAAGAGGCCTTGTATTTATAACCATGCAACATTTGCCAGCTCTAGGTTTTGCATCAAGCTGAAGGCAGCTACACGTGGGAGAAAAGGAACAGGCCTCATCATCTTAGACTTCCTTTGCCTCACACAGTGAGGCATGAGGACACCCAGACCTGGCTCCAGGAATTATAGAATCTAGGAAAAACTTGGAAAAATTGTCCCCAAGATTGTTTAATCCTTAATCTCCTAATCTGCAAAATTAGGAAGAATTCTTATAATTCAGAGTTGTAAAAAAAATAGGTAATATAATAATATGTGATAATTTAGGGATTAAATAATGGGGTTCCTCCACCCCAGCTAACCCATTCCCTGTCATATATATGAATAAAGAAAACATGCATAGACAAATTACATGAGGATTTTTAATCTAAATGTATCTACCTACCTAGTTCCAGTTTTAAGTTCAAGAATATCAATTTGATTTCCAAACATTTGTGATCATTATTCTATTTTAAATACACCTAGATTTTCCTTGATTCCAGGTATAGAAAAAGTAAAGACCAAATGCTTGAAAATACCCAAGTTCATAACCAGAGGACACAGTAAGCTTATACATTTCATATCCTGCTTTTGATATGGGGGAAGAATTGAGACTTTTAAAAAAATATTCTTCCATTGTAGACAGGAATTTAAAAATAGTTAACTGAAGGAGAAAGGAACTTTCTGGGGTGATAGAAATGTTTTATATCTTGTTTTATGTGGTGATTACAGGGGTAAATAAAACCGTCAAAATTCATCAAACAGAACACAGAAGATATTTGCGCTAAGATTCACCAAAATTTGCATGTAAGAAGGCTAAGATTCTATTTTATGTTAATTATAGCTTCATAATATGTTTTTTTAATCTTCTGTTCAAAATGGAAGTCTTCCATTTCCATAAGTGTTCGTGTTTTTCCAAAGTAAACTTCAGTAATTTTTCCTTTTTTATTGTCACACTTGTTGGGTTTTTAAAAAAATCATTTCCGGCATATGTTCCTCATTCAGTCCATTATTGCTAGTGGATTTAGTCACATTGTTTAGGTCTCTTCCCTTCCAGATTATCAGGGACAAAGTCGAACAAAACCCAAGGCCAGATCTGCTGACCCTTAGGTGAACCCTTGGTCTCCATGGAACTCTGGTTCAGGCAGAGTGATTCATCACAGCGCTGCCTGCCATCTACTGATTAGTTTTCAGTCCTCCTAATCAAATATAAGCTTATTTAATTCCTATAATAGCATCTTGAGAAAGTGCACTGACCAGTTTGCTAAAATTCAAATGTATTTACTAGTTTAGAATTAAATATGGGGAAAAAACCCTACTGCTGTTCTATAGGCATCTTTAATTCATTTCGATCTTCCCTGACCAGGAGTTCTCAGGGACTTTTCTCCATTATTGACCCAGAAGAGCAAATATGTCACACAACTAAAGCAGACTGCCCTGGGTCCAACTGCTCCACAAACCAGCAGAACCAGAAAACCAACAAGTCTTGGTAATTCTTGAAAATAGAATATATTTATAGAAAAATTACCAATGTTGATCAGCAAAAAGAACCATAGTTCCATAAAAAAAAAAAAAAAACTTATAATTCCACCACTTAGGAAAAATACCATTGTTAACATTTTTTCTATATGCAGAGGCATGAAAATTTGTAATAAACAGGGAATTTTCTAACAAGTTTTTCTTAATTGTGGTAAGCATGTTTACATTTTTCTGGGCTTTCCTTTTAGGTGATAATCTGTCTTTATATGTGGATATTTTATTAGCTAAGTCTTTTGTGGAATTTTTAAAAATCTTGTTTGTTATTCCAGACATTCAAGGTAGTGCTAAAACATCTTTCAACAACACAATATCTTTGAGTATTCATCAGATTGTTTCTTTAGGGTGAATTCCTAGAAGTAGAATTGTTGAGGGTTGACATACATTGATGATATCTTTTTTCCAATAATCTATTAACTTGTTCTTTTTTTTTTATGTTATGCTAGTCACCATACAGTACTTCAATAGTTTTTGATGTAGTGTTCCATGATTCATTGTTTGCATATAACACCCAGTGCTCATTGCAATAATCTATTAACTTGTTCTGTTTTGAGTATATAACTCTTAACTCTACTGCTCTATCCAGCTACTCATCATTCTTTTGCTCCCCTTTCAAGCAAAAATAACTCAAGATTGTTGATATTCACT
Source organism: Halichoerus grypus (assembly GCF_964656455.1). Taxonomy (NCBI): domain Eukaryota; kingdom Metazoa; phylum Chordata; class Mammalia; order Carnivora; family Phocidae; genus Halichoerus; species Halichoerus grypus. Next base: position 26,285,534 of record NC_135720.1, on the reverse strand, counting down.
ATCTCCAATTCTGCTCCCCCCTCTCTCTCTTATAACCATCCCAATCAAGCTTTGCCCTAACCACTCCACCAAAACTACTCTTGTCCAAATAACCAGGGACACCCCTTCCCCAACCCATTTTGTTAAATCCAATAGTAAATCTCATCCATCATCTTACTTGATTACACAGTACCTACATTTTGAGATCATTCCCTCGTTCTAGAAACATTTCTTCCCTTGGATTCTAAGACACCACTTGGGTTCTCTTCCATCTCACTACCACTCCCTGTCTCCCCATCCTATTGACTCTCATTCTCTTGGTGATCTCACTAAGTCTTGAAGTATTAAATACCATCTCCTTGCCAGTGAGTTCCAACTATTGACTGTGGTCTAGTCCTCACTCCTGAACTCCAAATTCTAATATCCAAACTCACACATATTGCAAACTTACCATGCCCAAACACAACTCTCTTTATTCCTCTTGTGTAAAAACAAAACAAAACAATACAACACAACCTGCCCCATCTGGTCTTTCTCCTTCTCTGTAAAGGAGAATGGTCATCCTTCCTATTGCTCAAGCCTAAAACAGAATCCTCCTTGATTTTTTTTTTCCATTTTGTACGACTTTCAGTTCTTCCAGAAATCTTGTAGCCTTTATTCCTAAAATTGATCTAGATTTCACCATTTCCACTGCTACTACTCTGGTCCATTATTTCTCCCCTGAATTATTAAAAGAGGCCTTAGCTGGTCTCTGTGCTTTTGCCCTAATCCCTATACCTATTTCAAACACAGATGAGCCTGAGTGATCCTTTTAAAATGGAAGTCCGATCTTATCACTCCTCTACTCAAAACTCCACATGGCTCCTACATTTTACTTAGAGTAAAAGCTACAATTCTTATAATGCTCTATAAACCCTCTACTCTGTGCTGCCCTATGACTTCCCACAAATCCTCTCTCTCTTAATATCCTACTTTTTTCCTGGCTTACTGCTCCAGCCACCCTGACCTTCTAGCCATTCTGAGAACTTACCAGGCATGTGACCTCAGGGCCTTTGCACTGGCTATTCCCGTGGTCTGCAATACTTTTCCATCTGATAACTTCATGGCTGAATCCCTTGCATCCTTCAGCTTTTTGTGCAAATATCACTCTCCCTGAGGTCCTAGTTGACTTCCCCCTTTAAAAGTGCCCCTCCTTCAGCATTTACTCTGCTCCTTTGCTTTTCTCCAGAGCATGTATCACCTTCTGATAAATATTTTATTTATGTGATTTGTTTCTCTTGGTCCCCAAAAATATATCCAGAAGAGCAGGAATTTGTATCTGATTCATTCAATGCTGGAGGAGGGTCCAACATTACAGGTGCATATTTAATGCTTTTGATCCAGTTTTCCAACTTGCTTTTTAAGAAATGAAGGTATTGGGGGCGCCCGGGTGGCTCAGTCGTTAAGCGTCTGCCTTCGGCCCAGGTCATGATCCCGGGGTCCTGGGATCGAGCCCCACATGGGGCTCCCTGCTCAGCGGGAAGCCTGCTTCTCCCTCTCCCCTACTTGTGTTCCCTCTCTCGCTGTGTTTCTGTCAAATAAAATATTTAAAAAAAAAAAAAAAGAAAGAAATGAAGGTATTGAAGTTGATAGGGTGGAGGAAGAGTTGAGGACACAGTATTAGCAAAGCCACGACATGCGAAAAAAAAAAGTAAAATAGTGCACTGATGGCCAGGTGCTTTGGATATACCAGTGTGGGGATATAAGACTGGCTTAAAATAGGAACACATCGGGGCGCCTGGGTGGCTCAGCCATTAAGCGTCTGCCTTCGGCTCAGGTCATGGTCCAAGGGTCCTGGGATCGAGCCCCGCATCGGGCTCCCTGCTCCGCGGGAGGCCTGCTTCTCCCTCTCGCACTCCCCCTGCTTGTGTTCCCTCTCTCGCTGTGTCTCTCTCTGTCAAATAAATAAATAAAATCTTTAAAAAAAAAAAAAAATAGGAACACATCAGTGGGACAAGGCAATATTTTAACTGAGAGCACAAAATCAACTTACTCCACAGTAAGAACTAAAAGGACAAAGTGATAAAGGAGTTCCACACTAGGATACTGATCCGGGCCCTGGGAAACTTAGTGAAAACTTCTATCACAAATGAGAAGTTTGGCTAAGAGCCAAACTGTATCAAAGAGGGCTGCAGTCTTTGAAAGGGTAATGAAGATGATGGCTCCTCCCCAGAAATTGGATCAATCTAAAAGTGTAGTGAGTTCACTATCCTATCCCCGAAACCTCTCCGTGGGCCACCATGGGCCAGTGGTGGAGAATCCTAATTAAGAAAAAAAAAAATCCTAGTTAGGAAATACTCTTTCAGCAACGTGACAGTTGCTTCGATGGAAATGATGCTTAGATCAGGATGTGGGTAATTGCAATACTGAACTGTAAGTTGTTGAATAAATATTTGAAACTGAAGTTTACTCCACTAAAGAGAATCCAACCACCATGTCTTAAATGTTCAAGTCTCCACAAATATGTAGAATTAAACATCCCAAAGTTATCTCAGTGAATATTCAAACTGAAAGTTTCTTATTTTAAGCTTAATATAAATTTCTCAAGATAATCAAAAGGAAGACTCTTTAAGTATTGGTAATTTGATTTTTTTTTTTTTAGTTGAAACCAGCAAATATTTCTTGCAAACAATCCGAGCTATTGTCTGTCTGGCTTCTGTACAACTTTATCATTAGCATCTTTCATCTAAATAATTCACTAAAAGGTTATAAAAGAGTCTTGTTTCTCTACCAAATACCCCTTCTCTCTGTATCCTAGAACCCAGAAATAATTAAAGGAAATTCAGCTTGGGTAGTTTTTCTTGCTGAGCTGTTATCTCTGGAGTGGGATGTGGGAAGGGAAGGGAGAGGGTCTTATTTATATCTCAATATAAACAGCTTTTACTCACTGAGACCATCCACTGCACTGTAATAACGCAAATGCAGAGAACTCCTCAGTCTGAAATCTATTCCGTGTCTGATATCTGATGCCAATCCTTACAGTGATAAAGGTCACAAAACAAATGCAGAGGCACTGAATTTAAATACAGCCAGTCCCAAGAGGTCTCTCTGGTTGGTTTCTTTTCCCGGTTGCCACTCATCAGAGAAGGAGTTTACCAACAGCCATCAGCCGAGCACATCCAAGCTGGATCCAGGCCAAGAGCAAGCAGTATTGTTGAAATCTGGGCAGCGAGGTGGAAGGGTGGTCAGTGCAACAGTCGGATGGAAACATGCGGGGCCTGATGGCCAGTAGCTGGAGGAAGTTTGGCCACGCCGGCAGGGGGACATATGAGTGGTTAACGAGCGAACCAAGCCGACCTCTTCCGGAAACCCAGCTGCAGGTCTGTATCTATGACTTCAGCCTTTTCTTCCCCAAAGTGTCTCTGTCAGCTTTAAAACCAACTATGCCTATATTTTTAGGATCTTAAAACTTAGTGGCAGCATTTTACTTTATGGGTAGGACAGAAATATTCACTCACTGACTGGCGTGGTCTAAGGAAGTAACTGGAAAGTTGAATTCTTTTGACGAGGATGGATTCAAGTAAAACTTGCCACAAATACGTTCCAAGAACACCTGAGAGATCAAATTTATCAAAGAACACCTGAAGGGAGGAGTCAACAAATCTTTAAGCCTTGGTTTTAGGACTTTGTTCTTTGCACAGTAAAGCAATGTCTACATACACAGTAACGAGAGGCTCCCTTTGGCTGTAGAATGACAGCATTTCTAGGAGTTAGGAGAAGCCAAGGCTCTTACCTCTGGCCGGGTGGCAGAGGGTTAAGGAGGTTTTTGTCTCTAAGAAATGCAGCAGCTGCTTTGCTTTGTCTGGGCAATCACCAAAGAAGCCTCAATCTGAGGCGGCAGAAAGGAAAAATATTTGTAGAAACCCAAGAACTCAATTTTATGATCAGGAGGGAAATGAGGGATCCTGCACCCACAAAAAGAGGGAAACAAACCTATTTTCTTGTTGTCTGGAAAACCAACTGACGAGGCTGGTATTTAAGTTCTCCCAAACTACCTTTTTACAGAGAGATATTTTTTATATATATTTATACATTATATTTAACACTTATAATTGCATATATATAACTATGATTTTTATACTCTTCAACAGTCACACTTTTAACTGAATATTTTAAAAAATATTCCCTGAACAAGAAAGCCCTTGAGTCAATATATGCATCAGAAATATTAAAAGTTAAGAAACAACTTTGAGGGAAGTGAACAAATAAGAACATTTGACTAGAAAAGTAGATATCTTTTCTGCACTTAAAAAAAAAATCCAAAACAATTTGAACCAATATACCAAGAATTAGTAAAAGAGAAAATTAAGGAGACCATCATAAATTTGTCCTGTCGCTCTGTGCTTCTCTTAACTGGAACACATGAGGAGTTACCTCAAGAAATTGTCCTAATTTGCCATCTTAGATAAGTCTTTTAGTGCCACTTGATATTTGGATAAATTCGACTCAACCAATGGAAGTACCGATTACAGGAGGAGACTGTGGCTCTTCTTCTTCCAAAATTTTGCAACTAACTGCAGAAAAAAAAAAAAAAAGCAACTAATACTAGTAATACCATAAGTGCATAGCCGTAAACAATAGGGTCTATTACACAAAATCTTCTAAGTAGAACATGAAGTATCTTTATATTCTATGCATCTTGAACTTACAGAGTATTTAAAATTTGATGCCCACAGCTGTTTAGAAACTGTTATCATCCGTATAATTGATGGAGAATGAAGAAAACTAAGTCATGCATAATAGTCCATGTTTATCAAGGTTGAAGAGCGTTGTTGTTTTTTTAATATTTTATTTATTTATTTGACAGAGAGAGAGAGACAGCGAGAGAGGGAACACAAGCAGGGGGAGTGGGAGAGGGAGAAGCAGGCTTCCCGCTGAGCAGGGAGCCCAATGCAGGGCTCGATGCGGGGCTCCATCCCAGGACCCTGGGATCATGACCTGAGTCGAAGGCAAACGCTTAACGACTGAGCCACCCAGGCGCCCCTGAAGAGTGTTTTAGAAGCTTTAATGATTTTAACGATTCGTCTAGAGAAAAAGCCTAAACATAGTTAAATTGCAACTTGATTTTTTACTAATGGTAGTAAATTATTTATGAGTTCATCTATTCTTATAGCTTTTGTAATCAAAGTCCTATTACATCACAACAGATTTTAAGTTAATAGTTTTGATAGATTATGTGTAAGAAAACAGAAAGAACCCATAACTTAGAAATAAAACAACAATCACACACGTAAAATATATTGTTACTAAAATATTTTTTCTGAAAAAATATATTAAAAAATAAATATAGTAATGTTAGTTTCTTTTTTTTTTTTATGTTCACTGCATTTTCTAGCCTTAGCAATAAATTTCTAGACTTCTTCTGGTTATCTTTAGTATTTTATTTTCTAGTAAATTTGACCATGTGAGTTCCTGAGGTAGAAATATATAAATATCTATTATTCACCAAGTGCTTTACACACATTGATTCATTAAATTATCATGCCAACCCTCCAAAAAAGATATTATTTCCACTTCATAGAGAAGGAAATCCAGGCCCATAGGGGACAAATAAATGGTCCACGGTCATGCAAGTATTAGAAAGTCCCACTAGAATTCAGAGCCAGAGCTGTCAAACCCCAAAGACGATGCTCTGTTTCCAAAAACAAAAACAAAACACACTTTTAATTTTTATGCACTTTAAGCTAAAATATCTGAACTCATATCTTACCAAGGACAAAATATTTGGCAATATAAATATTAAATAAACTATCTAATTTTGAATCAACATAACACACATAATTGTAAATTCTTTAGGAAGTAAAAAAGATGATACAAACAACACTAGATAAGCCAGTCTCTTAAGAGGTCACGGCCAGCAAAACAGTTGTCCTTACCCCCAAAATCAAGGAGAGATCCCTGGGCTCTCATAGTTTTATTATTATATCTTATTTTAAATAAGTAGATAAAGAGCTTAGTATTTTGCTTGTTTGTTTGAAACACAACATAAGGCTTTAAGTTTTGTGGATACAAACACATTTGTTGCTGTATGCTTTATATAACAGAGAAGCTTTTTAATACCTCACTACTAGCAGCTTTATTTAAAGCAATGTCTCTGCAATTTGGAACAGTATTTTTGTACCGCTTCTCTACCTTGCTGTTGAAGCATCATTTCATGGCTATTATACTCTTTACTTCATCAAGAACCATCATTACCTTGTGAGCTAATATTGTAAAATCAATACCTCCTAGGTTGCTTAAGAATTTATCAGCAATTTTTTTAAACTACTGAACTTTCAAGAATATTTAATTTCATGTTTACATTGAAGTCTGAGATGGGAAGCCTTGCAGATGATGAATATCATAACAAAGCACCAGACATGCTCACACTTTAGAGATCGTACTCTAAGTAAACAACCAAAAAATTAGTGTTTATACCAGATAGAGTCCACAAATGACTTCTCCTCTCAAAGCACAGATATTGCAGAAATTTTCTCATATCTAGTTTAATAATATCCTAGACTAGATAGGGTTTTTTTTCTTGGGGGGAGGGTATTTTTTATATAAGATTCATTAAACTTTATTTTTCAATTCAGGCTTTTTCCCCTCTTGAACAGATCTAAACAGCATGCTGCAGGAATTTGGCTATAAATAGTCCCTACACAGCCGCTTAGAGAAATTTTAGGCTGTAATAGGATACAATTCTTTTTCTATAAAGAGTTCAAAAGTTGGGGCGCCTGGGTGGCTCAGTTGGTTAAGTGGCTGTCTTTGGCTCAGGTCATGATCCCAGGGTCCTGGGATTGAGCCCCACATAGGGCTCCCTCCTGCTTGTGCTCTCTCTCTCTCTCTGTCAAATAAAGTCTTAAAAAAAAAAAAAAAAGTTCAGAAGTTTCCATATTGATTCTACAAATACTGCAAAAACAAATGGAAGGAATTTTAAAATCTCATTCATCATAAACGTCAGTGATCAACTCAGATTTCAAATATTATTTATATGTGATATGAACACATAACAATGTCAGAATTCATTCCCGAATTAAATCATTTAAATTCCATATGATCCTTTTTGTGGCAATACCACATTATTGGTCTAAGTCTAAATAAAATAAGTGCATAAAGAGTAAGAGCTCCTGTTCAAAGAATGAGTGGTGGGCTGACCAACTAAAACCTACTCTTCTGGTTTTCCTTTGGGGAGATATTATAGGATATCGTCAATATGTATTTTTGACATCTCAGTTCATACTTTATCACATCCATTTACTTTACTTCACATGGGCTCAAGCCCATTGGCATAAAGAAATACTACAGTGATTTTCAGAGTGGGTAATGTGGATAAGGATAAAAGATGAAGAAAGAGAGGAGCTTTAGGGAACGCAGAAGTCTTCTTTCCCCATCTCCTAACCCAGCTTCGTTCCCGAATTCCAGGGCACCCAGCAGAGAAGTTCCACCAAAGACGACGTGGAGCCCTTCCTGTGCATCCTTCTTCCAGCGACCATCCTGCTCTTCCTGGCCTTCCTGCTGCTTTTCCTGTATGGCCGCTGCAAGGCTCCCCGGCTCCGGGGGCAGGTGTTCAGCCCCGACCCCCCAGCGCGCCCCGCTGCAGGGCAGGCCACGGAGTTCCTGCCGGGCTTCCCGCAGAGCAGCGAGCGGGACTTCTACTCCCCGCTGCCCTGGGAGGCGGGCCTACCCCCCTCCTACGAGGAGGCCACCAGGAATCGTCCTAGGGTGGAGGCTCTGGAGGCCGGCCCTCCCGGTGAAGAGGGCTCCCCTGGCCGGGAGGGGCAAATAGAAACTGCTGGTGGGAACCATTTAAAGCACAGCTCGCAGCCCCTCCTGGAGCCCACCCGGCACCCGGCAGACTCCTGGATGAATGGGCGCCAAGCTTGACAAATGTCAGTCTGGGTAACCGTTCTCAAGTTCCTTAGGGAAAATTTCTCCTAGGTTGTCCTGAGGAGGACTCGACTTGTCTAAAATATGTAACACCCCCGAGAAAAAAATAGGAAAATTCTGTGTGAGTTGAGAAACAGTTAGAATGACTGGTAAGCATGGGGACGAGCTCCGAAGGAAAAGAAAAACGCTGCTAAGCCAAAGGAAACAGCTTTTCCCACCAAATAAAGTGTTTCTTCCTACACACGTTTTTCAGGGTTTTATGGCTTCACTTCTGTGTGAAAGCTTCAAGATGGCTGGAGAGTTCTAGAAGGAAAACATCTCAAGAGCTGCAGTGGTCAGTTGTATGGTAAACAAGGGTAAAGTAGGTCTCAGTAGTAAGAATGAAGGTACAGACAGACATGTGCAGACATTTTAGCTTTAAAAAGCTAATAAAGCTCTCCAAAATTATCTCCTTCCTGGAGTAGCCCTTGCTTACTTGTGTTCTAATTTGCCTCCTAGAATGGGAAAAGGATCGGGCTGTTAGGTGGGAATGTCTCCCACCAGAACATCCTGGCTCGTCCCACAGTGCTGTGGCAGGACAGAGGTGCTGCTTTAACACACCATCTTAGGGGACACGATCAGTGATTGTGTGGCCTTCACCAAGGAGCAGTAACAGAGTAGATACTAGTTTAACATGGGAAAGCCAAGGTCAAAATTTTGGATCACATAGTAAGGAGAAACACAGATTAGCTCTAACAGGGACCTCATGAATCATATGGTCCAAACTTTGGCTTTACAGGTATCAAAACTAGAACGCGGAGAGGTTAAGTAACTTGTCTGAGGTTAAATACTTCATCAAGAGCTGAGATCAGAAGCCTCTCGGCTCTGGGCTGGAGCACCTTCCACTGCACCCAATGTTCGTCTAAGAAAATTGCAAATGTGGAATTTCGGGCCATGCTCCTGGCTGGGCATCAAAGCTCCCAGTAGGAGGAGCCCAGCTGGGTTTGGAAGGGATACAAATCTCCCTCCATGGTTTTCAAATGGGGAGGTAGAGATGGGCCATGTACCGCTTGAGATGCAGGTCAGAAAGCCCTTGGAGGTAGTGGAGGAAGCAGGAGGGCGACATGGATGATTCTAAAACTTGTATTTGATGCTCTAATTTTCTTGGTAAAACTTTTTTGTTGTTTTCATAAGACAAAAACTAGGTGACACTTTGATGGTTAAAAATGAACAAAAAACTTTTTTTACTTTTACATAAGAGTTTTATGCTAGATATGCAATGTGGTACAGTTTTAGGAAGATAACAAGGTAAGCCCAAATAGGATACATTTATTTCTAAATATAATCTGATAGAAATAATAGTAGTACCTTTAAAGACCAAGGCAAAATATAAGCTATTTGAATGAAGATCAATACAATTTCTCTCAGGAAAATTATACTGAAAAATTCCCTGATGGTCTTTAAGGGAAGTAAATAAGACAAATGGAAATGAAAAGCTCAGCAGACAGCCTTCTTCAGATTTTTTTTTAATCCTAAGAATCTACTTCTGGGTGAGACCATGTTGATTCTTTTCCAACTGCCATTCCTCCTCCTTTGCTAACAGAACCCTGATTTGGTTTGGGATCCTGAGGCCACTTGTGTAAGACAGACCAGAGCCCTCCCAACGCCGGGGGATGCATCATGACAGTTAATCATGGTGATCTCAGTTCCTCCACCAGAGACTGATTAGATCTTTGGGACCTAAAGGGAGATCTATGCAGGAGAGAGTTTTTCTAGAAAAGGTTGCCTCATTTAAAAAAAAATATATATATATATATATATACACACACACACACACACAGAAGGAAGCGCCGTGCCTCTTTGCTGGATGTTAACATGCCTCATGCGGCACGTGGGGCGCTACGGCCGTCTTGCAACCGTGAGGCAAGACATGAGCCACGACTGATCCTAAGGACAGGAGAGTAGACAGAAGGGTTGATGACATTGTGGAAAAGCTGAATTAGCCTTTTAACTGTCTATATTTTAGTTAGAGAATGTGTTTCCTACTCTTTGAAGCCATCTAAGCCAGGCTTGTTACTGGTAGACAAAAGCATCCCAACTGTTACAACTTCTAAGGCTGTTGAGGAAATGCACCACCATGTTTAAAATGTCCTGATAAGACCTATTTAAAAGAATTAGTTTGGGATGCCTGGGTGGCTCAGTAAGTTAAGCATCTGCCTTCGGCTCAGGTCATGATCCCAGGGTCCTGGGATCCAGCCCCGCGCTGGGCTCCCTGCTCAGCAAGGATTTTGCTTCTCCCTCTGCCCCTCCCCCTGCTCGTGCTCTCTCTCCCTCTCACACACACCAATAAATAAATAAAATCTTTTAAAAAATAAATAAAAGAACTAGTCAGTGATAGGACTCCTTTAAATTGCTATCAGTGATCTGAGGAAGAAAGATGTTCTCTTCTGGAACCAAGCGGAAGCAGCAGATAAACTACTACCCAGGGGTTGCCAAACTACAGCCCACAAGCCAAATCCTGCTTGCAACCTGTTACTGCACGTCCTGGAGACAAGAATGGCTTTTACATTTTTAAGTAGTTGAAAAAATATCAAAAGAAGGATTTTGTGACACATGAAATTACATGAATTCAAATTTTGGTGTCTAGAAATAAAGTTATTGGGATACAAGTTACTGTGTGTTTGCCTACGCCTGCTACATCAGACTTAAGTGGTCGCAACAGAGACTATAATGACCTTCAAAGCCTAAAATACCTACTGTCTGGTCATTTAAAGAAAAGGTTTGCTGACCCTTGCGATATAGACCAGTGGATCTTACCCCAGGTTGCAGGGGAGAATTACTTGAACTTACCAATACCAGGACCCACCTAGACCAATTAAATTGAAATAGAGCAAGTGATTCTAATATAAAAGCAAGGCTGAAAGCAATTAATTAAGGTGACTAGGCCACAAAATACAGCTGATCTTCGATGTGGATAAGTGTAAGGTTACAGGCTGAGAGGAAACTAGAAGCGTAAATCAAGCTTTGAGGCATCATTTATTACCCAACATTTTCTGTACACTCCTGAAGCCACCAGCCTAATATGCAGCTGTAGCCAAGTCAACTCACAATGCAGGATTTGCAAGCAGAGTGTTAAGAACAACAGGGTAAACGACATCCTTGCTTACCTGTTGACCCAGCCGGCAAACGCCGTGGCACCAGTTGCTAGCGCTCCCAGACAGCAGAGCTGAAGAAAATCCACCAATGAAAGAACTAGATTGTTAGCAACTCCGAAGTATTTTGGGGAGAAATAAGTATAGCCAGGAAAGGTTAAGAATGGGAGGCGGTATAATAGAAACAGTGACTAGAATGTGGACATTTTCACTAGATTCTACACTAGACCAGAAAATATCACCAAGGCGTCATTTTATAGAAAGGAAAGGAGTCCAGTGTCTGGTCAGGCATGTAAGGCGCTTGGAACCATCACTCCATCCGAGCGACAAGGAAAAGCTGAACTCAAAATCAACACTTCTTGGATCCATCAGAGAACTGAGGTCACAGGACAAACCACGGCCCCCAAAGTGAGAGAAACAGGCAGAAACAGAATCACAACTTATGGGAGCAGAAATCCATGAGCAAAAGCCTCCTCAGGAACCAGGGCCGGCGTAGGGAGACCTGAACTGGAATTGACAGACTGCTTGAGGCTCAGGGGGGACCCATCTGAGAATTACAAACTCCAGAGGGGCCCCATACTTTGTGAGTTTTGCCTGTAGGAGCCTTACCAGGTTCTCACAGTAAAGAGCTGAGGAAAATCCCCTCATGCTTTCTGGTAGGGCGAGAAGGGAAAAGAACCATTTTGAAATAGCCAGAGCTCTGTGTTCTTAACAAGCCGTGCCCTCAGACGAAACTGCTTACCAGGGCCTAATCAGCTGGGTTTTATCAAAGCCTAATTAACCTGGGGATTTTTTTTATTTATTTATTTATTTTTTAAAGATTTTATTTATTTATTTGAGAGAGAATGAGATATAGAGATTATGAGGGTCAGAGGGAGAAGCAGACTCCCTGCTGAGCAGGGAGCCCGATGCGGGGCTTGATCCCGGGACTCCAGGATCATGACCTGAGCCGAAGGCAGTCGCTTAACGAACTGAGCCACCCAGGTGCCCCTAACCTGGGGATTAATTAGCCCTACGCAGCTCTAGCCTTACACCGGAGAAGGAAAATACCCAATTCCAGCACCTTTAGCCATCTTGTTCTACTGAAGGGAGTGAAAAAAAATAGAGAAATACTAGTGAAGTTCACAGTGAAGCAGCCTCACTCAAAGCCTGAGACCTAATCATAGGACCCCAGACACTCCCCTTCCACCTAACTACCACATTATGAAAGACCCCTTTACTGCAGTTCCTTTTACCCAGCACATCAAGTCCACCTTTCAACAAAAAACTACAAGGCATACTAAAAGGCAAAAAACACCAAAAACAAAAACAAAACCCCCAAAAAACGCAGTTTGAAGAGACAGAGCAAGCAATGCGACCAGACTCAGATATGCCAGACCAGGAATGTAAGATAACTATCATTAATATGCAAAGGTCTCTAAGGGATAAGATAGACAACATGTAGGAACAGATAGGTAACGTCAATGGAGAGATGGAAATTCTAAGAAAGAACCACAAGGAAATGCTAGAGATCAAGAACACTGAAACAGAAAAGAAGAATGCCTTTCATGGGCTTATTAGTAGACTGGACACAGTTGAGGAAATAATCCCTGAGCTTAAGGATATGTTAATAGAAACTTCTAAAACAGAAAGGCAAAGAGAAAAAAAAAAATGCAGAGCAGAATATCCAAGAACTGTGAGACAAATACAAAAGGTGTTACATGCACATAGTGGGAATCCAGAAAAAGAAGAAAGAAAGAAAGGCACAGAAGAAATATTCGAAGCAATAATGACTGCAAATGTTCACAAATTAATGTCAAACAATAGATGCAGGAAGCTCAGAGAACACCAAGCAGGAATAATGCCAAAAAAGAAACAAAAAAAACCCAAAAATACTACACCTGAGTGTACTATATTCAAACTGCAGAAAATCAAAGATTAAAAAAAAAAATCTTGGGGCGCCTGAGTGACTTAGTTGGTTAAGTGTCCAACTCTTGATCTCAGCTCAGGTCTTGATCTCAGTGTCGTGAGTTCAAGCCCGACATTTGGCTCCACGCTGGGCATGGAGCCTAATTAAAAAGTAAATAAATAAAATAAACAAAAATAAATTTTAAAAAAATCTTGAAAGAGGCTAGAGGAAGAAAACACCTTACCTGTGGAGGAGCAGAGATAAGAATTACCCCAGCTTCTCTTCAGAAGCCATGCAAGCTAGTGGAGTGGAGTGAAATATTTCAAGAGAGAAAAAAAACCCACCAGCCTGGATTCTGTATTCTGCAAAATTATTCTTCAAAAGTGAAGGATAAATACTTTCTCAGACAAAGAAAAACTGAGGAAATTTGTTGCTGATTGATCTACCTTGCAAGAAATATTAAAATAAATTCTTCAAAGAGAAGGAAAATGATCTAGGTTAGAAACTCAGATAACGAAAGGAAGCAGATTAGAGAAGGAATAAGTGAAAGTAAAGCAAACATTTTTTTCTTATTCTTAATTGATCTAACAAATAAAAATTTGTTCAAAATAATAGCAATAATGTCTTTGATGATTATAGCTTACATAAGTGAAATAAATGACAGCAATAACGCAAGAAACAGGAGGGAGGAATTAAGAATATTTTGTTATTATAAGGTCCCTGTGCCTCTGGTGAAGCAGTCGAGTGTTATTTGAAAGTTGACTTAGATTAGTTGTAAATGTATATTGCAAACTCTAGGGTCACTAGGAGAAGTCAAAAAAAAAAGTATAATCGATATGCTAAGAAATGAGAGAAAATGGAGTCCTCGAAAATGCTCAGAATGACAAAAGGCAGGAGAAGACCAAAAAAGAAGCAAACAACAAGGGCAAGCAATAGAAAACAGTATTAAATATGGTAGATATTAATCCAGCCATATCAATAATAGTTTAAACTTCAATGGTCTAAATACACCAATTGAAAGACAGTATTGGGGCACCTGGGTGGCTCAGTCGGTTAAGCATCTGCCTTCAGCTGAGGTCATGATCCCAGGGTCCTGGGATCAAGCCCCACATCAGGCTCCTTGCTCAGCGGGGAGTCTGCTTCTCCCTCTCCCTCTGCCTGCCGCTCCCTCTGCTTGTGTTCTGTCTGTCTGGTTTATGATGAACTAGAAATTATTTCTTAAGGGGAGAAGGTTCTTCATCACAGACATCTTGAGAAGCACTACCTAGAAGACAAGATGTCCCAGGCATTACTGCTAAACTCTTCCTCCATCTTGGAGCCAAGTCAATCTGCCACTGACCTCTCCCATGCTTGGAACTCATTCTGAACATGCAGACCCACACAACCACACAAACTCAGGTGTGGAACTGCCTCAGGAGACCATTCTGCAGGACCCAAGAAAAGGCTGAGAGCTGACTGATTCACAGGTGTATGTCAGATTGGGGCTGAGTGGCTCCTCTTCTCAGAACTGGGAGCACTGAAATACCGAACACCTCTGTTCTAAAAAGGTCATCAGGGAATCGAGTCCAATTCCTACCAATTCTTTCATTTTTCTTCATCAAGAAATAATGTAATAATGTATGGCAACAGCAAAAGCCCCATAGATAAGAGCTTAAGGGAACATCTTAACTGCCCTCAGTTTTTAGGAAATGGTCCTTAATCAAGTGATCTGTTAAAAACATTTCCTCTTAGCTGCATCAAGGATTTAGTTTCTTTTTAAGAGCTGTTTGAGAGTGTGAGCTATCTAGCTATCTAGCTGCAGCATAGTCGGCTGTCTATTTTTACTTCAGAGCATGAACCTTTTAAAATCAGTATGAATATCCCTCTCCTTTTTTTTATAACCGGTCACCACAGTCTCAGAAATTATATCAGGCCTCATAGTGATTAGAACTGATATTTTAATTTTTCAAGACATTCTCAGCTTTAGACTTTAGCTGCCTATTCCTCGACCCCACATTCAATAAATGTCTCTTCATTTTCTGTGGCCCATTAGAAAGGTGGTTCACAGGTGCTCCTGAAAACACTCAGTCACTATCAATGCGTCTGATAAATTCTGACTGGTATTCATTCAACATTTATCAAGCAATTATGTGTCAGACCCTGAGCAAAGTGCTTAGTGTAAGAGGAGCTTCAATGGGTTGGCTTGCATCTCGATGATGGATGAGTATTATAATTCTCACCAAAACTAAAGAAGAAGCCAAGCAAATTCAAAGGTTACACTTCCTGTTAGACTACTGAGTTGCTACCCATTTTACAGTTACCATATTTGAGATAGTGGCAACTCTAAAAAGACCAAATATGTAATTATGCTATGGGTGCAGGAATGGCCCCAGAGTAAACAATAACCTGACTGCACAATAGGTGAAGACTAGAAACACATGTTATGCATTACTAAAACCCACCAACATCTACTACAGCACTATACATAGAAGGTACTTTTTCAGTTATTATCCCGAAAAACATATCACCCCAAACTTAGTGGCATAAAAAAGTAACCATTTAATTCTGCTCCCAGATTCTGTGGGTACTGCAGGGACAGCTTGTATCCGCCCTCTGACCTCTGGGGCCTCAGCTTGGAAGAATCGAGGATGTCTGGTGGTGACTCAGTGGTGGGGAGCTGGCACTGTCTGAACATGTGGTCACTCAAATGGGTCGGGGTCAATGCCAGCTATCAGCCAGACACAGGGCTCTCCATGGAGCTGGAGCTGCCTGGGCTTCCCTTCAGCATGGTTGTTGGGTTTTAAGAGTAATTGTCCCAAAGAAAATCAGGTGGAAGTCCTTAATGATCTAGCCTCAGAAGTCACACATGGTGACTTCTCATGGAGTCACAGACCTGCCCCATTTCAAGGAAAGGAAGCATAGACCTCCATCTCTCGATGGGGGGTGGGGATGTAGCAAAGTCACATAAGGACAGCATGTTGGATGGGAGATAATATGGCCACTATCTTTGGGAAAGAAAATCTGCCGCAAGGATGGACTAATCAATGAACGACTAAATGATATCAGTAATGAACATTAGCAATTCTCTCAAATAGTTGAGCTCTTCCTTGAGAGCACAGTGTGACCGCACTTTCCCATCCTCTTGAGATTAATCAAGGCCTATGATTTGCTTTGGTCAATGAAATATGGATGGAAGTGACTTGTGTGACTTACTGCAGGAAGCATGTAGAGTTGATCCTCCTCATTCACAGATTCTGTATGTGTAAGTTCACCAACTTGTTGGTCTATATTTAGAACTCCAAACTCAATGCTCACAGCACCTTCTTGGTCACTGGTGGACATCTGCATGTGTAGAGCAGTGGGAAATTTCAGCCACTGTATGCACACATTCCTAGCTGGGGTCAAATAAGGTGGAGCTCTGCCTTCTAGTTTCAGCTCCCACAGAGTAAACAAGTGTCCTCTTTGCAGTCTATTTAGTTCCATGGTTTTTTGCATTTTTGTGCTTCTTGTTGATTTTGTTGCTTAAAATGGCCTCGGAACAAAGCAGTGAAGTGCTGTCTCCTTGCCTGAGGGGCAGGAAGGCTGGGATGTGCCTTTTGGAGGAGATATGTGTGTCGTATCAGCTTCATTAAAGTCCGAGTTACAGTGTTGGTGATGAGTTCAATGTTCACGAACCAACAATATCTATTAAATAAGGTATCTTTATCCAATAACACATATAAAACAAGGTTATGTAGTGATTGGTTGACAAAAATATTGTGACCCGAGGCTCACAGGAACCTAACTCTGTATTTCCTCTAGAAGCAATAGTTCAGGATTCATTAATTCAATGTTCATGGCGACTTTATTTTTTTTTAAGATTTTATTTATTTATTTGTCAGAGAGAGAGCATAAGCAGGGAGAGGGGCAGAGGGAGAGGGAGAAGCAGGCTCCCCACCGAGCAGGGAGCCCGATGCGGGGCTCGATCCCAGGACTGGGATCATGACCGGTGCCCAAGGCAGACGCTTAGCCGACTGAGCCACCCAGGCGTCCCTCAGGGTGACTTTATAGAACAAAGCTGCTGCAAAGAATGAGAACGGGCTGTGGTCACTGCTGCAGGGCTCTGCAGGCTCCCTCCCCCACTGGGGTGAAATGGAGGTACCTGTTCTCAGAACCGAGCCCCATGGTGCCACCGCATGTGCTGTAAAGCTTCAATAGAATATCTTCTGCATTGGGGCGCCTGGGTGGCTCAGTCGTTAAGCGTCTGCCTTCGGCTCAGGTCATGATCCCAGGGTCCTGGGATCGAGCCCTGCATCGGGCTCCCTGCTCTGCAGGAGGCCTGCTTCTCCTTCTCCCACTCCCCCTGCTTGTGTTCCCTCTCTCACTGTGTCTCTCTCTGTCAAATAAATAAAATCTTTAAAAAAAAAAAAAAAAAAAAGAATATCTTCTGCATAATGTCACACAAACATTGATTAAATATGTGTTATTAGAACAATTCTAATTGTTCTAATAATCAACAAGATTACTAGCTAGATTAATTAATAATTAATTAATTAATCAACAAGAAAACTAGCTAGATTATTTTGTGAGGACACCACCAGCAGTCTGCCACCGGGAGAAGGGCCTGCTCCGAACTTGCTGGCATCCTGGTCTTGGACTTCCAGCCTCCAGAACCTTGAGAAATAAGGCTCTGTTGCTTATAAGCCCTGAGAGTGTGATATTTTGTGATATTTTGTTACAGTAGCCGCACAGATTAAGACACTGCATTGTTTCATTTATATGAAATGTCAGAAATAGCAAACCTATAGAGACAGAGGGCAGATTAGTAGTTGCCTAGGGCTGGGGGATGGGGAATTGGGGCGCGATGGCTAAAGAGTATGGGGTTGTGGGTGGGGGGAGAGGTGATAACAATGCTCTAAAATTTATTGTAGTGATGGTTGCACAACTGTGAATATACTAAAAACACTGAATGGTACACATTAAATGGGTGCATTTTATGGTGTGTGAATTATATCTCAATAAATCTCTTAGGAAAAATAAGGAATAAATCTAACCAAATAGTTTCCAAGGCACTAGAATCGCTCTACCCCCTATTTCTCTGCCCCCTCTTTTACCTCCCTCCCCCCAGCCTGATAGTTCTAGTGCGACCAACTCACAGGTTCTGGGATCCTTTTCAGGCAAAGGTCCATAAACCAGGACAGTTGAAGATTCTCTCTAGGCATGACTGTAGCCCCGTCTACCTCCTCCCGCGAGGGACCCTGATGGATGTTGGGCACCTTGGACACCTTCTAGGTGTGAATAGAGGCTCACGTCCCTGGCTGGGCCCCGATCCAACTCGCGCATGGAGCCCTGGGCCCACGGGGGTGCCAGAAGGTACAGCCAGGGTCCCAGTCTGCAGCCCGCCCACCTTCCCACCCAGCAAGCAGGCGCCCTCCCGCCTTCCAGAGTGCACCCAGGCTGCGGGCCTGGCTCACGCCACTCCCCGGGGCTAGTCGAAACCGGCTCCCTGCCCGGGTGGAGCCGCGGAGAGGTTCCCAAACCGGTTACATCAGAAACCCCGCAAGCCAGTTGCTGAGTCCTCCACCCCCGACTCCCACAGTGGACACCTTTGTGCGCCGGTTAATTTAAGAACAAGGGCGGGGGACGGGAGGGACTCCCAAAGGAAGCCCGGGCTAAGCGGACCCTGCAGTCCTGTCTCCGGCCCTCACCGCTGCAGGGGCGGAGCCCGGCAAGGGGGGCGCGGCCCCGCGGGAGCTGCCCGGGTGGGAATCGGGGGCGGGCTCGAGGTCGCAGCGCCCCCTCCCGGCCCAGGGGCGGACGGGCTCCTGCGGACTCGGTCCCCCTCACTGCGGGGAGGAGGGGCGCGGGTCGGCGGGGTGACCGGGGCTCCGGGCAGCGCCGGGGCGGGGACTCGCGGCCGGGCAGGCGGGCGCGGCGCGCACTCGCAGCGGGGCGGCCCCGTCCTGCTCCTCTCGCCAGCCTCTCGCCAGCCTCTCGCCCGCCCCGGAGCGTCGGCGCCGCCCATGGCCGAGGTGCTGGAGCCCGACCCCGCGACAGCCGAACGCGCGGCGGCCCAAGCCGTGGAGACGCCGGGCTGGACGGCGCCGGAGGACGCGGGCCCCCAGGTAGGCGCCTCCCGCGGGCGCGGACGGTGCGGGCCGGAGCGCGCCGGGTGATTTGCAGTGGGGCCGGAGGGTCCCGCAGATTTAAGTAAAACGTTCCATTTTTTAAAGTTGTCTGGGTCCCCAGCTCCGTTCCTGCCCAGATGGGGAAATTCGGTCGGTTAGCCATAACCCTAGGTTATGGCTACATCTCCATCTCAACTGGCCACATCTCGGTTTCTTTTGAGGTTAAAAAAGAAAAAGGAATTGATCAGGTCCCAGAGCCCGCGGTGGGACCCTCCTGGCCCAGAGGACGGAACAGATGCTAGGTCTTACCGACCCCCCGACCCCTGCGTGGGGGCGGAGGCCCCCAGCCTCTCTAATCCAAGGATGGGAGCCTCGGGGAAGGGGCGCTGCCAGGTCCTAAGGAACCAGAACCAGGGGTCCATCCCAGGTGGACCCGAGATCAAGGCACCTGTACTGTTGCCTTTCACGTCCTGCCTTTTTAGAATTGCTTCCCTCAGTTTTCTCTGTTCCATTTTAGCCCGGAAGTTATGAGATCCGGCATTATGGACCAGCCAAGTGGGTCAGCACTTCCGTTGAGTCCATGGACTGGGATTCAGCCATCCAGACTGGTTTTACAAAGCTGAACGGCTACATTCAAGGCAAAAATGAGAAAGGTGAAGACGATTTACCTTATATATATTGTGGTTGAGTCCCCTGGCTTATCTTGCGTTTTAGGTTATTAAAGAGATATACTTTAGAATAGAAAAATGAGATCATCGAATACTTAAATGTTTGAAGACAGGGACTCTGCTCAGGACCCTTAGCAGAGTCTAGAGGAGGGTAGTGCTTTTCAACCTCTATTCTTGTCTGTTTCTGCTGGATGAACTGGGCCTCTGTGTAACTGGTGTTAAGTCCTTTTGATGGCTAATGCTTCGAGGTAATTTGGTGACTGGTAGGTTAAGAGTGATCAGGAGGCAGGAAGGTACTAAGAACCCAAGATCAAGGGTCTCAAGACATCTGGTTCGGGCTCTGACGCTATTTATGTTTTAGCTGGTCACTTAGCCTGTGGGATCTCAGTTTCCGAATTGTAAAAAAAAAAAAAAAAAAATAGACTGGACTATACGATCTCTAATTTTCCCTTCCATCCCTAAAACTAGAATTTATTAACCAAAAATAGTAGTACAGAAAGTGTTTAATGCGGCCAGTGGATAATTGAATCATTCTGCCCTTATTTTTAATGATGAAAATTATCTCAAAGGTAAATTTTATGTCAGTAGCATAATGTAAGTCAGGAAACTCAGATCAAAAAATAGTAGGTTAAGTTTTAAAAGTAGTCATAAATATGCTAAATCTGCTTTGATGGTCTTCTCGCGGTATTTAAATATATTATTTTACGGTCCAGAGATGAAGATAAGGATGACAGCTCCCGTGACAAGCTATGTGGAGCCCGGTTCCGGTCCTTTCAGCGAGTCTATCATTACCATTTCCCTGTACATCCCCTCTGAACAGCAATCCGATCCGCCCAGGCCTTCAGAGTCAGATGTCTTCATTGAAGACAGAGCTGAAATGACTGTGTTTGTACGGTAAGTGGTAGATAATTTATAGCCCTGCTGACTGCTAGTTTTCCTCGCCTGCTCTCAGTTGAGCTCCTCTGCAATTTCAGCAGGCTTTTCACCCTTCTGTAAAAAAAGAGGTCTAATGCATTTTGTGGTGTTTTCCTCCTGGCTCAGTTTTATGTGTTCCTAAGGGTCTACTGCAAGATATAATTAATTCATGTAATGAAGAGTTTGTGGCATACCTTCCACAACTAAGACACAATGCACATTATTCTCAACCTGCCGTTGAGGTAAACCTGAACAAGAATCCTAACACACAGTGCAGGGTACTCCTCCTCCTCCCAGCTTCTAGGTTCTGATAGCCCCGGGCTCTTCCTGTGTTCCCCAGCCCGAGGGATGCTAGCTGTTCCGGCATTCATTGCCTCTGTTCATCGAGTGGTTCCTTATACTTATACTGTTTTAGGCTTCCGGTACCTGTTTGACACATGCTTAAATTCTCTCTGTTGAAATCTAAAACACGCACAGAACATGGTAGCAGTCTCATACTGGTGTTGCTTTATTCCTTTCTCTCCTTCTTGTCACCACCCACCTGCTAAAGGAATCTGTCTGTCTGTCTCTGTTTCCATGGGCTCCTCAGACCACCACAGTCTGGGAGAGCCCACACCATCTCCTTGGGGCTGCCCTCGTCACCCTCAGCTGTGCCCTTGCCTTTGGCACGTGATGGCAGCTCTTGTCCGTGTGGCCCCTGCGGCCTTAGTGTATTGACCCATCTGTTCTCTTGATGGGTCAGAAGCTGAGCCATCCTGTTCAGTCTCAGAAAGTCACTGTCTTGCCATTCTTCTCCTCCTGTTCCTCTCTCTCACCCAGGAAGCGCTGTTGATGCCCCGCATTGACTCCCATGTCATAGCAGACTTGCTCTGGGTGATCTGTTTATAAAACTTCAACTACGTGTGTCCAGTGACTCTCAAAATTTAGTGTCTCCAGCCCCGATTACCCTACTTACTGGACATTTCCATGGGAGGTAGGTGGGGATCAAACTCAACAGCTCTACAAATGAGCCTTCCCTCAGTTCTCAGTGTATGTGAGCAGTGATCTCTTGCCTGTCTCAGCAAAGGGCTTCATCAGCCAGACAGCGTCCCCAGCAAGGACCTCAAAGGCCACCATCAGCGCACCCATCCCTGACAACTGGTTACCAGATCCGGTCCAGGCTCCTTGGAAATGATCCATGATTCTGTTCCCTCTCCCCTTCCCTGTGACTTCCTCAGGTCCTCATCCTCTAGGAACCACACCTCAGTCATTTCTGTGTGCCCCAGTGCTTGGCACAGTGCCGGACACTCAGTAGATGCTAGGATGTCTATTCTTCTCAGGTCTTGACTGCTCCACTTCAGTGGCCTCCCAACTGCTGGGAGTAACCTGCCCACCATTCTCTTCCTCTCATGCTCCACACGGGAACCCATGGTCTTTCTTACCACCACAGCAGCAAAACAAAACAAAACAAAAACCCCACCCCGTGACTTCACTAAAAATCTCTGTGACTTTCCACTTGCTTCAGGGTGAAGTTCAGACTGTTCACAATGCCTTTTATAATGTGGCCCAACCGTGTCTCCCCACTAGCTACATTCCATTGACCTTCCCACCCTTCCCCAAGCAGCCCGTGTTCTTCCACATCTCTCTTTTTTTCTTAAGTTTTTATTTCAATTCCAGTTAGTCACCATACAGTGTCCTCTTAGTTTCACGGGATTCAGCACTTCCCTCCATCACCTGGAGCTCATCATGACAAGTGCCCTCCTTCCTCCCCATCACCTGTTTCACCCATCCCCCACCCACCTCCCCTCTGGGAACCACCAGTTTGTTCTCTAGAGTTAAGAGTCTGTTTCTTGGTTTGCCTCTCTTTTTTTTCCCCTTTGCTCATTTATTTTGTTTCTTAAATTCCACATGAGTGAAGTCACATGGTGTTTGTCTTTCTCTGACTAACTTATTTTGCTTAGCATAATACTCTCTAGCTCCATCCATGTTGTTGCAAATGGCAAGATTTCATTCTTTTTATAGCTGAGTAATATTCCATTGTGTATATATAGCACATCTTCTTTATCCATTCACCCATCTATGGACACTTGGGCTGTTTCCATGTTTTACCTGTTGTAGATAATGTGGCTCTAAACATCAGGGCACATATATCCCTTTGATTTAGTACTTTTGTATTCTTTGGGTAAATACCTAGTAGTGCAATTGCTGGATTGTAGAGTGTTTTGTTTGTTTGTTTGTTTTGTTTTTAACTTTTTGAGGAACCTCCATACTGTTTTCCAGAGGGGCTGCACCAGTTTGCATTCCCACCAGCAGCGCCCTTTCTCCACATCCTCGCCAACACCTGCTGTTTCTTGTGTTGATTTTAGCCATTCTTACAGGTGTGAGGTGGTATCCCATTGTAGTTTTGATTTGCATTTCCCTGATAAGTGATATTGAGCATCTTTTCATGTGTCTGTTGGCCGTCTGTATATCTTCTTTGGAGAAGTGTCTGTTCATGTCTTCTGCCCGTTTTTTAATTGGATTTGTTTTTTGGGTGTTGAGTTTTCTAAGTTCTTTATATATGTTGGATACTAACCCTTCATCGGATATGTCATTTGCAAATATCTTCTCCCATTCTGTAGGTTGACTTTTAGTTTTGTTGATTGTTCCTTTGCTCTGCAGCTTTTTATTTTGATGTGGTCCCAATAGTTTATTTTTGCTTTTGTTTCCCTTGCCTTAGGAGACATATCTAGAAAGAAGTTGCTGTGGGCAATGTGAAAGAAGTTACTGCCTGTGTTCTCTTTTAGACCTTATGGTTTCAGGTATCACATTTAGGTCTTTAACCCATTTTGAATCTTTTTGTGTATGGTGTAAGAAAGTGGTCCAATTTCATTCTTTTGCAAGTTGCTGTCCAGTTTTCCCAACACCATTTGTTGAAGAGACAATCCAATATCCCATTGAATATTCTTTCCTCCTTTGTCGAAGATTAACTGACCATATAATCATGGGTTCATTTCTGGGTTTTCTATTCTGTTCTATTGATCTAAGTGTCTATCTTTGTGCCAGTACCATACTGTTTTCATTATAGAACTTTGTAATATAACTTGAAATCTGAAATTGTGATGCCTCCAGCTTTGCTTTTCTTTTTCAAGGTGGCTTTGGCTATTCGGGGTTTTTTGTGGTTCCATACAAATTTTAGGATCGTTTGATCAAGCTCTGTGAAAAATGCTGTTGGTATTTTGATAGGGATTGCATTAAATATATAGATTACTTTGTGTAATATAGACATTTTAACAATATTTGTTCTTCCAATCCATGAGCATGGAATGTCTTTCCATTTCTTTGTGTCCTCTTCAATTTGTTTCATCAGTATTTTATTTATTTTTTTAAAAGACTTTATTTATTAGAGAGAGAGAGAGAGTGGTTGAGAAAGCAGGAGTGGGGGGAGAGGTAGAGAGAGAGGAAGAAGCTGACTCCCCACTGAGCAGGGAGCCCGACTCAGGGCTCAGTTCCAGGACTCTGGGATCGTGACCTGAGCCAAAGGCAGGCACTTAATCAACCGAGCCACCCAAGCACCCCTTTCATCAGTATTTTATAGTTTTCAGAGTACAGGTCTTTTACATCTTTGGTTAGGTTTATATCTAGGTATCTTATGGTTTTTGGTGCAGCTGTAAATGGGATTGATTCCTTAATTTCTCTCTCTGCTGCTTCATTATTGGTATATAGAAATGCAACAGATTTCTGTAAATTGATTTTATATCTTGCAACTTTACTGAATTCGTTTATCAGATCTAACAGTTTTTTGGTGGAGTCTTTCAGGTTTTCTATATATACTATCATGTCATCTGCAAATAGTGAAAGTTTTACTTCTTCCTTGCCATTTGGATGTTTTTTCTTTATTGGATTGCTGTGGCTAGGACCTTCCACATCTCTTTACCTGTGACCTCAGGCAGGTTCCTCAGATTTTCTTGCCTGAAGGTCTTCATCTGTAAAATGTGTATAGTTATAGTACCATTTCATAGGGTTGCCATGAAGACTAAATGAGTTAATTTCTCTAAAATAGTTAAAATGTGCACCTTACCTTAACTACTAGTTCTAGCTCTTTCTTTCTCCTCTTCCTGGAGCATCCACTTTCGTCCTTCAGGACTTGGATCAAATGGTACCTCCTCTGTGATGCCTTCCTCAGTTTCTCCAGTTAGCTAGCCACTCTGTTCTTCTATTATTCTAAGTTATAGTGATAGAGGTACAAACTGTAACTTTCTCAAGAATGCTGCAACATGGTACTCTGTTCATACCCTGCAGCTCCTAGCAAGGCAGGTGTGTGGGAAGAGAATCATATGTTTGTGTATTGAATAAAGCTGTGAGGGATCATTGTAGAACAATATGTATTCGGAGAACAAAGGATGATTTCTAACTAGGGGGTTCGAGATTTGATTTCAGGGCAGAAATAGGATCTGAAAACAAGTTTCTTTAGGCAGAACAGACTATGAGTTGGCTCTTCATTAAGGAAATAATAGATTTAGGAGGCAAATATTTCTTAACACATGGTTCAGAATTATCATTATCAGTCAACATTCTGAAAATTAGAACAGTTTTATCAATTTATCTTCAATGTTTTATTTCATGTACATGTGTGTATATAGATTCCTATACTATTCGATGAGGATTTAAAAGATACCGCATGCTACGAACAATTCTAGATGCCTCATGAACATCGTTGAATCAAATACACATAGTGTGTACCCTTGAGAGCTTACATTTTACCTGAAGAATGGTAGGACTAAGCTTTTCCATTGGCACATTGATAATACAACTTATGCTAAAGAAGGTATATTGGGAATATTCGTGATTTTCTGTGTTTCCTATTCTTAACTTTCAAAATCAAATTCATCATATTTACATGTCAGCAACTCAGCTAGGTCTGGGTGCTGTCATAATTTAACCTCAGGATAGTTTTGTTTATATACTTGAAAATCTATACTTAAACTTTTATTCTCTTTTCCCACTTTTTATTTAAATCTTTTGACTGTCTTTTCTTCCTCATCCCCATGGCAACCTCCAAACTGGCTCCTTCCCTCCAGTCTCTTTTCCATCTTTCCCGGATCCTAAGAAGTTACTTTTCTGCTCAGCATCCTTCAGAATAATCTCAAAAGGCCTTGAGATGACATAAAAGATTCTTCTTTCTGGCTCTGACTCACCTTTCAGAGCTCATTTTGTGCCTCACTATGAACATGCTTTGTATTTTTGAACTTCTGTTCCTTTTCTTCTCCTTCCCCTTTTCTTGCCCAGCAAAGCCATCCTCCATTCCAGACCCAACTCAGATGACATCCCGTACCCCTGATTCAGTCATATCCTCGGGGTTCCCAAGCATATCGATCCTGTCTCCGTTAAATCTCTTCTCAGGCTGTATGTAAAGAGCTGCCAAAATGTTCCCCTCTTCCAGTAGACTATAAATTCATAGGGTCGAAACTCTACCATATTCATCTGTGATGTGGCACCTACCCTTTTCCCAAGGAGAGGAGGGGAGGGGAACTGTTCCATAGAAAATTGGAAGTCTGTAAGGGAGTCTTCTAAGGGGGTTTCAGTATGGTCCTCTGACCGGCAGCATCAGCATCATCGGGAGCTTGTTAGGAATGCAGATTCTCAGGCCCCACCCCAGACCTCCTGCATCTGCATTTTAGCAAGATTCCCAGGTGATTAGTATGTGCTCGTGAAAGTCTGAGAAGCAAGAGTTAGAGCACGAGATGGTGAACGTTCCAAGTCTGCTTGCCAGCAGCTGGGACATGTGCCTCCTCGTGGGTCCCCTCCATGTGTGGCGAGGTGGCGCTGAGAATGGGAACCAGAGGAGAGGAGGTTGGCTGCTGGGGGAGGGGGAGCTGGGGGAGCTCGGAAGCTGCACTTGATCCAGCCTCATCGTGTCAGCTTCTGCTCCCCTTTTCGGACTGACATTTACATCAGCGTGAACATCATTCATGGTTATTTACTTTCTCCTTCACAGGGCTTTCGACGGATTCTCTAGTGCTCAAAAGAATCAAGAACAACTTTTGACATTAGCAAGCACTTTGAGGGAAGAAGGAAAAGTTTTCAATGAGAAGGTTTACTACACCGCAGGCTACAACAGTCCTTTCAAGTTGCTTGATAGAAATAATGAAGTGTGGTTGATTCAGAAAAATGAACCCTCCAAAGAAAATGAATGAGAAAAAAACCCGAGGAAGTTCCATTGCTTACTGTAGACATCAACACTACCTACCCGCAAAATGCAGGTCTAGTTGCTCTACCAGAGTGAACTGTGATGAACTGAGCTTATTTCCAAGGTGCCTTTTAATGCTTGAAGCTTTATCTAGATACACAGGGAACAGGGGACAGTATTCTAGAAACATGTGAATCAGTCACAGCTCTGGGGGAGTTTATTTCTGTGAGGTTCCCGGGAAGTGTCCTGTTACTTGACCCTTCTTCACATCATGTTGCCTTTTTCGACTTGGATTTGTGTCATTTGGATATTATCCCCTCCAGATATTATCAATAAAAATGCCAAAGAGGTATCCTGTATGGCACGGCTAGGCTATGAAGCCTTGTGAGGTGAAGTTCAGTTGAAAACAAAAATCAGATTCTTTTGCACCTGACCCTGTCACATTCTTTGTGGGCTCCTCTTCCCCATCTGCCCAACCGCCCTCACCACAACAGAAAATTCCCACCATACCCAAAAGGGTCGATAATATTTCATGGCAAAGAACAAATTTATGAAGTTAGGGACTTCTATTCCAAAACTCAATAAAGGCATGTTCTTTCCCGAAGGCATGTATACAAACATGTAATTTTAAAATTCACACCCGCTTTTAAAGTATTTCATCTAGTGGGGCGCCTCAGTGGTTCAGTCGTTAAGCGTCTGCCTTTGGCTCAGGTCATGATCCCAGGGTTCTGGGATCGAGCCCTGCATCGGGCTCCCTCATCCGCAGGAAGCCTGCTTCTCCCTCTCCCACTCCCCCTGCTTGTGTTCCCTCTCTCGCTGTGTCTCTGTCAAATAAATAAATAAAATCTTTAAAAAAAAAAATAAAGTATTTCATGTCATTCTGGAGGTCATATAAAAATGATTATAGTTGGGCGCCTGGGTGGCTCAGTTGGTTAAGCGACTGCCTTCGGCTCAGGTCATGATCTTGGAGTCCCAGGATCGAGTCCCGCATCGGGCTCCCCGCTCAGCGGGGAGTCTGCTTCTCCCTCTGCCCTCCCCTCTCTTGTGCTCTCTCTCTCTCATTCTCTCCCTCAAATAAATAAAATCTTAAAAAAAAAAATCATTATAGTTATTGAAAGGATGAGTTGCCATAAAATCAAGGAGGTTGAAATCTGTGCCTAATTGTGTCCTGGAGATGTCAGATGTAACTGGGGCCCAAGGATGCCAGAGCACCGGGCTCTGGGGGTCCCAAACCAACCAGGTTCGGCCACTCACTGCTGACAAAATCCAAAGGCAAGGATATGAGAGGTGGTGAAACAAGAAAGGAATTTATTTCAGTGAGGCCAACACTGGGACGACTGGGGACTAGCATCTGAAGACGATCTAACATGCTGAAAATACTTCCAAATTTATATAAGGACAATGTGGGACAAAGGTTGGTGGGTACACGTGGGTGGGCAGTAAAGGTCAGGTCAATCATTGTCTTGCAGTCAATCACATGGGGTCTTTCTTGCTTGAGCAGGTAGTTTCAGTTCCCATCAGGGGGTACTTGGCCCACCTGGTCTTTTGCCTGAGTTAACAGATATGCTGGAAAGAATCAATTAGAAAGCACAAACTGAGGTCAAAACTGGGGTAGTTGAAGTCCTCTTCCACAGAGAGGAAGCCCGTTGTGGGAAAGGCGGTAACTACCGTGGCCTCCCAGAGCATGGTGGTTGGAGGACTGAAGGAGAAAAGCAGGTTGGTGCTCAGTAACTTCCCAACAATGCAGCTGCCTGTGAATGACACCAGTTCCGGTTCCCATCACTGTGTGTGGTTAAGCAGAGAACGTGTCATCACTTCTAGAGAAGATTATCCAATGGTAAGAGGATGGAACCAGATGACGCTAAGGTCCCTTCAACCCCAACATTATGTGATATCTCTTAAAATTAACCTCCCTAACTGGGATATCTATAGTGAGCATAATCCTAGGTCCCCCTGGACCCTTCTATAGGACAATAATTCCCATCTCTCCCTTGCCCGGATTGCTAACCTGGATACAGACATACCTATAGTTAATGGTTTCCATAGCTAACTAACATTTCTGGATTACCTTCTAGGTGCACCATTCTAAGTGTTTCACCTGAATTACTACATTCAACCCTCAGAGCAACTCTCTGTGCCACATTTTATCAGCTCCATTTTGCAGATAAAGACGTGGAGGCACAGAGATGTTAGGTAACTTGCTCCAGATGAAACTGTAAGAGTAGAGGCTAATTGGAGCCCAGGCAGTCTGACTCCTGGATCCATGTGTTAACTGGTAGGCCCCACTGGCAGACGGCAGAGTGCAGCTTTCTCGGGTCACGAGTGGCTGGGATCATATGGAGCCGTTCATCCTGCATAGCCTATGTGCATAATCAATATGATTATGACCTCAGAGCTACCTTCTAGGTTGTAATTTTTGATACAAGACAAGCTAGATTTCTGGCTTTGAAATTCTTATGGATATAAAATTTTAAAATCTCAGGCAATTATTTTCCAAAGGTATTTGCTCGCCTTGTTTATTTATTGGTTCTTTGCCTTTTTATGCTTGCCAAAATGAAATCAAATTTCTTCTTTAGTTCATATATTAAAAAAAACAAAAACCGGAGGACCCCTTCTAGCCCTCCTACTAGAATGTCCACAGTACTAGCCTCTGCTGGTATGAGGTAAATATTTCTAATATTTACTCAATAGTTCTATACAAATAGGCATCTCTTAGGCAATAAATTTCATTTTAAACAAGAGAAGCATATTTCTGATGATCAACATCTAGCTATAATCTGAAACATGTTCAAGAAGAAAATTGCTTTTGTACCATTCAAGTCCAGGATATCTCATTTTCCCCTTCCATAAATCATAAACTAAAACATTTTTCAACCCTAAATCAATCCAGAGAATATTTCTCATAGCAATGAATCAGTTATTTTGATTACATGGCTGGCACTGACTACCAAATATCCCTTATGTCTTCTGTGGAGATTGTTCTTCTCTTATCTATAGCAAATTTATGTGTAGACTCTTTTCTAAGGCTAAGGCTTCCACCTTTGCTGTTGGTGTAACTCTTGCTCCATCAATTAGCACCTCTCCTCTCCTCTCTAGGCTGTCTTGCACCGCACGTTCCAACCACGTTCCAAACAAACACTGAACCTACCAACAAATTCTGCCTGATCCTCCTCACCCCCCAAAATTAAATCCTAGTTACCCCCTAGACTTTTATGGGGGGCAATAATTCCCATCTCTCCTTTGCCTGGATTATCCAATTTCTCTGGAAAGAACGATCAAATGTCTTCCTTGGAGTTCTAGGTTTTAAGGAGGATCTCAGGGATCATTAGAGGGATTAAGGTGGGCAGTCCCCCACCCACCACTGCTTTCCACAGAGCTATCCACATATCGATGTGTCCGTCCATTTTTCATAAGATTATCTTTTCCAAAGTCTGAAAACAATCCATTTAAACTCAGTGCATTCATACCATCTTTTCTAGTTATCACTTAACATTTCTCCCTAAACATTTCACTGGAAGGTCATTTACTTTCCTTCACTCTTGAAGAAGTCATGGTGGCATGTCTACCATGTTCCAGGCACAGCACTACGCATGGGGCTGGGACATGATGGTGACAGAAACACTCGCTCGTCAGCGACTTCGTAATTATCCAACCCCACAACACCTTTCGCTCTTCCATTCAGTCCTCCTTCCTGAATGTCCTCGTGGGTTTATGTTCTAGAAAGGGAGAGAGTATAAATGAAATGAGGGTCTGGGATGGTGGGTGGCGTGGCCAGGGGCAGCAGACGTCACACAGCAGGGACAGGCCAGGCCTCTCTGAGGAAGAGACATTTGAGACTAGGGGGGCGAGAAGGGGCCAGTCAGATGAAAGCCTGGTGGGTTGTGGACATCTTGGGCAGAGATGACCGGGTCAAAGGAAGAGGCCACCTTCACTATTCAGAACAAAAAGCTGCATGTAGTGATTGCTGAGCAAGAGAGACAAGAGAGAGCTGTGCTTGCAGTCTCTCTGGACAAAGAAAACTGCTGACCTGGTACAGGGCTGTAGGAATTCCATGCCGGGGTCAAGGGTTAGCGGACTTTCAGAATCCCCTAGGAATGGAGCTTTTGATGTGGGGTGTGGTCAGAGTGAGGCTGCTGCTGAGCCTGACTTAGGAGGCTGGTTTAGAGGTGAGATTACTGACATGAAGTTGTCCTTGATCATTTCTGGTGCTTATGTGTAACAGTGGCCAAAGACCAGTCATTTCTTTTCTGGGACCTGGGAAGGCAAGCACACACAGGTGTGCTCCTCAGATCCACCTTCGAGAAAGGACCAGCTACCTGGCTTCGAGGGATGTGGTCAGCTGATGTCTCCAGCTGACACTCTTTGGGGTCGGCAGCAGATTCAAGATAAGGACACATTTTTCTCGGGCGTAGTGAGCCTATGCCTGAGCAAGGCAGTGGGAGCTGACAGTCTGCTGTTTTCTGGCATCTCCCAGCCAAAGACTGAGCAAGGTGGTGGTGCAAGAAGCTAGCTGTTTCTGCCCAACTCAGGCCCCTTCTGAGTAAATAGTCTTTGCTCTGGAGCTCCATGGTGGGCTGGCAGAGCCTTCACCAGATCTGTCATGAAGCCTGACAGCTCCCCCCAACCACAATCTCACTGTTCCTTCCTGCTTTCAGAGACTGGTAACTTTGTCATACATTTTTTGTGCTCCTAACTCCATCCCAGGGTCAAACCGGCATAACTGGGATCAGAGTGGCCCACGATCACGGGTGGTAAGAGCATCTTGACACTGGGTCACTCCCTGCCTGGCTGGTTATGAGGTTCACATCCCTGGTGGACGGGCAGTGCATAGACAGCTCCTGGCATAAGCAGGCTGTCTAGTTATTAAAACTTTAGATGGAATGACCTACTTCTGGAGAAGCGTACAATGGCTGGTAGATGATTCGGGTGTCTCAAATATGGGGTGGGGCTGGATAATGAGTACAAGGGCAATAGACTTGAATGGTTATTACTAACTTGAATTGATGTCCTCCAGGTGGATAAGGAAAAGCTGAGGTCAATTAACAGACAATTTAAAACTAAGTGTGAGAGCCAGAGTCTCTTTGGGAACTTGCTAAGAAGCCCTCACCTCATGCCGAAGTTAAGCAGAAAAAGCTGAAAGTCAAGCACAGGATTTGATGGTAAAAGTAGTAACCACCAAAAATGTTCAACCAGGGGAGCCTGTGTGGCTCAGCTGGGGTGTCTGCCTTGGGCTCAGGTCATAATCCCGGGGTCCTGGGATTGAGCCCCACTTTTGGGGGGCTCCCTGCTCAGGGGGCAGTCTGCTCTTTCCTCTCCCTCTGACCCTCCCCTGCTCATGCTCTCTCTCTCAAATGAATAAATAAAAATCTTAAAGAAAAAAAAAAGTTCAACCAAACCAGGTTTGTTACACCAAGGCCAGGACTAAACCTGGATAATGAGAAGGGGACAGCTGGTGGATGCCCCCAACAATTCTGACTCCCTGAAAGTTTCTGAACCTTCTGGGCCTGCAGAAGAGGCTCAGCCTTTTCCCATTAAGAACTAGAATCACCCACTCCCCCTTCTCACACCATAACAGGAGGAAATGCAGTATTCAGAGAGATCTGTCCCCATAAGGAAACAGGTGCACCTAGAAGCTGACGTCCCTGTTTCTCAGGCCTGTACCCAAGGTGAAGTCATAGCATCACCTGGCTGGGGCCGTGCCAGGCCCGATGAAGGCAGAAGTGGATAACATGCCTCAGGTGCTGCAGAACCTAGCCAACGCCCACTGGCGGGGGCCAGGATTGTGCCCTGGGACCCCGGTTCCCCAGGTGCTCAGTCAGAAGACTGGATAAGGAAGGGAAAGCTTACTGGCTTGGGGGTATCACTCAGGATACAGGATTTAATACCATGAGAAAAACTCCAGAGGATGGTGCAAACTCAGGGCTTTAGGGTGGGTGGCTCCTAGAAGCCTGGAAGAAGTGATAGAAATGTTAAAATGCCTGACCTACTGGGAGAGATAATAGGGGAAGGAATGCAAAGCTCACAGAAGAGCCCAGGCTGGATAATTAGCTGCAGCAACAGGCCCCACCTGATTTTTGTCTTAATCTGCTAGGGCGGCGTAACAAACCACAAAGACTCGGGGGCTGTTAAACAACAGAAACTTGTTTCGCACAGTGCTGACAGCCGGGAAGCCTCAGATCAAGGTGTTGGCCAAGTCAGTGCCAGCTGAAGGCTGGCTTCCTGGTTGGCAGACCGCCGTTTTCTCACTATATCCCCACATGGCCGAGGGGAGGTTGGAGGAGGTCATGGGGAACACACCACTGCCACTTGACCCCAGAGCTGGGCCCAGGCAGTTGGAGGCTCTGCACCCCCATCCCTGTCGGGGGAATGCGTGCTCCACTTGCCCTCCCCGCTCCTAGAAGCTTCTGCGAGGACATAGCCGTGGGATGGAAATGGGGCTGGGGCTCAGTTCCGGCTTCTAGGCACAGTCATGCCCCCTTAGCTGCAGGGGTTACATTCTAAGACCCCCAGTGGGTGCCTGAAAACACGACAGTACTGAATCCTGTATGTACTGGTTTTTCCTATACGTACATACCTATGATAAAGTTTAAATTTATAAAAATTAGGCACAGTAAGAAGTTAACAATAACCAATAATAACATTGAAATAATTATAACAATATACTCTACAAAAGCTATGTGAATATGGTCTCTCTCTTTCAAAATACCTTATTGGACTGTACTCACCCTTCTTGTGAGGACTTGAGCTGGCAAAATGCGTATGTGACGAGATGAAGCGACATGAGCGCCACAGGCATTGTGAGGAGCGCTCGGCTACTCTGACCTGGTGGACATACTTCGCAAGGAGGAGATGCGGTTCCCAGGCTCGCAGCGGAAGCTGCAGAGAAGGGGGTCCACTGTAAGCTTTTGAGATTCTGGGGGGCAGGTGCGGAAACCTACCCATCTTGCAGCACCTAAGACAAACCTACGTTCCCTCGTTTATCAAAACTGCCGCCTACCAATATGGAGCGGTTTACCTTTGGTCTCCCCCTGCCCTCCGCTTTCGGGGACCAATTTCAGATGACACCCGGGATGTTCCTGAGCAAGTTGTGAACCAACAGGAGGATTCTTTTTCTTCTTGTGAGAACACTAAGCCCAACTTGAGGGCTCCTCCTTATGACCTTACCGAAACCGAATTATTTTCCAAAGGCCCCATCTCCAAACAACAGCCACATTGGCAGCGAGGACTTCGTCGTGTGAACTTGCGGGAAGGGACACAATTCGTCCCATAGCCGTTATGTTCCATGGGAAGGCCCAGAGGACCCGCCGTTCGGCAAGTGGCACAATTACATGCCCCTGGGAAGGCACATGTGCCAGGTGTGTGAGCAAACCCAGGGTGCTCAGCAGCGGCTGTCCTCTGCCCTGGAGGCCGGCGGGACAGGTTGGGGAGGGGTCTGGCTCGCCGAGGCAGCGGTGTGGGTGATGAGCAGACTGTGACGAGCCCAGGTGGCAGCACTCGTTGCAGAAACCAGGGAGCGTTGATCATATTGACCACTAAGGTCAAAAGGGCAGCCAAGGGGGCCTATCCTGTAAAGTCTTACGGAGATGGTTAATAGAACACGGCATCTGGAAGGACACAGAGATGGGGTAGCCAACAAGGGTAATGCTCTTTATACATAATCAAAGAGAGCAGGAGTGGATAAGCAGGGGGCTGAGATCACCCCTACCACCGCCCCCCACCCCCCACCCACAACACGGACCTCTTGCCCAGTTTCCAGAGTTGAGTCTCTTTTCAGACTCAAAACTCACTGAAGAGGTGGTTGGGTTCCCAGGAAAAAGGTCCCCGCAACATTTCAGTAAGTGTGCACACTAATGAGTCCCCCAGTATTTTTCTAAAGTGACCTGTGTCCATTTACTCAGGTGGCTGTACCCTGGAGACACAGAAATACCCAGATATGCTGGGGTCCAAATTGACATTGGATGCCCAGAAACCTAGGGTGTCATCATAGTTCTTCTCCCCCATTAAAGTGGGAGCATATGGAGGTTAGAAAATAAATGGAGTTCTAATCAAAGTTTGCTTCCACTTGGTCCCCTGGGTCTGCAGACCGACCACCGGTTATTGCCTCAATCCCTAAATGTATAATTAAGATTGACATACTTGGAAGGTAGGATAACCCCACATTGATTCTTTGACCTCTGAGGAAAGAGTGTAAGCTTCTAACCCCCCTCTTCCTGAATCAAAAACAGTATTCCCTTGAGCAATGTTTTTAAATATCCCCAGGTGGACACCCACTTCTAGCTGTGATGGTGAAACAGGAACCAGACATCGAAAGCCCACAGCACCTGACTCGGATCTCAGAGAAGGGTGGGGGGCGGGGGTGTGTGGAAAGGTGAGTTCAATGACTGTCCAAGCTTATGGTTTCAAGGCTCTTTCTAAACAGCAAAGCATGGAGGGGGAAGCCAAACAGAGACCACTAACCTCACTGAGTTGAGAAGACAGATCAGTGTTAGGGGATGCCAAAGTGAACAGAATTTGTTCAGCAGCATAGAGGCATAGAGGATGAAGAAACACACACACACACACACACACACACACACACACACACACACTTCTATATATCTGCAGCGAGTCCTCTTAAGTTCTTGGCCAAGCACTGATCTGTGAAGGTATAAGAAGAAACTACCCAAGCCATGAAATGAACAACTGGAAAACAGAAAAAGAAATGATTCACAGATCATATTTCAGGCTGGGAACAGTTTTTGTTTTTGTTAGCAAGAGTGGAAATAACTCATAATGTGTGGGGTATCAGGTAGTGCCCTCACAAGGGTATTACCTTAGTAATGAGGTTAAACTGTCTAAACCAAAGACTTTTCTGGACCTCCCCTAAAGATGCTTAAAAGCAAGCCTTGAAAGGATCAAACTAATTCCCAGAAACTTAGCTGTGCACCAGAATAAAGCCCAATACTATTTAAAGGAATACAACAAACTCCCTCTACAAACAACCGAATTCCCAACATTCAATAAAAAAAAGTTTAGAAAAATATACAAACAGAATATTATGACTCATAATTAGGAGGAAAAAATCACTTAGGAACAGACCTAGATGTGACAGATAGGAAGGACTTAGCATAGCCCATGTGATCTGGCAGACCTATGCTATTGGAGGTGTCAGTGGTGAAAAAAAAAACCAATGTAGAATTTATGACAAGCCCCAGGGAGAGAATCTCAATGCAAGTCCCGGGGTTCCTGAAGCAAGGCTTGCTAACTGCAGGAGAGTATGACATGCTTTTTAAAAATAGCTTCAGGGGGCGCCTGGGTGGCTCAGTTGTTAAGCATCTGCCTTCGGCTCAGGTCATGATCCCGGAGTCCTGGGATCAAGCCCCGCATCGGGCTCCCTGCTCAGCGGGAAGCCTGCTTCTCCCTCTCCCCTCCCTGCTTGTGTTCCCTCTCTCGCTGTCTGTCAAAAAAAATAAATAAAATCTTAAAAAAAAAAAAAAGCTTCAGGTAGGCTGCGGGGCCCTGGGAGAGATGCAACCATGAGACCCCATGTGATGATGTGTCCAGAACTGCCCATCTTACCTAGTTTCTGTCATAAAGTTGGTAGGACCAGTAGCAGTTCGTCATGAGATAGAAATGATACATCCAGGAGCAATCATGAACAGGACCAGAGTACATAAGCAAGCTGCATGAGCAGGTTGCCCGAGCTCCCATGTCATCATGGTTGCACCCAACCGCCCCCCCTTCCCTCCCTCTGGTTATTTGGAGGACATGTATGATAGCTGAAGGAAGAGGGAAAAGCTTAAACTTGGCATACTGATGACTTGGCTTACTCTTGAGGGTGCAAGATGAATAGGGACAACAGCTGGATTACACCCTCACTCAGGGGTGATGATGAAAGACAACTTTGGGGAAAAAATTTCTGCGATCTTTCTGAAAAAAAAAAAAAAAATAAGGCAGGGTTTTTGATAATGGACCTGGTCATTTACTTTGCCAGGGAAAAGGTGAAATATACCTGGAGTCATGGCAATGGCAAATGGCCTGGCCAACGGGTCAGGAGTTTGGAGAGGGAAAAGAAAAAAGGATTACTGAGACAAGGAGGTCTGGGGATAGAGGTACGTGGATGGACATATGGGAGCAGGGACAGAGCATGAAAAGCACTGCTTCAGATGTTAATGCCTTGTGTCCAGGGTCCAGCAAGCAAGAAGAGTCACCATCTTGTCAGGGCTAACTAACCTGGAGTATAAAAGGAGGTAAGCCTGCTATTACGTGATGTGTGGAACTCAGGACACCCACTTGCGGCACCCCTTATACTCTTTGCCCAGTTGGAACTGTGAATGGACAAGTGTAGCAACCCTAGTCCCAGAATGGTTTGATTCTCAGGACCTCAGAACCCTCGGGAATGACAGCTTGGTTCACACCATTAGGAAAGCCAGCGAGAGGAACAGAGGTGGCAGTTGAAAGTAAAGGACACGGAGGGGAGGATGAGTATCAGATGTGGCCCCAGGCCAATGGCAGAAAGGGCTGTAGTTGGTCCCACCATGCTCCTTTTCTCCTCAGGAAGAGAAGGCCACCAAAGCCCTGGAGGAGTGGCTCTCCATGTTTAGGGGTGGTGGGGAGAGGACCTACAAGGTGCAAGGGGAGGACCGTGGCAAGCATGGAGATGTGCCACTTAGATCTCCTTTCAAGACTTGCCAGCCAGCTGCAAACAGTGTGGTTGGTTGACAGCCTCTAACTGTTGGCTTCATCGGGGGCCACCTTAGCTTTCAAGCTGAGGTCATACTATTCCCAAATCAGAAAGGGTTGGTGGCCAATGATCACACTAAGTAGCGGAAATTGAAGGCATGCTTTTCTCAGCGCGGCCTCTTAACCAAAGACCAAGCAAGGCAGTGGTAAAGGACCTAGCTGTTTCTGTCCAACACAGGGCCCTCTAGTGAGCCATCTTTCCCCCAGAGTTCCCATAGGTTAGGCAGACGTGTAAGGTCAGTACTGCAATCTGACAGCTCTCCTGGCCTCATCTTCCTTCTTCCCTTTTCCTTTTAAAGGTGTTACACTCCAGTAAAGCCTTCGGCATTCTTCATGGTCTTGGTGTCTACTTCCCGAGCTAGCACAGAAATACAGGAACTTTTCAGTAGTTAAAATAAAGGCTCTGAGGTGGTAAGTAGCTTCTGCTAAGGGACAAAAAGGAGAGTAAGGCTAGACCCTTTGAGTGAGGGGAACAGATCTGAAAGGCCCCTGCAAGGTGTTAGAATTCTAGGCTGATGGTAATAGTCTTTGAAGGGTTTCAAGCAATGGAGGGCTATGAATTGTCTTTAAGAGCTTATTTTGTATGGCAAATTAAGAGTGACTGAAGATGCACCGTAAAGACAAGACCAGGTGGCAAGCTTTTCTAAGAGTCTGGGTAGGAGACAACAGCTTGGACCAGAGAGGCAGCAGGGGAACTAGTGAGAAGTGATTGGATTTGTGAACTATTTTGGCAGTATGGTTGACAGGACTTGCTGAGGGTTTCGATGTAGGTGAAAAGGAAACAGGCCACAAGAAGGAACCCCTAGATTTGGGGCCTAAGCCATAGTGTGTAATGCTTTTAATTGATAAGGTAGAGATGTGTGTGTGTGGGGGGGGCAGTATATATATATATATATATATATATATATATATATTTTAATACTATGGGATTAGATGTAGTCAACCAGAGTATAGAAGGCTAAGAACCAAGGCAGGTCATACCATTCTCCTTATAAAATCTTCATTGTTTCCCAATACCACAGAACAAAACCCAAATTCCTTGGGAGGACATACCAGGCCCTCTACATTCTTGCCGGAGACGACCCTTCCAGTTTCATGTCCTACTACGTTTTTCTAGAGACATTTTAACTACCTGGCTTCCTCTAAACACTTGGCCTCTGCGTCTTTGCTCGTGCTATCCCCTTCATTTGGAGTGTCCTTCTGCCAGCTTCCCCTGCTTGGTGAAACCCTCCTTATCTGTAAAGTCTTAGTTCAGGTTCAACATCAGTCCCTCCCCCCATCTACCTAGTCAAAAGCAATGACACTTGGGGCACCTGGCTGGCTCACTCAGTAGAGCATGCGACTCTTGATCTCAGGGTTGTGAGTTTGAACCCCACACTGGGCGTAGAGAGGGCTTAAAAAAAAAAGCAAGGACACCTTCCTCTGAGAACCTTATCCCTCACTTATCCCTCAACTGCAAGTGAGTGGAAAAATGACTTACCCAGTGTGCCTGGAGGTAGACAGCCCAAGGCTGGTGCAGTGGCTCTAGAGATAATCAATGGACCAGGCTCCTTTCTCCTCCACCTTCCACAACATGTGGCTTTCAACCCATTGCTGCTGAAAGGCTGGAAGAGTACGGCTCCTCTTCTAGCCTCCCATTCATTCAGGGAGAAAGGGAGAAGGGAAGCCATGAGAGATGGGGCTGGCTCCTGTATCAGCAACCTTCCTGGAGATTTCCAGACTACTGCTCATGTCTCATTGGCCAAAACTGTGCCCTCCTGACTATAGGGGAGGCTGTGAGGTACAGTGTTTTGGTTGGGTGCATCGCCAGCTTGAATCAATGTCAGGTGTTCCAATGGTAAAGGAGAACACACAGCGGGTCAGGTCCCAACAGGGTTTGCTGTGGAGCCCATCCTTCCTTTTCGTCTGACACGTTTTACAGGAGAGTTGGCAGTGTGTGTGTCTTTTTTACTAGATCTGAAGCCTCTCAAGCCACATTTTTTAATCCTAGGACTCCCTCACCTTTACCTAGCACATTAGAAGTATTTAATAAAGGGCTTTTTTTCATTGCCAAACAAATGACTAGATCGCTCTAGTGCTTTTCTATGAGTAAAGGCTTGCCTGTGTAGAAGGTAGTTTAGAGCAGCTCATTGAAAGAAACTATATTACAGTAACTGAATAGCTTACTACAGAAAAACAGGTCTCAAAATCAAACGGACCTCAAGA
Organism: Halichoerus grypus; assembly: GCF_964656455.1. Taxonomy (NCBI): domain Eukaryota; kingdom Metazoa; phylum Chordata; class Mammalia; order Carnivora; family Phocidae; genus Halichoerus; species Halichoerus grypus. Next base: position 26,245,884 of record NC_135720.1, on the reverse strand, counting down.
GTCAGGTCCACGTTTTGTTTGAAAGACCCTCTTTCCAACCCCATCCTCGAATAAGATCCTAATACCCACCCAAGTATATCATCCTGTTGTACTCATTTCATGATGGAACCTCAGCAACATAAACGGTTATTCACCTTCAGTTAATATGCTGAAAACACATTAAGGCAGAACCAATAAAGCCAATCCCATGCTTCACCTGTCCTACCAGGATGCCCATCACAGAACTGGGCATGGTGCCCAGATCGAGATGTGGAAATGCCTCCTTTCTTCCCCTTGCCATTGTGACTCCCCACGCAAATATACTCACATCCCCACAGGAGAAGCAATGGTTTCAATCAACATTCTTCAGAAGTAGGAGGGCAGAGATCAGACCAAAGTTGAGGAGGCTTCCCACTGACAGACAACGTGGTCATTTGTCTCTCCCCCAACTCTCAGGACAAATAAGGGGGAAATAATTTAGCCCTAGGGCTTCTATGATTATCTGGCACTTACAGTCTCAGGATATAAGGAAGGGTGACACGTCTACGCTCACTGAATTTTTAAAGATGAAATGGTCTGTTAGCAGCGAGTCCTCACAGAGAAATAAAGCAGCAAAGCTAAAAACACCGTAGGTTTCAGGGGTGAGTCTAGATTCTTGTCTCCCTATGTCTCCACACGCACGCCTGTGAACAGTCCTCGCATCCCTCCACATGCCACATCACCTGAACTATCAGTCAATACATTATTCATTTTTTATTCAAGAGTCGAGAGGACATTATTCAGAGTTGTTTTTCCATATGTCCTTTTAGATGGCACCATCCACAGTGTCTGTGATGTTCTATCTCCTCTCTGTTGGGTCCCCACCTCCCACAGGAGCCTTCTGGTCTTCACTGCTGTTCTGTTTGTATCCAGCAAAGCACTCAACGGTTCCGTGAAAGGAAACCTACCTTATTATTCAAAACTGCGTGTACAAACAAAAAGAAATAACGTTCAAATATTTACTTTACAATTGTTTTATTCAAAGCAAATTTTAAAACCTAATGTTTTTTTCTTTAAAAACGGGGATTTTTTTAATAGTTTTATAATTAGTTTTGATGTTGTTTATACCTTTGACATAAGTGATTTATATATTAAGTTAAAGTTTTCTGATTATTCACGTACATTCTAATCTTCCTTAGGGAGCTATGAGAAGATTTCATATTCAAAAGCCAACACCACTTTTCTAAAATTGAGAAGAAAAAATCCTTGTGCCCAATGTAGTAGACAATTGCTCCAAATGGTAAAAAGTCCTTTAGCCTTCAGCCAAATGTTAGGTCTTGATTTCTGGTTGTGTGAAAAGAAGTGTTTTGTTTTCTTCAGAGAACGGAAGAAGTCTTATTCTTTAGGTTTGTTTTTGTCTCAAAGCCATGTCTAAAATGGATATCTAAAGTTGTAAAGTATAACAAACCCTTTGATAATCTGGCCTGTGTAGTCCAACTTTTCAATTACATTTTTATACCCAAAAAGATAACCACTGGCAGCTGCATTGTACCCAGGCCAAGAATCTCAGTATTGTCCTCTTAGGTCCTTCGAATGAAGAAGACAAGACTTATTTTACTTAGCCAACAAATACAGGAGTCCAAGTACACGTCAGTTGGGAGGGAGTGGGAGAAGGAGGTCACAAGAATAGGACATAAAAATAAATACTTTACACACTTTTCTCCCATGCCTAAGAGTATTAAAATTCTAACTGGAGAAGATTAGAAGGTAATTAGCCAACTCAATTCCTTATAAAAAATATAAAAACTCACAAACCAGATGATGCAAAAAATCTTTTTAATCTAAAAACTCATTTCCCAGGGCTAATTAATAGCCAAGCCCTGCCAATTGGTATTAGTTTGACTAACAAGAGCTATTCAGTATTTTCTTCCAAGTAAGGTAATATATAATCGATTCTGATAAACCTTTCTAAATGAGGACATGATACTGTAGGCAGTTCAAGGAAAAAAATAGCCATACCTTTTTCTTTGGTGTAACCAAAAGGATATCCAAAAGTTAGCAAATGTTGACGTTTCAAGTGATAAGAAACTGCCAAATGGAAGTTTAAACTCTGGTAAAAACAGTCGTACAAGGAAAATCTCCACCCACAGTTCTGTAGTGCAAGTTTTCAAATTTAATTCTGAAAAAGAATCTCATTGAATAAGCAGGAAATGGCTTCCAGCAGCGTATCGCGCGCCCCCTCGGCTCTCACCCTCTGCGCGTGCGCACCGTCGTGCTTGCCTCCAAGGCCGCCTCCGCGGCTACTCAAGGAGCGGACTCAGTACAAAAGGACCCACGTGTCTCAAAGTCAGGCTCAAAGTCGTGTGTCTGTGGCTGCAGAGCAGCAGGCTCCGAGTTACAGCGCTGCCCCCCCCACCCCACGCGTTTCCCATTTTCACAAAAAAGAGAGAAAGCCCCCTCCTGCCCCGGGAAAAAAGTACCTGAGCCCGTTAGTCAGTTAGCCCTTTCCCATCGTTTTGGGTTCATCACGGCATGGCTCGCCTCGAAAGCACACCGGGGCCCACTGTCCTCTGCGGTGGCACCCGCGCGTCGGCCCCCTCTTGCTTAGAAGGAACGCTTCTCTCTCTCGTTCTTCGGGAACTCACTAATTTCCCAAAATGTAATACTTTTAAAGCAATTATTACTGCCTAGTCCAGAAGCCTCCATTCCTCTACCCAGCTTAACTGTGTTTCCTTCTCCTACTTCTGTACACTCTGTGTGTGTGTGTGTTTTAAATAAAAAGTGGTCAAAATGCGCGCACGCGCACACACACACACACCCCTCCACATACACACCCAGAATTTAGCAAAAAAAAAAAAGAAAAAAGGAAAAAAAAATCTTCCCCAGGAAGCACTTTCAGAAGTTAAGCTTCTACTTGCTTTTAAGCCACAGGGCAAGTGCCAAGTGAGTCCTACGTGATGCTCGCCTTCCGCTGCCGGGCTGGCGGCGCCTGGGCCCACGGCATGAACGCTGGTGGGATCCACGGGCCAGGCAGGGAAGGGTACCTGTCAGGCTTTCCTAGAGCCACGTGCTGCGCGCCTCCCTCACCGTTACCTGGGAGATTCACACTCATGTCCCTAGCTCTCTTCCCGCAGACGACCTCCACACTGTTCTGCTGGATCTGTGCCCTGGGCGCTGCCCGTCCCCTCTGCGGGGCCAGGACCCTGTGCCTGCAGCGAGGCGGCCGGCTCCCCGCCACAGAGCGGGCTGCCCTTGTCCATTTCACCCCCCACCAGTCCATCCAGGGAACACCCCCTGGCAGCGCCCAGGGCCCAGCGAGCCCTGTTGTCTACAGGCTCCATGGCCTCCCCCTCGCCTTCCGAGATGACAGTCATGGGGCTGCTCTGGATCCGGTTCCGCATGCTGTACCTGCTGCTGGCTGCGGAAGGTGGAGTCCGACTGCGGCCGTACCTGGGGCCGGAAAAGGACAGACTGCGAGGCATCAAGCCTTCATTCTTGGCCCACTCCTCCTGGGCCCTCCTGTTCTTGCTTGGGGAGCAGCTGGATGGGCTCTCGGGCATGTCTGGCGAAGGCTCTGACCTTGACCTCTGGAATCTAGGGTCTGTGTTCTTTAGCATCTCAGCTGCAGACATGCGGGCACTGGCGTCTGACCGACTCCCCTTTTTTAGCAGCAGAGCTTTGAAGTTGTCACTGCTGGTGCTGCTCTTACGGACACTTCTCTGAATTGAGCCCACTTGCTTTGGGGACGCCAGGCTTGGGGCGGCACTGGTGGGTGTCACTGGAGGGGAGGGAGAATGGTTTCGGGAGTGATCGTCATCTGAATCTTTACGGCCGAGGACTTTCCGCTTGGATCTGAGATTTAATAACATTAAGATAATGGTTAATTCCCAGTGGGCCACGGGATGTCAGTCATACTGCATGCTTACGTCACCATTTATTAAGAGTTACTTTAATAGTTCACTGTATTATCATGTGAGCCCCTGACCCAGCTACGATAATGATTAACTTATGGCCATCTTTCTTTCATCTCGACCCTCACTGGATTATTTTGAAACACATCTCAGACATCCTGTTAACTTATTTTGGTGAGGATCACTTCGAAAGTTTCGAATAATTGTCATATTTTATCTAACTCTCCTATACTGGACAGATCCTGAGAGCATTTCAGTGCTGACCATCCTTTTTTCTACTCTTTCTTTTCTTGTTTGTGCTAGCCCTTCGCTAATAGATAAGCCAAACCCCAGAATATCCCCTATCCTGAGGTAAGCTCCCACCTCAGGTTCTAGAACGACTCTACAACTCTGCATTCTTAATCATTCTAGAGTTTGACATAAAACCAGTCTTCCTTGGCTCTTATTGGACCGTATGCCAACTTCTCGAAATCCAGTTTTCCAGAAAACAAGAGTGAGCCTTCCACACCACATCCTGTTGCCTGACCGACCTCAGAAAACCTCTAACCTATCAAGAAAATCTTAGGAATGTGGGTGGAATGTGAAAGAGGAGGGGCCTTTAGGGAAAGTAAAATGTTTCCTGGAGGTGTTTCTTGTCCTCAGTCTCTAAGAACCTCACTGTTCCATGTGTTTTGTACTGAGAGTGATTCAGGGGTAATAAAGCAGATGAGCCAAGGGGCCCCTTGCTGGTCTCTTCATAAGAACAACTCAGTCTGCAAGGAATCTCTCGGCTAAGTGCAGGTTCTTTAAGGAAACTCGGTACGTTTAATAAAATAAAGATATGGCTATATCTCTTTGTTTGCTATAAAATTCTAGAATATGCAGCAGGGAAAGATAAAGAGGATGCTATTGTATATACAGATAAAGAACTGAATTTGAGGCCTACCAACTTCTAGCTGTGTGACCTTGGGCAAGCTACTCACCTATGCTGCAACTTAGCTTTCATACTTGCAAAATGGGGGTAAGGGTACTAACCCCATAGGTTTGTGAGGACTCAATGAGATAAAGAACCTCTGGAGTCACACAGACCTGGGTTAAATCCCACACTAAAGCCTCCTTGCTCTGTGACCTTGGGCAAGTTAAAGTTTCTGATCCAGTTTCCTATCTGGAAAGGGAAATAATAGTAGGGAGTTCACACTTTATCTACAAAGATGAAAGCAAATAACAGCCATGAAGTGTCAGGCATGGAGGAGTGTCATTTAGGGAAATACAATTCTTCCTTCCTGCCACCAGGCCAGCCTTCAGGGCTGTTTTGACCTGGCCTGCACAGCCAGGTACAGGGGAGGATGGGCCCTTTCCAGGCTTCTGGCCAAAAAGGAGCCCCCAAAAAAGCAGAAGACAGGAAGTGGTGAGGACTGAACACAAAGTCTGAAGGGTGGCCAGAGCTGACGTGGCACCACCCCTTTGAGACTGCAGAGCCTGGCCTATGAGACTTTGGCTTGATGGCTCTGCTCAGTTGTCAACAAAGAGCAGCGCTCTGGAATACGTCAACGACCAGCCCACAAAACCCCCAGAAATAATAACATCTCAGAATCTTAGAGCTGGAAATGACTTTAGCTCGTTTGGTCTGACCAGAGAAGGTAACTGAGGCCAAAGAGTGAAGCCACACAGCTTCATCCAAGAACTAGGACGTGACAGAGTATCTTCCCACCGATAGTGCATGACCTCACCACCTCAGGAGGCTCCTTCTCAAAAGCACCTCTGTTCATCTGATTCTTGCAGGGACTGCTTTGTAGCCTCCGTTTTTGTTTGGTTTTTAAAACGTGAGGGTGTACTGAGACCCACACATCAAGCCACGGCTACACTTGATTCAAGTTATGGCCTTTAACTGTGGATTTCAAATTAAGAGAGGAGATGGGAAATTATAAAAGTTTTGTTGTTTCTCAAGTGCAGTTGCCCCCTGAAAATGAGGATTCAATCTAAACATATGAATTCTCTGCATCTACACATGTCTATGTGTGTGTACACACTGCACACACGTGTGTATTTCTAAAGAAGATGGCTAGAAAAAGTGCTCAAACAGTTAACACTGGCTTGAAAACTAATTACTTCAATGAATATAAAAATTTCACACCTCAACTGGTGTTCTACATTTTCCATCTGGCTTTAAATCTGAAATGAATTAATTTGCATTATAAAATTTGAAAGCTGTGGTGCAGTTTAGATACTCTTTCTTTTAAATTATTAGCTTAGGTGCTGAAGAACATAAAATAAAATAAAGCCCTAAAAATCACAGACTTCACATGGATTTTTCTTATGTCTGCTAATACATTATCAATGCTAAAACAAAACTTAGCAGGTGTCCTTGCTCTCTTTGCGATCCATACTTGGCCTCTATTTCTATCATGTGTACAGAGAATAATAGAGACTGGCTGATTTCCACATCTGCAGTAGAGAGAATTCACTAGTAGGAGAAACCACAGATTTCTCAGTGCCTTAAGAAGCTTCCCAAAGTAAAATATGGACGCGACCTTTGGCATATTTTTCAGAAAAGCACGTAGTAACTTGGCCCCACAACAGTTGGGTTCCTCACCGAGACCAAGTTATTTAGTACACAAAGCAACCAGCAATGCGTCTTCTCTGTGGACTGCTACTATAAATATATATGCGTACATGGTTAGCAACCCAGTGCATTCCAGGCTAAATGAAAGACACTGAGTCTTGGAAGAATTCCTAAGAGTTAAATTCCAATTGGTTTCATTTAATTCAGAAAATATTTATTGAGTGCTTATTATGTGTCTAGCATGGTTAGAGTTAGAAACATCTGTGTAAACTTCTAGAAATGCCACTAAAGTTGGTTTCAAAGGATGGAGCATTTTCATTTCACTGTTCTGAGAAATAATTTAGTAAGAAACTACCTCTTTCTTTTTTTATTTGATTGTTTTTTATTTAAATTCAATTAGCGAAGGTATAGTACATCATTAGTTTTTGATATAATGTTCAATGATTGATTAGTTGAATATAAAAAATCCAGTGCTCATCATATCACGTGCCCTCTTTAATTTTACTCAGCCATCAGAAAGGATGAATATCTATTTACCTCTTTATTTCTAATGAGATCAAAGATACCAGTCAGATGATGTTAAAGAGGCAGTCTTTAGGATCTTTTGGGATATTATACCAATACTAGGGCCAAGAGGTAAAGAACAAAATTCTTGACAAACACCTAATTCCCCAGCTTGGTTCCACCCCTCTCCCCCAAGTTAGATATTTATATGCTGCATGGGGGATTTCAAATCAGGACAGCCCTATGCTTTTCATCTCACGCAACAGCCTTTTCAGTTAGATTCCAAGAATTGGGGAAACAGTCCTGACACAAGGTTGTTTACATAGAGAATCAAATGATTTTTTTAGGATTCTTTGTTTCAGGAAAAAAAAAAAAAAGGGGGGAACTCCATTCAGCGCAGTATACGGCCTTGGCAGCATAAGGACATTCATAAGAATTATTTGAAAATACTGTGGTAAAGAAGTCGAGAAGGAAGCAAAGGGTTTATATAGCATTGTGGTTGAAAGTCCTTGCACATATACAATCTTATCTTACAATGACACTGTTGTGAGTACAGGCTGTTTACACCCAGAAAAAAGGTAATATACATAGTTTTCGTGCTAAATCATATTCACTCTCTAAGGTGACCACATGCAAAACAGTTCAGGCAGTTATTTTGAAAAATCTACATTTTTTTAAAAACCCAACAATTTCTCACGCCAGTAGATGGCACTAACAGTATACACTAACAAACAAATTTGATTCCTTCCGCTCCTGCTTTGAAAAGATTGTATTCTTGTATTGAAACATTTAAGTAGCCAAAGACAACTGCACTAAAAAATCCTATTTCTATAAAATAAAAATAAAAAAATAAAAATAACACCTTTAGGAAAAAAGTCCTGTAGAGCTGGTCTGTGTATCTTGTGTCCACAAAACACAGCATCGCTCATCCTGGACTGGACTATCGGTTGCTCGAATCCAACTCTTATAAATACTCCGTCATATGACTGACACATTGCATTTCTTGCCACCAAGCGCAGTGCCGAGCAGAAGGCACCACATGGAGTCTCTGTCCCCCCACGTCATCATAAAAATCAGTGGAACAAAGTAAAACAGAAATTGGGAGTCAGAGGAAATAAAAATATAGAAACACACTAAAAATAAATAATCAAGCTAATGGGTAACAGAGAAAAAAACTCAAGGAAGACAAATTGAGGAACCATTTAGAAAGGTAGACTCGTAGAGTTGATCAAAATTAAGAGGAAGGAGTTTTAGGTACCTGTGAATAGCTGCAAAAAGGTCTTCTGTGGTCCGGGGTCTACTGGGGGTCATCACCTCATCACTCCCTTCTTCCCTAAGGGAGTCACAGGCCTCCAAGGAAGGACCAGCCGCGTCAGGCTCTGGAACCCCAGCTACAGAGAAGCAAGCAGACACACGCAGCTCGCACAAGGGACTTGAATTTCAGTCTTCAGCCAGCCTTCCCACTCTGCTGTGCTTGCCATTCCCGCTAACGGAGGAGCCACAGGGCAAGGCAGGCAGCGGGCTCTGTCGTCTGATCTTTTATTTTGATCACAAGAGCCAAAGCGCATTCTTTTCTGTTGAAGTCTAGAACTCCTACTGAATCTCTCTTAAATTTTGTTGTAACATTTCTCTGCAGCTCTCCAGAAGGGAGATTACTGCTCACTGCTATTTAATACCCTGTCTGCTGCAGACCACCCTACCCCTCTATTTTCTGACGTTCAGTAAGCAATACCCTGAGATTTAGATTTTTTTTTTTTAATTTCCTAAAATGCCAAGTCGGGAACCCAAGTGTGAGGCACACGGGCAGCCCACATGCTGCTGGCTTTCCCGGGAGCACGCACTAGCCCTCTCTCGTGCCTTGCTGCATATGGTCGGAGGGGAATGAGAGAAAAGCATACTCACGCCCTCCGTCCTGTAGCGACAGGCAGCTCTCCACGTTGCCCCCACCATCTGCACTGTTCCCGGCACCTGGCTCCTCCTGAGAGGGGGCTGGCGCTGCATCGGGCTGCACCATGGGGACATTGGCTTTCACTCTACCCGGGGATGCGGATCCTGCAGCTCCGCCCTCAAGAACCGAGCTGCCAGAGCCCGTCTCCTCAGCACCAGCCCCGGCTCTACAACTCTCTGGTGCCTCTCCCCTCGTGGGGCTAGGTGATGCTCCGCTCACGTTCTCCGTTGTGAAGTCTCTCTGTGGAGGTGGCACCACGAGGAACAGTTTGGGCTTCTTGGAAATGGGGGGTGGCTTCCTGCTGGGTGAAGGGCCGGGGGGCTCCTGGCGCGGGGCGGCCCTGGGGCCGGGCCCAGTCTCTGCCGCCCCGGCGCTGCCCAGGCTGCAGCTCAGGAGGCCGCGCTCGGTGGCACCGTCCTGGTGACCCTGACTCAAGCTCTTGGCAGGAGTCGGCGGCAAGCTTGTCACAGAGGCAGGCTGGCTTTCACTCTCCATTTCATTTATGCTATTTCGGGATTTCAAGAAAGCAGATGGCTTTAAATGATACTGGGGAACAACCGGAGTTAGTTTTTCCTGAGATACTTGTTCATATAACAGCGCTTGCTCGGTTCCTGAGTTCTTTTTCACGGGCCTCAACTGTACCATCTGCAATGCTTCCGTGGTTATCAGGGGCATGGCGGGTCTGCTGCCCTCCTCCCTGCTAGAGGGCTGCCGAAAGGCCTCCCGGGAGCAATCTGGCTGGCCAGATTTTTTAAAAGAAGGCCTGGCATCTTTCATCCATTTGGGGTCAAGGGGTGGGGCAGGCGGGGGAGCTGAGGAGGGTCCGAAAGCGGGGGCGGGCGGCAGGGAAACAGGTGCACCCAGAGTAAGGGGGCTAGGTGCCCTGGGGGGAGGAGGAAAGCATGCGCTGGTGGGGGGAGAGAAGGGGGTGAGAACTTCTGGCGGTGGAGGGGGGAAGAGGGGAGACCGAGGCAGAGAGCCGTCAGGGGACTCTACTAAAGGTGGGGGAGGAGGAAGGAAAGGAGACCTGTCGGCAGGACATGGTGAGGGAAGAGAGGGGAGAGGGGCAGCAGCAAGGGGAGAGGCCAGCACCGAATCCAGCTTCTTCACGGTCCCGCTTCCTTCCGTGGAAGTATTGGAAGACAGAGACGTGGACGAGGAGGAGATGGATACTGAAGATAGCAGAGAGGACTTCCTTTCTGGCACCTTGGGCTTGGTCTTCCCCTTCCCGTTCGCTGGTGACGCTGATTTTAAAAACACAGGCACAGGGGTGAGTGCTGTGGGTGTATTCGACTGGCTGGAATACCCACTGGACGGAGAAGTGACTCTGTGGGGCTTCTCCGGCGATGTGATCTTTGGTTTGACGGAGCCACCAGGCACCTGGGGCATCACGGTCCTGGCTCCCTCCTGCACGTGGTGGACTGGCCCGTTCCCCGCCGGCGCGCCGCTGCCTGCCGAGCAGCCCCCGCCGGCGGTCCCGGGGTCTTCCTGCATGCCGGTGTAGTCAATGTAGTAACCCCAAGGGTCCGTGTACTCGGACTTGACGCTGCTCGTGTCGCTCTGCGCCGGCGTGGCTCCGCACAGGGCGTACACGTTGGGGGTGGTGGCCGAGGTCAGGCTGCTGCCCGCGCTCACCGTGCTCTGGCTGCGGGAGCGCGGCAGCCAGGGCTCTTCGAAGTCACTGCAGGGGCTCTGGGAGGGCGAGCTGCCGCCCTTGCCCGGGAGGTTCAGCTGCAGCGAGTGCTGGAGCGAGGCGATCAGACTCTCGTTCAGCGCCTGCCCGTTCGACTGGACGCCCTTCTTGGGAATCCTGCGCAGGGAGTCCGTCCGAGAGGGTGGCAGAGGCGGCTTCTTCGCTTTCTTCAAAGAGATGTTTCGCGAAAGGGACTTGTCATGGTGGTGTGACCGGTCCCCTTGGTTTTTCTGAGCTCTCCCATCAAAAACATTGACCACACTGTGCCTGGGGTTCCCAAAGTCATCACTACTGTACTGGTTTCCAGATCCGTGTTCCGGGTCGGGGTGCATAGACGTGTAGTAGCCATCGTGCTCCTCTGAATACAGGGACCTGGCATCATCTTTGGTGGAAGTTTGGTCCAAACTACAGCTGCTCACATTACTTCCGGGAGTGGAGTAGCCAGCAGCTGCCACATGTGACTTCAGTGGGGATGCCTGCCCGATACCGGGGGCACTGTATTCCCAGGGCTCTGAGCTGCCAGGCCCCGTGCCTCCGGAATAACTGGACTCACTCTTGCCATCAACATCCTGGGTGTGGGCTGGAGAGCTCAGGTTGTTTTTACAGTTATAGCTCATGGCTTGGGATCCATTCTCCCGATTTGCTGGAGTATTTAGAGAGACCGCTGAGTCACAGAGGGATAACAGCGTGGTTGCAGCGGGGGAATGGGGATTATCTAAGGCCTGTGAAAGAATGCTGGGGTGACCCTCCGTCCAGTTCCCACTGGGAGACTGATGATCCTCTTTACTAGCATGCCTGGAGAGGAGGTGGTCCCTGGATTTGATCTTTGTGCATGAAGAGGAGCTGGTAATTTTACTGTCCAGCGGTCCTGAACTCTGAGCAGTGTGAATAATAATAATCTCCGAAGAGGAAGAGAGTGTGGCATTTGGGATGATGCTGGTGGAGTAGGTGGCGTGAGGAGAGACCACACACGCCGGGCTGATGACATTCTCAAAATGCCTCAGCTCCTGGGACTTGGGCCTCAAAAGCATTCCAGGCCTTGAGGCACCTCCTAAATTTTCATCTCCTTGTGGGTTGTGACCGCTCTGGTAGGGGTAAGTGCCATCCAGGTCTTCTGCGGGGCCCAGGGCACCCAGGCGTGGCTCGAGGGACTGAACACTCGCCCTCGCCCCAGAACGTGGGAGACTGTGGAAACCAGCATCGCTGTTGAGGCGAGAAGGAAACACAATGCCCGCAGAATCACTCAACACAGACATGTTCCCAGAGGAGCCTGAGAAGTGGCTCATCTGGGCAGCAATGCCTTGACCCTTCTGTGCCCGGATTCTTCTCATGGAAGGCGGTACAACTTTCACTTCCTCAGTCTGACAGCTGGAGTCCCTGGTTTCTGAGCGCAGCCCCGCAGACCGATAGCTATCAAGCCTTCCCAGTGTGGAGCAGTGGTCTGGGGAGTATCCTGAGTGACCACCGACATCATCTTGGCCAGTGCCTGATGCTGGAGATAAAGCAGAAAGGGGCTTGTTATCTAAAAATATCTTAGTTCATCACCTGTACCCTCATCCCCTTCTTACCCTGCTGTACTTAAAAATATATATATTTTCTATTTGATCTAGTTTCTTTTCTCCTGTAGGCACCTGAGTGAGAGTTTAAACACTTACTGACAGCTCCTAAGGTAAAAACCTTCATTATGAATTTCATGTACTTTTCTTGATTTGTACTTCAAATCCTCCTATAGATTAAGGCTACATATGGAATTCTGTTACTCTCTTTGAGATCAAGGCTGAGTGCTCAGTGGAAGATTTACTTTTCAAATAACCTCCTTTTGGTATAGATTTCAAGGTGGCCTATCACCCACCAGGTGACTGTGCAGAGCATCTATCAAGCTGTGACCGTCTTTCCCAAAGACAGATGAATGGAGTGGTTCAACAGTAGGCTACAGAGAGACCATTTACAAGGGATACTGGTATAGAATGGTGTTAATTACATTAGTTTTTTATGTCAGAAGGAAATCCTAAGAAAAAATGATTTACAGGCCCATCTGTGTTTCAAACATTTCATTATTCATCTTACACCATTGTCATCTGTCTGTCAGTGACATTCAAAATCCAATAGCAATCTGTTGTGTTCTGGTGGGGAAAAAGCAGCAGGAACTGATCCAGTGAGCATTTCCTCAAATTAGGGTTATTCATTTCTTGGAGCTTTACAACCAAACTGAGAGTAGGTATATTTAAAGGAAAAAAAAAAAAAGCATAAAGAGGGCCAAACAGAGAGGGAAATGGATGAGAAAAAAAACCCTTAAGTGTAGATAACAGTTAGATTTCAAGCTACCTAGAAAGGAACAGAAGCTTAAAAAAAAAAAAAAATCATGAAACCAACAACTTAGCCGAAGTGTAAAGAGAGAGAGATAGAGAATCAATTCATGCAGAGTAACCATTAGGATACATTAAATCTTGAAAAATAATAGCATAACCAGTTTCTCTCTACATTGTTTCAAAAACTTAAAAAAATCTCAAGTATGGGCTTTGCTGAGCAATGCAAGCTGAGTGCTGCGGGCATCACTGTTCACCTGGGCAAGGACACTGGTAGTGACAGGATTCCTGGGAACTCCCTCCCTATCCCACATGAATTAACCACATGTCCCTGACTGGATATAAAGCCTTTTGCTCATCTGAATAGCAAAGGATATTACAAATATGGCAGTGATTTTCTTGTATGAACCACAAAGGAGATGTCATCCTATGAGGAATAAAGCATAAAGTGCTTGTTCTTTCACTTGTGATGATGGAGAATATTTTCATACTTGTATCTTTTAGCAGAGAGCATCTATTTCCTCCCCCTACCTTCTGCCAGGCATATTCACTGAAGACAGACAGACAGACACAGACACACACACATACACATAAGGTTCTCCCTTAGAAAGAGAGGAAGTGGGCCAATGGGCAGGAGCAGGAGAGAAGTCCACTTTGGAAAACAAAAGATGATGTTTTTGTCACTTGGGATTTCAGAAGGTGGGAAATTGACTTGTTTGGCTGTATCAGTTTGTACCAGTTTGGCTCCAAATATTCAAAATACAGTATATCATCGATCATAGGGACCACTGTAGTTCTATTCCCAAAACAGATCCTCTAATATTTTCATAGTACAAAAAGTGTTACATATTACAGGACACAAATGAATGCTACCTTGACTAGAATTAAATAACAGAAACAGACTATAAAAAGAGATCTGCAAACAAATATAGACCTCTAAGGTGCTGTGAAAAATCTTGATGGGTTGTATCTGATTTTACAATATAATGTAAAGAAATAATTATATATATTTTTTACTTATTACACAATACTACAAGGATGTCCAATTTTAAAAAACATGTTTTTACATGTAAAAAGCGTGATGACAGGGGCGCCTGGGTGGCTCAGTCGGTTAAGCGTCTGCCTTCGGCTCAGGTCATGGTCCCAGGGTCCTGGGATCGAGTCCCGCATCGGGCTCCCTGCTCAGCAGGAAGCCTGCTTATCCCTCCTGCACTCCCTCTGCTTGTGTTCCTGCTCTCGCTGTGTCTCTTTCAAATAAATAACTAAAATCTTTAAAACAAAACAAAACAAAAAACACATGATGACAGATATCTACAGGTCAGTTAATTTAAGGTTTAATATGTGAATTCTTAAAAAGTTGTGTCTGGTCTTATGCTCTTAATGTTCTTAGTACAAACTATCAATAATTATTCAGAATGGGATTCCTTTATTTTTTTAAAGATTTTATTTATTTATTTGATAGAGAGAGAGAGAGGGACAGCATGAGCCAGGGGGAGAGGGAGAAGCAGACTCCTCACTGAGCAGGGAGCCCGCCGCAGGGCTTGATCCAGGAACCCCATGATAATGACCTGAGCCAAAGGCAGATGCTTCACCGACTGAGCCACCCAGGTGCCCAAGAGGGGAATTCCTTTAAATGAAGTTTTTTCTGCTTGGGGAAGAGCTATTGTTCCAGGAGTATCCAAGCTATTCAGTAGCCAAATATAATGATATAACAACAAAATGATCCTGATCCTAGAAGATGAAACCTTGTGGTGGGTTGTTCAAATATGTTTCTATGTACATTTAAGATAATGAGAGTAAAGAAAAAATTAAAAATTTTGTCTGGTTCATTTAAATAGAAGGCAACAAATTATAAGCCATAAACTGCTTGAAACAGTAAATATCATACCTAACTTAGCATTATAAAGTGGCTCACCTCTAGAGTTCACTATTTATGGATTTTGAAGTGAAAACCACATACAATTAAGCACAATCAACTAATTCTGGAAGAATCTCTGGTTAGATTTTCAAAAATCCAAATCCCCAACAACTTGGGCAAGGTCTTGTGAATAGCAAGTATCTTTCCTAGTGAATGTCTTTTTTTCAGATAATCATTTCTCTTTTTATCTAATCTGTTTGACAAATTCCCTATGTTTCATATCTAGAAAAGACTAATTTTTTAAGGAAAATACTAAGTGTCTGTTTTTGAGAATCATTAGTTAGGTAGTACAAAACTCTGAAACACCAGATACCTTATAAGTACAAGATATTGGGGAGAAAGGGGAAGATCAACCAGAAGTCATAAAATGAAAAAAAAATGTATGATCCAAATTTTCTGCTAAATGTTACTGTATTTAAATGTTATTTTCCCTTACTCTATCAATCGTTCCAACTAGCCTATCTATAAAACTACATTGTTATTTGTCTTTTTCTTTCTTTCTTTCTTTCTTTTTTTTTTTTTAAGTAGCTCTAACTTAGATACAGCTGTCTCAGTTGACCACCAGCTAGGATCCAGGTCATGTCACTGACTATGAAATGACATCAACTGTCTCCTGTTTGGCAATCACAATGCAATGATACGGGAAAGCTATTTTCTTTCCTCCAGCATTACTGGTGTTTCTATATTACATGCAAAAGAGAAATTAACATGGGCCCCGGGGACTCAATCATTTATTTTAAAAATAAAATTATAGAAGACATGATTTACCTAGCTGATCAGATCACTCTAGCAAGGTCAAAGAGGCAACTAAGTTATTGGCTCCATACTGGTTGGTTTAGTAATAAAAGTGATAAAAGTTCGTATTTCTGAGGTTCTAGAAATCATATTACATATATACATGTATAGAGTGTGGGGGGGAGACATACAGAGCGAGAATTCATACTGAATACTTGTGTGTATATATATCTTTACCTGGGACAAACTATTCTTATACTCTTTGCACAAAGCCATCCAAAACTTACCTATTTTGATGTATAGCCACTAAAATGTAGACTACCTCAAAATATCAACCTTGTTATCTTACAAAGGATCTGTCTTTAAAGTCATTCCTTCAGGTTAAAGAATGTCCCCTACAAGATCAGTTAAAATATAAATGTTACCTGAGTGCTGTAAAAAATTAGCCCATTAAGCATCTACTGAACATAAGAGTATGTACTAGTTTCTCACATTAGTTAGCTGTCACCTAAAGGGAAAAAAAAATAATAAAGAGTCTGAAAGAATGAGATCCAGGAGGGCTGGCCCAGATCTGGAAGCAGATGCAGGCCACGAACCAAAGACAAATTTCATAAATCCTGTGGATGCAGTCTTGCCTTTGTATGTGATAAAACCCTGTGTTATGAAATAAGACGGGCACCTGTATGTCATCTGGGTCACTGGAACTACCTAGAGCAAAGGCAAAGCATTGCTATTCTTGTCCCACTGTGGCTTCACTCTGGAAGGCGGGGCGTACATAGGGTAGAACCAGAAGGCAGTAAAAGAGAGAATACCAGGTAAAGAAAAATGAGCCTTCCATCCCTAATTCAAGGCATTTAAGCAGGGGCACTGGGAAAAAACACATGGGAACGATGTCTGTAGCACTCGGAAGCTGCAATGCCACCTCAAAGTGCTGTAACAGATAGATCACCATAGCAAGGATAAACTCATTTTGACTCAAAGGCTCCTGGGCATGTTCAGAAATAATTATTCTGCATTTCTAGACTATAACCTTCAATAGTAAATAAAAGTAAAAACATCAGGTGAAAGCAACTATAAGGAAATCCCTCCACAGGCTGGCTGAAGACAAAGAGGTAAATTTCAAAATAGGTACTATTAAGTTCTCTACGATAATTATAAAAGCAGCTATTATGTTAACACAGAGTAAACATACAGTACCTGGCACCAAGTGCTTCACCTGTATAAATTCATTAAGTCCTCAAACAACTCTATGAGATGCTCTGTTAGCATCACCAAGCACATTATTTGAATGAGGAAGTAGACTCAGAGAGGTAAAGTAACCAGCTTGAGGCCACCCAGAGAGTAAGTGGCAAAGCTAGGGTTCAAAGCCAGGCAGCCTGGCATCAGAGTGCCTGCCCCTGACTGATATGCTCGGCAGCCTCTGTAGACATTCCCGATGGGCCCGTTAAAAACCAGAGAGAGGAAGTGAATATAGAAAGAAAGGATTATCCAGAGCATATATAAAGATAAGCAGAAATAATTCGGGTAAGTGAATTATGAAGTAAATGACCCTCTCCACCAGCACCCCCCCAAAGGGGGGGTGTCTTTTTTTCCTGTTTTTATCACAGGTTGAAAAGTACTGACCAGAAACCTATTGACATTGTTTCATTGGAAGTTCCATTAAGGCACTATCCAACACAAATGACTATTTCCTAGTGTCCCGAAATTTACTAATTATCCCACACTGCTGTCTCTTTGATGACAAAATGCCACCAACACTGTCAGTATGACTAGTGAAGTCCATATTCATAATTTAAAGTCCTAGGATGAGTTTTTAGTTTTATGAACACTTAAGATCTAAATGAAAGGTGAATTTCATTGTGGAAATACCCAATATGCAAGGTTCACAGAGATGAGGACATTACCGTACATTTCCATCATCCCAGTTAACAGTTTTCATATAAGCTCTTCCTGTCACCAAAATTCAACAAATCATCTGCACGGGATGTTAAGACTTGCACCCAGTGCCTCACGCAGGAGAGAAGCTGTCCCTCTGGGGACACCAAACGGCTATCAGAATGTATTGATCTCATAAGCACCAGGATGAGGTTAGCGTTGTAATGCTGAGCAGTAATGAGGGACAACAGAATACAGTTCTGATGAGCCATACCTAGCTCCTTCTGTATGTTGTCAGGGATTCCTGTAATAGTCTTTCTCCTTTTGACTTTCTTCGGTCGTCTTACCAGAGTGTCTGTGTAAATTAGAGACCGCCGAAGGCTGGCCTGGCGATCGAAATTCTCCCCTAATATAGAGTAGTAGAATAAGCAAAGCAAGGTTATTTTCAAGCAAGCCGACACCATGCACTTTCTTCCAGAAGCTTGTTGTAAAATGATAAGAAGGTATTAATAATGATGTTAGCCAGTCATATGATGATAAATGAATGCTGAAGGACAAAAAAAAAAAGGAAGGAAAGCAGATTATCATCATAAGGCTATTTTTTTTCATTTCCAGGTGTGTGTCCTTCCAAAGGAAACACCTTGATCTCATTTGCAAACATGCTGCGGTAACAAGTGCAAATCTGTTAATAACACACTTGAAGAGTGATTCTGTGTTATTTAAAAAATGGGTCATTTTGGAAGTGTTTTACATAAGCCCTCTGGTCACCGAAATCACTCTTTACATTACTGTACATGAGACAGCAATGGGCATATTGGGTTCATTTGGTTATCTCTAGAGAGCAATACAATGTCTTGTCCTCTGTGATGATACAAACAACTTAATCAAGGATTCTTGGATGAAGAGCTTTTTCTTTCAGTCAGGGAAGGTGACAATTTGGACATTGGTAATGACAATTTGGTAATTGCTATGGTGTGAGATACAACTATCATGACCAAAAAAAGCCTTATAATGATAAAGTACTTTTACCACAATGAGACCCAGTAGCACGCTGTTGTTAAAGCTGAATTGCTTTCTCTCTGTTTCATAATCACCTTTTACAATTGATCTTAATTCAGACACTTCCAGTAATTTTGCAATCAAACCTAGAATGCCACATCCACAGGACTTTTTTTTAATCTCTACATTCTGAGCTTGTGTGATTAACACACAAATGGGAAACCATAAAATGACACAGTATCAGTTACTGACTGGTCTGCTTTAAATTATTTGCCAGTTTAATTAAAGAAAGTTTTATAGCACTGTCTTTTTTAATGGTTATTCTCCTCAAAAAGAGATTTTAAAAATATATATGTACATAAATTATATACTTCCATCATTGTTATGTTGTAAAAGAAAGTATAAAAACATTCACTCTTTTTAGCAATATTGACATACATTCAAAGTGGGTATGTTGTAAACAGTGTACCCTCTATTTAAATAGGAATAAATTGTAAATAGAAACTTATCTAATCTATACAGACGATAAAAGATCTGAATGATCAAGACACATTTCACCTACGAAGCAACAAACTTAAATAAATGCTGGCAACTTTGAAAATGCTTGCAACTTTGGTCCTAATGGAGAAAACCAGAAACAATTGAGAGAAGACAGTAAGACACCAGAAGGTGCCATCGCTGTGATAAATGCATCACCATGTGCAATAGCATATATGGTGCTTGTAAGGGGTAAGTCATGACTTCAATGGTCCATTAGTTCCTGCGGCAGAGGAAGACAATTTCCTTGTATCAAGGGATTAAGAACAGACAAAACATTGATAGTTACATCTACTCTCTAGTTTTGCTTCCTAAAAAAACAAAAGGTAAACCACCCAAACTCCAAGGAAGTTAAGAAACCAACCATGAGAATGGACATCTAAGACATACGCTGTTAAAGGCACCAAACTCTCCATCTTGCATCATGACCCAAAAGGTCTGTCCCTCCTGGTGGACTAAACATTTCTGGAGGGTAGGTACCATGACTCACATATCTGAGCACCACCTGCGTCTCTCAGTTCGACGCCTGACACAAAGCAGGCATTTAATAAATACCTGTTGAGAGGAAATGAATCACTCCCTTTCATTGAAAAACAGCCTTAGTCATGGTTACTACTTAGAAATAAACTTAGCTAATTCAGACATTAGTACAAAGCCAGTTTGTGAAAACTGTTGAAGCATGGTTACCCACTCTATTTATCTTCCAGGTGGAAGACTTGTTATCCCACATGGCAGAATATGAAACCTACACATATATACATTTCATTTGAAACATGATGAATCCCTAGAACATGATGAATCCCTACAGGACTCTGACTAAAGGGATTAAATTATTTTCAGGCTGGCAGCTCATTGTGCTAATATTCTACCTCTATGCCTGGCTGGCTTCACTCTGGATAGTATATTTATCGACATTTCTTCTCCCTGCTGAACCTGACTGAAAAATCAAACTAGAGGGTCAATGTTCATCCAAATAAATGAACATATGAAAATTCCCTATGGGAAGCTACATTTTAGTCTCAAAAGTTTTCTAGGGCTTCAGAAATATAACATTTAAAGAGCGGGAAGCTATATAACCTATGTCAATTGCTTAAAGTGAAAAATTTAAATATAATGCTTCTTTATATCAGAATATTAGAAAAATCATCTCTTTATGAAATATATGTGTATGTATGTGAACACATGGATCCAGAAGATAGATCAATAAATATGTAATTAGGTATTATATTTAATTATTACATTTCGGAAAATGTTAATCACTCAAAAGTAAATTGCTTTTGACATAACTCATATTGCTCATTTCTTTATTGTCATTCACCTTTCCTATGTGGTATCTGAAGGACTCCTTTTAAACTCTATGTAATTCATATCCACTTAGTCATCAACAGGAGAGAATTACAGCTCAAAGAAATGGCATTGTCTACTGTTGTTACAAATGCATTTCATTGCAAATAATTCTTTATTTCTGAAGCTATAGTTACTCTGTTTTAAATTTCCTAATCTCAGGATAATGCATTTATCCTAATTCCATTAAGGACTGTCATATTTCATAGCACAATCTTCTTATCTTGTAATACTACTTCTGAGGTATTTAATCATATATAATGTAATTATGTTTCTGCTGCATTTAATCAATCAAATAATGTAATGCATTTTCTTACAGAAAGTATGTGTTCACATATTCCATCAAGCAATAAACACACTTTATTCTGAAACACAGCTACTTACAAAAATGATCTTAAAAAGATATGACCTAGGTGCCTGAGAATCACACTTGGGAAGATCACAATGTTATTTGCAAAGAAAATGGAATAAAATACTATGCTATTCCTTTAGGCTTAAGTACAGTAAGTATGGGAAAATGTACATGGAATTTAAAATAATTCATGCACTTATTTACTAAATTTCTCTAGGATTCAAAACAGATGTCATTTTTATTCTAAATGGAATTTTTAAACATCTGTAAAGTTTTTAAAACATCTTCAGTAACTATCAACACGTACAAACCTTTCTAACAGTGGTCAAAAGTGGTAGCTTTAGAAGTATAGCAAGGGTGCTGTGGGTTTCCATCCTAATTTTTTATGAAAATTCATCCTTATTGGTCACCTGGTTCTTTTCAGGTTCTGGCCCTATAGGCCATGCTTTGTATGGACTTATTATCAATGATGATTATTAATAATCTGTTCCTCTTGGACACCTGTCCAATGTTAACTCTTAACACATCTATTTTATACTTGGTACACCACTGACCTATCTTCTTTGCGAGCTCTGGAACTAATAAAGCAAGAAAATTTTGACTTTTAATCTTTTAACAACTCCTCTAAGTTTGTGAAATATTGCCTTTGAGCTTTACGTACCTTGTTATTCGTCCCCTTAAATATCACAGATGATTAAAATCTGAGCATAATATTCTAAAAGAACTTGAATTTCATGTTTGGCAATATTCATAATCCAACTTAATATAACATATTCTAAAAATTTTATATTCAGAAGGAACCGATTTTTATTTGAATTGTAGAATTCAAATTTATGGGGATCAAGATATAATTTTACCATCCTATTGACTTTAAAATATTTTTATACTTTTTATTGTTAATTCACTTGATATTCTTATTTTAAGCCATTTTTCCCTTTTTCTACTTGAGAAGACAAAAAAAAATCTATCATTTAGAAATATCACAAAACTGTTATTTCTTCACTTCCATAAATACTACATAAAATAGCCGTTTAGAAGGGAAACATGTCATTGTTTTCTTACCTACGACCACGTTTAGAAGATGCTCTCAAACAGAATATTTAAAATTAGATATTTTAAGTAATTCAATGGAAAAAAAAAAACCACACACTTTTGATGAATTCCATGATATCAACCTTTGGTAACACAGTGCTCTAACAAGCAAGAAATATTTCATATGCACGCCCATATACAAGTTTTAATATTCCTTTCACTAAACAAAGAGCAGGAAGCCAGAATACAGCTTTTTACCTTTGATGTATAAATGAGGAGCTAAAAGCATATAACAAACAAAAGCCAAAGTCATTCTCCCAAGTATGTTTAGAAAGCTATCTGCAAAGCAAAGCATACCAGTTATGTTAATGGGAACCACATCAGCCTGGACTGTTTGGGCTTGCTGTCGCATCTTCTCTTCTGGTGTTGGCAAGGGAAGTGACTTGGTCCAATTTGTTTGAGTATTAAGGTCAGAGAAGTCACTTGAGGTTGGCGTTTTAGGTCTCCTGATAGAAATAAATCTTTCTTCTTCTGATGAAGAAATAGAACACTGCAGGAAAAAAAAGGAGGAAGATGTAAACAGCTGGGAGAAACATTTAAAAATACACTTCTTATTTAAAAAAAAATTGTAAACTGATTTAAAGCAAACAAACAAACAAAAAAAGGTAACATTTAAGAAAGAAGCAATGGTTTGCAAGGAAACTCATCTTGAGCATGACCGGTTATATATATGATTCACACAGTGGCCTTAGTCTCTAAACCATGAGGACTGCAAAAGGTTTTGCTGACCCACAGTATCTTTTCAGTTCTTCCTGCTTTTCCTCTATTTACTGTGGTCAGAAAGCTTATGGATTTAGTTTACCACGAGAAGCCTAGAGAAACATCACGGCTGTGGCTGGTTTCCATTTTTATTAAAATTTTATTTGCTCACAGTAATTTCTAGCCTCAATCTTATTTCTCTTAGGCACTGACCTCAAGGAACACTTCTGAAATGATGAAGCTATTGTTGCTCAACTATGTGTGCTCTTCTGAAACCATTTATATGAAAAAAATCAGTGTGAAATTGTTAAATTCTAAGAAGCTGACTGAAGCTCTCTGCTCTGAGCCTTATCAGAATTCCATGAAAACATTTCTGGCTGGGTCTGTTCTGATACAGATTAACATCCTAACTGGGGAGCCCTTCTTCAGTATCTTTCTTCCCACACCATCTTAAAAAGCATAAGCAAGAAAGTTGTTCTGGCAAGCACTTTCCGATGGACTTCACTGTGGCTGCTGGGCAGCTGATTCTTGGCAAAGCAGCTCCAAGAACCCAAAAGAAATGCAATGTGCTCGCAAACAACAATGATGCCCAAATAAGGGTAATTGGCTTTTGTTGGGAAATGGCAGTTTATAACATACAATAAATGTCTAAGAACGGCTCTTCGAGTTGAAAGCATTTTGACTAACTTTCCACCTATGGAAGTAAGGCATTTAAAAGAGTTTTACTTAAGAATAAACAGTCAATGAACCTTTCCAAGGGAGTACTGTGGCACCAGCACCCAAGTCAGTTCAACACTCCCCTCCCCAAACCACACAGGGTAACTACCCTCCTGACTTCTAAAACCATAGCTTTGTTTGCCTGTATTTGACCAATAGGAATCATGGTGTACATTCTCTTTGGTAACTTACTTCTTTCATCCAACGTTATGTTTGTGAGGATTCATCTATCTTTAAAAAGCAGGCATTGATACCTTTCTGGATTTAATGCAAGTTTCTAAGAGGACACTGGTAAGAAACTTACAGAAATGCACCAGTTAGAAATTTCAATCACTTAGAAGAACACTGTCATCACTGTTTATTACTATTGGATTCATCTTACTGCAAAATATCTACTTTTATTCTACAACTACCAGCCCTCCACAAATTTAAAAAAGACTAAAGAAGAACCAACAAAAATGGTTTGGTGTTGGGGACAGGGTCTAGACTAAGAATCCAAAGACTGGAGTCTATTCACTTTATACCTGCAAGTCAAGTGACCTCCAGGCTGCTCCTGAACCCTAAAGTTTCCTTTGCTGTAAAATGGGATTATCCGTTTACCTCCTGAACCTCCCAAAGAGCTACTCTTAAGACCTCTGAGATGATACCGATGAAAATGTCTATGACAAATCTTATGGAAATGAAGGTAATGGTAATAAAATGTGACTTTAGGAAAGCAAAATCATGAATTGACAGGTACCCAATTTTTTCTTTTATTGCAAAAACACTACCAATAATAAAGGTGTTGTGGAAATAAATGATATAAAATAAACCATAATTAAACATTTCTATTTTTTACTTTATATTCTTGATATATAAAACATGTAAAATGATATTCTAGTTTCTTTCCCACCAAAGGAAAATGTGAAATAATGTTTGTAATTAAACTGACAAATAAATACACTCAACTTATGATGAGCATATGTTACTGACATCTGATTATGATACTAATTACACCATCTTTCTTCTTCTTTCTTTCTTCTTCTTCACTGTGGCTGCTGGGCAGCTGATTCTATGAATCTGCTTTGGAGCTGCTTTGCCACTTTTACTCCACTTCTGGGAAAATGGGTACAACTCCTACAGATCCTTGAAAGACAATCAAGGGAATTTTGGGGTCAGCAGCAGCAGCTAAGCCATAGTGATATAAATAAATAATTTCCAGCCTTTTTGCACTTGTAACACTCTTTTTAAATTTGACTTATATATTCTCTACTCCTAAGATGGAGACACACATACACACACACACAAGTAAATAAAAACTAATTTTATATAAGAATTTCATGACAGTTTCAGGACACTGAAGACTGATCTCAACCTAGTAAACTGGGTTACTCCAATTTTCTGATGTACACAGAGAAATAATTTTTCAGATCATCTTGAAATATGGCACAAGCTTTGAAGACCATGGGAAGCACATGCTAATGAAAGAGGTTTAACAGCAAGAAAAGTAAAGCTGCAGCTTGATGGAGAATAAATAGCAGGGTGACATCCTGCAGAGAGGGTTCCCTTTTCCACGTGACGTCTGCCAAGGGAGATGGTGAATGAAGCACTGTTTCACAGTTTGTGTGCATCTCAATGGTGCTCATCAGCCCTCGTAACCTACTTTGCTTTTAGTTGGCTGATAGTGTCAGGATTGATAACTTATCACAATGAAACAGTACTGCATTTTAGTCTTTTTGTCATGGGATAATCACCAAGGATAGCCCAGTATGACAACTTTCAAAGGTAATCTGTTCTATAAAGTACTCCCTTCATCTGCAAGAAAATGAATAAAGTTATATACAAATGTGACTATTACGCAGTGCTACAACTTACTAAAGAAAAATTAAAACCAGGAGAGTAATGACTTCCAGAACGATCTGACTCCTATCCCTCCTAGTATTTATAAACACAGCAATGGGCATAGGAAAAACCTCCTGCATCTCAATGGCAGAACACATCATAATTAACTCCAGTAAGATGGATACTGTAATGCTCTGGGGATTATTACGTTAGCCTCTTAAGTAGTCTCCATGCTTCTGTCTATGTTGACCACCCTCCCACTCCAACAGTCTATTTCTCAGAGGCCAGAGGGACCCTTTTAAAATTTAAGTCAGATCATGTTGCTCCTCTGCTCAACGCCCCCAACATCCTTACTATGACCTACAAGGCCCTATGTGATCTGCCAATGGCCCACTGCTATCTCTTACCTAAACTCCTACTCTTCTATCCCTTACTCTACTCCAGCCACACTACCCTTTCCATGCACTTTCTTGTACATATCATGCACGCTCCTGCCTCAGGGCCTTTGCCATTGCTGCTCCCATTGGCTGACATGTTCTTCCCTTAGACATCTACACCTTATTTTTCTTCGGGTGTTTACTCAAGAGTCCCCCTCTTGTTGAGATCTTACCTGTTCAGCATCCCTAAAATTTTAACTCCTCCCCAATATTTTGTTTCTCCCCTCTCTGTTTTTTCTCTTTAGTACATATCACTTGTATACATATATTTTAGTTATATCTTGTTTATCTCTCCCATGAGAACGTAAGTTCCATGAAGCTTTAAATCAGAATCGCATGGAGAACTCCTGCAGAATTCTGGCTAAAAAAGGGTCACCATTTAGTAACTGATTGCTATATGCCTCGCTCTGGGTTACAGACTTTAAAGAAATTGGTACCTCATTTTTATCTTTATAGCTTTAGCCTCATTTTATAAATAAGGAAATGGAGTAAAGTAAGTTTATTTTTGGGAAGTACACAGTGGACAACCGGGATTAGAACCCAGACTTGACCTCAGAGTTTCTGCTGTTAAACAGTGTAAAATAACAACTTGGCAATATTTGCAATCAATTACTGGGTTGTCCGATCCAAAGATAAAAATCTCCATTTATATCTCTTATTCAAGAACAAACCTTTTGAAAATCTATAAAAGCCCGAAGTGTGGTGTAATGGAAGGAGCACTATACCCTGGAGTAAAATGCTAAGTATCAGCACCCTGGCTCTGTCATTTACTAGTTGTAGGTTTTGAGCAACTCAAGCTCCCTGTGTTCAGAAGAGAGTAACTCAAATAGCTTCACCATGCTTCATATTAATGGACTCCCTCAATATGGAGTGAATTGTTTTTTTAAACACTGAGTTTAAAGTTGCCTTGCTTTCAGAACTTAAGTGCAGTTTTTAGACCTGTCTATTGGTCAGTAATGTTCATCAATACCCCATCCCTTAGTCCTGGAAGGAATGGAGAGACACAAATGAAACAAGAAACCACAATTACTCACGCCAAAATACTTAATTTAGAAAGGGAAGTCACTGGCCACACCAGCAGTTGTTTTGTAGATTTTGGATGCTATAGACCTGCATTTCAGAGACTAGGTCCTGTCTGGAAACCAGACAAGCTCCCACCAGATGGACAGTGGAGCCTGAAATATGGTCTGTTTGGCAGTTGGCCAAGTTATCAAAAAGTGGGCTTAACTGTGAATCATAGACTAGCCCAGGCTTTTTTTTTTTTTTTTAATCTGCTATCTCTTAGAAATTAGAAACTGGAATTATAACCAGAGCTAAATTTAGCAATTATTACATGAAAATACAGAACAGATGAAACTATATAGAGCATTATTTAAGAGGATGTCAACATATATTCCACTCCTTTTTGCAGGACACTTACTCAGTCTTTGGTGTTTTTCTTCCCAGCATTAAATCTCTCTTTATTTTGGTTTTCAAGATTTTAGATGGTTTTATAAGGTGTCAAAACTTCTGCAGTCTTTTTTGGCTATATGCTTCTACCTTCAATGTATTCAGACACAAAAGATCCTGACTTAATTCTGTTCTCTCCTATTTCTCTTTCCCCCTCTGGACTCAACAACAACCAAAAAAGCAGGGATGGTAGAAATGGATCCATACAGAAGCACAGTTCATGGTTCATCCAGCAACTCCATGATGGCCAGGTAGTGGTGACCATATCCACATTATTAAATAACTTTGTTCCTTTTCTTCCCATCAGTGTATTAGTCCATTTACCACAAAGCTAGCCCCTTTATCAATACTACATATTGAATTTAAAATACTGTGGATTTAAACTCTTGCATTAAGTGATCTTTTCCTTAAAATAACAGAAAATACTTAAATTAGGATATAAATGTTTAAAATGGTGCAGTATTTGTTTTTAATCTTTTAATTTTCATAAATGATATATACAAAATATATATAACATAACATTATGAATACATCAGAACTTACTACCCCACCCATGACTTACATAAAATATTACCAATAACTGCATCTACCTCCATGTTCCTCCTTGCATCCCCCAAGGTAACCACTCTCCTGAGTTTTCCAATATTCATTCCCTTACTTTTTGTTATGTGTGTACAGCTATGTGTAAATTACATGTTTGTATTTGCTTTGACTTTTATAAAAATGGTTTCATTCTCTCTGTTGTGTTCTTATGTTTCTAAGACACACCCTGTTTGTTGAGCCTAAAATTCATTCATTTTATGGGCATACATTCCAGTCCAATACCGTATTTATTTATTCACTCTTTTATTGATGGATAATTGGGTTGTAAAAGATGTTCTTTCTGTTATCTCAACAATTTAGAACTCCCAAAAGAGAGAGGTGAGGAGGAGAAGTCTGTATGTAGCTAAGGCTCAATTCCCCCATATACTCATTGTTGGAGGGAAAGCAGGAGCTCTGGAGCCACAGATCTGGATTTGAATCCTGGCTCATTTTAAGGATGCTGAGGGTGTTCACTGTCATGACTGTGGTGATGGGCTCATGTGTGTAAACATATGTCAAAACTTATTAAATTGTATAATTTAAAAATGTGTATTTATATTATGTAAATTATATCTCAATAACACTGCTTTAAAACAGAGAGATTTCAGTTTCAGTATTTTAAAACTATGTGATCTGAAACAAATGATATAATCTCCAAAATACAGTTTCTTCATCTGTGACATGCACACAATCCCAGCTATATCTCATGGCTGCAGTAAGTACTAAATAGACTTACAGAGAGCATTAAGCCTAGTCTCTGGCTCCTAAACTTTTCTGCATGCTGGTGCTTGATTCCATATTGGGAGATGACAGAAATATCAACAAGACAGGAATGCTGTGTCCCCATTTAAAGGGGAAGGCAGATATGAATAGAGCCTTATTCCAGTGTAATGGGATGTTTACAACAAGAGAAACTGGGACAAGTTACTAGAGACACCCTCACTGGTTTGAATGCATTAAAGGCCTGGAAAAATGACAATCCCCAATCTTCTCATTCTTCCTTGCAAGATACAGAGTAACAAGGTGTCCCAAATTGTAGAGCACTCTGTGTTCCCACTGCGCCCTGAAATTACTCACGCAGAGAGACCCAGTACAAGAGAGGCATCATGAGTGTTTTCTAGACCATATACCACCAAAGGCCAGGCACCATGTGTATATATTGAGACCAAGCAGCACTTAAATGGTTTTTAAAAAAACCAAAAATCCAAAAATCATGAATGAATGAATACCAGATAAGTCAACGGTGGAATGAAAAATGACAATAGCAGGCATAATGAGAAGGAAGTTGGTTAATTTAGTAATCTTGCTCTTTTGTTTCACCAACATTGCACAAGGAAAAGAAAATGGGAGTATAAAGTGAGAGGCCCTGCATTCACCTCCTCCCTGGTGCACTCTAGCCATGTGCTCTTAGGAAAGTAATTTCATTAATTCTGAGTCTCAGATTCCAGATCTTTAAAATGATAGTAATGATTATGAAAATACCTCTTTCATAGGAGTTCCCATGGAAAAGGAGATACAATGTGTGAAAAAATTTGGAAAATGTTCTAAAGTGTTCTACCATTATTGTAAAGCTAGTACTAGTATGACTGTTAGCAGCTCTACTTGGCGATAATCTACGAAGACACGACCACCACAAGTTTTTTAGCAGTTGCTGAAACCTCTCAAATTCATTGCTTTAGGCAGGAAATTCTATGTGGGTGGAATAAGAGACATAGGATGACTGGGAGAGTGGCCAACTTCCACTATCCATGGAATCATTTTCTTTAAAGTCTGGTTTGAAAAACCAAGCAGTTTAATAATACTGTACTAATCATTACTTGAGCATATTCTGTGTGCCAGGCACCATACAAAGAATCTCATAAACATTAATTCATTTCAACCTCACCACATCCCTCTCCAAGGTAGATAAGGTAGCCATGTAATTTACTATCAAAACCAGAACTCCTTTGAAAGTGAAAGGGGGTGCTCTGAATAATTACACAGGATAGCAGCTGTAAACCAGGGCTGTCCTGAGCAAACTAGAACACGGGGCTTATAACTCTTTGTAGTGTGGAAACTGAAGCTCATGGAGAGAAGCTTCAACAGGTACAAAAGCTGCCCCCAGCTGCCGTTCTCAAGCATCATGTGATATAAGACTCCAACGTGTGCAGTTACAGAGCAAGGCTCCTGTCCTTTTGTCTTCTTCAAAGCCCTCCTTTGATTTAAATATCCCTCATCAATGAGGACTAAAAGAGAACCTGAGATGCCAGTTCAAAGAATAACAGGAAATGGAAAATTTGGGATTCTATCAATACCATTAAAGCCAACCTTTTATTGCCATAATCCCAGTCTAATTTATGTGTTTGGGGGTTAATTTTCCACAAGAGATTGAGTAACCCATGACTGACATCCATTCTGCTGAGACAATGGGGCCTCTATGAATGTTTCCCTGATTCAGTGAACTTATCATCAAATATAACCTCCAAAAATGGCAGTTGAAGAAATGCCCTATCAACTCAAAGGAAATGTTTTGGCATCTATAACTGAACTTCCTTCAAATACCTGAAAAACCTGTTTGGTAGTACTGGTACGCACTGAAAACTTAAAGAACAAAAACCGTCAAGACTAGAAGGGTATTAAAAGCAATGACTTACTCTCTGATTTCACAGTTGGGTGGGGGGAAAGGTATTTTGTGAGATTTCTAAAACCCTTTGCAGACAGCATTTTTCATGTAGCAGGTTTATATATAACCTATATTGTTGGAAATATTTTAATTATTTTTCTTGTTACACTTTGAGAGATACGTGTAGATATCATTAGCAAAACACCATTCCTTATACCAGAAACAGGAGTCCTACTTAGTAAATGTTTTGCATTAGGATAATTATTATAGAATAATTCTCTAGAATAAACACCCAGAAGGAGATGTCCCCTAGGTTCTTTGTTCTAATTTAGGTTTTTAGCCTTTACCTTACTAGCAACTCTCATTTTAGGAGAGTGCTTCTATCCTAGGCACCTAATAGATGCTTCATACCGTTGAATGCAAATTAGATGCTTTTCACTCTATATGCTTCTTTCAATGTCAGAGCATTTGTAGCCCAAGCACTTGTTAAATTCTATGTAGTCCACTGTTCTCCTCGCCATACTCTAACCCCCACTGCTTATCAAGGAAATACAAAGTAAAAGTGTTTCCCCAGAATTTTGCCTCACATTTGACCTCTACACACTCTGTATCTAAAATAATCCCAACTGTTAGAGTGACTTTTAAGAACTGCACTTAAGGGTCTTGGTCTTAACACGGAAATCATAAACTGCTGGCTCGGAGCCCCTTTTACAGTTACTGGACTCCCACCTGATTTCACATGCCAACTTGGTCATATACGGAATCCCATAAAGATTTAGGTCTACTCCTGGACTTTACATTCTATATTTAACATTCTGTCCCACTGAAACCTCTCAAATTCATTGCTTTAGGCAGGAAATTCTATGTGGGTGGAATAAGAGACATAGGATGACTGGGAGAGTGGCCAACTTCCACTATCCATGGAATCATTTTCTTTAAAGTCTGGTTTGAAAAACCAAGCAGTTTAATAATACTGTACTAATCACTGGTCTGTATACTCAGGTTCCACACTGAGTAATTCCTGACTCTTTTTAATACCTGGTGAGGCCAATCCTCCTTCCTTAGTGCTCCTCGGTGTTACAGCTTTCCCTGCTTTGACCCTTTCAGCCTCTCTGGTTCTCTCCCTCCTCTTCCCATCCCCCAGATTAACTCTAGACCAAACCAAAACTAAACTATTCAACTTCTTATTGGTATTGTGTTAATTTTATAAATTGACTTGGACAGAAATGACAGTTTTTTGATACTGAGTCCTCTAAGAGCATAGTAAGTCTTTTCATTTATTCAAATCTTGTGTTATTCTATAGTATTTAAATTTTTTTTCACATAGATGTTGCACTTATTAATTTATCCCTTCTTTGTCTGCTAGCACAACTTAAGATTTTTTCTACTACATCCTGTAACTTGCTTTTGTAGATATGGAAATTATTTATTTCCATACATAAATTTCATACCTTACTCGTCACTGAATTGTAATATTGATAGCAGTTTCAATTTTTTATCTTCCTGGAGTCACCAAGAATGATAATATCAGCTCAATCTTCCCTACTTTTGAGCCTCTTATTCTATAGCTTTTCTAATCATTCTGGCTGGTTTTTCCCATATAGTACAATAATAGTGATAGTGAAAGTGCTGTCTTATGCCTCATCTAACAAGAACGGCTCATTAAAAATCATGTTGGAGGGCGCCTGGGTGGCTCAGTCGTTAAGCGTCTGCCTTCGGCTCAGGTCATGATCCCAGAGTCCTGGGATCGAGTCCCACATCGGGCTCCCTGCTCAGTGGGGAGCCTGCTTCTCCCTCTCCCACTCCCCCTGCTTGTGTTCCTGCTCTCGCTGTCTCTCTCTCTGTCAAATAAATAAATAAAATCTTAAAAAAAAAATAAATAAAAATCATGTTGGATTTGGTGACAAAGCGGACACATTTTAAGTTGTGAGTATCTACCTGTTCTTATATCATGTTTTGTTTTGTTTTTTTTTTAAATCAAGAACGGCTATTGAATTGTATCAAATACCTTGTCAATATCTACGGCTTTGACCTGATTTTTCTCTTCAAATCTATTAATATGATTACTGTGTGATTAGATTAACTGAAACTGAATTTCCTTGCATTATTATTGGGATAAATTCAGGTTGATTTTTTAGTATTTGTCCTGTAATGAGCTGTTAGATTATGTTTCTTAACATCCTACTTATGACTTCTAATGATAATATTCATGAATGAGACTGGCCAGTTGATTTTCCACTTTGTGTAATCCTTGTCAGGCTTGGCCTCAGGGTTAAGCTAATTCATTAAAAAAAAAAAAATTCATACCATATCCTTTTTCTTTGCTCTGGGAAGGTTTCAAGCATTGGATTTACTAAAGCTTTAGTAGAACCCTCTCTATGAAACCATCTGAGCTTTGTGATTTTTACAATTTGGTCCATTTTTTTAAAAAATGGGCTTCATTTTTCTACCCAGCTTTATCAAGGTATAATCAACATATAACATTGTGTAAGTTTAAGGTGTATAATGTGATAATTTGCTTTATGTATAGACTGCAAAATGACTGCCACAATAAGATTAGTAAACCCATCTATTACCTAACATAGTTATCTTTTTTTGGGTCAATCTGGTGTGAATTTTTTATAAAATTTCTCTATTTTTAAAAATAGAAATCAGTCTGTTAAAACACTCCCTTTCTAGAAGTTCTAGTGTTAGATTTGATACATTACATAAATTAGAAAATCAGTTTCAGTATTATCTACTTTCATCTAACAAAAGATGGTATATATAACTTTTGTTATAAATACATAATCATAAAGTCCTTTGCTTAAAAAATGTTAGTGACTTCCTATGAACTATGCGATAAAAGCTAACTCCTTCACTTAACATGCCCCCCCGCCCCCCGTGATCCCACCTCAGTCTCCCTCCACCACTACCCCTGTTAACACTCTTGGTGGACTCAGTAACTCCAGAGCTGATCCATCTCTCCCCTGCCGTTGTCCTTCACAACCTCACCTCCAACATGCCCCTACCACCCACTCTCAGAAACATGCCCTGGGCTTAATCATTACATAACATCAGATGTGAGGTCTTAGTAGTGGTTCGATAATTGATAATCCTATATCATTTACTGAAGGTGTGAGAATAAAAGAATCAAGAATGTTCCCAACATTTCTGACTTAAGCATCTAGTAGAATGGAGTTATGGTTTACTGAGGTGGGGAAAACTATGAGAGGAGCAGGTAGGGTTGGGAGAATCACATACTAGGATTTGGGTAAGTTTGAGATACCCATAAGACATTTAAGTGGAAATGGATAGTAAGCAGAGAAATGCATGAGTCTGGACTAGTGAAAGAAATTTAGGAAACTTCAGTGCATGGAACTTAAGGCCATGGGACTCAATGAAATCATCCAAAGGAGTGAGCCTTTTTCAGAGGAGCAGAATTACACCAAGGTTTAGATACATGGAAGAAGAGCACCCAACAAATGACTGAGAAGCAATGGCTAGTGAGCAATGAGGAAAACCAGAAGTGTGTGGTCTCATGAAAGCCAAGTACAGAAGAAAAGAACAGTAAACTATGTTAAAGGCTGTTGAGAGTTTGAATCAGAGGCGGGCTGAGAACCAACTATTAGATCTGGCAACGCAGACGTGATGATTAGACTTAACAAGAGTAATTTCAGCAGCATGCTGGGGATAAAAGTTTATTTGGAGGGGGTTCAAAGGAGATTGTGAGAAAAGGCAGTGTTGACAGCAAGTCTAGACAGTTCGTTGGAGAAGTTCTATTATAAAGAAGAACTGAAAAATGTGGCAGAATTTGGGAGGGGGATAAAAGGTCAAAGGAGAGTTTCCTCAAGATGAAAGAAAATACAGCATGTTCAAATAATGATGGTTATGATGCAATAAAGAGAGAAAATTGATTAGGTAAAAGAGAGGGGTAAACTGCAAGTATGAAGTCCTTGAGAAATTGGCTTTTATCAGTCCACTGAAAAAATACTGAGTCCTCACTACATGCCAAGCCCAAATCTAGGCACTTGGGATGCAACAGGGCAGAAAGAAGCAAGGACTATTCACCCACTGCAATGGCAGGAAAGGGTAGTAGGTGGAGGAACAGGTGCAAGCAGTTCAATAGGTTTGGCTGTGAAAGGATATACCTTTGGATTGCCGCCCCCCTCCCCCGCCCCACCCAGTGCAGTAAATATCAAAGACAGTAAATATCTGAGAGTAAAGCAGAAAACACGGTGTTTGGAGATTTGAGAAGAAGGCGTGAAATATAATTTGGTAGAGTGGAAGAATGAATTGATGAGCTAATACGGTAGGATTGCTGCCACTTTAGGTTTGAGGTCAGGCATTTATAATACAATTAGCTAATATAACCTAGTATTTTTCTCTAGCCTTGTTTAGCTAGCCAGGCTTTAGCGCAGAGCAGGTATAGAGCTGCATTAAATGGAGGGAGGGATTTCTCTAGGAAGCTGGCAGAAGGGGAGAGGGGCCAGCAGGGTTGAAAGTGTGTGCAAAGAAGTGAATGTAACTGTGGGCCATGTAATCTAAGCTGGGGAAGGATGACTGATGACAGGAAGAGGGTAGGGTCAGTGGAACAGAATTTCTCATGGGGGTCCAATAATTTTTTTTTTTTTTAAGATTTTATTTATTTATTTGAGAGAGCGAGAATGAGAGAGAGAGAGAGCATATGAGAGGGAGGAGGGTCAGAGGGAGAAGCAGACTCCCCGCTGAGCAGGAAGCCCGATGCGGGACTCGATCCCGGGACTCCAGGATCACGACCCGAGCCGAAGGCAGTTGCTTAACCAACTGAGCCACCCAGGTGCCCCAAGGGGGTCCAATAATTTTTGAAATGAGATTCAAGAAAGGAAGGAAGGAAGGGAGGAAAGAAGGATGGAAGGAAAAAATGGGACTCCAGAGGGATCAAGCTGGAAAGACAGTAAATGAAATTATCCTTGACTCTTCTTTTTCTTACAACTTCAGCAAACTCTGTAGGATCCACTTTTTAAAAAATTTTTATTGTATTATGTTATGTTAGTCACCATACATTACATCATTAGTTTTTGAGGTAGTGTTCCATGATTCATTGTTTGCCTATAACACCCAGTGCTCCATGCAATATGTACCCTCCTTAATACCCATCACCGGGCTAACCCATCCTCC
Source organism: Halichoerus grypus (assembly GCF_964656455.1). NCBI lineage: Eukaryota > Metazoa > Chordata > Mammalia > Carnivora > Phocidae > Halichoerus > Halichoerus grypus. The sequence goes on along the minus strand of NC_135720.1, from coordinate 26,210,724 downwards.
CATCCCCTTCCCCTCTAAAATCCTCAGTTTGTTTTTCAGAGCCCATAGTCTCTCATGGTTTGCCTCCCGCTCTGATTCCCCCCCTTCATTTTTCCCTTCCTACTATCTTCTTTTTAATGTATTATTTGTTTCAGAGGTACAGGTCTGTGATTCATCAGTCTTACACAATTCACAGCGCTCACCATAGCATATACCCTCCCCAATGTCCATCACCTAGCTACCCCATCCCTCCCAACCCCCCACCACTCCAGCAACCCTCAGTTTGCTTCCTGAGATTAAGAGTCTCTTATGGTTTGTCTCCCTCTCTGGTTTCATCTTATTTCATTTTTTTTTCTCCCTTCCCCTATGATCCTCTGTCTTGTTTCTCAAATTCCTCGTATTATAGTTGTCTTTCTCTGATTGACTTATCTCATTTAGCATAATACTCTCTAGTTCCATCTACGCTGTTGCAAATGGCAAGATTTCACGTTTTATTTGATGGCTGCATAATATTCCAGTGTGTGTGTGTGTGTACATACACCACATCTTCTTTATCCATTTATCTGTCGATGGACATCTAGGCTCTTTCCATAGTTTGGCTATTGTGGACATTGCTGCTATAAACATTGGGGTGCACATACCCCTTCGGATCACTACATTTGTATCTTTGGAGTAAATACCCAGTAGTGCAATTGCCGGGTCATAGGATAGCTCCATTTTCCACTTTTTGAGAAACCTCCATACTGTTTTCCAGAGTGGCTGCACCAGCTTGCATTCCCACCAACAGTGTAGGAGGGTTCCCCTTTCTCCACATCCTTGCCAACATCTGTCGTTTCCTGACTTGTTAATTTTAGCCATTCTGACTGGTGTGAGGTGGTATCTCATTGAGGTTTTGATTTGGATTTCCCTGATGAGGGGTGATGTTGAGCAACTTTTCATGTTGGTCATCTGGATGTCTTCTTTGCAGAAATATCTGTTCGTCTTCTGCCCGTTTCTCAACTGGATTAGTTGTTCTTTGGGTGTTGAGTTTGCTAAGTTCTTTATAGATTTTGGATACTAGCCCTTTATCTAATATGTCATTTGCAAGTATCTTCTCCCATTCTGTCGGTTGTCTTTTGGTTTTGTTGACTGTTTCTTTTGCTGTGCAAAAGCTTTTTATCTTGATGAAGTCCCAATAGTTCATTTTGCCCTTGCTTCCCTTCCCTTTGGCAATGTTTCTAGGAAGAAGTTGCTGTGGCTGAGGTTGGAGGAGTTGCTGCCTGTGTTCTCCTCTAGGGTTTTGATGGACTCCTGTCTCACATTTAGGTCTTTCATCCATTTTGAGTCTATTTTTCGTGTGTGGTGTAAGGAAATGGTCCAGTTTCATTCTTCTGCATGTGGCTGTCCAATTTTCCCAACACCATTTGTTGAAGAGACTGTCTTTTCTCCATTGGACATTCTTTCCTGCTTTGTCAAAGATGAGTTGACCATAGAGTTGAGGGTCCATTTCTGGACTCTGTATTCTGTTCCATTGATCTATGTGTCTGTTTTTGTGCCAGTACCATACTGTCTTGATGATGACAGCTTTGTAATAAAGCTTGAAGTCCGGAATTGTGATGCCACCAGCTTTGCTTTTCATTTTCAACATTCCTCTGGCTATTCGGGGTCTTTTCTGGCTCCATACAGATTTTAGGATTATTTGTTCCATTTCTCTGAGAAGAGTTGATGGTATTTTGATAGGGACTGCATTAAATGTGTAGATTGCTCTAGGTAGCATTGACATTTTCACAATATTTGTTCTTCCAATCCATGAGCATGGAACGTTTTTCCATTTCTTTGTGTCTTCCTCCATTTCTCTCATGAGTATTCTATAGTTTTCTGAGTACAGATTCTTTGCCTCTTTGGTTAGATTTATTCCTAGGTATCTTATGGTTTTGGGTGCAATTGTAAATGGGATCGACTCCTTAATTTCTCTTTCTTCTGTCTTGTTGTTGGGGTATATAAATGCCACTGATTTCTGTGCATTGATTTTATATCCTGCCACTTTACTGAATTCCTGTGTGAGTTCTAGCAGTTTCGGGGTGGAGTCTTTTGGGTTTTCCACATAAAGTATCATATCATCTGCAAAGAGTGAGAGTTTGACTTCTTCTTTGCCGATTCAGATGCCTTTTATTTCTTTTTGTTGTCTGATTGCTGTGGCTACGACTTCTGATACTATGTTGAATAGCAGTGGTGATAGTGGACATCCCTGCCGTGTTCCTGACCTTAGGGGGAAAGCTCTCAGTTTTTCCCCACTGAGAATGATATTCGCTGTGGGTTTTTCATAGATGGGTTTTATGATATTGAGGTATGTACCCTCTATCCCTACACTCTGAAGAGTTTTAATCAAGAAAGGATGCTGTACTTTGTCAAATGCTTTTTTTGCATCTACTGAAAGGATCATATGGTTCTTGTTCTTTCTTTTATTAAGGTATTGTATCACACTGATTGATTTGCAGATGTTGAACCAACCCTGCAGCCCAGGAATAAATCCCACTTGGTCGCGGTGAATAATCCTTTTAATGTACTGTTGGACTGTTGGATCCATTTTTAAAAATAAAGCTAGAATTGGGGTACCTGGGTGGCTCAGAGGGTTAAGCGTCTGCCTTTGGCTCAAGTCATGATCTCAGGGTCCTGGGATCCAGTCCCCAGTCAGGCTTCCTGCTCAGTGGGGAGTCTGCTTCTCCCTCTCCCTCTGCCTCTCCCCGTTTGTGCTCTGTCTCTCTCTCTCTGTCTCAAATGAATAAATAAAATCTTTAAAAATAAATAAATAAAATAAAGCTAGAATCTCTATCACTGCCACCCTGGTCCCAGCCCACATCATCTGTATCTTTGCCAGGATTACTGCAATGGCCTAGGGACTTGTCACTCTACTTCCATCTTCAACTTTCCACGGTCCTGTCTCCATCCAGTGGCCATGTTGCATTAAATAGTAAATCAGATCATGCTACTCTCCACTTCAGTTCCTCCAGGGCCTCCACCTCTCACCCAGGAGCAACAAATCCAAAGTCCTCACCATGCCCAATCCGGTGGTTCTGGCTATTTCCCCCACAGGATAACCATACTACTGTCTCCAGGCCTTTGCACTTACTAGCTCTTCTTCCCAGAAAGCTCTTCCCAAAGACAGTCACATGCAGTGTTCCTACTCTTCATTCTGAGGTCTGCTCTAATGACACGCTCAGAGAGCCCTTCTTGAACACTCAATCTAAAAATAGCAGCCCTGTCACTCTAAAACCCTCCTTACTACTGTTTCATTTTTCTTTATAACATGTATCACCACTTTGTGTTATATTTATCTGTTTACTCTTGTTTTCCCTCTGATAAAAGGGACTTTGTCTTTTTCACTTGGTGGGTCTGCAGAACCTATGATGATGCTTGGTTTGTTGGAGATGCTGCATAAATATCTGTTGAGTCGATGAATGAATGAGCAGACTTTCAAAAAGATCTGAGAGAGTAATCTTACTCCACTCCCCACTTTCTAGATATGGAAATGAGTTGCCTGGAAGGCCCAAGTGATACATCCAAAGAAACCCAACAAGTGGCAGAGCTAAGACATGAAATGCGTCTCCTAACTCCCAGGATGCCACCCGCTCTGAATTTCATCACTTAGATTCTCCTTTTCTCACCACTGACACAGCCATTCTTTTGGTCTAGTCCTTGGTATGTCTTGCCCATTGCAACAGCCTTGTGACTCTCCTTCTTACATATCTTACCCTCTCCCCAGCCCTCCCCCACTTCCTGAATGCCCAAGTGAGAAGAATTTCACTTTCACATGTTACTATATGATAAACACTTATTGTAGCAGGTAATATGTAAAACCCTTTTTATTCTGGCTAGTTCTCCCTACCAGAGAGCTGTAATTTCCTTGAGGCACATACAGATACCTTATTATCCATTGCATTTTGCAATATCTGGGTATATGGCATAAATTCTTAAGAAACATTTATTGTACCGGCTACTCTACTTCATGGAATGTTCTCCAAGATTTGCTGCCTGGCTCATTCTTTTAATCCCAATCACCTCTTTGCTCAGGAAGGCCTGCCCTTTTAATTTAAAATGGCAACCTCCCCTCTCTCTCATTCTGCTTTATTTTCCTCCAGAGTGCATATCACTTTCTAATATAGCATCACTGCTTATTTATTCATGTCTCACTGTCAGATCAACCACTATCAAGGGCAAGGATTTCTTCTGTTTGCTTCATTGTTACGTCTTCAGCACCCAAAATAGTTCCTGGCACACGGGACCTGCATAATAAATACTTAACTTGAAAATGAATTTACAAGTCTGTGCTTAAAGTAGTTCTGTTTAGGAACACATTGAGGAGGGATAATGGAATACGTCCAAATGACTACCAATGATGGCCGCACTGTATGGAGACATCAGTGCATCACCATGATACGGTGAGCAGTGAGGGGAGGGTCACAGAGATTTTTAATAAAGACTCCTGATTCAGGGTATGTACTTAGTAATTGTTCTGGAAATAACTGTTGAAGAATGAGCCAGCTACGTAGCCCGTCATGCACTAAGCACTGTGTGGGGTGCACACAAATGAATCCTCCTTGACTGGAAGATACTTTAGCACTAGGTGGGGTGAAGGACCCATAGGAAGTGGTAGAAAACGCACAATGACCGATAAAAGTTAATTTCCACACCAATTTCAGGGCTTTTGTCACTGAAAGCAGTACTAGGTCTTGTTGACTTACATGTAGTTAATTAAAAAAAAAGAAAAAAGCATATGGTCTGGTGGAGAACACTGTAATTAATCCAATAGCTATGAATAAACAAAAAGATGGAGAATGTGCTCCAATACCATCAAATGGGATGTGCAACAGTGAGAGGCAAGTCATTTTTTTGATGCTCCATGGAACCAAGAAATTACAGAAGTGAATGCAACACTGAATGATGTAGCCTAACTGAGAAAGAGATGGGAGGGCGGGAGGGAAGGAAGGAAGTTAGTTCGTTAACATGACGGAATAGTTTGTTAGTTGATGTTTAATTAAGATATAATCATCCATAGTTAATACATTATATAATTTGATATTTATTTTATTCTGAAAAAATTTCTTACACTGAGAAGACATTCAGGCCTGATAATTGAAAAAATTTTGAACATACTTCAACTTGGTTCTATATATTTAAGAAAAAAAAGTTCCCTTTAAATATCACTAACAGTATATTCTAAGGATTTCAAAAACAGTTTTACCCAAGGACATACGGCAGTAAAGGAAGGTAAGATTTGAAAGCAGCTCTGTGCTTTTATGAGGGTCCAAATATAGGAAGGCCATGAGTCCAGACATTGCGATTGAGCCTGTAACCCAGAGGGGGTTTTCAGGGAGCCCCTGAAACAGTTCACGCTCCCAGCACACACACCAGCAAAGGCTCTTCCACTACTCCTAAGCCTCCATTTTACAGAACCATTTGGCCCCAAGAAGAGATCTAAGGTTCCACAACCAACTCTGGTTTCTGCTCTAGTGAATCCCAGTGCTACCAAGTCACACTACAGTACTTCATGTGTTTAATAGGATATGTCATATGTCATGTCCCATCATATAAAGGATGACATTTATGTATATATTCTTTTCCATATCATTATTATCTGCTGACTCATTTTCAATGTGACAGGAGCCTTGTCTTCTCAGGGATAAGGATTTTTTATTTTCTCCACACATTTGGGAGAGGGCTACTTGGAGGGGCCCAGTGCAATGCGCAGAGGGATAGAAACTAGTCCACAGAGAAAAGACTTCCCTCAGATGGGAGCATCATGGTAAGTAAACAGCTATCTGAGAATTTAGAAACTACAATTCCACTTTCCAGAAGGCCTTTGGATGTTGTCTCAGTAATGTCAATTTGCCACCAGGGGACTCTATACTCTTATACTCAAAACTTACACAATCACGCTGCAGCCAAACCACCTCTGTCTAATAACTGGGTCCCATTATAAACTCAATTTTCCTCCTCTTAGCATCATTAGAAGTTGAAGTGTATCTGGATAAAAAAAGACAAATCTCATGGGTGGGGAATTTGGGGAGATGCCAGTCAAAAAGGGTACAAGCCTTCAGGTAAAAGTTGAATAAGGTCTGGGAATCTAATGCACAGCATGGTGACTACAATTAACACTATTGTGTTGTGTACTTAAAATCTGCTAAGAGAGTAAAATTTAAGCATTTTCACCACATGCAAAAGAAAGGTAACTAAGTGAGGTGATAGATGTGTTAATCATATATGTATGTCAGGGACGCCTGGGTGGCTCAGTCGGTTAAGCATCTGCCTTTGGCTCAGGTCATGATCCCAGGGTCCTGGGCTCCCTGCTCAGTGAGGACTCTGCTTCTCCCTCTCCCTCTGCCCCTCCCTCCGCCACTTGTGCTCTCTTGTTCACGCTCTCTCTCTCAAATAAATAAATAAAATCTTTAAAAAAATCATATACATATGTCATATCATCACACTTTAAATATATACAATTTTATTTGTCAATTATAATTTCAATAAGGCTGAAAAAAATTTTAAAATAAGAAGAGAACAAAATCCTCACTACATAATTCATCTTCTAATTTCTATTTTCCTTACTCATGTCAATGAGAAAAAAATAAAGGTTTTAAAATTAAAAACCAGATCAATTTTGAAGTAGCTGCTCTTCCTATTACTGTAAGAGAACTTCTTTGTGTATTTTGAGTCCCAAGGACTCACTAATGTGTGAAAGTATTTTTAAAGAAACAGGAAAAAACATTCTCAACAAACAAAAAAAGCACCTGGGGTCCCATCTTCATCAGAAGACTAAAACATTATGGTAGTAATCTCCCATTTTTGATTAACTGTTAACACTTCCACCCTTTTCTCTGATGTTATTTATTTGAGGATGGACAACAAATTTTGAATAATGTTCTCTAAACAATAGCACATTTATATATTGACCTAATTCTGCTGACATTTCTTAGATTAATTAAAAATGGTTTCTAACCCAAAACATGTCCATCAAACTTTAAGTCAATAGTACTAGATAAAATGAAAAAAAAAAAAACCATGTAAGTTAAAATCTCCCTACATTTTTATCCTTTCATAGGCATCTATTCCTGAGAAAATATATTTGTCTTAAGTACTTTGCATCCTAAAAGATGGCATGAGAAAAAGAACTGCACATATGAAACAGTATCTCTACAGTGAATTGACCAGTGCTGTAATATTAAAGTGCTGCCTCTGTTCAATTTTTCTGAAAAACACTGACCACTTGGTGAAACAGTGGCATTTGCCTATTTTACTTAGAGCTCTTTTTTTTTTTTTTTTGGAATTTGACTGGGTTCTTGGTCATACGAAAAAACCAAAACAACAAAGGTAAGACTTTCATTTTTTCTATCCAAAAGAGAATATTCAAAATGCACTAATATACTGATTGTGACCCTCTAATGAATTCCTTGAATCCTGATCTTACCTTTTTAAACATATTTTAGACTAATTCTAGACTTGCAGAAAAGTTGCAATGGTAACACTGAGAATTCCTTGTGAACCCTTTACCTAGCTTCTCATAATGTTGACGAGTTATGTAATCATGGCACCTTTGTCAAAACTAAGAAATTAATTTGGGATAACATTATTAACTGAAACCAGATTTTATTCTGATTTCACCAGTTTTTCAACTTATGTCCTTTTTCTGTTCTGGGACCCAATTCAGGATCCCATGTTGAACTGGGAAGCCTTACCTTTTGATCTGTTTCTTCATCTTCATCTTGATAATCATCGCAGAGTGGGCTGGCATTGGCTGCAAAGGTGGGCCCCTGGGAGTAGTACTGAGAACTTCGGTAGCCATCCCGCCTCAGTTTGTCACATTCTACAGAGGATACAGGCCAGGGAGGGGAGAAAGGGCATTAAAAACCAGGATTTGTTTACTTCTCTTTCTTTACCTTTTCTAGTAATATTTGCCTAGATATAAGATTTCAAAGAAATACTATTAATAATGAAAATGATGATAAAAACAACTAAGAGGGGCGCCTGGGTGGCTTAGTCAGTTTAAGCATCCAACTCTTGATTTTGGCTCAGGTCATGATCTTAGGGTGGTGAGACAGAGCCCCGCATTGGGCTCCATGCTCAGCATGAAGTCGGCTTGAGATTCTTTCTCTTCCTCTCCCTCTGCTCCTCCCTCACTTGCACGCTCTCTAACATACATATATACATACATACATACATACATACATAAACAGAATCTTAAAAAAGAAAAAAAACAAAGAATTACTAAAACACTGATTACACATTATATACCCTGTTCATCTATTTTAACGGGATTTCCTTTAGACTTCACAACAGCCCTCTGAGTCAGGTTTAAGGTAATTAAATTATTTGCTCAGTAATGTTATGCAGATAAGTAATGGACTCAGAATTTAAACCCAGGGTCTTAATTAGTATAATTTTTGATATACAGCAAATATATAACTCCTCATCAAAAAATACAAGCAATTCTCATGCTATGCTTCTTTCCTAGACTCATCAGCTGGAAGTGACATAAGAAATCATGGATAACAATGCCCTCATTTTATTTTTAGTTCTCAACTTAACTTTGATGCCAAACAGGCTATAATCATTGAGTGGAATTTAATGAGGCCAGGTGGCAGTCTGAGACGTCTGCCAGTCTACATAGAAATGCCTGGCACCAGAGGGTGGAAGGAAACTAGGAGGAGGGTGCTTGCTTCACAGAGGGCCTGGGGCCACTGGCTGCTTAGAGACTAGTGACTCTCTTCAAGGAGGAACCATTGTGCTAATTACTCGGATCAGTGGGGGCAAGTGCAGCAAGAAAAGTATTGATGGCTTTTTAAAGCCCCAGGAGATTTCCTATTACCCAGACAGCACCTTAGAGAAGCATTTGCCTTGCAAAAGCGTTCACTCACCACAGGGTACCTTTAAATGTCCAGCTTGCTAAAGGAGTATGAAATGTGTTTGGTTTTGGAAGAGTTTACTCTTTGCCCAGCTTGAAAAAACCATGCACCTAATGGCACAGAACTAAAGTAGGGCATCTTCAGAGTGCCTTTGTAACACTAGGATCTATGAATCTCCCTCAGAGAGGAGATGAACAGTCGCTTAAGTGAAAGGATAAAAATTCTCCAACTGGGGGAAAAAAGTCCTTACTCTCCTTTGCTACCTTCACAGTGGGAGTGAGTAGAGAGTTTCCGATCCAGAACTGCAAATCAGATTTTTAAAAACCACAGGAAATAGTCATGAGAAGCTTTCAGAATGCCAAACTAACTTTAAAAAATGCATTGCATAATCACAAGACAGCTAATTACTATTACTTCAGTTACTTAGGGGCTAACTAATTTGTGGGCTCGTCTGTCAACCACTCTTAATATTGCGTAAAATGGAAAGACTTTTTTTTTTAATTCTGAAATTTCCAGAACACAGCTTATTTTTTAATGAGGATTTACTCATAATAATATAACCCTTTCCAGTGAGAAATATCTTCCCATTTCTCCAATATTTATGATTTCTCTAAAAAATTTAAATAAAACAGAATTATACTGTCCTACAGAGAGAACATTACATAAAGCATGATTAGTAGTTTTCAGTGTTATGTGAAAAGTTTTGGGATTCTGTAAATATTTGATTTTATTTTAATTACCTTAAAGTTAGGTTGAAAAAAATACTCACTTTACATTTCATTAAATGTAATTTGGTGTTGCAAATTAACTTTTCTGTGGTCCTATGAACTATAGTCTCCTAAGGACTCAGGGTGAATCCTGTATAACAAACCAATAAAAACTGTTACCACTTTAAAAGGAACATACCTCAACATAATATAGGCCATATGTGAAAAACCCACAGTTAACATCATACTCAATGGTGAAAAACTGACAGTTTTTCCTCTAAGGTCAGGAACAAGACAAGAATGTCCACTTTTATTCAACATAGTACTGGAAGTCCTTGCCACAGCAATCAGACAAGAAAAAGAAATAAAAAGCATCCAAAATGGTAAAGAAGAAGTAAAACTTGCCCTGTTTGCAGAAAATATGGTACTATATATAGAAAGCCCTAAATTCTACACCAAAAAACTACTAGAACTGATAAATGAATTAAGTCACAGGATACAAAATTAATAATCAGAAATCTGTTACAACATTCTATACACTAATGAGGAAGGAGCAGAAAAAGAAATTAAGAAAACAATCCCATTTACAGTGCACCAAAAAAGAATAAAATACCTAGGAATAAACTTAATCAAGTTCATGAAAGACCTGTACTCTGAAAACAATAAAACACTGATGAGAGAGTGAAGAGGACACAAACAAATGGAAAGATATTCCATGCTCATGAATTGGGAGAACCAATATTGTTAAAAAAAAAAAAAAAAAAAAAGTCTGTACTACCCAAAGCAACCTACAGATTTAATTCATTCCCTTTCAAAATACCAATAGCATTTTTCACAGAACAAATAATCCTAAAATTTGCATGGAACTACAAAAGACCCCAAAGAGCCAAAGCAATCTTGAAAAAGAAGAACAAAACTGGAAGTATCACAATCCCAGATTTCAAGATACACGACAAAGCTATAGTAATCAAAACAGTATGGTACTGGCACAAAAGTAGACATACAGATCAATGGAACAGGATAGACAGCACAGAAATAAACCCATACTTTTATGGTCAGTTAATCCTTGACAAAGGAGGCAAGAATATACAATGGGAAAAAGACAGTCTCTTTAACAAATGGTGCTGGGAAAACTGGACAGCTACGTGCAAAAGAATGAAACAGGACCACTTTCTTACACCACACGCAAAAATAAATTCAAAATGGATTAAAGACCTAACTGTGAGACCTGAAATCATAAAATTCCTAGAAGAAAACTTCGGCAGCAATTTCTTTGACATTGGCCATAAAAACATTTTTCTAGGTATGTCTCCTCTGGCAAGGGAAAAAATGCAAAATTAAACTTTTGGGAGTACATCAAAATAAAAAGCTTTTGCACAGTGAAGGAAACCATCAACGAAACAAAAAGGCAACCTACTGAATGGGAGATGTTTGTAAATGATATGACTGGTAAGTGGTTAATATCCAAAATACATAAAGAACTTATACAATTCAACAGAAACCCCCAAATATTATCCAATTAAAAATGGGCAGAGGAGGGGCGCCTGGGTGGCTCAGTTGGTTAAGCGACTGCCTTCGGCTCAGGTCATGATCCTGGAGTCCCGGGATCGAGTCCCACATCGGGCTCCCTGCTCAGCAGAGAGTCTGCTTCTGACCCTACCACTCTCATGTTCTCTCTCTCATTCTCTCTCTCTCTCGCTCTCAAATAAATAAATAAAATCTTAAAAAAAAAAAAAAAATGGGCAGAGGACACATACAGACATTTTTCCAAAGAAGACATAGATGGACAGACACACAGAAAGATGCTCAACATCACTCACCATCAAGGAAATGCAAATCAAAATTACAATGAGATATTACTTCACACCTGTCAGAATGGCTAAAATCAAAACTCAAGAAACAATGAGTGTTGGCAAGGACATGCAGAAAAAGGAACCTGCATGCACTGTTGGTGGGAATGCAAACTGCAAAATGCAAACTGGTGCAGCCACTGTAGAAAACAGCCCCTATACGTGGAATTTAAGAAACAAAACAAATGGGGGTGCCTTGGGTGGCTTAGTCATTAAGTGTCTGCCTTTGGCTCGGGTCATGATCCCGGGGTCCTGGGATCGAGCCCTACATCGGGCTCCCTGCCTGGCAGGAGGTCTGCTTCTCCCTCTCCCACTCCCCCTGCCGTGTTCCCTCTCTCGCTGTCTCTCTCTCTGTCAAATAAATAAATAAAATCTTTAAAAAAAATAAATAAAAGAAAGAAACAGTTGAACAAAGAATCAAAGGGAAAAACAAAAAAACAGACTTTAAAATATAGAGAACAAACTGGCAGTTGCCAGAGGGGAGATGGGTTGGGATGGGTAAAACAGATGAAGGAATTAAGAGTACATCTATTGTGATGAGCACTGAAGTAATGTACAGAGTTGCTGAATCATTATATTGTACACTTAAAACTAATGTAACACTGTATTTTAATTATACTTGAAATAAAAAATAAAAAATGAAATGCAGTCAGCCACACATTTCACACAAAAACAAAAACTGTTACCACTTGTAGCTACTTATAATTCATTGTTTTCAAATACTTGACAAACAAAACAAAATACAAAGTGAAGGCCCGTTTTATTTACTTTTTAATTTTTTTCAAATATTTTATTTTTAAGTAATCTCTATACCTAATGTAAGGATCGAACTCAACAAGCCCTAGATCAAGAGTTACACACACACTCTACCCACTGAGCCAGCCAGGCCCCTCAAGCCAAGGCCGTTTTAAACTAAGTCAAATTAGTCTTTATCCCTAACTAATTGACCCTATAAGAAGTATAAGTTTAAAATGACAACATTTTAAAATATTGAAAATCTTTTTACATACTGGGAGCAGTTACCATGTGAGGTTGTGTTTTGAAACGATTCCTTGCTAGAAAATAAGGAGGGGCTGCTGGGCTGGATCATCTCTAAAGGTGATATTAGTTCTGATGTTTTTGGCAATATTAAAAATAGCTAAAATGACTTGATACATGTTAAGTCTTAAAAGACCAAAATGTTGCAAATTATCCATAAAACTATGAAAAATCTGGCAATTATCAGTACTTCTACCATCACCTTTTGAGTCTAGTTTAAAAGACAATGCCTCTTTTTTCCACAATGAAGCTTGATCACAGGAATGTTTAAAATAGTACTATGTCCATGAAATAAGATGCTGGGTCTAAGGTGAAAAGTAGGCAGCATACATTTATGGTGGATGACCATTTTCTGAAATCTAGTACAGTCATCAAATTCCATTGTCTCTTATCTTATTCCACTCTAGGGAAAATCTAGGAAAATCTCTTGTCAAGTTCCAACAGCTCTCAGTTTCTAAAACCATGGCTTTGTTCATTAAACGGAGTTTGTCTGAAGAGTGAGATATAAGTAGGTGCAAGCCATCACGAATAAACAAAGACTTTTCCAACACTACACTGAGAGTAACTGCAAGGCAAAGCATAATTTAAAGCCAGTTATGGCAGCAGCTACAGGCTAGAAACGAGATACTCAGTGTAACAGAAGATCACATACTCCTCTTGCAACAGAAATTTGGAGTAAAACCGAGCTATTGTTCTCACAGTCCTGCTTGGATAAAGGTATCACTGTTCGTTGTGTCCTCTGGTTTCCCAACCACAAATTTCCTCCTCTTCCCTTTCATGTCAAACTATTTTCTTTAGCACAAGAACAGTGGGCAAACATTCCTTGGTAGACCAAAATTTTAAATATAGAAGAAAAAAAAACAATGTCATACCGCTGGATGGTGATCTAACCATCTTCTGAATTTAAACTTGCTTGGCCTCCAAACCTTCATGCATTTGGCTATTCGTTAGGCTTTTCATGTTAATATGTTAGACATGTTAAGAGAGTCTACTCCAAGATGCTTTAAAGAGTTATTTTCAAAATAATTTTCTCTGCTGGAAATCCTTGATAAATTTCCACTTTCCATGTTTTGCTTTTAAATTTACTGAATCAATCAAAATGAGCTAGAATACGTGGCAGTTACAAACAGTTCCAAAACCTCAGTGACTTAAGAAACAAGAGGAATCTTTGCCGCACATTCTCCTGGTACAAGCAGAACTAGCAGGGGCTCTGCCAGCCACAGTCCCTTGGGGACCAGAAAGAGGGAAGAACCTGTGCTAACTGCTCACATGGCAGCACAATGGGAATGTGGTGCCTCCCGAAACTTCTGCCAGAAATAACCCCTGGTTTCCTGAGTCCCATTTCTTTGGACAAAACAAGCCATATGACCATATCTAACTTCAGAGGGGACAAGAAAGGACAACCCTACCTCATGAGCAAGGGGGAAAATGCGACTATTCAAAACTGCTCCAATGACTCTTCCAAACGGAGAGCCAACACTGAATTGAAGACTTTCCAGATCCTTAGTACACTTATTTAATGTATACTTCCAATCCTTCTTGAATGAGGTTGAGAGGCTTTTGATGTGGAATTTGCAAGGGCAATGAAAAGCTACTCTCTGTGTTGTTGGAACAGGGAGTTAACCATTGGGAAGGACTCCACACGGAGGAGCAGTTGAGTGTCTGGAATCAAGATGGACCCAGCCCCACTTTCTACCTGTGAGGTCTAGGGGACAACATTTTAACCTGTTGGAAATTCAGATTCCACCTCTGTTAAGGCTGGGACATTACTCCATATGGGAAGCTGTCAGGAGACAAATATTTCAACAAGTATTTCTGAGTGCTCTGTTCTCTGAAGAACTGCATGACTCTGGGCTTCAGGGACTCATGTCTAAGGTCCTGAGTTACCCTCTGTGGTGGGAAAGGCAGGATGTGGTAACGGCTCTCAGCAGACAAAGCAGTCAGTGTTGCATAGGACCTGTGATGAGGGGCTCCGGACGAATACAGCACTGTTCCGACTGGCACTTCACACACACACGGAGTCATTTCCTCCTCACAATGACCCGGAGAGATGTGGACTGTGCTGTTCCACATTTTGCATACAAAAACTCTGAGAAACAAAAAGAAACTTGCTCCAAGTGACAGAGCCAACATCAGAATCCAGGCACTCTGGCCCCGGAACTGGCGATCTTTCCTGAAGTTAACAACTCACAGCCGACTACAGTGCTGTGGTGAGCAACTACCCCGCCTCCACTCCTCTTGGGACCACACTTAATGTATAAAAGAACACTAGCCTTTATCTAGCAAATCAATGCTTTTGGTTTGGGGGTTTAGTGCCCTTAAGATCTTTCCTAGAAAAGAGGTTAAACTAGCTCTATTACAGTTTTTTTTCCTCTACATTTACATTTTCATTAAAAAAATGAGTATGAAATGAAATAAGTCAGTAAATGTTTATCTTAAGGAATACTGATACTTAAGGTCTTTCGAAATTAAGATTAGGGAAAGTCTCTTTTCCTTAAGGGCAAAGCAGATCTATAGGTGAAAATACTATGTCTCTCACAGAAGTAATGAAAACATTAGCAGACGCAGCATTTTAAGATGGAAAAGAAAATCCTTTGATTCCCTTCTGGAATTTATTTTATAAATTCTTAAATTATATTAATTGTACACATTAACACAGCCTGTGTATTACCATCATCACTTCCCAAATCCTTACAGGTGATAGCGTAGGTCCTACTGACCTGTAACGGCAGCCACCATGTTTATGGGGAGCTCACCTCACTGTGCTCCTTCAGGACAGCTTAATCCAAATGCTGCCCACCTCTGAGGCTTACTTCAAACCCTATCTTCCACAAAGCCTTCCCTAGTCACTCCAGCCTTCCATGCTAGCCTGAATTTTTCAATACTGTTAAGCCATACTGCATATTCCTTAGAACCTCTGGCGTGCCTCACACAGTATAGAGGTTCAACTGATGTTCTTCAAGAAAGAATAGCAAAGAGAAGGAGTGGGAGGTAAGGTAGCATCTACTGGCAAAGAGGCAGAATCAGAGTTACAAAAAGTCCTTAGTTCCTAAGCCAATTCTTTCTCCTCGGTAACTCATGTATTATGACTCCAAGGCAAAGCATCCCCATCCCAGATTTAACCATTAATTCACAAATATTTATGAAGCATCTACCACCTGCCAAGTACTCTGATAGGCACAGAAGCTTCTACAGTGAACAGAACAAAAATTCCTGTCCTCGTGGAGCTTATGTTCTAATGAAAGCACAGACAACAAACAGAAAAAAAAAAAACAGTAAACTATGTAGTATGTTAGAAGGTCCTAAGTGCTAAGAGAAAAACAAAGCGAAGAAAGGAACAGGGAATGGCATTTGGAGCGGGCCTCACTGAGTGATATCTGAGCAAAGAAAGTAGGTTCCCATCACCCTGAGAAAGAGCTAGAGAAAAGTTTGGGGTGAGAATAGCAGGAGATACAGTTGGACAGGTAAAGGAGGGACCGACTACTTAGGGCCTTGAGGGTTGGAAGGACTCTGGCTTTCATCATGAAGCTGAGGGATAGCCTGTGGGGACTTGGAGCAGAGAAGTGACATGATCTCACTTGCATTTATCACCTTCTTCCTGCCTACCCACTTCCCTAAGATGCTAGGACTCAGCTGAAAACTACTCAGACACATAAATTCCAAATAAACCACAACAGGAGTTTGACTGTTACCTACAGGAGGAGAAAGCCAATCATTCAGTGATGCTAGTACAAGTTACATGGACATTTTTACCACCGCCTGGTATAACTCGCCAAGAAGGGAAGGAATGATAAAGAAAGAATCTGAAACAAGTGCTGCCGTAGTAAAAGCCAGAAGGATCAATTAAGAAGGTAATTTTGTCATTCTTCTGGTCCTATGGGTAGTGTTGGGTGTGTGCAGGTATGAACTGCTAGGAAAATTGTGAAACATTCAAATTAAAAGCACAATTCTGGCATTTCACAACAGCAGAGCATTCCAGATGCACCATATTTTACAATCTGAATGTGGTTTCTTTTTAACAGTATTAAATCTTTCATAATCCTCCTACTGTAATTCAAGGTCATTGAAATTGGGAGGACTCCACTTCCAAAATTAATTATAAAAATAATGGTCGTAAGGTGCTGCTTCAGTGAGAATGTCCTATGATGAACCATAGTCTAAAAAAGTCCTTTTTTCAGATCACTGATTTTTAAAGTCATTACCACTGACACTAAATAAATGAATTATTTTCTAAACTGAAAGCCCTTGGCCATCATTATTTGATTTGTGTTTCAAGTATTTCTGTAGGAACTGAAGGAGAACAGATCTTATCTGTGTCTTATGGATTATGAAACCCAGGTCTAAAGTTTCTGGAAGATCCAGGTTTTCAAACTTCTATCCCAGTTACTTATCCACCAGATTATCAACAACAGGGTAAAAGGCCAGTTCTATTATATATCTTTTTCCAGGAATAGAGCACTGAGAACACGTAAGACTATAAACATGTATGCTAAGAAAATCAATTCTAATCCAACAGCTGTATTGGGTATTATACAGCTAATTTAATTTGAACTTTCAAGTAAGTACATAGGAAAACTTTCCTGCACTTAAATATTACACTTTGTAAACATTACAGAATTTATTTTCTTAAGATAATTAAAACAAAATGCATTTTAAAACAGAAGGGATTTACCTTCTAGGTCATTAATTTATTGGGTTTGGCAACACTGAGAAAAAATCATTCCCATACTGTGGTCTGGATTCTGCCTTGCCAATCACGCATATTGGATGTTCCCAAAATACATTTGGATTTTCTTGCAAATTCTTCAAAACAGCTGAACTTCAATTTATTTAAACAGTTTTTAAGAATCAAAAATTGGAATAATTAAGAGATTATAGACGTTCAAACGTTTTTAAGTTCCTTGGTTATTTGTAGCCTACCAAGTGAGCTGAAAAGCTGTGTTAAATCTTAAAGACACCGTGAATTTAATCTAGATCTTGGATATTGATATGGATATTTTCCTAGATAATTTGATAGCAATTTTAAGTGACAGATTTCAAATAAACGTGCTCTTTGGTTTAGTATTAGACTAATGACTGGTTCTTTCCTCCCCTCCCCTCTTTAGAGTAAAACTGTTTATGTAGTTATACAGTAATACTTATAATGGCATAAAAGCATATTATTTATATATGAAGTAGTAAACTCAAATTTATCTTCCAACAAATGCATAGTTGGGCCCTAAGATCACTTCTTCGCCAATCATCACTTCAATGATACTTAGAATCCAAAGCACCATAAAACATAAAAGGATAAAGAATAAATATATGGCTTTAATGACTAAGCCCAAGCCCCTCTAAAGTTCTGAAAGCAAATGTCTCCTCTCTTAATGGTGCTTGTACATCAAAATGTTCCAGGTGCTAGAGAATTGGCTTAACTGGGTAAGAAAGAAAGAAGGCCAATCAGAAAGTATGCCAACTGTTACCCAAGTGTCAAGGAAAAGGGAGCTCCCCTGAAGGGAATGAGTTTCCATTTGCTTAAGTCACCTTCTGCTAACAGCCAGAGAGAAGAATAGCAGCAGTCCAGAGCTCAAACTCTGAGAGTGAACAGCTGTATGTTCAAATCCTAGCTTGCAATGAGCTAGTGGAGCTGAAGGACTACGTTCCAACTTTCAAGGGGCTTACAGCTTAGCTGACTGATAAACAAGCTCACATGACAATTGACAGAGCCATAGTTTTCCATAAGTTTTCCATAGAATCCCCTGGAGGGCTTCTTGAACCCATTGCTCGCCCGCTCCCAGAGTGTCTGATTCAGCAGGTCTGGGGTGGGGCCAGAGAACTTGCATTTCTAGTAAATTTCCAAGTGATGCTAATGCTGCTGGTCTGGGAGCCACAGTATGAGAAAAGAAGGAAATAGAATTAGGATGGGTTGACATTTCCTACATATTCCAAGTGAGAAGGCCCGAGGGAAAAAGAGGGTTGATCTCTCTTATTCTGTCACAAATGATCCACACTCACTAACAGAGTAACTTCAGAGGACAACAGGAAACAAAGGATGAAGAAGAATTTAGTTTATGGGTAGAGGTCAATGTAGAGGGGAGAAATGCTCTCTCTGGTACTACTTTGAATTCCTAAAGAATACTATTTTGTTGCAGAAAAAGCTTTAACTTTGCTACTGCGGAAATGCCTTGCCTGTCAAGCCTCCTTTAAAATGCTCAGGGAGTTCTTGCTTTTAACATCCCACTTAACATTCCACTTGAGCTCCAACTGAGGAGGAAGCTTCCTGATCCAGGCCAGCACCAGCTCTCCCCAGATTACTGTGGTAATCACCACCCAGTCTCCTGCTTCCACCCCGGCCCCCTTGCGGTGAACTTTCAACACAGAACCCGACTGAGCCACTTAAAAAAAACGATGCATCAGACTATGTCACTCCTGAGTTCAAACCTCTGCAACGGCTTCCCAGGCCCTGAAAGTGAAAGCCAACGTCCTCCTAATGGTTTCTAAGCCCTGCATGATCTCACTCTGTGCGGGCGGCTAGCAGGTGCTCAGTGAGTTCGTTAAGTCAATGAATGATCAGTACTTGAAAGCGTACTGTGATTACATGATAGGGGTGCCGTCCCTTTCCTCTCCCCTGTGTACTTTATCCTTGAACACGCTTTCCACCTTAATAAACCCAAGGCATATGACCTGCCTCGTCTATACCGGCCACGTCATCAGTGTTTATTAAGCACAGCTGGGAGTACGGGCTGGGGCCAGCATCAATACAGAATTCAATGGGGGAGGGGCCCCAATCATATGTTAAGGAAATAAGAAGATGAGGAAAAAACAGGTAGGAAGGAAATGAGGTATGGAAGATCATGTCCAGTGCTCAGTCAGGGTTATCTATCCAAGGAAATTTAGTCTCAGTAGAATTTCAGGGAAACTGATCAAATCCAGTATTTACAACTAACTGTATTATGGATAACACCCAAAAGATTTCTGGTCAGATAGAACCAGAGAAAGCTCCCAGAAGTTTTGGGTAGGATTAAGGCAGAAGACAAGAGATGGTGATGGAATGGATGCCTTTGAAATGGACACGTTTCTTTGCCAAGGGAGGGGGAAAATGAATGACAAGCAGACTGCAGAATTCATCTGCTTAAATATTTAACACAATTCCAAATGACTCCTCATTTCAATCTACATAGTGGGTTTGGGGAAATAAAGTGATCAGGATTGGGAAGGTGGAGTACCACATAGAGAAAATGCACTATTAACTGTGTCATCAGCTCAAAGTCAAACAGGAAATGATTTTGTGACTAATGTATAAACATGTATTGGAAAGAACTGCCCCGCTCCCAATCCTAGGACCAACGTGTCCCTCCTGACATTAAACACCACAGGCAATTTCCCTTTATGTGGAAGGGTTTTAAAAAGGTCATTTTGACTAATATCGTCCCTCTATGGTTAATTTCTATGAGAGTGGAATTAAAACCTCCAAAAAACTAGGAATTAAATATTAAAACTTAAGCAGTTGGATAAACTGTTAGCTTTATTTTTCACTGCAAACCATGGAGAGATTTACTCGTAAAGGTGATCTGCTATTGTAGAAAACTAGTTTTTAACACTTCTCTTCACATACCCAAATTAATTCAAGGAGACTCAAGACACTGAATCTGATTGAAATTAAGGTGAACACTTTCTGGTGCCCATGATTAATGGGAGTGTGTGAAGAGTTTTCCAAATCTGGTGGAGCGGCACCAGAGCGCAGCCAAATGGGAGGTGATCTCATTTCACTTCAGAATGAGAAAGCCCTATCACTGGCCATAGTGGAGCATCACCAAGGTTACTCAATATCAAATAGCTGCAAAGATTCTAAACCAACACCAGAGACTTCAGTTGTACAGAGAGTGATAACAAACCTTATCCACAGTACCTTCAATGTAGCATTTTTATGCTGCACTGAGTGAAATATAGAGGCCACTCAAGTTACTCACTTTATCAGGAATTAAAATAGAATTGCTGGAACAGCAGACTAGCCGTGGACACAAAAACAAAACAAAAAGCCTTTTGTTGAAACAATCCCTAGTGCTCTGTTAAGACCTGGATCATTTAAATGACTGTCTTTGCTATTCTATCTTTTGTGTGTTGCTTACCATTAAAAAAAAAGGCAACATGTCTCTTAACCTAGTGAAAAAGCAATGATTGTTCACTTTCCCTTGCTCTTGCATCGGACCTCCCACTCACGGGTGAATTACTCTTTCGGCCTTACCGCACTCGGGACAGTATTATAAAAAATTTCCTGAGCCCTCAAATCCAACAAGGGATGTTAAACAATCTCTTTTGTCTGTCATTTCCATTCTGTTAATTCCTCATTTTTGTCTCTGCTCTTCTCTTTCCTCAAGAGAGAATTTGACCCATGGTTTCATCAGGTTGGGCAACTTTCCTTAAGGGCAAAAATTCCAAAAGAAGTTTAATGAAATACCAAACATAAACAAAACAAAACAAAACAAAACAAAAAAAACTTTTAATAACATATAACACGAACATTTGTCTTTGAAAAGTCAACCTAATTAAATTCACAAGCACTGAACAAGAGCACCAAATGAAGCCATTCTTCTTACCAAAGCCATAGCAATAGAGTGGGGGCCACATTTCCGTTAAGCCTCTGACAGCATCTAATGAACAACTTTACCATTTCTTTTGTTCCATCTCAAAGCTTTTTCCCAATTCTCTGTCTAGGAGACACAGGTGGAAACCTGCCCTCCACCTGTGCCCGAGTTCACTGCCTATTGCTTCCTGCCTCCTCAGGGAACAGCCTCCCCATTCTCTCTTGGTATCTGTGATCTTTCCCCCTCCTCGTGGGCTCCTTTTGTCTAAACCATGTTTTAATTGGCTCTAGTTTTTTAAAACAAGTAGTAATATTACCTCTATCTTGCCACACCTCAAAATATTTTCCCCTCTTTCTTTTGCTGACATCAATTTATTCTACTTCCTTGTTTCTCAAAATACTACTTGTATTATTTTTCTGCTTATAAAAATAATTCTTCTCTCATGAAATCTGGCTTCTTACATCCAAAGCCTTCCTTGAAACTCCTCTTTTGAAGGTCACCAATGGCGGCCTAATGACCAGTTTAGTAGCTTTTCTTCAGACTCTCTTGCCATCTGCAAGCCTCATGACGACTGCCCATCCTGACTTTCTTCTTCCCCAACTATTCTTTTGCCAACTTCTCCTTTCCAGCCCCCTAAAATAAGGCCTTCCAGGCTCAACCCTGTGCTCTCGCCATCCTCCATCTCCTCACTCCTGCATTTTCACCCCTTGTGCTGTGGCTTCGGCCCTCACCTCTCTCCTGAGTTCTAGGTGACCTTTCCAGGACCCCCACAAACACAAGAGTGTTTAGAGTCAACTGAAATACGAAACATAGAGAAAGAGCTTTTCATAACATTACCATTTGTCTCTGAAAAGTCAACATCATTAAGTTAAGCACCAGACTGTGTGCTGGAGTTGCACAAATGACAAGGTCCTGCTCCCGACGGTCTTGCTGCCCAGGGAGATAAATGAGTAAACACAATTACGAAGCACAGACTAAGCAGTTTAATGGAGGCCTGTAAGGTTTTGTGGGAATGTATAGGAAAGTATAGAAGGCGTGCCCGAGTCTGCCCTGGAAAGTCCAGGAAAACCTCGTGGGGTTCTCAGACACCCACAAGATGACTCTTCCAGGGAAAGGGCGTCGGTCAGGTGTAAAAGATTATGATACAGTAGGAAGAAGGACGAGACCAGGACACGCAGCGGAGAAAGGGAGAACAAGACAAGCTAGCATTCCAATGCAAGGACTTTATCCTTACAGGTGAAGGCACAGTAAGAGCATGGGTGGAGGGGTAGGAGGCATGAGGCTAGACAAACAGGAGGCAGATCAAGAAGGTTCTTAGATGCTAAGGAGCTGTGTGAGAGGAGCTCTTCGGGAATTTTTAACAAGGGAGAGGCATAATCAGATGTTTAAAGGTAACACCCAGGGGCAGGGGTGCGGCTCAGTGATACCACTCTCATCAACCTTGTTACTCACACATACATCTTATCTCTCTGGCCAGCTTTAAGCGTCTGGGGAAAGCAGCAACGTCATTCCTCTTTGACTCGGCCACAATATCCAGCCCAGTGCTTCACCTGCAGGATGCACTTTTTAGAAAAATTTTATGGCAACACAAACTTAGATTGTAGATAACCCAGTTTGTCAGGACATACACTTAGCAGTAAGTTCTATCCTGGTGTCAAAAAAACTTCACATGTGTCACCCTTACGCAGCTAAGTACTAAGAGGTCAATTAGAATTTTGAGCTCAGAAGGGAACTTAGACATCATTAATTGTTTTCCAGAGCAGGAAGCCAAGGACAAAAATGGGATACAATTTTCCAACATCCCACAGACTACTGGTGGCACTGGAATCAAAATTCTGGCCTCGCATCTCATTTTCTTGACTAGTTAATGACAACTGAACAAAATGTCAATGCTGCTATGTTCTAGGAAAGATGAGACAATATCTTCCCTATCCCTGTTGAGTGGCTTTTTCCCCAACTTAATTCTAGATTCTAGACCTATTTTTATTTAAACTAGAAACTAAGTTAAAATTCTATATGAATGAGTCTAAGTAATTAAACGTTTCTTACTTATAAAATATTAAAAATAACCTTCCTTTAAACAGTGATACTTCCCCTCCTCCTTCTACCTATCAGTTTTACCTAAGGATTCTTCAGGAAGAGCACAAGTAATGACCAGGCAAAGAGCGCTAAATCATTGGTCCCCTTCTTTTTCCCTTATCCCTTCTAAAAATCTGTGCCTAAAGTCCACTGAGGTACTAATGACCTATTATAGTCCTAAAAATATACACCAAATACCATTAGAATGAAACAGTTATAGATACTTGACACACCCGATGTCCCATGATGTAGCTTCCCTCCTTTATTCTCTTAAACCTACTAGAGTTTCAATGACATCAGGACTGAATGAAGAGATTTCCAGAGCAAAAGTGAAGCCCCACCTTTAGGCATCCACAAGCGAATCTGCATTCCCTAAGTGAAAAGGCTAACAAAACCAAACCTGCCCTGGGCCTTTAGACTCCAGCGAACCCTTGTCCCTATGACCTTTCTGAAAGTTGATGGCAGGCATCAGAGCATCAGAGCATCTCCTCTGCCCTCAGGATCTGAGATCCAAACAGACAGGTGTGGGCTGGGCAAGAAATCTGATTTCAAATCCCGACCTGGTCATCTTTCAACTGCAAAGTAGCTATAAACTAATCCCTTCACTTCCGTGGGCTTTAGTTTACTTATCTACAAAATGAAAAGGGAGTTTATTAATCAGAGGATGTGGGAGGAGGTCCCTTCCAGCTCTAGCAATCTAGGCTCTTTCAGAGGTTGATGGTGGGTGGAGGAAAAAGTCACCTTGCTTATGTGGATGAAATGAACCTGTCAAGTGTCTGTGGCTATCCTTGTCATCTGACGACGTTTCTGGTTCTGTTCCTCTCTCCTTCCTCCCCACAGCATATCTCTGGAGCATAACGGGTAGAAGGGAAAGGATCAGCTAAATCAGGATAGCCATTTGGGAAAGAGGGCTGAGATTTATAAAATCGTATCTGTATTCCATTGCACTTAAATTAAAATGCACCCTTCCCTTCACAAACACTACTTCCAATTTAAGGGTCAGGTACTTTGAGATACTTTACAAAAGTAAGTTCATTTTATTCCCATGAACACAGATATGATGATCTTTATTTTACAGATGAGAAAACAAGGTCAAATTGTCAAAGAAATAAAACTCAAAATTAAACTCAAATCATAACAGGCAGGATTTGAACCCGTATGTGACCCATGCTCTAAGCAAGAACAATTAAGAGGTTTCTGGAGTTTAGGTCATATTCTACTTTTCGACCAGCGTAATGGTTCTATTGATATCTGCTTTATAATTACTTGTTAAAATGTACAATGTCTTAGGTATTTGTGTTATATATCATAATTTTTAAAAAGTGACAAAGAAGAAAAAGAATTCGGGGCGCCTGGGTGGCTCAGTTGGTTAAGTGACTGCCTTCGGCTCAGGTCATGATCCTGGAGTCCCTGGATCAAGTCCCACATCGGGCTCCCTGCTTAGCAGGGAGTCTGCTTCTCCCTCTGACCCTCCCCCCTCTCATGTGCTCTCTCTCTCATTCTCTCTCTGTCAAATAAATAAATAAAATCTTAAAAAAAAAAGAGATTAAAGAAAAAGAATTCAATGTTTAGCACAGGTGGGCAAAGCAGGTGTTCATCTTGAGTATGTCCAAGGCGGTTTGCAGATGGATCATTCCAGGAGAGAGAGCTCTCGGTCAACATCCACAAGGTCGTACCTACAAAGGCATCTCCCAAACAGTCCTGTGAAAAGTGCCACAGGACCCCCAAGAGGCGCATCTACAGCCAAAACCACAGGACCCATGTGCCCAAGGCAGACAGATAAGATAGCCAAGTCACCTCATCAAATCCAGAGAGAATTCTGCAACCGTTCCCAGAATAGACTTATCTGTCTAAGCCGAAGGTGAACTAGGAGGCTTCCTGACATAAAAGGTGGATGCAGTGACCCTTAGATAAAGTCAGTATGTCAGGAACGGTCAGAGGAACCTGTCTGAAACTACTTGGAAAACTTGTCCATAATTTTAAGAAAGGTGTACCATTCTCCAGCATCAGACAGGTTGGTGAACATACATGCACACACACACACAAAAACTGCTGTTTTTAACCGGTTGGTACAAACAGTCATTTCTTCACATTGTAAATCCTCAATTCCTGTAATAAATATAACGCACTGACTGTGAATTAACACAGGCCAGATTCACCATTCCTGCCTGTGTTCACACTTCTAATTCTAGAGCCACAGAGCGGGCTGACCTGCTAAAATGTATTTCTTCAGGAAGGATAGCTGTGACTAGAGAACACTTTCGATACAACAACAGATGCTCTGTGAACTAATTCTGGCAGGAGTGGACATGGACACAGTAACTAAATTGCCTGTTAAATATACTGTGAGAAATTGTGTTTTTCTCTCTCCCAGGTTGGGCTTTTGGGGGATGGAGCCTTGAAAATAACATGTCTTTATTTCAGCCTTCAATATGCTCATCATTGTCGAATGAGGTCTACAGTTCTTAAGAAATAAAATCTGAACCTTTCATTCAGCCTAACTGTGCCCACCCCCATCCCTCAACTCCCCTTTTCCCATTTAATGTGGCCCTTTGACTAATGCTAAAAATTATCCAGATAGATATTTAGTTAGATAAAGGTTACCCATCATCACATCTAACTCAGAAGAAGTTCATGAACGGTTCAAACAACTATGGAGATTAAAAGGGTAGAATTCTTCAGGAAATTCAGTTAAAAGATAATGGGATCCATCTTCAGAAATTAACTATTCACTGCCAGCCAGATGTCCTGTTGAGCCAAATATCAAAATACTATTTTTAAATCTAGGTACATGTTTGTATTGTCATTAGCAGTAAATCATTACCTACATCTCTAGTAACAAATCAACAAAATCAAGTCATTTGGTCTAAGAGCATGGTCACCAAATTCTATCAAATTCTCCAGAGATTAGCCAACAACAAATACAAAAGATCTCTGCTCTATTTGGACCAGAACAGAGTAGACTTGCACGTAAAAGACCCCTGCTGCAGGCATTCCATATGCCACACGGTGCCCACCTCCTCTTTAATGGCAGGATGAGAGCATGGGCAAGTGGGGGGGGGGTCTCCCAATGCTTTTCTTTTCCAGCTGACTGAGCTCTCTACCTGCCCACTGTACACCATACACATCTCCATTACACCATTGTCTATTTACTTCAATCTTGACACAAAGTAGCAAGCTCAGCTCTTTAAAGTTAGGGACCATAAACTTTTATTAGTTCATTTAAAAACTCCTGGTATACCTCCCCCCCCCCCAAGAAAACAAAAGCAAACAAACAAACAATAAAAAAACTCTTGGCATAGTACAGAATTGATGCTCAAATGCTTATTAAATTGAGTCTGTTATCTGTCTTTATGTGCTAACTCAAACTTAGCTTTTTCATAAAAACATTTTTTAGTAAACCCATGCCTTCCTCACTCTACCGACCTTAAGCACTTCTGCATTACTTTAATAAGCAAACGTTTACAACACTTACTTATTAATTTAACTAGTACTCATTGTATCATTTCCCTCCATATTTTATGATCCTCAAGAGGACAGTGAGCTCCCCTAAAACCTGACAGAAGAACTTACACGATGAGCATTTAATGATTATGAAAAAGCACCACCTATTTAACATTAAAGAACAGTATTCCTTCCTTAAAATTATGGATAAGGTCACAGTAAAAAGAGAAGGAACAAAACAGATTACTCATTGTGAATAACTAGCTACCTTTCTATATTTTTAAGCAAATAACATTGAGGGCAAATTAACTTAAACTGATAGCTTTATATAACATCATACCTTAATAGTGCCATATATTCAGGGACTGAATTTTTTCTTTTTAATCTTCACTGATAATGAGGTAATAAATGCTCTGTACTTGTGTTTATTAACTCAGGTTGCGAACATGGTATATGGCAAGTGTGGGATGTGAAGTTCTGTGCATGTGATTAAAAGTAAATAAAAGAAGTGGAAAACAACTCAGATGCTCTTTCTCATTTTATCTTCCTTATTCACTGTTTTAAAAGTTATTATTTATCTAAAAATCTCTTCAGGAGTATTTAAATCCAGACTTCAAAAGTTGAGCTCCAAGAATTTTCTGAAGTTACTAACTTTATTAATAGTAAATCCCTTCAATGAGGCATTTTAGGACATGAGAGCAACTGCTAAAGCATTTACCTTCTCAAAATAAAATTCAAGTGTACGCAAAACCAGTGGTGATGATATTTCACATGGATCTACTGAATAATCAAAAGGAAAATAAAATCAGAAAAATCTATATACAGACGTTCAATTTTCTCAGGGAAGAAAAGAGAAGCTCTGATCTGATACTTGCAAATACATGAAAGAGGCAGTGAAGCACAATTTCCTGGAGAGTGATCAAAAAACAGCCAGGCCTGAATACTCAAACTCACACATACCTTCCTGAAAGCATTCTCTACAAGCCAGACCATGCAGAGCTCTGTTGTTCGTAGCTCAGAGAGAAATGTTAACAATGGCACTGCCTCTGGGGTTTGTCCTGGGAACTGTGCCATTTAATATTCTTATTAATTATTTGGTGGAAGAAGGTGAGCTATGAGGAGAGAAGCTCTTGGTTGCAATGTACTGAAGATAAATCGCTAGGTAAGGAAGGGATGTAGAAGAAATTTAGGTTGGATTTAGATACATCATGAAGGCAACAAAGGTCCAAGTACAATGCCAAGGCCATACGGAAGAGCCCAACTAATGCAATTCTTTTCATTTAAGCTTATGGTCACTAAATATATAGGTTAGGCAGGCTACATGAAAAGGGGGACCCAGTAACCTCAGCTCTGGAGAGCCCAAAGCCAAGACTGTAGGATACGAGATACTGTAAGATACATGAGGTAACTGAAGCATTACAAGGAAGACAAAATAAGGCTATGATAAGTTATTCCTTCTTTCTCGAAGCAGAAATTATCTGCTTTCTCTAACTCCTATACAGCAATTTTTGGCACATCTCTTTGAGAATTTTTCACATTGTGATTTGTACTACAGAAATAAGTAGAAATTCCTTGAGAGCCAAGACACTGCCTTTGTAACCTGCACTTCTGCCAGAATAAAAGATTTCCAACAAATGTTAAAGGCAATATAATACAGCAGTTAAGAGTAAGGGCTCGGAAGCCTCCGACTGTCCATGTTTAAATCCTGGTTCTACCATTAACTAACTTGGAGATCTCAGGAAGTTTCTGATCTGTGAGTCCATTTCACCACCTATAAAATTTGCATAATAATAGTAAACAGGATTATTGTGGGGATTAAATGATATAATACAAGTAATGGGCTTAGAACTGAATCTGGCATATAGGCAAGTGTTTAATAAATATTAGTTGGGGTCCTCATGCTGGGTTTTCCTTGAATCAATAACAGATTTCTTCTAGATTTAAGTCTTTCTCAATTAGATAAGATGCAGGACACCCAGTTAAAGTAAATTTCAATTTCAGATAAATAACATAACAAGTACTTTTTAAGTTTTTGGCTTTTTTAAGTGATGTCTACACCCAACGTGAGGCTCGCACTCAAGACCCTGAGATCAAGAGTCACATGATCCTCCGACTGAGCCAGCCAGGCACCCCAACAACAAGCACTTTTTAAATAAAACGATGTCCCAAATATTGCCTGGATCTGGTAGAATAAGAACATTAGTTTGCTTTTTTAAGGAAAAAGTCTCTGAATCTTAAAAGACATTCCTTCCTCTTTTAAAGAACTTCTTTACCACTTTTAAGAAGCCTTTCCTTGCCATACATTTACACTTCTTAACATCCACAGTAAATTGAAGTAAAAAGGAAACTTTTAAACTAGATATAGGAGGATACTCTTCCTATAATTTCCTACCGACCACCGTGTACTCTGCCCATCTGTTGCAGAACCTACGCTTCATAGGAGAGCAGTTGGGTGCTGCCCAACTCCTGATAAAACAAACCATTTTGAACTCTTTCAAAGTCTATATATAGGTCCCCTGTCCACCCAACTTGAACTAAACAGAACAAACCATTATAAAGTATTAGCTTTAACAAATTTGCCCTGAATACCTACAATGGTTTAAAAAAGGCAGTAGCAAAATGCCGCATGTCAGCAGGGGTTTATTTGGATTACATTAGTACTGGTGGTTTGAACATGCTGAAGAGTTTCTAAGCAGGGGTGGGCTCTATGAGGACAGATTTGCATGTCTGTAAACTGGCAGGTTTCTACAGAGACCAGAACTTATTAGGCATGTATTAGGCTGGAAGTTAGTTAGGATCTCTTGTTAAAAAAAAAAAAAAAAAAGACAGCATACTATGTGTTCATTAATATAAAGATCTTCTTTTACAAACAGCAATCACATTTGTGCTTTCCATTCTAACTGTCAGTAATCCAAGAACAGCAAGCTTGCAGGATGCAATCTTACCCCTCAATACTGATTTGAGGTTGAGCTTGGCTTGGCGGTGCAGGTCCTCTACACAGGGTGGTCTTGTGGTGGGAAGGAACACATTTTCCTGCTGGTGCCACGGAGCAGTGTAGTGGACCGTCCATCTACTCTCCTCATCAAGGTTGGAGACAGCTGTAGAAAGAAAGGCAGAGTAAATTCTGGTGTCAAAATAAGCTTCAGTGGCTCCAAATTCTTTCCATCAAGATGGATTCTTGGTGCCTAACACATCCATGGGGTAAGGGCCAACAAAGGGGGAATGGAGCGCAAATTCTGAATAAGGTTTAATCTTAGGCTCCAGGGGTCCTTCCCACAGTGTTTTGTCTCTAAAGGAAAAGCTGAAACTGTCCATCATCCCCCACAATGTTTTGGTAGGATTGTTTCCTCAGTTAACTGCTTCCCAGCATTTTGGGCCCTCCCTTTACTCCGAAGTTAGAAAACAATTAAGAAAACTGATAGAGACCTCCAATTCCTACTTAACTCTGCCACAATGAGTATTCATCCAATTGTACAATGTCATTGCAACAGTAAATGTTAGATTGTCAAGACAGAAACAAATTTCCTACCAAGAGGTGGAGACCAAATCTTTCCCCTCTAAAGCAAACATCACTGTAATAAACTCAATTTAAAAAAAAAATTAAGCATAAACATTCAGTGAAATATATTTAAATAGCATATCTAATAGAAGTAGAAAACAATCTGTATTACAAAATTTTCTCCACATTTCCTGCTTTCATGGAGTATTTTTTGTTTATGGAATACTATTATATTAAAATATTTTTTTAAAAATTCCAATGCAATTGACCCTTCCCAACATAATCCAATTCAACTGAGTTTCCCCAATACAAAAGAGTTTATCAGAGGGGAAACGGTAGGTAATCATGAAAGGTACCCTAAATCTCCATTGTAGTTTTCCTTGATCCCCCTAGGGCTTGGGATCTCTGTGTCTATTTTGTTTCTTCCTGAAATACAGACTGAGTTGGGGCTACCAGAGGAGCCCAAAATGAAGCTGACAGCACCAAATATATCCATCGACAATTTTTAACCCTTTCTATATATCTGCTGCTTATAAGCCAGATGTAGGGAGAGACTAGGGAAGTTTAAGAGGAAAACCCCCGTGCTGAAGCATTTCCTGGGGATGACAAGTAAAACCAGCAGATCCTAGAACTGTGAGCCAGGGGCAAGTCTTCCGTGACTGTGACATGATAGAGAGTGCACACTGAGCATACACATTTGTACAACATCGTATGTCCCTAGAAATGAAACTATAAAACAGACTCTCAAAATAAAATGAACAAGCATGCCTCAACTATTGAACCTTTCTATTTGAACTATTTCAAATTAATTCAAAGTATCTAACTGCCCCGTATTATAGAGCTATTAACAAAGAACAAATGAGCTAATATATGTAAAGCATGATTGTGGCAGGAACAGTGAAATTAATCCAACAGAGCCCCTGACTTTAGACCTATCGCTGAAGGGGAACTTGGCCTCCTCCGCGCTCCTGGGAACCTGAGTCACAGGTTAGCACTCCCCCATAGCCCATCTTTTCTACAGTTACTAAATTCTGTAAGCCTCATCTCCAAATAATTCATTTCTCAAATCATCCCACCTTCTCCGTAAGTTGCTAAATGGGAAAATAAACACTGCGACTAGACATCAAGCTAAAAACAGAAATGTCTGTGTGCTTTCTGCTTTTAATGTTTGACAAAAGCAGCATGTAAATTAGGCACCTGGTATTTCACGTAACCTCTTGCTGAACAAATGTTTTGCATGGTGCATGTAATTATCAATCTTAATACATAAAATCCACAAAGACAGGATGTAGCCCTTATTTACGTGCCTGAGAAGCTTGCACAGGGCGGAATTCACCATATGTCCCCCAAAGAGTAGCCATGGTTAATTGCAACGTTTTGTGCTGATGTGCATTTATTTGGAGGACTGAATTACCACACTTCATAGCTGAAAACTACTGAAAAGTGAAACTTCCTATTTGCCAATTACAAATCAAATCCATCACACCATCAGCCCCACTGTACAGCTACCAACTGGCTCCTATGAAAGAACAGTTGTCTCTTCTCTGGAGCATCTCACTCTTGCAGGGCAGATTTTAATCAGTCCATCCAAAGACAGCCTTCGACCGAGGGAGCCGGAGAAAATGAGCCCAGAGGGCTGTTCTTTGTTGCTTTCTCCAATGTCTCTCTTACCAATGCTCATACCCATCCACATTTATCTAGTTTAAATCACTGGTCCAAAAGCTAAACTAAACTAAGCCAACAGCTATATAAAAACAAAACCATGTATTTGTAAAATTTATACTCTGCAGAGAATGAAGAAGCATCTGGATTAAACAGACACGTAAACCAATGGTCAGTACACAATGAGGCCATGCCACAAACGCTGTGCACTTTACAGTGACTGATCAGTCTAGACAGAGTTTGTCCCGGAGCTCTGAAATACATAACAAGAGTTCCAGGGAGTTTCAGAGGATCATCGCCAGCAAAAATACGTGATAGATCACACACAGCCTCCCTGCATGGTAAGCCAAAGAATCAAAAAAAAACATACATCAAGGCAGACATAAGGTAAATACCCCACCTTTTTTTTCAAAGGGCTTCTTTTGAGAAGCACAGAAGAAGTGGTTCACCTAAAATCCCAACCATAAATAAATAAGACATGCTAAAATCACATAATTCTGCCCTAGAGTTACAAAAGTCTGAGGTATTTGAACAACTTAGTAGAGAACGGAGTTTAACTTGTGCTAATTATGTTGTTTCACATTCTAATTCCATCACTCAAAAAGATGAAGTAGTACAACACACACACACACACACACACACACACACACACACACACCCATCAAGGGGGAAGGGGAGGAGAAATTACTTACTTTTTTTCTTAAAAAGTTTAATTAAAGACTTGATCTTTGCATTAATGAAGACCACCATTTCCAGGATACCTACATAGGACTTAGAAATTTAAATCACATTAAAAGCTCAGCCCATCAGGCAGGTGGTAAGCTGTATCCTTCTGCTCCAGATTCTAACTTTCTTCCTTCAGTCTCAAATCCTTAGACATCTGCGGGTGGGGCTGATGTAATGTTGAGGTTGAGTTTATTGTCAGGCAGTTACAACCCATTAACAGTCCTTGAACCTGAAAAGCTCCCACTGAAACCTAATCTTTAAGGCTGAGAGCCGCAGTGACAAAGTGTACAGAAAGAAAGAGAAAGCCAATCAGTTCTTATTTGCATGAGAGCCACATCAGTCTTTCTGCCTCGGTGCTCATTTATTCACTTTCTCTCCAACAGATCAGAAGTTTCTCCTCTCAATGAAAAGAGTGCAGATCTTCCTTTACCCAAGTCAAGGTGAAGCAAATGTATTCCCCATTTTCACTAGGCTACTAGGTACAACCAGATCTGTTTACTGGAGCCCACAAGACTTACAGCGAGTCTGTTTTGATTCTTTGACTCTCCGATTAATTCAGGCATTTGAACTGATTTGGGGATGGGGGAGTGGAGAGCCAAACTATTGTTTCCCCCACCACGCCCCCAGGCCCTGCCTCCTACACCAAAGGAACGTTTACAAGCAGTAAAACTTTACAACAGAATCTCCTTGTAGCTGTACGTGATGACTTGGTTGCATTTTCATGCAAATTAGTACCTCCTGTCTTCTCACCCAGTAGTTTTTTGTTTGTTTGTTGCCAATGACTGATCATCAGCATTGCAATTGTACCCTAATGATTTAAATCTGTGTATTTTAAATTTAATTATCTAAGCACCTGGTTTAAAAATTACACACACACACACACACACACACACACACACACACACACACACACACACAAACTCTGCCTCTACCCATGAGGGAGAACAGTAATTCCAAACAAACATTATTTAGGTTTCTCTTGAACTTGAATATACAGTACTGGGTTCTGGTTCTTTTGTCCATTTGCAATTAACCTCCAAGAACTGGGGAAGCAAAGTGAAAGGGAAGATTCAGAAATAATAATACACCGAGGCTGGCACTAGGAAAATAACTTCCAGGCTAAAGGGACTGGAACAAATAGGAAAAGAATACAGATTGGAAAACACTAAGAAAACGGACCAAGGGAGAGAATGACGCTCACACCTCTGCCCAGGTCCCCTTCATGGCAGAACAGCTTTGGAGACATGTTAGACAACCTCTTGTTTCATAGCTTAGGGCCAGACTTATAAATGAATGGAAAAATGCAATAATCCACTAATTCAAAACATTTAGTTTATAACAAAAGCTCTCAGTCAAAGAAGAAAATTTATATAAGAGGCTCCCTCTAGGGAAAGATCTCAATGATTCCTCCTCCAATGTTCCCCTCTCCCTTAATTGTATTTTTTGAACAACAGCAAAAGCAAAGCAAAGCAAAAAAAAAACCACACACACACATATTATCATCTCACCATCCACATTATCACAGATTTCCAATTTGTGCTCTTTCATCCTGTACATAGTTTTACTTAAAAGTAATTACATGGCCAGATGGCAAACAAGAAACGACTCAAATGAGAAATGACTCCAAAGTTAAATTATATAGCTGCCTTAAATTAGCAAGCGAAATTCCCCTTAGGAAAACAAATTTATAAGCAAGAGTGACCACGCTCTGCTTCAAGAGCCGCGTCTCAGTCTCACTGCACGAGAGACAGGTAGTAGTGGGTAGGCTTCTAGACAAAAGCTCTCGGATTCACAACCCCCAAGTGTTGGAGAAATGCAACACACAATGTCACTCCACATACGTGGGGTTGGAAATAACATGCAGCTTTTCATGTAGACAACAACGGCATCCAACCATTCATTCAAAGGTAAATACTGAGCACATACTAAGTGCCACGCATCTCGGGTACATCCGTGACATTCCTGCCCTCGCAGGACTTACATGATTTGACAGTAAACTACAATTGTATGGCGTGTTAGAAGGTGGTAAGTGAATGGACAGAAGAAAAGGCTGAATACGGTAAAAAAGATTTTAGGGCTGGGGAAGTGGCCAGGTTGCAGGATTAAATAGGAGTCAGGATAGACCTCATTGAAAAGGCGAGATGTGAGTAAAAACCTTAAGGAGGAGATGGCAATAAAACAAAAATCTACAGTGAATCCATTGGTTCTCATTTAAAGAGGGGATATGATCACCACGGGGTGGGGGGTATTTGTGAGACACTTGCAGTCCACTAGGACTAGTCAGAGGAGTGCTCTAAGCAAATGAACTGTAGCAGGAGTCACACATGGAGGAAATTCCTTCCTCACTTGATATTGTATAGTAAGTGGCCATAGTTGTGTCTAGATGATACCACTATTTGGTTGCACACCAGTCAGTGGTGAGGCTAGGAGTAGAAAGTAGGCTTCCATCCCAGCATCCAGGGTACGTCGTCCTCTATGCATCATTCCATGCTGTCCCCCTCAAGTCCGGATCTTCAGATGCTAGCCAAATAAATTATGGTATTTACCACATGACACATCAGGTTACGTTCTGAAAGAGCTTATTAATTATAAAGATTTCCCCAATAATTTTATCATCTCTTACTTTATAGCCTGCACATCAGCATGAGAACAGGCTTATAATTTGCATGGCCTCAGTGTCATAGTTTATTGAAGAGCCAGGTTTTTATAGAAGTGTCTAATATCTTTTAATTGCTCCATTTATACATTCAACATAAAATATATAAATCCATGGTACTTCCTCTTCCAACTTTAGCCCTATTAACAGCAGAAAAACAAAGTTCAAATATCTCAGACATGGAAAAGAAATTGTTTTAAGATTTTATTTATTCATTTGACAGAGAGAGAAAGACAGAGCACAAGCAGGGAGAGGGGCAGAGGGAGAAGGAGAAGCAGACTCCCCCGTGAGCTGGGAGCCCGGCGTGGGTGTGGGGCTCTATCCCAGGACCTGGAGATCATGACCTGAGCCAAAGGCAGATGCTTAACCGACTGAACCACCCAGGTGCCCTGACATGGAAAATTTGACAGTAAAGGGCAGGTAGGAGTGAAAAGCCCAATACTGGAGCCATCCCACCCAGGATATTAGTCATCTACTAGAGGAGGGACCTCTCTATACCTTGCTTTTCTCATCTGTAAAATGGAGACAGTAAAAGTATTTATGTTGCAAGGTTACCATGAGAATTTAAGGAGTTATTATCGATAAAGTCCTTAGAACTGTATCTGGTATGTGGTAAGCATATATATTTGTTACATAGATGAGTGAAATCTTAAGACATAGCTAAGCAGCCCTAAGCTTAATGAAGGGTCAGTCATGCTTTCACAGAAGGGCAATAAACGTCGCAGACCTCAGTGTTTTTACTTGCCTCAGAGTTAAGCTACCAGCTCCATGAAAGATTGCTCTAAACCTATCAGTTCCAGCGGCTATACACTATCTTTTCTACCGCCTAAAATTCTCTCTATTCATTTACAAAAAATTCCCAGTGGTTACCAGTGCCCCTCTAACTAGTACCAATGGTCGTCTTCTCTCTCCTCTTGTAATTATCTTTAATTATATACCACTAATGACCCAGTTCTTGAGCTTTTCATCAACATTGTATAACACCTGTTCCTTTCCTACATCCGACTGTTCCTTCTCTGGGTTCTAACAAACTCTTAACAAGCTCAAAGAGCCTGTCCTTAAACATTTGTCCTGTGCTATTTACTTATTAAAACCTTAATGATTTTTTTACTGGGGAAAAGCAGGAGTCAGGAAATTAAGGCCCCTCGGCCAAAACTAGTTGACCCCTTTTTAAATAGTTGAAAAAAATTTTTAAAGAATAACATTTCATGATGTGAAAATTCTATGAAATTCCAATTCCGGTGTCCAATAATAAAGCTGTAATGGAACACCACTACGCCATTAGTTTATCTATTGTATATGGCTGCTCTCGGGCTGTGTTCACCAAAGACCATATGGCCTGTAAAGTTGAAGCTATTTACTATCTGGACCTTTAGGGAAAAAGACTGATGATCCATGGATTATGCTACTATTTTTAAACGCTCTGCTCAATCTACCTCTCCCACTGTTGTCTTTCATTTGTCTGTCCTCCGGATCCATATTGCTAACCTCTACTTAAATTTCACATTATCTCCCGGGGATGTCTAATTTAAGCCAATCTGCTTTCAGCCCAAACCCTAGCTGCTTATCAAGAACTTCCTCATTTCTATAAGGGCTATTATAGTCAATTTTTCAATGAACCAGACAGGTAGATTTCATCTTCAGTCAAAAATGAGAAAACTGAGATCTAGAAGCTAATGCAATGTAGGAGCTAAGATGAGAATCTCGGTGTCCTGATTTCTCTTTCATTAGCACATATTAAGTTGGGAAAAGATATCTTTAGTACATTCAAGTCAATATATCTTATAAAAAAATCCCTATTAGGACAGATAAATAATATATTTGAGAATCATGTTCTCTAAAAATACTGCCAAATATTATACAGAAAAATATGCTCCCTATCACTTGAACAATCCTGGTGGCTTATCCTGGTTGAGAATTCTATTACCACTACTACTGTATAAATATTTGCATCCTTATAAAGTTCCAACATTTCTTTCTGCTTAGTCTTTCACTGAAATGAAATCTTATTTCTGACCAGCATTTAAAATTTTTCTTCTAGGAATCATCTGAGTGTTTCTACAGTGATCTGATTACTTTCCAGGAGTAGGTATACAACATATTAGCAAAGAGTTATAGAAATATTTTGCAAAGTAATACACAGTCTAAAAATTTTAACTGTAACTATGCATTTGCATTCAACCACTCAGAAATTTTACATCGAGAACTTATTAACTCCCCCAACATCCAGGTTAAAAGTAAATCAAACTTGGTTCCTTGGTTCCTGACCTTAGGAAGGTCAGAGTCCAACGGAGCAACACGCCCAACAAGATAAGAATAATAAAGTAATGAACAAGCACAGGGAGAGAGATAAGACCATGATATTAATGGAAAAGATGGCAAAGGGCACCCACCCCATTTGGAGTACAGAGTGGAAGAGAGAACTCTTAGATAAAACACAGTCACAGTCACACGGAGGTTCAGGATAAGCTTACAGGGGGGTGATGTGGGAAAAGGCAGCTAGGGAGGTGGAGAGAGGCAGGGCCAGACCTCAAAGGCCCTTGCTTCCCATAGGGGGTGGGTTTTCATTGGTGGGCCAGGGAGTCACTGATGGAGTTAAAAAGGGAAAGCTGTAAGGCCAGTGCCAGATTTCCAAGAGACCACTAGTGCAAGGGGAGCAGTGGATGTGAGTGCACTTGACCGGGGCAAAAAGAGAAGCTAGGAGCTGGTGTAGCAATGCATGCCAGAGGTGAGGAGGCCCGAATCAGTTCTCACGCAGGGCCATTTTTCTACAACTACCTTGGTCTTATCAGACTGTATTTAAGTCTGTAACTTCAGGAACCATTATACACTTAAGGTATAAAAATTTAAAATTAAACCCTAGCTGTTTAATAAATGACTCTGTTAACACCCACGTCGTCTTGAGCACAACCTTAAAATACCTTATTATTTTTACTAAGGACAAAAGATTTTATGTTCAAACCTGAGAGCTTCTTAAGAGCAGAGCTGTCTAAGCCTCCCAGGACTCACAGATAAGGCTTCCAGCCCCTCGAATCCTTCCCCCACGGCCCCATCTCCACCTAGACAAAACTTCAGGCCCTCCTCTGTGCATTCGGGGTGGCTGGGGCATTAAAAGTCTTTATGTTGAATCCAAAAACCTTTCACAGACTCTGTTAAACAGTATTTACTAAAAAGGAACATTTTCAAGTACTGTCCACAGAGTTATATGCAGATATGATGCCAGATAATATACACATTTTGAATCACACAAAATTTGAATCCTTGATCAACTGAAAATGGTATATATAATCAGTAAAGATCACTGTGGTCTAAGTTGTAAGAGGGAAGGGAAAGAAAAATCAGATATAATGGAACTCTGGTAAGGGCCATGTACCAAAAGATAATTTTAAGTTCTTCTCAAAGGAATTTTACCTCTTCAAAATATGAAAGGTCTCAGCCCAGCCTTATCTATAAATAGGACTTTTACTGACTGTTGATTTGTTTTAGGCTATTTTTAAAAATCAAGCTTAACATCTGAAATAAAAGATTGTACGTGACTAAGTTAATTTAGGTGTCCTCATTATCTTTACACATGGCTGGAATACTTGAAATACAATTTTTAAATCCAGAGACACACCCAAGCATTCTTGTACTTCTTAGACTGGGGGCACTGGAAAATATCATAGCAGAAAGTATCCAATAGAAGGCCCCTGGGCCTATAAAATAAAGTGTACACTTAATAGTAAGAGATTTTAGAAATATTTAGGGGCACCTGGGTGGCTCAGCCAGTTAAGCGTCTGCCTTTGGCTCAGTCCACGATCTCAGAGTCCTGAGGACTCCCACATCTCAGAGTCCTGCTTCTCCCTCTCCCTCTGTCTGCCGCTCCCCCCTGCTTATACTCAATCTCTCTCTGTCAAATAAATAAATAAATAAAATCTTAAAAATATATATTTAAAAATTAACAAGCAACATAATCTACTTAAACAATTCATAATAATGCTTTAATAATAAACTTAGAGATAGCTTAGTCCCTATCCTCCTGTTTAAGAATCAAAGTCTTCCCACAACTTTAACTTTTGGAGATAAGAATTGTGTCTCATGTTTCTATAAACACTTTCACATTGAGGGCAATTATATACGGTTTGTAATTTTTATCTATCAAAATAACAATCATTATTGAAGCTGCAAAGCAAGTAACACAGGCAGATGAACTGATACAATCAATAAATGTGTAAATAAGAGAGTACCTTTAAAAAATAGGGCTGTCAGATAAAATTCAGGATTCCCAGAGATAAAGTTGAATTTCAGGGAGAGAAAATTTCACGAGTAAAGGACTTTTAAAAAATCTACAGTATAATTCATTTGTTGATACAACTGTAATTTATGATATAAAAAAAACAGCCATAAGGACTTAACATAAGGATGAAACAATATACTTTATATTACTCAAGACAAATTGAATTGACTACAGGTTCTGGCTGTTAGGCATTTAACTGAATAGAATCAACCCAAAAAGGTGAGTTGGTTACATGTGACTAAAGGATCTCTTATTTTTTCCCATCAGGCATTTTCCCTCCAAATTTCTACTATTCCTCTCTCAACAGTCTAAGACCTCACATATTCAAAACTTCTTTGATTCACTTGTCAATTTTAGGTTCCATTACTGCAGAGCTGCCATATAAGAGGAAGATTAGAGCAACTGCACAGTGGAAGGACCAGCTTGCCATCTTCCTAATCCAGGAGACCCTAATGGGACAAGCAATATCGTGTGGCCCCTGATGTGATGAAATACCAAGGATAAGCATCACCTATGGTAAAATCAAGTTAAACACTGTTGACAAGTTAAACTTTTCCAGTTTACATGGAATACAAGAGCTAGAGGAAAAAATGAAAACCATCAAACTAAAAGTGGAACATTTTGCTGGTCTGGCCTCTCTGGTAAGTCAAATAATAATAATAATAATAATAATAATAATAATAAAGGAATGTGCCAAATTAAAGGAGATTTGAGGACCATCACAATCAGATGCATATCCTGGATAGGAGGCTAGTTTTAGATAAACCAGTTATAAAGAAAGGCCTTTTACAGACAAGTGGGGAAATTTCAGTTATACCCCGGGTGTGACTTTGATCTTGTGCTTTCTACAGTTCATAAGGAGGTTAAGCGCACACACACACACACACACACACACACACACACACACAGTCTACAAGGTAACGCTGTAGAAATACTGTCCCGGAATGAAAACATGTGTCTGATGACAGATGCTCATGAAGAATTATATTAATTGTCCCTTGAGTTATGTTATTTCATAAAGGTATGTTAAAAATCCCCAATGTTCTAGAACTTCAGTGGTACAATGATCTTTTCTTCCTCCTGCTTCTTAATTAATCTTTAATGATGAATCATATGGCATATTGAAAACAAGGCGGATGGAAATCTCTCCATCAATATCTGGTGAGGGGAGGTGGCTGGTGTAGAAGGGGAAACCTGAGGAGATTATAATGTATCAGTTCTTTAGAGGAAACCTGATCTGGCATCCACTTGACCAGTTAATTCTGATGCTAGAAACACCCTTTACTCTGCATGTGTTGAAGCTAAAGGCTTCTGCTGTGGATCCTAGTTAATAATTTAGTCTAAAACCACTGCTACCATCTGCTCGGTCAATTTCAAAACGTCTGCTATCACTGTGACTAGTTTAGTAAAGCCACAATATTCATGTGACAAATGTTGAACAAACGAAAGGCGAGGCAGACAGAAAACATGCTACGAAAAAAAGAAACCCCAATCAAAAGTCCAAAACACAAAGGGAGCCCTGCTGACACAGCATGAAAATTCAGTCCTGCCTGCAGGGCTGGAAGGATGCAATGCCCCTCTAATTCAGGGCACGGGGCAATCTGGAGACTGGCCCGAGATGACGGGCACGAGGTGGGGCTGACGGTGGAGGGCTCTGTGAAGGGAAGGGGCTGTGAGGCTGGAAGTCACGGTGAGCAGTGATATGGCAAGGGCAAGCGGAAAAGGGGAGATTTCCTATTTTCCTAGACAGAGCTGAAGATGGTCCCAAAGAGCATCCCATCCACTCTTTTTTATTTTACAAAATAAGGGACCTGAAGCGCATCACGGAGCTATCCAGCATCCACGCTCCCATCTGCCTCTGCCTTCACTGGGAAAGGCTGGTGGGGCAGGGCTGCTAACGGCCACACTCATTTCTGCCTCTGTGCCGCCGCGCTTGTCATTCTTCCCCGGGGATGCTTGATCCCTGACTTAGCCCGACTTGGCACGCCCCTGTTTGTTTTTCAAATGTTAACCTTAAGAAGCATTCCTTGACAGAGCTTTAGTAACTCTTTATTTCAAAAAAATATAGGCCATATTACTTCAAGGAGAACTTCCTCAAAAGTGAACTACGTCTGTCTCACAGAAAGAGAATGAATAATTTCATTAACTGTAAGCCTCTTATGCTTGTACCAACTATTCTTCATGACATGTTGTACAGCTCTAATCCATCCACCCACGTTAGTACTGATTCATCTAATTCATTCTCCTCAGCCTATATTAGGAATATAAAGGCTCATTCAGGATAGAAATAATGTATATGAGTAGAGCTACATATCAATTAGTTCAATTCTAAACCTAACTCACTTTACCTTTCCTAATTCAATCATTCAAAACACAGAATGCATATTAGGGGTCTATCACATCTTAGAGAAGAGACTAATTTTCTGTGCTACTTAAATTTACCATAATTACATCCTTTTATAATAAAAATAACTTAAAGGGAAATGAACCTCAAATTTGAAAAAAAAAAAATCAATTTCAACCTTTCTTTTAAAATCTTCAGGGAAGAAAGAAAAAAAAATCTCATTGTAGAATGAAAAGCCGAAGTATAATGTGATGATCTGAGAAATCTAATTTAAGAGTCACGTGATTAGCTAAAGTGCTTTATACTCTGGGCTCTCTTGTACTTTTAAAATTGGACAAAGGGGACATCCTAATGAAGACTCTGTGTGGGGTGGGGTTGGGGGGGGCGGCTGACGAAATAAAGTAGAAGGTCGCCACCTGCAGGGGGATGTGGTAGCCAGTGAAACATTCACATAGTTTGATTCCTGCTACTTACTCTCTTGACAGAAGAGCTTGGGAGAAATGCCTCTGATTTAACAGGTCTCAAAAGAATGTTCGCATCTTCCTCCACCGAAGGAAGACCCACACTCTATAATCTCTGTGAATTTTCACAAACTACCTAGCATCTGCAACCAAGCGCAGATTAAGGAAGCACCTGTGAATGATGTAAAACATTTCTGAATCTATCAGGGGACAGCTACATTTAAATGAAAAATGGCTAAGAAAAAAGAGGTCCACATCAACTTCCAAGCAAAACATACAATCTTGCAAAAAAGAAATCCAAACAAGAGTGTTTTCATTTAGAGAGAAAAGGATTCTGAAGCCAAATTGTCCACAAACACAAAAAATATGTTATTTAAAATGACGGAAGGAAAATCGTATTTCTCACTGCTTAAATTAATTACAGTTAATGATCAGTATATATAAAGATTCAGAGAAAAGAATAATTTGGACTCATTATTTTGTAAGCAGCGGAACAATCTCACAAACTGTTCCATTTTTCTTTTCTCTACTTCCTGTGATTTCTTATATTATTTCACATATGGTTAAGATGAGCGCTACAATTAATAAACTGGTGTGACCAACTGCTTTTGTTAAGAGGCCAGCTGGTTCACATGCAAAATGATAATTAGACAAATTAAGATAGACCGCTCTGGTTTGCTGAAGACCTGACAGCAACACTAAATGTCTAACTGTATTTGGTTTTCTAGCAATGGTGAAGGTTGACCTAGGCAAGGATAACATTTATCTCATTAGGGTTGGTTTAAAAAAAAAAACATTACAGTGTCCTAAACTATTGCATAGACAGCAGAATTCTTCAAACGGAGACACTAGCTCCGTATTTAGCATGAGGGCTGTGAAGGATCTGGAATTACGCTGCTGCAGGTGTCACGGAGGGAGCAAAGGAAGGTCAGCCAGGCATAAAATGATATTCAGAATGAGTCCAGGGAGTACAGAACTTTCATTAAAGTCAAGCATAGACTTTTGACACAAATAAACCTTCCTCTAAGCTCAACGTTTCATATTCTTTCACTGATTTTTCTTGTCAATTGTGAGAGATAAGGATAATTTTAATAAGGAAACAACAAATGAGAGTAAGGGACAAGAGTAAAAACATCAATTATTTCA
Organism: Halichoerus grypus; assembly: GCF_964656455.1. NCBI lineage: Eukaryota > Metazoa > Chordata > Mammalia > Carnivora > Phocidae > Halichoerus > Halichoerus grypus. The sequence continues at coordinate 26,167,417 of NC_135720.1, read as the reverse complement.
GGGGGGACATATGTTCAGTATCTCTAAATTCTAGTAACCTAACATTTCTAAAGCAAGGAGTTCACGGTGCAGGTTTCTGACCTGACGCCACAGAATTACCTCCAAGCTTGCTGGCATGCCCCGGGTACCAGAGGGCAACACAATTAGGGCACAGCTGGAAGGAAGGGGGGCGTGTTGATTGCAGAGCCCACATAATTAGGCCCACACAGAATTGGAGAAAAATCACATGGCAATCAAAACAAGAATGCTGATGCTAGGTAATGGCTGGCCACTGACTTTGTTAAAACGATATGCTTAGCTCCTCCCCCTCGGTATCATCAGGGTTCGAAACAGCAGAAAAAAACCATGGGATTCTTCACATCGTAGCAAATAAAATCATAATAGGAGGGATTAAGATTAGCCGTCTTTCTCATGCACCCCAACAATAGTTTCAACAAGCAGTCAAAAGCAGGAAGCTTTGGAACTGTAAAGACAGGTGCAGAGAGTTTGTAGTTTCGTACACTGTATTTATCATTCATTCATTCATTCATTCATTTATTGCTTTTTTCCACTAAGGAAGAAAGGCGGAAGGGAGTAGAAAGCACTAGAGGAATCTGACCGACAATAAAAAGACACACAATCAATGTTTTCCTGAACCAGAATAAAAAGAAATGTAAGGTATCTGGGGAGAAAATAACGTGGGGGGGGGGGTCTTACAAGGCCAAATAACTTCCCCAAACCTCCGTCACATTGTACAACAACTCCCAGCAGACGCGGCTTAACCCAGTTTCATCCCCTTATCTGAAACGCCCATCTCTTTGTGCGTAGCAGTCCATATGAATCATTACATGATAAAACATGTTCAAACTGAGCAGCCACAGTCAATTTTCACTAGCGAACCATATTTAATCAAGTAAGCATTTCGGCTCTCGAAGACAGTCCTAACGCACCTGCACTGTTCTCCACTTGTCTCAATGCTTATGCACAACGGGATGCAATGGAATTATTTTATTATAACTGCTTTCTGAAGAGAAATACTCACCAGCTGCACCCCACTGGATAGAGGACTCGGCCACAGACTCCGGAGGATATATCACATTCATTATCAAAACAAACCCCAGAGCATCTATGGAGGGCTCATGCCAGCAGGGCGTCCCATGTTGAAATAGGATAAAATTCACTTCGTCACTCAGTAACCTCCGTCTTCCTCTTGTCAATACAATCACAACTGCCCATCAACAAGGATAACTCTATACTCTGAACTTTCCAGCTTCACTTAATATTGTGTTTAACACCACCACTCTCCCTTGCCCCACCCCCCAAACAGCCTCTTCTTTCTGCAGCTGCTGAATGCCACAAATAGCTTCTTGTATAATTTGATTTAGAATGCACCCCAAACTAGACATGTTGAATGGCAACGTGAATGCTTCATTCAGAGAGAACTAAAATGTGTAGAATGCCCTAAAAACATCACAGTGGTAAAGGGGATCATTTGGGAGTCTTGGGGCAGAGCCTGCAAATTCTTCTCAGGTCGATGCAAATGGCAAGAGAAGGGTTTCAGGAGATTCCCACACTGATCAAAGGACGACTGGCTAATTCCCCTGTCTGGATGGGGTTTCCCTAAAGTGGCCTCCATTCTCCACACACATTTATTTTTCTTCCTACTCTCCTAATAAAATGTACTTACTCTAAATCTATTCATTCTCTAGCATCAGTGATCCATTCTTAGGTTAATTTTTGAAATTGTCTGACTTAATGCTTTGTGTATTCCACACACGGCAAGCCCCCTCTGATATTTTTGTAGGGCCAGAGCCAAATCCAAGTACTCACTTTGCAAAGTCAGCTACTCCCCAATTTGATACAACATGACAACACATAACATTCATGGGAACATTCAAAGAAAGGTGATAATCACCCATCTGTATGAATGGGTGAAGGAGGGAAAGAGCTGGGAGAATTTAAAAGCATCTGTCCTATAATGCCACAACAGTCTAACCTCTATGAAAACTTCCTTTAGGAAATAGCTCACAAATAATGAAATAAAAATTCCCACACGGATGATGACTACTTTCCCATCACAAATGTAAGTTGTTTCTTGAAAAGCTTCCCTGTGTGTTGAAATTGGAATTTATTTTCCTGAATACCAAGTATCCTGGCAACCAAATGACTACTGGAGCTGGAGGACAGGGAGAAGAGTTAAAGGAAAAACTCTTTTGTTGCTAGGGAAAAATGGGAGCCAGAAGGACCAGTGAATTACCTTTAACCCGCTCTCTTCCCATCATCCTTTGGGTCTCAGATTAACAGACAATTTCTTCAGGAAAGCAAACCTTTCCTGACCCCCTGACTCTGTTGACACTGCCTATTATTCATCTCATCAAGACCCGTACTTTCCTTACAGCACTACTACTTGCTGCTTTGGTATAGTTGTTTGTTTGGTGAGTCTATCTCCCACTAGACATATGACCTGGACCACAGAACAGAGGCCATGGCTCTCTGGATCCACAGGGCCTAGGGGCTGACCACCAGATCTGATACACAGTAGGCATACAATTATTATTAAAGGAATAAATTACAGGAGGAAAAGTTTAAGCAAAATGAGCTCCAGAGAATTTAGCTTTATTCTATGGTATTAGAAAAGAATTAATGTTAAAGCATCACAATATTGGTAGACAGCTTTTAGTAAGACATGAAAGTACATTTCAAACAAGTCATTTCATTCAATTCCAGCCTTGACTTGTTCATTAAGGACACTACCCACCAAGCACAACACTAGGCACTGAAGACACAAAGATGAAGACAACCTTCTCTTACAAAGTCCTCCTTGACCATTTTGTCTCCCATGTCTTCTCCCTAGAAGAGTCATTATCCGCTCCTCTGTCACTTATCCCTCCATAATTGAACTTATCTATCTCCTTCGTTGGCTTTGGAGATGGCAGTAAGTCTGCTGATTGAAGAGCAAAATGAATGAATAAGCAACCTATTCCTTGTCTGTTAGGAATTCCATTGGATGGAAGACTGATACAATCAAATGGTAGTAAGACACATTTTTAAATAGAGGGTGCCCTCTAATGGGAACTAGAAGGAAATAATATCAGAGAAAACATGACAGTGCAGGTGACGTGTGATGGACGAGTAAGAATTTGCTAGATGGAGAAGGATATGAAACACATGCCAACTAAACAAAAGAGCAAGAGCAAAGGCACAGTGAAGAGAGCGAGCTGTCAGTGTGTTGGGAATACTGAGTTACATGTATAACGGAGGCTGTAATTGCCTTCATAGCCCCAAACCACCTTGTAGGCTGCACTGCATGTGAAGGCCTACAAGCTGAAAACCACATTTCCCAATCTGCCTTGCACCTGGTTTGCAGAACCGGTACACCTGGCGAATCTGATGGAGGACCTGAGTCCACACTCCTGATGCTTTGGCGATTTCTGCGGGTAAGTCTGGTTGTTGAAGCAACTCAGTAGGAGTGATAATTCAGTCTCAGTGTTCAATCCCTACCAGTTCAGGCCTTGGTAAGGCAGTTGTGAAATGGTGTCTTGGGAGTCATTACTGAACAGCTTGGACTTGTTCCCTAGGCTTTTCCAATGATTGTGTAAGTACCACCCACCTATGTTAAATCCCCTTCTGCTTACACTGTTGTCTGCGGCTGAACCTGCCTGAGACAATCTGCTAGCCCACTGGGATGACCAAGTGGGGTTCGTAGGGGTGGAAGTGGGAAATACGGCTAGAAAAGTAAATCAGGGCCAGTTGTGAGGAACCTTCCCTGGCAAGTCAAAGAGGTTAGACCTCAGTCAGTTAGTTATGGTTAAACATCAGTTTTTATACAAGATAGTGGTCTGTGTTTTAGAAGAATTGTAGAGGCAAAGGAAAACTGAATTGAAAAGTTAGGCAAATTCTAGGGGCACCTGGGTTGCTCAGTCATTAAGCATCTGCCTTCGGCTCAGGTCATGATCCCAGGGTCCTGGGATCGAGCCCTGCATCGGGCTCCCTGCTCAGCGGGAAGCCTGCTTCTTCCTCTCCCATTCCCCCCTGCTTGTGTTCCCTCTCTCACTGTCTCTGTCTGTCAAATAAATAAATAAAATTAAAAAAAAAAAAAAGTTAGGAAAATTCTATAAATCCAAAGTGAAATAATGTTGATGAAAGAAGGAATGGGGGTAAATAGTCTGTCCTCCTTATGTTAACGATTTCTCCCATGCCTAACCTTTGGCTGTGTCCTAACACTTCCTGCCTCTCTTAAATGCTTTATATTCCAGCTAGGACACCAACAGTCCAGGGGTTGGATGCGCCCACCCACTGACTTGGGTTAGCCTCTAGCCTTACCAGTTTCTCTTTCGATTTCATGATGCTGGGCAATTTTGAGTGACTATTTTAGTTTTTGATTATTTTTTACTTAGACAAACTGATTTTCTTCTAAGAGTGGGATTTGCATAAACGATCATAAACCATAAACGATATGGTCATGATAACAGCCGATAACTGAAAAATAATATATTCTCTGTATTTATTTTTAAAATGCTGACTTTCCCCCAATCTGTTATATACAACTGAAGTATTGCATAAATTCTGATAAAGAACACACAAGAACATCTAACCACTATCAGTATTTAGGGAAAGAAAAACAGATAATTGAAACAAGACAGCCAGCCCCTTGTTAAGTGGCTATGAAGGGAATGTCAGAACACTTATATGGAAACAACAGAATCTACTCATTATATGAAGCAAAAAGGATTTATTAAGAGATATTAAGGAGCTTTCAGAATCTCCAGCAGGGCCAGAGGACACGCTGACATGCCACACTGCCAAGACTGTCACAGTGAAACACTGCTGTTGCTGCTACCTGCTCTCATCACTGATGACGTGCAAGTCTGGATGCTAAGTGTCCACAGAAGTCAATGTCAAAAGAGCAAGAGGCTAGTGCAGCGAGGCTTACAAGAAGATGCAAACAACCTATGAAGCTACTGCCTAATTTTCATACTGCAACCAAATTCAATACTGGTTGACAGAGCCTTGGTCACATACCAGTCTAGCTGCAAGGGAGTCTGGGAGTAAAGGCATTCGCTTAGCTACCCTGATCTGAGAAGAAGTAAGCCAGGCAGGCATGAGATGGGAGTTGGGTGAGCCAATGACAGAACCAGCTGCAGGATTTCTAGCCAAGTTCTTCAGGAAGAACAATCACTAATATAGTCCAAAATCAATCTGGGTTTGTAGTCTCTTATCTCAATTTTGATTCAAATCCAGAAGAATGTTTATTTACACCAGAACTCCCTGAATCAGAAGCTGAGACAGAGAATTCTTTCACTCTGATTGCATTGGTGGTCCCAAGAACTCACCAAGTAGTATTCAACACGGTCACCTGCTGAGTAGAAAAACTCAACACAGTCCAAGATTGGTTTCTTCCTATGGGCTCCCTTTCATGAGAACATTAAAAAAAAAAAAAAAAAGGAAACTATAGGTTTTTGTGTTTTTTTTTTAAGACCTGCTCAAATTCTATGTCATATAAGAAAAATAATGGCGATAGAGGTGAGGGTGTAAGATTCACAGCAGTGCTTTTCAGGAAACCAGAATACTCCATGGGTTGTTATAATCTGACTTTACAAATTAAAAGAGCAAATTCAATGAAATCACTTTTCCAATTACCTTGTGTACTTAAAATTGGAAAAAAAATAATAGAAGTTTGGCCTTAATTCTCCACTATGTATGAGTTCTTATGGAGAAGACCATGCATAATCTAAGCAATGACATAGTAACTTCAGTACTTACACTTCTAAAATGCCACTGAAGAAATTGAATTTAGATAAAAAATTTAAAAATAAAAATAAAAATACAAACACTGTAAAAAATGAAAAAATAAAATTAAAAACAGAATGCCACTGAAGAATTAAACACTCTACAGGTAAGCATCTATTAAGAAAATATAACTTTTCTGAGCAGCACTGTACAAATAAACCTTCTCTGAATGAGGCAGAATAAAAATGTTTTACCATGTATTTAGTAATATCTTCAATAGTATTTTTTCACAGTATAATTTGTGGTACTAATTTAATAGAAAGCAAATCTTCAAAAGAAATTCTCTTCTGCTATTCAATTTTTCTTTTAATAAAGTGAAGACCTTCAACTTTTATCAAGAAACAATGGCAATCAAATGGGAATTTCTATGTATCTCATTACTTGCAAATATTTATTTCTTCATAAACACCCAGATATTATAAAAAAAGCATGAAATATTAATGTTCCTATCCAGTTTTTTTTTTAAAAATCAGAGAGCCATCATCTTGGATGGAGAAAGTAATTTGCTCCCATCTCAATACATGAATAATTTAATTTTGCAAGACTAATGTGACATTTGTATAAGATGCCGTTCCTATTGTCCATGATACATAGACCCCCAACAGCAGGGGAGCGTGCGAAAATTCTGTAAGCAATTTCAAGCAAATTCATGCTTGAAAACAAGCATGGTGTCTGCAGGTTGTTCTCTGGTAGGTTTTCCTTGTACTTCAGAAAGGACACTCCTCCACACACGGCTAGTGGTTTCTAGCCAGCTCGCTGGAGAAAGATCCAGAATACATTGGCAGTATTTCCTATTCCCTCCATTTCAGGAAATCAGATAGGGTTGATCAGCAATGCTTCTCTTCACATTTATATTGCTGAAATGTTCTATCTTAAAAAACAAACAAAACAACAGTCAGAGCCACGTGTGTCTATGACAGAGCCTAAGTGAAAAGTTGGCCATTTCCACCTTGAGTTCAACTTTTTGCAACACATACACAAACTTCAATCAGATCTCTTTGACCACCGTGTGGAGAACGGACTGGGTATGGGCAAGTAAAATTAGGAAGTTATTGTTATGAACTGTGCAAGAAATGATGGCAGCCTGAACTAGTGTTGAAAAAAGAGAAATGGGTGGATTCAAAATAGATTTTGGAGGTGGAACAGAAAGATTAGATAGATGTGGGATGGAGAGAAAGGCAGGGATCAGAGAGAACTCTACTCTTCCCCCCTAAGGTGCCTGGGTGGAGGCCAGTGATGCCATTTGCGGAGAAGGGAAACCTGGGAGGAGGAATGGCTGGAGGGGAAAGGAACCCAGACATCCGACATGGGAGCGGTCTGTTAGACACACAAGCGGAAATCTCACATGGGCAGATGCATGAAGCTCAGAAGAGAGGCCAGGACTGGAGATTAAAAACAACTTGGAAATGAGCATACAGAAGGTACTCAAAGCCACTGACTGAGAGCACTTAGGGAAAGAAGGCAGGCATACAAGAGAACACAAGATTGAACCCTGTGGTTATTCCTTAGAAAAAGAGGAGGGGGATCCCCTGCAGGAGCCAGAAGTGGCAGAAGTAGTTTCTTGAAATTAAGAGAGGAAATACTTTTGAGGAGGGAAAACGTAGTAGGTAACTTCACAGAAAATGCTAATAAGGCAAAGAGAGAACCCTGGGCATTGCATCTGGCAACATGGAAGCTTTAGTATCCCTGAGGAGAACGCACAGTGCAGCAGAGGACCAGAAATCCGGATTCTGATGGATGAAAAAGCGAAGAGGAGGTGGGGGAGCAGGAAGATCAGATGTAGACCACTTGATTGATTACTAAGTTTTGCTGTCAAGATAGAAAAATATGCGAGCACTGAAGGATATGTGAGGTCAGGTAATTTCAAAAACTGAAATAAGTTTATATAATTATATATTTAACTGAAATAAGTTTATACCATTATATATTTAACTTATATAGATAAGTTAAATAATTTCCTTTTCCAAAAATGTTTGGTTTTTCTTCAAGATCTCTTAATTTGTTTCTGAGTCCCCAAGCCACTGCAGAGCCTTTTTTAGATTCACATTACGAAACAGGATTCAACTATCTGGGTTAATGAATGACAATAATCTTCAGGCAGAAAGGCTGGGAATTATTTTCTGAATTAATGAGTTTCATTAATTGAAAAAAGAAAGGGCCTCCATCTCCCCACATCCCCCCACCCCTGCACCCTTTCATGACCTCTCTGTACAGCACTGGCAGACATCATCTTTCTACCAACTAACAATGGCTGGATTCAAGTTCCGAACATTCCTGAGAAGAGGCACTCATTTGGGCAGAATGTACCCATCAAGGCCATTAAGGAAAATCCACCCATCAAGTCTTATAGCTCACCCAGCATTTTTTTTCTACTTATGAAGACAAAATTAAGGTGAGGGGGAGCAGTAGATTAAAGAGAATTTTTTAAGATAAAAAAGCTGAAGCAAGTAACTCCAGGAATAGAAGACAGTAGACTGAGAGAGGAATTCTTGATTGGTTAACCGATTTGGAATCAAGACTATGAAGTAATTGAGAGTGTGAAATCTCCAAGGACTTAAGAATGGAAAGCCCAAACCTGTGTCTATGCTGTAGGTCCAGCCTGATGCCAAATGGCAAGACTGCTCCATATGTTAAAAGCACAGTACAGTCTTTAGGGAAACAAAAGAAAAATAATAGCTAGAAGCAAATGGTGCTTCCTCTGAGCTGAGCATTTCATGCACAATATCTCATGTAACTCACATCACAGCCCTAGGGTGTTGGAGCTTGTATTTTCCCCATGTTTCAAGTTGAGGAAATGGTGGCTCAGTAAGAAGCTAAGTAATTTCCAAAAACCATTAAGTATGCCAAGTGGTGGGGCAAGAATTCAAACCAGGTTTGCAATCCTGGAGGCTTCCTCCTACCTACTCACCGTGTAAGAGGACCTCTGGGAATACCTAAGGCAGGAATGAGCACTTAGCAAAGCAGACAGACAGCTGAGCCCAACACAGATTCAAACAAAGCAGGAGAACTAAAAGCTCAAATTAAGCCTGGACTTTAAGCAAACTTTTTATTAGGCACAGAAAAGTACACAAAATATGTGTGTCACCACGTGAGTGCCCACGTTACCAGTACCCAGATCAAGATGTAGATGATGATCAGCTCCCAGAGCTCTGTTTATGGCCTCCATGGTCACTACCACCATCCCCGAAGGTGATCGCTACCCTGACACGGTCACCAGAGGTTAGTTTTCCCTGGTTTTGAATTTTACATGATTAGAACCATACTTTCTGTATTTGGCTTATTTCACTCCACGTTATGTTTGTGAGATTCATCCATGGGATGCACGTGGCAGTAGTTGGTTTATTCTTATTGCTGTATGGTGAAGAGAACACTTATCCATTGCATGATTAATGCCCATTTGGCTTTTTTCTAGTTTGGGGCTTTTATGAGTAGCATAGCTTTGGACATCCTCATAGATGTCATTTGGTGAACACATTTATACCTTGATGTTGAGCATATTCCTAGAAGGGGAAGTTGCTGGTTTAGAGGGAATGAGTATATTCAGCTTTAGCAGATACTGCCAAAAAGTCTTCCAAAAAGGAAAGACTAGTACAGTGATTTAACGGTTTTCTTCCCATAGTAAATGGGCACTCCAGTAAAAACAGAGCTTTAAAATATTGAAGGATATCATAAAAATTATCCCAGGGCCATTCTTAAATATCAGAAGTAAACTAAAAAGAGAGTCTTCCTGAAAATCATCTGAATGATGGAAGCCCTGCTTGCCAAACTTCATGTAATAAAAGCTAAAGAGGAAAGAAAACTGCTTGAAAGGCTCTTGAAAGGGTCGGTGTATACAGCACCTGGGCTGTCCACAGACTACGCTGAAGACAGTAGTGTTTGGCCCAGGAAAGCAATTTCTAGTTCTCACCCTCTATGTGAGACCTGGAACCTCAATGTTTCCGGGCCTTGGGTGTTTCACATCTGAAATGATAGAAGGGCACTAGTTGAGCTCTCACTTCCATTTTGGGCGCAACATAATGTGATACAGATAGATAAAGGAGAGAATGCTTCGGGCTTGTCAGAAGCAGCAAGGATTCAGTCCTACATACTCACTATATAATGCACCCAAAGCTAGAAGATATAAAACCATGGATATACTTTTGTTGCAAAACAAAACAGAGGTTAGCTGGGCTGATGCATGCCGGGGAGTTCTAAGGACAACTTAAGTGCTGGAGAAATGTTTTAGGGATCTTATAAGGAAGTCTTTTAGAAAAAAAAAATATTTGAAAATATTTGGCCACAATGATCCCAAGATTAAAAATAAATTTTAAAACGTGCTCTTGGGTTCCCAAGTCGTAATGTTAAAATATATTTTGCCATATACAGCTCTCATTTCCCTTCCTTCTTGTATAGGACACCTCCCTGCTGTCTTTTTTACCCAGAACACCTATGACACATGAAACTCATTCCAGCGGGCTTGCCATTTTTCTCCCATTTTTATTATAAGGCTTTTCAATCACTATGTTCCTTTATACTTTTCCTCAAGTCAAGAGCTTGATTTTTATTCTTTTTTGTTTAAAAATAAAAACAGGGCGCCTGGGTGGCTCAGTTGGTTAAGCAACTGCCTTCGGCTCAGGTCATGATCCTGGAGTCCCTGGATCGAGTCCCGCATCGGGCTCCCTGCTTGGCGAGGAGCCTGCTTCTCCCTCTAACCCTCCCCCGTCTCATGTACTCTTTCTCTCTCTCATTCTCGCTCTCTCAAATAAATAAATAAATCTTTAAAAAAAAAAAAAATAAATAAAAAAATAAAAACATGTTAGGTTTACTAATTTTCCTCCGCATGCAGTTTTGGCTACGTCCCATCAGTTTTGAAATTTAACTTTCTCTGTGTCACTACTTTCTAAAGAGTCTACTTTTGTATTCAAGTATCTTCTTTTCTTTCTTTTTATCTGTAATCCTAATGAATTTTAAAATAACCTGACATAAGGTCTCAAGTTGAATAAAATCCATCTTGACAGAATCCATAAGAAGTCTGTCATTCTTGATACCTTTTTTTTTGAAACTCCCCTAGCATTTATCCTGCCTCTTTGCACTTAAAGATACACTTTAAAAGGTAATATACCCTGTCATGTATGTAACTTTAGCTTGTCTTTGCTTTGCCGTGTTTAAACAGGAAAAGCAAATTGAGCCAGTTGTATAAGCCGTACACAAATCTGTCTCCCCTCCTCTGTCTCCTCCTCTTTATCCTATTGACAGAGGAGGTCAAGACCAGCTCTGTGAGGCTGTCCTGGATTTTGTACAGATAAGGATTTCTTTCATAGTTACATATTTTGGAAACTTTAGTTAAGTTCAGAGGAAAAAAACACCGTGAAACACCAAAAACCATACAGACATTTTGATGACCATTCCAACTGTACTCACAAACAGCAGTGTGAGACTCTCAAGCTGGGAAGGAGGGAGTGAAAAAAAAATTCTTTTTAAAATCTGAAGTGACAAAAGAGTTTATGAGGCTTCTAAGGCTTGTCACACCATGAAAACAAATCCCCTCATTTACATCCGTAAGGAGCCCCTGAATTTATAGCTCACGTTAAATGGCAAGTCAGAGTGCAGCAGGATTACCAGTGTCCAGACATTTGCGGACGGCATTTACATATGAAAAGTAGAAAAGAAGTGGGTAGTACCAGGACCCTTACCAATCCACTTAGGAAACTGAAAACCCAAAGTGAAAAGATCCTGTTTGGCCCGACAGTCTGACAAATACCAGTTAGAAGTGCAGAGGCTATGAGCATTTAACATACACAGGACAGAAAGAAAAACGTCAGTTAACAGTTACTGGGTCACGAGCCAAGGTTCCAGGCCAGCTTTCCGTGTATTAGCCCATTTAAAGTTCATGAAAATCTTATCAGTGAGGGAATTACCATCTGCAGTTTAGCAAGGAAAGAGCAGAGACGCAGGGAAGTTAAGTGAGACGGCCGCATAGTTCTACCGGTAAAGCCCAAGTCATCAGGGATTAGAAAGCCCCAAACAAGAACCTGTGAAAGAGATGTCAGACCCTGCTTCTTATTTATTCCTCCTGTAATTCCTCCCAGAGGATCCATGGGCCATTTTCCGATTCACATTTTGTCATTTACTGGGAACAGGTAAATTGTATATCTAAGACTCAGATGAGAGGATTATGGGGAGAAAGCAAGTTATCTGGCATGATTATAAGGCTTCATAAGTCAATATTATTTCACATGACTATATGATAAGCCTAAAATATCAAGATTTTGTTTCTGCTATTTACTTTCTTAGAATATATTCCTAACACTCCAGGAATAACTGGAGTAAGAAAGAATTAAGGGAGGGGTGCCTGAGTGGCTCAGTTGGTTAAGCAACTGCCTTCGGCTCAGGTCATGATCTCAGGGTCCTGGGATCAAGCCCCACATCAGGCTCCCTGCTCGGCGGGAAGCCTGCTTCTCCCTCTCCCACTCCCCCTGATTGTGTTCCCTCTCTCGCTGTCTCTCTCTCTGTCAAATAAATAAATAAAATCTTTTGTTTTTTTTAAAAAGAGAGAAGGGAGAATGGTAGAATGGAGAGAAAGAGCTAAAGGTTTCCAAGGTTTCCATTCAGGAAGAAGAGGTGAACATATTTAGAAGAAAAAGAAAAAAAAAAAATCAAAGTAGATCCGGGTTAATAATTGTGCCAGGTTTTAGGACCAAGGAAGAAAGGAAGTGCGGTGTTATAATTTAGTAGCCAGCTTGGTCTTCAAACACTACTGTGCAGTGGATTTGCTCTCATACTAAGTAAATGTTTCTTTGTTGTTGTTGTTGTTGTTTTAAGATTTATTTTAGAGACAGAGAGTGTGTGCGTGTGCACGTGCACAGAGTAGGAGCAGAGGGAGAGGGAGAGAGAAACTCAAGGAGACTCCACACTGAGCGAGGAGCCCAATGCGGGGCTCGATCTCACGACCCTGAGATCATGACCTGAGCCAAAACCAAGAGTCGGACGCTTAACAGACTGAGCCACCCAGGCACCCCTAAGTAAATGTTTCTTTCAAAATAAAAGAAATCAAATATGCTAAGATACAGAAGAGAGACTAGCTTAGAAAAGGAAATGTAGACAATCTCTGAATGATGAAATTAACATGCAGATCAAATAAAGCTCATTTCCAAATTAAGGATTACAGCTGAAATTTGGTACACATATAAAACAACCAAAGCAAACACACAAACAAAAAACTGTCAGGTTTTTAACCTTTGTTGGCAGCAGTGGTCCATCAAGTCAGTAGACTGTCTTTTTAATTTTCATTCTTTGACTAGTCATTGAAAGAATTATTTATGAGCCTGTTATCTCATGTTTGAGAGGAATAAATGTATAATTCATGATTTTTCCTCTAGAAACCTGTAGGCACTCGTCACTTAATTCCTACAAAGGTGAGTGATTAAGTAGGGTTATCAGCTCTGTTAATTTCTGACTCTATTATTATCACCCTATGCAGACACCACTGTTCTAATATTTCAAGCCAACTGATACCAAGCCAACTGCTTTAATATTTCATATTCGATAAATTCACCACATTGGCAAAGCATAGCCCAAACTTAAGACTTTTGCCTATCCTGCACTGCACAACTAAAATAAAAGGCTTTTAGAATTGCAGTGAGAGTACAGTATTTCCTAAAGGACATCAAACCAACTCCTCTATTTTTATTAACAAAAAGCAAGTATATTTCAAGCATTGGGCTTTGAGGGGACCTTTGACCAACAGGATGGCTCTCACAAAGGCAACATTAGAAAAACAGTGCTAAAAAGAAGTAAACATCTCAGATGTCCTACTTACACAACACTTGGAAAAACTGAGAATGAGCCTTTGATATTCTACTACCAAAAACAATCTTCATTTCTCTGATTTATTATTGTTAACTGTTCCTGGACAAAGTCAGCATATGATAATGTACGATCAGCCTTGATTTTCCCTTAGAGGCCATAGGAGTCTGAGACACACTCAGGGGCATGCCTTGGATCAACTATGATGCTCCAGACATCAGGGAGAGTTCTCAGGCAGCCAGAAATAAAGACCCCTTACAACTGTCAGAAAGGGCATTCAATTCTAGTGTTCTCAAACTTGGTGCATTCAATATTAAGGTCCACTGGAAATCAAGTCTTCCTAATGGAAAGGTCCCCAAAGCAAGAAGTTCCCATACCCCAGCCCCATTTTTTGTTTTGTTGGTGTAGTAGTTCTCTACTGCTGTTTTAACAAATTATCATGAATTTGGCACCTTAAAACAATACCCATTTATTATCTCACCGTTCTGTAGGCCCAAAGTCCAGAAGGCTTCTGGGTCCTCTGGTTAAGATTTCGCAAGGCCTAAATCAAGGTGTTGACTGGCCTCCTATTTGGGGACTGCAGAGGAGTATGTGCTTCCAAGCTCATTCAGGTTGTTGGTAAAATTCAGTTCCTTCTCATGGTTTCCTAGTGGTTCCCTTCATCTTCAAGCAGGCAACAGACTGAATCCTTCCCAGGCTTAGAACCTCCCTGACGTCACCTTTGCCAGCAGCTGGGAGAAAGCTCTGCTCTTAAAGGTTCCTGTGATGCATCAGACCCACGTGGATAACCCAGGCTACTCTCCCTTTAAGGTTGCCGAGTAGTAGCCTTAACTACATCATCTGCAAAGTCCTGTTTTGCCATGTAGAACACATTGACAGGCATGGCACTGGGGGATAAAAGTCCTGGGGACCAAAATTTTGCCCATCAGAGTTGGCAGGGTGGAGTGTTCCATTATTTGGATTCCTTCAAGGCCAGAAGACTCAGACCGTTTCACCTTGATAATCAGTTATGGATCAATCATTAACTGTTTATCTGTGTTTCCTTGAATGAGTTACTATTTCTAGTTTGCACCACCATTCCAGGTAATGAACACTATGTCCCTCGTCCTGAATACCTAGCTCTGGCTGACATCATCCATGTCATGAACCCTTACAGAATACTGCAGTGCTGCATCCCAAACATGATGTTCCCTGGTAAAATCCAAATTATTTTAGCATTTCTTGGCCTAGTTACTTCTCCTTCCAAGGCAAATAATCTTAATTGAAACTTTTTGTGCATTTCAGCACCTGAGAAATTACCTACAGAGAACATCTGGAATGAGGCCCAGAATCCCAGGTGTGAAACAGTTTATAACTTTATACATAGGTAGGGTAATGTTTTCTACTTTGTTTCTAATACTAAGCCAGATGATACCCCAGAACTTTCCCTCATATTTTAAAAAATTTTCAAGTATTAATGCATTAATTCAACCACCAACAGTGATGTGATTCTTGGCATCAAGGACAATGAAGAACAGGTTCCCCGCCTTTACTGCCTCGCACAAGAAAACTTCTGGATGACAATGTGGCAGGTGGCCCAGAGAAGTTAAGACCAGCTTGGGAAGGCTAGTGCGGAGGGTTTCTACAGGAGGTAACGTCTGAATGGAGTCCTGTTGGTCTAATCTAAATGTTAGGATGATGCACCAGGGGAGAAACAGAGATTCCTTCTAAGCAGCGGGTCCTGGCACATGTAGATAAAGAGGAACAAAGATGGTGAATATAGAACGGGGGAGCCTCTACTGGGAACTGAAGTTGAAGAGGAAAACAGGGAGGCATTCTTTCATGAAGAGCTTGTCTAAATCATGGTAAGGAAGCTGACTTTATCCTAAAAACAATGATATGGTGAGGGGACTGAGGAGTGTCTACCAGAGAAGAAACCACATTCTGGAGAGAGGCTGGGTACGTCCCGAGAGCAAGTAAACTAAAATCAGCGTGTTAGGAGACTGATAAGCCAGAAAAAGAATAAAATACTGCTAGTCACCACACTAAGGCAGTGCTGGCCCAGGAGACAGAGAGGACAGAGCATATTCAAGAGGGAGAACTGACAGGAAGTGTAGGAGAAGGGGAGAGAAGGAGACAGAGGACTGCCAGTTTCCCACCACATTCCAGGCGCCTCATCTCATGTGGTTCCCACAGAATCACCCCACCAAGCAGGCAGGACAGTCACTTCTACTTATTAGAAGGGGAAAATGGCTCAGAGAGCCTAAGTGGCTTCCTCAGAGTCAGTAAATGATAGACTTGGGATCAGAAACTCTTGTCTGATTCCCAGGTTAAGAGTCTTTCTGCTTCACGTGCAGAAATTTTACTCATGGTTAAAAACATCAAGAAGACTTCAGGCTCATCATCCTGAATGGGCATTTTAGTAAGATCTCAAGTGCTCATTAAAATGATGGGTCTGTCATCTTCATTTTTTTGAGCTGAAAAGACAACCTCTAGGTCAAAGTTCTTGTAACTTTTAATAACCATAACAGCGATAAAGGGAAGGAATAAAGTCCCTAACGCAGCTAAGCACTCAATCCACTCAACAGATATTAATAAGCACCTCTAGATGTACTCTGACATAAGGTTCCGAATAATAACCAGCTTGTTCTCATGGTACCTAGTACAGACAGAAAAACACAGTGACTGTATTGTATACATATTTACAAAGAAAATGGGGAACAAAGGTTATAAAGGAAATAGAATGAACTGCATATAGGGGAACCTTAGAAAATCATCCAGCAGATCTGAACATTTAGAAGAAGGGATGAGAAGACCAAAGGAAGTAAAATTCCAATGGAAGTATTTAAACAGATGTTAAATGAAAAAAAAAACAAAAACAAAAAACACCTCACATATTTAAATGATCTGCTAAGAGAAAATAATCCATACTTCTAAAGATAATTTTACCACTTTTCTTTTTTTGTCCATGCTCAAATGCCCATTCACTAGACTATGCACTGGAGTGGTGGTGGTGGTGGGAGTGGGGGTGGTGGTGGTGGTGTGTGTGTGTTTAAACCTAAGAGGGAACGAAGTGCTTGGATCAGGGTGTGTTTCTCATTGGTGAGTAAGTCCTCAATCCCCTAGTAAAGAGAGTATAAGCCCTTCAGAATGGGGCTTGGGAGGAACCAGGAGGGGACTGGCCATCTCCCCTGAGTGACCGGCCACTTCAAAGACCAAGAAGGCACCTGAGAAGTGTACCTCCCTCCCCATCACCACAATGTTTGAATTTCTAGAAATACACTTCCTTTCTCCTTTATACCAGCTTCCCACTCTTACAAGCCATTTATGATTGAAATCGTTGCATTAGATTTTTCTATCCAGTTGTTACAGAAAATAAGACTCTGAAAGTTAAAAATCTTTCTTGCTCTGCTTATTGCCTACATATTTTCAGCTGAATGTAGAAAAATCCAGTTTTGTATTTTAAGCTATCCTCAAAAAAAGCCCATTTATTTTCAGGGGGAGTGATGTCTAAAGTCCGTTTCACCTCAACTAGGTTACATATTACATTCCATGCCTTTAATCTACAAATATCAACTGGAATTCCTTCGTGGTCAAGCTAATGCGCTAGGCCCCAAGGAACTTAGAATCTAGTAGGGAAGCCAAAGCATCAATCACTACCACACACAAAAAGTAGTACATGTCCCAAAGAACACGCAAATCACACTCAGTGAGGGGGTCAGAACCTGCCCTCCATTTTAATAATGTTATGAAAGAAAAAGTTACGGTATTACAAAAGAGGAAAATATCCTGCACTCATCATGAGAGGACTTTTGCTACTCCTAATAACACACAAAACTCAGCAAAACAAATATATGCATAAGAATAAAAACTGAGCTGCTTATTAAACATATAAGTGAGCTTTCTAATTTGGATAGGCTCCCTATTGCTTTGACAGGCTCCCTATCAAAAAAGCCATGGGGATCAATTTTGCAAAATCCCAACCAAAACTCTTATCAAGCCTATTTAGTAAAGACTAGAGGTACATCTGGGTAGCTGCATTAAATCCACAGATTGCTACTTTTAATGCTAAAATGAGATAGGGTAGAATGATCTTCATTCCCATTGCGGAGAACACAAAGGAATCCCGTTTAAGATCACACCTTCTGTGAGCATCAAACAAGAACATGACTCACCTGGGACTCTTTTTCCTTTTCCACCAGACTAGAGGATTTGACATAGCTGCAAGCCCTGCAGCTTAGGTAACAACCCCCTATTCTCTATGGCTTAGGTTTGGCCCATGATTGACACCCCCAAAATACAGAGAAATTGCCAAGACTCGAGCTTTTACTTCAAGTGAAATGTAGTTTTGAGCAAAGGAGTGGAACCATCACTTATGTTTTTAAGGGTTGACTCGGGCCACTGGGTTGAAAGAGTCTGTAAAGGGAAACTAAGGTGGGACTCAGGCAGGGAGGGGGCAGTGGCTGTCTGGGAGGTAGTCAGATTGTGGAAAAGATTTTAAAGATCGAGTCAATGCGATTTTCTGACACACTGAATGTGGGGTATGAAAGAAAAAGGAGGCATATATGACTTCAAGATTTTGGACCTAAGCAACTGGAAAGATGCATGTGCCCCCTGACTGAAATGAGGAAGGCTGCAGTGGAACAGATATGGGGGCGAGTGCGAGGGGGACCAGGAGTTTGATGTATTCATGATGTCTCCTAGACATCCAGTTGGAAATGTGGAGTGGGCGGATGGGTATTCATATTTGACGTTTGGGGGAGAGGTCCAGGCTGGAAATAGAAATTTGGGTGCTACCAGCATATCACAAATACTAGATGCCCTTACTGGAAAACAGCAAAGGACTCTCAACACTGACTAGAGAACTACCGCACAGTAAGGATTCTCACTGGGTGTGAGGGAAGCAGTACTCTGGCAGAGAGAAGCCCATTCTCTCATTTCTCTACAGGGCATCCATTTAGTCTGACATCATTGTTGCTAGGGGGCAATATCAAGCAAGAGACAGAGAAAGATAGCTGCTTTTCATGCACAGAACATGGAGGTCACTTTCCAATGTTAAAATGAGGTAAAGGGGAAATTAAAGCAAAGAAAATCTAGTCAAACACAGTCCAAAATAGTCTGGGAGAACCCTTGGGTATGTCATGTGCCGAAGGCATCTCATCTATTTCAGGGGCTCCTGTTTTCCCCTTGGCTCCCAGACACTTTATCTCCTGCAGATAACATGCCAACAATGGATCCATTCAACAATTTCATGAAGGTGAGTGAGGGGCAGGGAGCAAGTAACATAAACACATTTCCAGCCAAATTTGCTATCATAAGCCAAAAAGCACATAAAGATTCATAACATTTGCCATCCCAACATTTACTTTCTGTGGGAAGCAGAAAAGACACTGGACATTTAAGCTTTAGTGCTCTGAGTAGGGAACTGAGAAGAAGCCGTCTCTATAGGTATAGTCTGATAAACCCAAATCTCAAAGTGATGGTAAACATCAAACTGATGTTTTATACTCAAAACAAGCTTAAAGCCATCAAAAATATACCCATCTGTATTCAGTCCTTTCGGTGTTTATGGACTGCATTTTTGGAGGGATGGATATACAATGTCATCTTTCCAGTATGCTATTTGTTTTAAACTTCCATTCTAATTTACCAACAATTCAGCTGGACATTTACATTTACTAGCCTATTCTATCTGAGATGAAAAGTGGGCCACCAGTTAATGAACAATTAGGAATATAGTGAGATGAGAAATAATCCAGCAATAAGGAGACTTCATTACCAATTCCTCACTCAGCAGTCAACTGAAAATAAGGACACTGCTACCCATGTAAAGATCCATCCATCCATTCCGCTCACAAAATTATGGAGAGATTGCGTGAAAACAAAACAACTTTATAAAAGGCATCACAAGTAGTCCATATCTTGCTTCAATTTTTTAGCAAGATTTTGCTCTGCCAGGAAACGTTTCCAGAAAGGAAAGGTTTTGCCTCAATTGCTGTGGCAGCAAACACTGGCATTGAAGCGATCAGAATCAGGTTGGTATCAGGACACTCTCGCTGGCTTCTGTGGCTTTCAAAATCCTTGTACTGCCATGACGCGCGTTTGCCAGTAAATGTGACTTTTAATACTTCGTATTCATCCGGGTGTATTTATACAACTGTGATTACAGAAAACTTTTACAAAAATTGGTGTAAATATGCTGTGATACCAATCCAAAAGGATAGCTTTCTCCCTGTACAGTTACACCAGATTCACATATTAAGGTACAAATTAGTCTTTACTTCCACAAGCCCAAGGTAGGTCTAATCAGTAACTTTATAGAGCACTCAGGTCAAATTTAAATAGCATTACTACATATTTGTGAGAAAATGCCCAGCATCTTATTCTATGTTATTATTTAATCCTCAATATTTTATCAGGTAGTTGTATTCTAAAAGCTAAGGAGATTTTACTCAAGCTTATATTACGAAGGGACTGAGTTGGGATTTACTGAACCTTCTTCACTAACCTGTTAACTACTCTACTCTTGTTATTTGTGTCATAATTGGCAGGAAAATCCTTTAAAAACTCTCTGGCTTTGCTTTGTTCTCAAAGTCCACCTTGGGGAAAGAGGAACCCCCAAAAGTGCTTGCAAATGGACAGGAAAGCAGCCAGAGGTCTTGGTTGCTGAAGGAACCCAGGAGCATCAGAGATGGAAGGCTTTCCTGGAGACAGACGAGGGGGCGGCCTGGCATACGGTCAGTGCCCATCAATATCTGACGAATAAACTTTTTTTTAAGTAGGCTCCATACCCAGCATGGAGCCCAATGGGGGGCTTGAACTCACAACCCTGAGATCAAGACCTTAGCTGAGATCAAGAGTTGGACGCTTAACTGACTGAGCCTCCCTTGTGCCCCTGATGAATAAACTCTTATGCCTAAAATTCTATCAAAACATTTTGGCCAGATAAGATGAACTCCAGAGGTATTTCAGAATATCAACAGATTTTGGATGAATTTAGATACACAATTAGCCACCTTGGGAGAGTATTGGCCTTTTTTGCATAAACCTGGGTATTCTGTTTAGTTAACACTTTTCCAGGAAAAAAAGAAGGGACCAGCTCTGATCATCAGGAAAGGGTCTGGATTAAGCAAAAACGCAACTTGCAGGAGATGTCTGGGATAGAGCAATGGAGGACCAGCGGGCGCGAAGGCCTCCACATGCTTCATTTTCTTCTGCCCTGCCTTATCATCTCATCTCCAGGCACTTGCTGAAGAACTTCTGTTTGAAACAGAAAAGCCACTGCTCTTAAGTTCTGGTGTAAATCAGTCTCCCCAGCTGATCTTCTGCCAACTCTAGAATCTCCTGGACTCTCCACCTCTCTCCTGAGCATGCCCTGAACAATGTGGACACCCTCTGCCCCCCCTTCCTGAGAATACCCTCAGAAGCCCCGGAGCAGCCTTCCCTCACTCCCATTCCTACTGTGAACAGTGGCTCACTTGGGAGAGCAGAGACATTTGTCACAACTTTCATTGCAAAGTTTCAGGAACAACGAAGCTTGCACAGTTTTGAAAGAAAGGTCACAGATATCTTCTTGCGGTCACCAAAGCAGAGATTTTCTCTTTGTTTTCAAATGCTGTCTTGCAAAATTTCTCAAGAACAAACATACATAATCTGACCTTTGAAAACCACTCTCCATTTAAATAGAAATTTACTTACATTATACTTCACACCGTTCCTAAAGCTCACTTTATGTTATTTGTAGCTTTTTGTTGTGAGAAGACATTCCAAAGAAAAAGTGGTCATGAATGCTCACACTTCTCTTACTGTGCACTCCCCCCCCCACACACACATACACAAATTAAACCCGAGGTCAAGTCAGCACGGCTTTTTGTCTCACAGGCTCTCGGTATCAGCCACGTTTTGACAGTAACAACAATAAAAATTTAAACCTGAAGTTAATAAAACCTGATAAGTGTCATGTAATCAGCACGTGGAGGATGAACACTGCTAACGTTACACCAAATAGTGTGTCGTTACATTGCCTGTCAAATTAAGATCTCCTCATTTCAAATTCAATTGCTGTGTATTTTATAAAATAATTGACATTTTTCAATTTAAGAATATCTACCTTCCCACCTAGTGTCTCCCAATAAAAAATCTTGACAAGCTGCTTAATCATGCAAAAGCTATTAATTGCTTAAAGACCCTTAGGTTGTTTTCAAGCGGTGTTTCCTTCTGATGTTTAAAATGGGAAAATACATACCCCTGCATACCTTTGTGCCTGCTTGATGGTGGTGACATGGTGTCCCGAGTGGTAAACTGCTTTCATCACACTGATCCATTTGCCTTCGTCTATTAACTATCACCTTTACTAACGCGTGTGCAGACTACTGATCACACCTCTGAACCTAGAGGGAGTTCAATCCAGCTTAGGTATGATACAGCTCCCCCAACAGGCAATCAGAAGAGGAAAAGGTGGGGGGGGACTATAAAGACAGGAAAAAAGAGGAGACAAGAATAGGTAAAAATGGAACAGGAAATATTAAAATGGAGAACTTAACTGAAACCTTTGCCAGTGCTTTTGGTAATTCGAGTCATTTGATTCAGTTCCACCAAATTACCGAGAGCATTATCTTTGCACAGAGCATGCTCCAGAAATAAGCAGACCCCCAGCTCTGTGAGCTTCAGGCAGCAAAGCTCTGTTAACTGCCTTTTCATTCTTTTAAGGATAGCATCTCCTAGTTTATATTGTATCATCTATTTAGCATGGTGATCTGGCTTCTTCCATTAACATATTTAAAAACAAGATTTTGTTTTATAGCACAAGGAAGAAAGAACTAGAAAGCATGATAGAGTTTTCAAGGGAAAGACAAAGGAAATAAAGGGCTAGCTTTGTTTGGTTTATTAAATTTCAAGGGCTTTGCCCGCCAGTTTGAAAAATGCATGCTATCACCAGTGTGTTTATTAAAAGTGCTACTTTAAATTGCAGATTGAGCAAATGTGAATTCCCCTTGGTAGCTGTAGGTTATTGACTAACAATTATATGAAATTTTTAAATGAAAGGAGGAGGGAAAGTAGGAAAAACTTGAAGGACTATAGTTCTAAAAGCTGCTGCTAATTTAAGTAAAATTTAAAATCTAAATGTATGCTTAGTAAAATGTCCAGATTCACAAAGATGCAACATTCTCAAGATCACTCTGCATTTTGATTATTAGAGTCTTTAAAAGTGATGCTCAGAATCAAATAGCAAAATAGTATAAACTTTGCTCAATGCTTCCTTGACAGTTTAATACTGATTTAAGAAGGGGGTGGGGAACCTTCCAGAGCGAATGGTTACTTGCTAGCTAACTTGAAAAATACACTTGTTTCAGCACAGAAATAACAAATCTGTTTCTGATTCCAGACATTATTTTCCAAATGCTGCCAAGAAAAGAATCTAAGGAATTCTTTTACATGCACAACATACACGAGACAACTGGAAAGCAGTCTGTGATCTGTTCCAGGATGCATGAGGAGGGAGAGAGCTGAGTTTCTAGTATGAACGGCCCTCATGGGAGCAGAAGCACATGCCTGAGATAGTTCATAGCTGTAATCTCCAACATAACTCTTTGCTATTATTAGACAACCTAAAGGCTTTCCTAAGTCTGTAACTTGTGAAGCAGAAAAGGATAAAGACAGGACCCTACCATGCTGAGCATGCAGGCAGCTGGGATACACCCACTCCATAGAATTTACCACTTTTCCAATCCATGAAACTTGGATTTCTACACCTCAAATGGCAATAAGGGCTGAGAAAGGGCAAGAATCTAGTCCAACACACCAAAGCCAGGTTTAAATCCCCAGAGAGAATGCTGACCAGGTAAAACCCAATACTAAACTCAGAAACTAAAGGTCCATGATGCTCATAAAACACAGTGAAATTATTCTTGGACCACAAAAGGATATATGTATTATTCCTCTCCACATTAAGAATGACATTTTAAAAATAATACTTTATTTTCTCAACTTTTATTTTCTAATACTTTATTTTCAACTACATATATAAATTGCTTTGCAATTTTTAAAATTATGTCACGAATATGACAATGATTCAAAAGTACGTAATTTAGCATGCATCACTTGTGCTATATTAATAAGGGGAAGACTTAGCAACAAAATCCACTTTGGAGAGAGGGAGGATAACAGGAGAATTCTGAAAGACTGAGTCATCCCAAAGACTGAGCTATCTAATGCAACCATTTAAATTTTGGCTCGCACTGAGATGACTGCAGTGAACCAAGTTTAATTTTGTTTTTTTGTTTTTCCCTTTCTCAGGAGGATAAGAGTTCATGAAGAAAACTGGATCATTTATAGGAAAGAAAAAGGCAACATTTTCTTTAGGGTGACTGACCATAGTGGGTCCATTCTTCACCCTTCTACCCGCACATAAGCTTGCACCGCCATGAGCTTCAAACGCATCATCAAAGCAGCTACGCTGGATAGTCATTCTTACAGTGCCGCGCTCGCCATTAAATACCCCTTGTAAGGCTGCCTTCAATCGTGTGATTTTACACATGGTCCACTCTAATGGGTTGAACAGTGTCCCCGTAAATCCATGTCCACCAGGAACCTCAGAATGTGGCCTTATTTGGAAAGAGAGTCCTTGCAGATGTCATCACTTAAGATGAGGTCATATTCTGAATTAGGGTGGGCCTGAAATCCAATGACACTTGTCCTTATATAAAAATTACAGAGATACCCCAGGAAGAAGGCCACGTGAAAACAGGGCCACAGATGCTACCACAAGCCAAGAAATACCCGAGGCCACCAGAAACTGGAAGAAGCAAGGAAAGACTCTCCGTAAGAGACTTCAGAGGGGAAGTGACCCTGCCAACACCTTGATTTTGGATTCTAGCTTCTAGATTATGAGAGAAGAAATGTCTGTTTTAAGCCACTTACCTACGGGTAACTTGTTACAGAAGCTCTAGGAAACGAATACAGATTTGTCTACTAACCAGTGCCAGTTGGCCAACGCTTTGTTACCAGTCTGCGACAAGAGTAGTACAGGAAGCAAGATTAAATGCTTAAGGACTCGTATAGCTGTTTGACACGGTGCTGACATCACATAGCACATAATGTTGTTCTATAAAGTATCTGTCTGTGATGGATTGGAAATTAAAAGGAACTAAAAATAGTCTTCACAGTTAGAGATGCACTGCGAAGATAATTAATATTTACAAAGAGGAAGCTGGAGTGCCGTAATTAAGAAATTTGCATTCTGAATCATTTCAGAGAAACTTGTGTTCCACTCAGTATTGGTGGTAAAAATATTTTATTCTAATATTTTGAATAGTGTAATCCACGAATGGTTTACAATATACACATGGTAGTTAGCTGTTAATCATATTATCTGATCAGCCGGAAACTTACTTCCTAGACCATGGTGGATCATTGATGACACAATGAAGGAACAACACACCAGAGCTTTGTTAACCACAGGGATCTTGGCAGAACTTAAGAGAACATCTTCTCAGAGACTGGGAGCTCAGACACTGTTCACACAAAATGAATGTGGGTGGAGTGAATGGATCTGAGCTACTTCAATGGCAATAATAGAGAGTGACTCTAACTATGTGAGTTACAATAGCAGACAGCAATGACAAAGATGACATCTCTCTTCCAAGAAGGCATTTTTTTCTAGCACCAAATCGACCAAAGGCTGAGTAGACATGACTTTAGAAAAAAACAGTCTAAATGGAGAAAGAGGAAACCCTGCAGCAATATGGAAGACCGTCTGATGTGAATGTTTTCTCTCAACAGTTAAAAAAAAAAATACGCAGGAACATGATTTACCCAAACGAAGGGCAATCATGTTTTCCTTTAACGTCAATGCTAATCATAACCACAGACTCAAGAGCCCCTAGAACCTCAGCTAGCCATAGAAATAGGCCAATTAATGAAAGCCTCTGAAAAAGTCTCCAACAGAGGGAAACACAAACATGGTAGGAAACACAAAGCATCTGCAAGTAGCCCCTCATATTCCTGTGTTCAGTCTCACTCACCAGTACTTTCTCATGAGTCTGCCTCATTGGAAGCATGGAAGGGCAACCTAAAAATCATTATTGTAAATCAAGAGGCTATAAATCACAGGAAGAAAGCCAAACGTCGACTGTTGGTCCTGTCTGCTGGCAGATCAGAAAGTGGGCTTTAAAGGGGATTGTGGATTCCTGATTTGAACACACACTTCAGCACAAAAGTACTTGCTTGTCATCACATGCCATTCACTTGACTTTCTAAACTTTCCTAAGTTACCACGGAAACTAAGAGTCCATGAAATTGATAGATTCTTTAATAAAATGAAATTGCTGTTATGGGAATGGGTGGAGACAAATACGCTGAAGCTGCAGAAGTCATACCCTGCAACAACTCCACACCTGCATTCAATTAAAAAATCCTAAACCTTAAGCTATCATTAGATCATAATGATTTCAACAACACTGTGGAAATGACACTAGCTTAGCATACACCCTCCTCCCATAATACTGAATTCTGGCTCATCATCGTTACTTTTTTTTTTTTTTTTTGAGCAAACAATTTTTTAACAAACAGCATCATGAGAGCCCATAAGTCATTTCACCTAAAATTATTTTTCAGAACTATTCAAATTCATTTCAGTCTTACAGAGCTGTTTAGAAATCCACTGCAACTAGATACTCTCCATAGCAAGAACTAATTAACTAATTGAATTCTTAGGGAGATAAAAATGTGATGTTCTTGTTTGTTTTTACCCCCTTGATTTCATCAAATGTGTACCACCCATGGAAACAAATACACCAAACTCAAAGTTTCATATTAAAGACTTTGGTGGTTTTTAAGGTGTCAAATTAGAGTGAAATCTGTAAAGGTGGAAACTAGAGAATCCATGTCTACAACTCATTAATGGGCTTTGTGGACAAAGAAGAAATCAGCAAAGCCAGCCAGCCAGGACCACTTCATTTCCAAAAGCTGAAAAGCTGTCAAGAATTTCCCATCAACAGAATGACATACACTGAAAGATATGAACAAAATAGTCTACTCCGGTTCCAAGAGAATTCATTTTAACTCTTCCATTCCAACAATCTCATAGACAAACACACTCTCAAATGTCTAAATTAATTACATTAAGACAGGAGTTGGAACAAAAATTAGAGTTTGAAGAAAAAATAATTGCCTAAAAAGAGGAAACACTCCCTAACTAATCAGGGAGTCTCTATATATACTCCTCTGCTCACCATCTTACAGTACTTAGTAAGCACTATCATCTGCACATAGCTAGAACAAGAAGTATGTTCTACAAGAAAATTAATTTCATTCCTGAATTCACACATTAAAGCTTCAAGCAATAGATAGAATCCCTTTCCCCTTCCCATTCACTCTGATCCTTTACAGGAGCAACTTAACCCATAAAAACTTCTCTGATAGAACTCATGCTACAACTGTAAACCATTCCTACTTTCATTAAGTTTCCTTAATTCTAAACTTGTAACTACTTTTGTCAATGACAAAACGCATACAAAACACAGAAATATCCTTTCTATCTAAAAGAAAATTCCATCTCCCCAGCAGGAGGTCTTTCTTCCTGTTTGCAACAACAACAAAAGAACAATGACTTTTTCACTTTCATACTTGCAAACTCCCCCAAACTTTGATTTTAATAGTGCTAGCTTAGCCCTGTGACTTAAGACTGATGCCAGATGATGGTTCTCCTAACTAAAACTTCACCACCCAAATGGACCCAAAGCCCCCTCACCTTTCAGGCAGAACATTCTGAAGCAGTTCCATGGAGGGGCTGGTGCTCTACGGTCCCATGGAGCCTGCAGTGCTAGGCACAGCTGTCTCCCAGCCCACCTCCCCACATTCACTGCCAGAGAGCGGGGCACTCAGCCAGCAACTGTGATTACAGGAAGCCACTGCCCAATCCCCGGCTTTCTGGGCTGAGCTGCTGACACCTCCCTATCTCTCATACGCTGTTTCACACCATGGAATCAGCCAGGATCATCTTGGAAAGTGAGGGGCGCCGGGGGTGAGCAGTCACTGTTCACTTAGTCCAGGGCAGAACCGCGTTAGGGCAAGCTCGTTTGTTTGTCTTATCAGCATTTTCCATTGCACCAGATGCAGGACCTCACGTGATCGACAACACAAAAAGGAAATCACTTGATTTGGTTTAACTCTTTGCTATTAATTATGACTCCTATTCTTTGACCTCATTATTCCTTGGTTACTCATATTCTTAACTTTTTTTTTTTTTTCTGGCGTAGAACAACTCATATACCGGGACATAATCAGCACTAAACATTATGGTGTGAAACTCTGCACACAGCTGTTGGGAGTCGATATAAATGGGTGGGTCTATGTGAAGCACTCAACAGTGTCGAACAAGGAGTAAGCACTGTGGAAGTGCTGACTGTCGTTATTACCACTACCACTGCTAGTAAAAACTGGAGTGTTAGGATACAAATCTGAAGCGTGTTACGCTTCCACAGCGTTGCCATTTCTCAGATGAGGAAACAAAGATCAGTCCACTTACGTCGGCATCGGAGGATGTGAATTTCTCACTCAGCTGCAGCCATAATCAGATTGTCCAACCTCTCCTCCATCGAAAAGCTAAATTCACTCGGCTGAGTTCAAGATTACTGTAGAGTTTTTAGCACGCTTTAAAAAGCCATCGAAGTCATTTGACTGCCTATCTAAAGAGAAATGGTCTACAAATGTGGCCTTGGGAGGACCCTGCTTGAAAGTCCTGTCTGAACTGTGAGTGCCCTCGAGATGCTCGGAGACTCTGGAACCCCCTGGCCACCGGAAGCAGCCATTGTTTGCAAGGCCCGTTGCTGTGTGCAGGTCTTCCTTTCGACTCCACAGGATGCAGGAAACTGACTCACAGAACCAATCTATCTGTCTGTGTCCTGGGGTGCTCGCTGCAGCCCTTGTGACATGGCGTAGATGCTCTGTGTCTTTTGGCTTTTAACATACAGTTCAGCACACCCTCATTTGGCTTCCACTCCTCGTCTTCCAGTATTACCAGCAGTGCCTGGTTAATAAGTTCCCTACCGTGAGGAAGTCATTGCACTAGTTGCTATGACCACAAAGAAATGTTAAGGGGTCCCCAGCCAGAAGCGGCCGGGTTGAAAAAAACCTGCATGTGGAATGACAAGCAGTGATATTAACTCTTAGAACAGAATGGGAAGGAACCTTATCGCTCACCCCATCTGGTGAAAGGGTTCAGAGATGAGGTGATTTGCCCAACTAACCAGCAGCGAGCTGAGTCAAGATCAAAATCAAGCCACCTGTTCTACCTTTTCCATCTCACTACATGACCCTCCCCACAGATGGGGAGAGTCATTCCTTGTCCTTTCCTGTTTCGAGGGGTCTCATGTGCAATTTACGAATTACACAGGTATTCCTGAAAGTATTCTTTTGGGTTGGATTCAGCTTTTTAAGTTGCACACACAGAGAGAGAACTTCTACAGGTTGGAGAATTAAGACTTCCGAACACAAGTCAATGCACAGAGTTTGGGGGGCTTATATGCTTTTATCAGCACTCCGAATACTCACAGTCAAACCTTTCCATATAGAGGCGACTTTATATGCTAGGAAGAATACTGAACTGGAAAGCAAAGAGAACCTGATTGCAGCCACATCTATACCATTATCCAGCTGGTCTCTACAGCAATTCCTGAGCTGAATGAGGGAACTAAATTAACTAAATTAACTAAATTAACTCTAAGATTCGAGCCTCTGAAGGGAGCTTGGCCCTGTGGACATCTTGATTTCAGACTTCTGGTCTCTGGAATTGTGAGAGAATAAATTTCTGTTGTTTTAAGTCACCCATTTGTTGTAATTTGTTACAGCAGCCCCAGGAAACTAATACACTTAATAAGGTAAGCATTCTGGGAGAAAGGGAACAATCTTTTTCTCCTTTTAAACTAACTTCAATTTATCATTATATGGGCTTAAAACCTGTTTCTTCCATGCCACTGTGACTAAATTTTTACTGAAAAAAAAAAAAAATCTTCCTATAACACTCTTAGCACGAATACCATCTTCTATTAAATTAATGAAATTACAGGTATTACCAATCTGAAAAGGTCACAGCATTAAAAATCAAGCCATGGAAATGGAAGATGCTTTTATTAATATCAAATATAAAATTATATATAGATATTTTAAAAATTCCTTATTTTCACCATCAAACAACTGTGAATATGTTTGAGAAATAAAACATGAAAAGGCACACTGTTCAATCTAGGGGGGAAAAAATAAGAACTACCCATGAAAATGATTACAATCTGTCACCACCGATGAGTGCTACTAAGAAGCCTGCATGAGGGGAGTGGGCCTGGGATGATGTATGCAGAATCCACCGTCCTCTGGACAGGACACAGGTGCCTTTGCCAGCCATGACCTTAGAGCACAACCACTTCTCTCCCTTGGAGGATTACAACATCCAGCATCATGCTAAAGTTTAACATTATTATCTCTGCCAGAGGGAGTGGTAGCCACACAAACAGCCAAAAATTTTTTAGATCCTTACATCTTCCAAACCCCTCCAGTGCTATGAAATTTGTTGCTTTAAAAACAAAAAATGTTGTTGTTTCAATAAAATAGTGAGGATATGAGTAAGTTAGGAATTAATTTATATGATACATAGAATTAGTGGATCTAGATAGGCTCAAAATTCTACTTTGCTCCTGGCAGAACACAAGATGGACTTATACAAGAAAAACAGGCAAACCAGGTTTTCTTTCGATGCATCTTGACCCTTACTCTTACCAAAAAAGTCAGACAAAGATGAAAAAACCCTTTCTGCACCCATTCCAGAGTTTGTTTCACTCGAACTAAAGAAGTATTCCACCAGGTAAGAAGGCCTGTCTTCATACCTCCATCTCTAGGCATGCATCTCAGTGCTTTAAAATCAGAGGAGATTAAAGACAGATTCCCAAACACCATGTTCCATTTTCCCCTAAACTACAAGAGACTGAAGATGCTGAAACCCTCTGATATTTTTTAATATTAGAATGACTAGAGAGGAAGCCCCTCGGGTAGCCAGGGCTAAGCGGCACCATCTGAACATCTTTCAAGAGATTTCGTCATTCCCAGCTCCTTCCTTAGCCTATAGTATTTCAGCTTTTACCAACATTCTGAGTTTTTCTGCATATTTATTACTACCACAGGCCCAAAAGAAAGAAGAAAAAATACGATAGCATTATAACTTTAAGTTGGCTAATTTCACGTTTTCCCTGGCTAGCTCCCCTACTTCAGTGCCCCAGTCTGTCCACTTCTGTAGCAGGGTTAGTTCATCCTACAAAAACCAGGACACGGGTCTTTGTTCTAGACATGACATCACGGCCAAGAAAGCAGCCCTCGTTTGGCTCCTTACCGTGAAATCTGTCTCTCATCTCATTCATGCCCACCCTGGCTCTCCTAACAGCCAAATGAATTGATTTTGTTTTTGTTAAGAACTCTTGGGTCCCTCTGGTTCTTTTTTCCCAGGGAATGTAATAATGAGTTTCCAAGATGACCTGAGCTCTTAGCTTAGATGATCTTACAGCCTTTCCTGATCTCTCTTAGCTGTGCAGACTTGCCCTAGTTCCACTGCCATCCACTGGGCTCCTTTCTGTAACTCCACCCACTACCTTAGAAACACAGCCCACCTCGTGAGTAACGGCAGCCGGGAGGGGGCTTTACTGTGCAGCCTTGCTCCAGCCTTCCTGCCTGATGAGCTTCCAAAGGTACTACCCATGGCTGAGATGTTTCTCCAAGGTATAACACTTCCTGATGCCCTTATAGTAGTTTATTTTTTCTTTCTAAATCTGATCTCTTAATCCGCTTTCATATTTACTACACCTCTCCAAAAGAGCTCCAATTGCTCTATTCTCTCCTTTAGGAAAATAATAATAATAATAATAATAATAATAATAATAATAATAGTAATGTTTCCACTAATGTAAAAAAACACAAGGTAAGAATAAACACCAAATTCCTCATCTAGCAATAAAAGCCTGTGTGACACTTGGACTCAATTCTTTCCCCAAAATTATCTGGCCATTTCCCCCTTCAGGGACCCTGTCAGCAGGCTTTGTGCCATATTCCATACGGCTTCATACCTCCACTGTCTTTGATCAGACAATCATTTCCTTGATCTGAAATGCAGCCCCCACGCCCACCGCCTGTTTTGACTTCTCTTAAGCCTTTGGAGCATGCTCCTCTCAATCAATCTCTCCTTGCACTAAGTCACCATGGCACTTTTTTTAATGCAGCAATCATAGTGTCTCAATTCTGTCTGCCCACCTACAGTGAGCAGTCCTCAAAGTAGGGACCTGCTCATTCTCACTTAACCTCCAATACCCCATAGGATAACTGAAACAGAACAGATGGTCAATGTTTGTAGCACAAACCACAATTATTATCACGTCCATATTTCATCCAAAAGCAAAATAGTAGGAAGTGTATAAAACCTGGACGAGATATATATCCAATAGCATAATGATTGCTATGAGACATCATAAAAATATTTAACATAGTCCTTAAAATTAAATAGATACTATTTTCCCTACATATAACTATACTGAAACTCCTTATTAAATAATAGTTACTGGGGCGCCTGGGTGGCTCAGTAGTTAAAAGTGTCTGCCTTCGGCTCAGGTCATGATCCCAGGGTCCTAGGATCGAGCCCCGCGTGGGGCTCCCTGCTCTGCGGGAAGCCTGCTTCTCCCTCTCCCACTCCCCCTGCTTGTGTTCCCTCTCTTGCTGTGTCTCTTTCTGTCAAATAAATAAATAAAATCTTTTTAAAAATAAATAAATAAATAATAGTTACTGATCATTAATAGTTAAACTGGTGGTAGAATTTTTATAAATCATTTCCTTTTTTTTAAGATTTTATTTATTTATTTGAAAGAGAGAGAGAAAGCACAAGCAGAGGGAGTGGCAGGCAGAGGGAGAAGCGGACTCCCCACTGGGCAGAGAGCTCGATGTAAGACTGGATCCCAGGATCCTGGGGTCATGACCTGAGCCGAAGGCAGACACTTAACTGACTGAGCCACCCAGGCGTCCCTAAATCATCATTTCTTTAACAGCCTATCACAATATATAGAAATATCAAATCATTATATTGTAGACCTCAAGCTAATATAATGTTATATGCAAATTATGTCTCAATAAAAAAATACACCATAAAAAAAGGCTAATAGTCTAAAGAGGCCTCATTTTCAAACCTACAAACACAAATACCGTTCTCTCTGAAGGCAAGTTCTCCAAAAAACTCAGAAAGCAGTTTTTCCTATTCTCATTCAGCCTAATTAAATGTTTGAAGGATCACGGGAGTGGAAAAGAAAAAAAAATTGTTTTTGAAAGTATCCATACAAGAATGTTGAAGTCAGGTGTCCAGCTGGAGGGAGGATATCAAAAGATATCATAATAATGACCCCAAATCCCCTTTCCTAGTGAACTTATGATGAAACATATTATAGGAGAAAAACAAAACCCCTAGAGTCTAAATGTCATTTTCTTAAAGCTTTGCTATTGTCAATATGCCTAACGTGCACATTTGGAGAGTCTAAGTTTAAAGCACATAAAAATAACCTCATATCCTTTCATGCTGTATATTTCATCAACGAGTAACTCCCAAAATAAACATATCAATGGCAACCCCCTTAAAAAAAAAAAAAAGCCAACCTAAAATAAAGAGGTCATTTGTATCATTTTCCTCTAAACATCTGAGTAATCTGAGGAAGTTAAAACAATAACCAACCTTCAGCCTCAGAAACAGGTGCAACTCTTCTGCCCACAAAATTACCCTCCTCAATCATTCTAAAGAGAAGTCAGTCTACAAATCAGGATTACTCAAGATCATGTACCAGCCAACCAAGAGGAACACAAGTTCTGCCACAATTTACTTGTTAATAAAACGGAAGCCCATAACCAGAGAGTAACTGGACTGTTACTATCTTTAATCATCAAGCAAAAAGATAAAAATTTAAAGGAAGATGTACCAAGTTAAAATGCCCAGGCTCCTGCGAATTTCTGCACAGATAACTGAATACTTTCTCTAATGTTTAAGTTACTTAAGACTTGTAAGTTTGGGGCGCCTGGGTGGCTCAGTCATTAAGCGTCTGCCTTCGGCTCAGGTCATGATCCCAGGGTCCTGGGATCGAGCCCCACATCGGGCTCCCTGCTCCGCGGGAAGCCTGCTTCTCCCTCTCTCACTGCCCCTGCTTGTGTTCCTGCTCTCACTCTCTCTGTCAAATAAATAAATAAAATCTTAAAAAAAAAAAAAAAAAAAAAGACTTTTAAGTTTGAAACATTTTATTTTATAGCCAATGATGCATTTGAAAAACTCAAAGTTCTATAAACAACTAGAGGATTTCCATTAAAAAAAGGTAGTTTATTTCTGAAATCACATCCTCCAACTTGGGACCCACTTAAAAACCGTGGTGACAAGGCTTAAAGGAAGGAGCTGATCATTTCCCATTCAAGTGCCAAGTCTTAGGAGCAGCCAGGCCCTTTGAAACTCCAGGAATAGCCAGTTATTTCAAGACCCATAGGATTTACAACAATAATGGTCGGAGGAAACCACACCATTTAGGCTCCCTCCGTCTTTTTCCCTGTCCTTAGGAGTTTAAAAATAAGCAATAAAATGATTCTTCACATTGGCAGACCAATTTGAGGGTGGTGTC
Source organism: Halichoerus grypus (assembly GCF_964656455.1). Taxonomy (NCBI): domain Eukaryota; kingdom Metazoa; phylum Chordata; class Mammalia; order Carnivora; family Phocidae; genus Halichoerus; species Halichoerus grypus. Next base: position 26,133,212 of record NC_135720.1, on the reverse strand, counting down.
TCGCCCTGGTGCATGATAATCACAGAGTTACAAGATCCACAGAGAACACAGCAAGCCACAGAAATGGAGAGGATCTTTTCTGATCCTCCTCTTTGATTGTGCTAAATAGATCTAAGCCTTTTCCTTCCTTGTTTTTGTTTTACCTCTGCCTCTTTTCCTCCCTCCTCCTTCACTCTCTCCCTGCATGTCTTTCTCTCCCTCTCTTGCCCCCTCCCTTCTCTGGGTAACATCAGTAAAGGTAACTCCCAATCGAAGTCACTACAATTCTGTCGATGTAATGGCTGGCATTTACTTTGTGTTCTATCTTTATTTAATACATCTTTGCAAATTCAGCTATTAATGACAATAAATCTACGGCCCCTCAAGAGGAAAAAAGTTATATGCCAAAAATAGAATACTACGTTTAAAGTTTTAAAATGCACTTATTTTGAGGCAGATGTGCTTCTGACAGCTCTATTTAGTTATCTACGGTCTCTAAGGACTTCGGTTCATCATACAAAAGAAAGGCGACAGCCCAAGGCCCTTGGGGTTTTCTGTTTGGGTTTTGTTGTGTGTGTGTGTTGGGGGGGGCAGTTTACTTTGGGATTTTTCCTTCAATTCTTTGAAAGCCAAATGAATTTTTACTTTTGTGAGGGAATAAAAGTGACACCAGAGAGCCTGTTTTCAAGGCTGATGTTGTCCCTCTTCTGCCTTTGCCATCATTAGTAAGTTGCCTATCTTCTGCAGATCTACTTAAGAAAACTTTCTGTGTGCCACAGAGTGAATGAAAAGCTTCCAAAACCCACTCTGTAAGGTCAGCAAAGGAATCTGTCGCTTGACCTTCACAGAGCCATCAGGAATGTCAAAATTAAAGAAACGAAGGGAAAGGAACAAAATCTCAAAATCACTGAAGAGAGGAGAAAGGAAAGTGAGGACACAGCCTAATTGGGCCACGGTCTGCTAAACGGTCTGGAGCAAACTACCTGGATCCTCGCTTATCTGTCCAACAAGGAAGCTGACAGAGTCCTCTCAGAGGTTCCTCCCGGCCCTAACAGGTTAGTCTTGTTTTGTTAAGGTAACTGCATGGATCCCCCTCATAGCTCCAATTTAGAGATTATATATAAATACTTACTAAAATGCTCTTAAATGACACTAAGAGGGGAAACTATATGGTCACTACTTCTAAATAATTGTTAAAGTTGAGTTTTCAAATCAGGTATACACAAAACAGACTTATTTGAAATTTCACTTTATCTGAAAAGAAAGACGTCTTTACAATTATTATCTCTGAGACTTTACAGCCAAAACATAGAATAACTATATTGGGTATCAAAAGCTTTTGTTTTGACATCAGGAGTGAGGATCTTTTATTCATTCTCTAATATTTGGAGAATGAGAGAAAGGATAACAGTGCTTTTTGAAATTGTTAACTTTTCTCTGGGCCTCATTTCTTTAGTCACAGGAACAAAAAATTTTTAACTCTACTTTCAACTTATTCAAATTGCATCCCCACATTTTTGGAGCTATCCTGTGTACAAATCTAAGTATTCACTGAGCTACTACTATGGGCCTAGGATGCAAAATGGGGACTGCAGCATTTCAAATAGACTATTAAAAGATGATGTTAATTCTGAGTATTGGGATATTAGTGGTTTATTAAGAAATTCACAGAAAAGACAGAGAGTCAGATCAGCTTTTTCAGTCACATTTTATGTAACTCCCATATTCAGTGGAGAAGAATTGGTTTCAGTCATAGAAATATGGTCTCATCTTCACCATTTTTTTTCATCTTCACCATTTTTTTTACTTTTTGAAGCAGATGACGGGAAGATATGAAATTGAATATTTGAGGAGGCAATTTCAACCATATGAAAAACAAGAAAATATATGTGGTGTCCAAATACCAGCTGGGATGAAGAGAGGAGAGGGAGAAGAGAACGAGGACATAAACGTTATTAGAGAAAGTGGTTAGTGGTGAAACCCAGCTTAAAAGCAGCAAAGCTACACTTGCTTATTAAGTCAATCAATGCAGTAATCCTACTTGAAAACTCAGAGTGATTTTATAGATGTGTTTAAAACATAATGTTTACAAAAAAGAACTGGGATGCCCAAATATAGTCACAATTTCATCACATTAATGCAAACATGTGCTTTATTCAACTGTGCTAAGAAGAAAAGCCAACAGAAGATAAACATGTAAAAAACATATTTACATACGACAGTCATGTCCTACTTATCAAGAGATCACTTTTCCGACAAACTCAACCACTCAAAATACGGCCAAAAAGTAAGAAGCCAAAATGGTCTCCGACCAGAGAGCATCACTCACAGGATTATGGCTCAGGAACTCATTATCATCTTTTGAGACCAATACTGTTGCAATAAACTGGATTGCCCAGACCCTCCACACCAGGTAACAAATGAGAAATAGCAAATCAGATAGCGGTAAGGACACAAGGCGGGCACAGCCACCTGCAGAAAGAGAGCTGACGGCCTTACAGCAAGGGTGGCATAGGCAGCAGGCAGTGGAGACCCACTTCATGCCAAAGCAAAGATCCTTACAAATCTCAACAGCCACCAGGGCGTCACCAGGTTCTCACAGGCTCAGTTGACTATTCACGGTGACGCCAAAACATCAAAACAAGGTTCGACTGTACTGAGGACTGAGCAGAGATATCGCACGGTGTCATGGAAAGAGTGTGGGACTATGTTACAAGAAGGGACTCAAATCTAACCTATGCCATTATTATCTACATGGCTTCAGGTAAGTCACCTAATCTTTCAGGGACTGCTTTCTTGCCACAAAAGGGGATAATGCCATCTGTTCTGCCCATCTCACAGGACTGTCATAACAGTGGAATAAGGCCATACCTGTGTGAATACTGTGTAAACCATAACCTGCAAACAGACTCTATCTGCAGAGTCTACCGTGGAATGATGTTCATAAAAAATATTTTTAATTGTTTTAAAATTCTGAAAGATGAATGAGGCAAGCTTCTGTTATATGAAAATACAAATAAATAAAAGGCATGTTCTTCTAACATTTTATATAAGCTAACATGTAGTCCATATGATCACAATTTAGAAAAGTATCTCTAACCAATTACCGGTTTTTTACAGTAACCTTATGTTTCAAAGAAAATGCAGCTTTCCCTCCAATTCAGACATCGGATGTCTGACAGAGGTAGGCTAGATTCCAACAATTCGAAAGTGAAGTTAAATGGCCTCAAATTCTCAACAGATTTTCCTCTAAGGGGGACAGACAGTAGGCCAGTAAGCATAATGACAGAGAAATGTCCAGAATAAGGCAGAAATTCGTCAGACATTGCTATTCATGAGTTTTCCCTTGGGTGGGTTAGCAGGTGTGCGTGTGCGGCCAAGGGCAGGCTCTGTGACACTGAGCTCCATCGGGCAACAAGGCTGACACCGGAAATCATTCAGTCCTGCCTAATTGTTGAGCATTTACCCTTATTCACTGACGTGGTCATGGGCGAGGGGCACAGAGGTCAACCTAGAAGAGGACTTATTGCGGTGAATGCTTACAAGCTCATGATCATAAGTCAGATCTCAGAGCAGATGATTTCTGGGATGTACCACAAATCCACACTGCATCTCGAGACACCTCAGATATGCGAGACCTTTCTAGCACACTGATAGGACGATGGACTATTCACAGAAACGCCATCATAGTTGTAACATTCACAATGTAAACATTGTGAAGGAGCAACCTGGTACACAAGCATATTAAGAACCTACCAAAAGAAGTGACGTCTACTGAAAGCAGCGTTCTGCCAACTGAAGGCTGTGACCTAATAAGGGAGTCATCACTTCAGTAGGTCAGGACTGACATTTTCTGCCTAATAACATAGAATAAAACAGAAGAGAAAACAGCATCACATGGAGTCATGCAATAATGAAGTATCTTCGTAAAACTTTTGCTTCATTTTATGTGCGTGTGTGTTCAGTTGACCCTTGAACAACACAGGGATTAAGTGTCCCAACTCCTCCCCCCACTCCCCCAATCCCACACAGTTGAAAATCTTTGTGTAACTTCTGAACTCCCCAATAATTTAACGACTAAATAGCCTACCATTGACTGGAAACCTTACCAATTACATAAAGTCGATTAATACATATTTTGGATGTTATATGTATTATATGCTGTATTCTTACATTAAAGTAAGCTAGAGAAAAGAAAACATTATTAAGAAAAACATAAGGAAGAGAAAATACATTTATAGTACTGTATTGTAATTTACCAGAAAAAAGTCCACATATAAGGGGGGCCCACACAATTCAAACCCATGTTGTTCAAGGGTCAGCTGTATATGCAATGTGTGGAGTATAAACCAATCTAAAGTGTACTTACTACTCCAGACACAGGCAAAACTTCTGAAAGTCACTGACTTAAAAAGCCAACTCTAATTAAAGCTTTTCTGGCACTGAAAAACTCAAGACATTCACACTACAGTTCCACTAAGATTCTTTACTCCATCCCAAAGAAGCATTTGTTATAGAACAACCTAGCTCAACTTGCTCAGAAATTAGAGGAAATTTTACTAACTGGATTTTTGTTCCAACCTTTATTAGTTGGATTTGACATATAACCTTCAAGCTGATTTCTAAAATCAGCTACGGAACTTTTCCATGGTTCCAGTGACATAAGCACACAGATCAAGTGGATAAACTAACACATACCCTAGTGTGTGGGACGTAACCAAGGTCTGATGATCCGAAGGAATGCTGATGGAGAAAAATCCCAACCTTGCCAGCTTCAGAAAACACCAGTAGCACACAAGAATGCCCCAAATGCAACAAGGTGTCTCAAAAAAGGCTTACAAATCAAACAGAAGTGGGATCTTTAGGACAGAACGACATGCAGGCATTCATACTTAAGGACAAAGAATTGGATAGCTAGCAAAAAAGAAAAATAATTAAAAGATCTTTTTGTAGGAATAGAGTGTGTTGACCAACTCTGCAATAAAATTAAGGTAAAAATCAAAGTTCTTTTTCCAGGAAGTCAAAGCACTCTATGTACTTTCTGTTGGTGAAAAGACTGTGTAAATAAATAACTACCGGTCAAGATGACCACAGCAACCAGGCCAACACCAGCCACAACCACCCACCAAGATAAATTCACAAACTGTCTTTTGTATGCTTTGTAAGAGAATCACCAACCGGTCAAGACTGAAGCAGTACACACCTGTGTTCAGGTAGGAATTCTGGTTTATCTCAAAATGTAATCCAGAAACATCCGACACCCAGTTTCTACTTCAGCTGAGGCGTTTCCAGTTACAGAGTAAAAGAGAACCTTCAGAAATAGGGGACAGGGAACTGTACCAACAATAAAATATATTCTCACTCTCTTTTAAAGTTTACTGAAAAGAAAAAAAAAAAATCAAGTGATACGGTTTATTGAAATCTCAACTGCTGGTGGCTTTTACTTATAAATGGGGTTTTTTTTCTTAGAGAAGGATAAACATATATTGAACCCAATCGGATAATTTACATGTGCCACTAAAATTATTTTAACCAATGAACAGATGAGCCTTTATCCTTGTTCCACACCTTTTCAACCATGTATAGAAACTTCATTAAGCTAGGTCTTGAAAACAAACAACCCCAAAATATTACAAGTGTACAATTAGTTGTGCAAACAGCATATTCAGAAACTTGACCAAGTCCCGGGAGACTGCCATCACTTTACTGATTTAGAAGATGGGATCAGAAAACTGTTAGCAGAGGGGAGGCAGCCTGGAGGAGTACGGAGACTCGTTAGCTTTTCTCTCCTTATAACCTATCCCAGCTCCTGCCCTCCTCCAATCTACTGCCACCTTCTCCCATTATCTTCCACTCATTACCCGTCCCCAACACACGTTTTCAGAAGTAGGAGGGCATGAAAATGACAAAGTGGAGTCACTCTTTGTCCCCCAGCCTTAATGAGTGCCCGCTCTAAGGAAAGCCCTGTGTGCGGTGTCACTCCAGGTTACTCACAATTCAAGCCATTTTGTCTTTGAATCTGAGAGAGCCTCGCTCCTCTAATGTGGCTTTCTCAAGACACTGCTCTGTATCAGGTCGACCAGGCAATAGGAGCTCTCAAAACACAGGAATCCGTAAGACAAACCCAGATCTGAGAATGAGTCTAGGAAAGGGAAGTAGTGGCCAGGAAGGGGGGAGGGGGGAGGGGGAAGGGGGTGGGACAGCACTAGCTGGGAACTCCAGCTAACAAATCCCCCCAGGGAGACCGTCTCAGACACCTGATAGGCAAGTGCCCACCATGTACCATACATATTTAAACAGCCAAAATGTTATGTATCCAGCAGGGTGATGGGTTCTGGCAAGAACTAAGTAAATAATCACTGGCTTAATGTCTCTGTAACTAGTCAGTCATCAAATGTCAGCTATAAATGACAGAGAACAGTCTGTGATGCCAAATTCAGTAGTACAGAAAAGAGAGGTTCACTAGGGCTGAAGAGGGACAGACCCCAGAGACATCACTGCAACCAGCTTACCCCCCACCCCCGCCCAGCCTCACATAAAGCTCCGTACATGGACAATATGTATGCTGATTATATGTAAGTTTTCCAATCACATTTACTAAGACAGTGATCACCATAAATATCATCTTTAATTAGGGAGGTTAGAAATACAATGTGAAGACTACCCACATTTCATAAAGCTAGAAAACATAACCATGCCTGTGAAAATCCCAGATGCTGTGCGACACTAACAAGTAACTATTAAATCCTCCAACTTCCCTTCATAAAGAAAGCCTCACATGAAAATCTGTAGTTCCATAACTGCTTTTCCTCATGTCCCTGTATAATTGCTTTCAGCAGCACTTTGTCGCTTCTCAGCTTCTAAGACCCCTAAGGTGATCAGGCTCGAGTCCAGGTTCTAGTTCCTATGCTCCAATCCATTCTGTGGGCCATAACCAAGCAGTTTCCCCTTAACATTGCCTTGACCATGTGTTCACACAAGAAATACCTACTCAACTATCTTGCAAAGTGCAAGACACTGGATAAGACAGACTAGAGTTCAAAGAGCTTCAAATTCAGGTAAAGTATGAAGCACATGCCCAAAGAATCTCAAAGCAGAGCATGTGCCCTTGAACCAGAAGATATTGCGTCTAAGACCCCAAGATGCTATCAACGTCCTTTCTCTTTCTGAAGATATACACTTGGTTCCCAGTCTCACCACATCTAAGTTTCTCTACCCAGTTTTCAGTTCTCCCTAATGACCCTTCCTTGCTATCAAACTATTATTTTTATTGAATACTTAAGTATCCAGGCAATATTTATTAAATGAGTCCATTCACATAATGTGTTATTAATAGTGTCTAGCCATGGCAAGCCCTCATTAAATGTTAGCTATTGTTAATACTTATGGGCAGCTGGACTGATTTAGACACAACTTTCAATTTAGTATTTTAACCATTTCAGGATTTGACATTAAAACTGTGGTATAAATTGCTTGAAGAATTATGTAAAGGAGATGGTAGCTTCCAGTTGGGTTGTCTAGGTTATACAAATACTCTAAAAGCACTTATTTCTAAACTGAAAATTCTACAGAATAGTATATTCTATACCAGGATAAAGACATCTTTTGACTTGATTGACTATCATTAGTGAAGAGATTGCCAATCCCTCAGACGGTACCATTAGATACAACCAGACCCAATTGGTAAGCTGATACAGTATCTATAAACATACACTCATTTATTCAAGAAGTAAGCTGCACCTGCTACCCATATGTGTGAAGAATTGATATTATCCTATTTTATCGAAATGAAAACTAGAGTTTAAACAGATGATGTGACTTGCTCCAGGCTACATTATTAGCAAGTGACAGAAGCAAAACATCAGATTTCCTGACCTTGACCTAGTGCTCCTTGTATCATTCATTCTCTCTTTCAACTAAAATTTATTGAATACCTACTATGTGCCAGGCTTGGGGAAACACTGGTTACCAAAACATACCCAAAAAAAAAAAAAAAATCTCTCCTGTCTTAGAGGTTAAATTCTAGTTTTAGGAGACAGTACTGAAAATAAATACAGTTGACCCCTGAGCAACAGGAGTTTGAACTGTGCAGGTCCATTTATATGTGGATTCTTTTCAATAAATACAGTACTATAAATGTATTTTCTCTTCCTTATGATTTTCTTATTTTCTTTTCTTTCACTTACTTTACTGTAAGAATACAGTATGTGATACATGTAATATACAAAATATGTTAATCAACTCTTTATCTTAGAGGTAAGGCTTCTGGTCAAAAATAGGCTATGAGTAGCTAAGTTTGGAGGGAGTCAAAAGTTATACGGGGATTTTTGACTGCACAGGGGTCAGCACCCCTCACCCTTGTCTTGTTCAAGGGTCAACTGTACGTAAAGTATATAGTATATCAGATGGTGGTAAGTGCTTTGGAGAAAAACAGAGATGGGAATAGAAAGGTTAGGATGAGGGTCAGAGGTGACATAGGGTCACTCAGATGACTTCTGAGCAAAGAGCTGAAAGAGGAGAGGGAGGGAGCAGTGTGCATAGCTGGGACTCTGGGTGGAGGGGACGGTCAAGTCGCAGGGCACGTTCTAAACAGCAAGGGGCCTGGTGTGACTTAGAGGACAGCGAGGGGAAAGCGCAGGTGAGGCAGCCGGGGAAGCAGATGGTGTAGGGCCGCACAGCACACTGTAAAGACTAGTTATCAAGGAAAGCCACTGAAGGGTTTTAAGCAGTGAAGTTAACATGACATGACTTAACATTTGATGTTCTGCAAGATCACTGAGGCTTCCCGGTCAAGATTAGCCTTACTTGGGGTGGGGGGAGGCCGGAGGCGGGGAGAGCAAGGGTGGAAGCGGGAAAGCGGTGGAGAAGACCGCAGGAGCACCCTGCTGCCTCGCCTTACCAGACATGGCGTCATCCCCTCTCATACCTCCTCTCTGTGTCCTAAGCCAACTTCCCGAACGGCCCAAACCGTCGTGATCAAACGTTTCTTCGAAGCATTTGATCCACACACAGTGTGAGTGAGCAACAGGAAACAGCAGACTGCCACCAAAATTATGTTGCCACACAGGGAACTCTTTCTTTTGCTACCCTCAAAAAACTTCAGGGTTGGGAGCCCTTGTGAGGTGACATTCGTCAGTACACTGGACAAAGGAAGCACACCGTGCTCCCGGTACCCCACCCTCGTTTGGCACGGTGGCCCCTGCAAACAGCACTACTAACAGGGTCCCAGGTGAGTTACGGTCACCCAGTCAGCAACCATTTATTGAGCACTTAGCCTTGGGAATAAAAAAGATAGTAAGTAAGACCTGGTCTCTGTCCTAAAAAAGTTCACAGTCTAGCTGAAGACGCAGACACATAAAATATAAATAAAAATATAAATATCATCCAGCATAATTACCAAGGTCTGTAGAAGGCGGAGAAATAACATAGAGAAAGGAGCATCAACTCTGCCCCTGGAGGATTAGGGAAGGCTTCACAGAGCTCTAAAGAAAGCAGAGAAGGACAAGCAGAAAGCCAGCAGGCAGAGGCGAGGACTGGAGCCTGGTGGCACAGGGCATGGGAGATACACTGTGGCATGCATCCATTTGCTACTTGGGGAGTTAAAAAGGGCAGGGGATGGGGAGGGTCAGAGGGGCAGGGTCTATGCTGCTTTAAGTGAGATAGGCTTCATTTTTTAGGCAATGGGGAGCTACACGAGAGTGACTCTATTATATTTGCGTTTGGGGAAGATGACTCTAATTACAGTGTAGACTCAAGGATGGCTCAAAGGAAGACAAGAGTAAAGGTAACAAGAAAGAGTAGAAGACCACTCAGAAGACCACTCAGAAGGCCAGGTAAGAGCAGAGGAAGGCCTGAACGACAGCTTGAATGGACAGGAAGGTGCAGACGCGATAGACCTGGAGGAGATAAAACTGATAAGGCTGGGATTAACTGAAGTATTTCAGAGGCAATAGTGTCATTAAAAAAACCTTTATTTAAAACTTTGATAGAAAATATTATGGTTAAACCAAAAACCCTTGAAATTACATAGAAATAAAACACATTCTACAACAATTGCAAGAGACTTATAAAAATTAACGCTAATTAATGTGCAGGGTCTTTTGAAATTATTTAAAAAAAAAAACTGTTTGAAAAGAATAATCTCAAAAAAGTTTTCGAAACTGAGCAAAGCCATTTCCATGAAGAACATAGATTACTAACTTCTAAATGAATGCTCTGACAATAAGTTACTTCTTTTAATACTCTATTTCTAGTAATCTAAGTGTCTAATCCTCAAATAAATCCACAAACTTTTTAAGACAAGTAAGTAAAGGAAGGATATGAGATAAAAACATCATTTCAGTGGAACTTCATCAATTTAATAACAAATAAGATCATTTTGCAATAAAACAAGGCAGTGAAACAAGAGAGATTCCCATCTTCAAAAGAAAAAAATAATCAAAGGTCAATGAAGGGCAGTTTCAATGAACCAGATAAAATATTAAGTGGCACTCACCGTTTGTCTCTTTCACAGAATGTCAGCTTCGGTAGAAAGTAAGAAGGAAAACATTACATTCACTGCACCGAGAATATTCTCATCCCTTTTATTAAGACTCCAAGATAAACTCCACTTAGCTCTTTTGCCAATGTACATGGTGACCCTCCAAATAAATATTACTTATTTATCTAGTTTTACTCTCAAATTCAGGGGGCTACTTTAGCAATATTTGCCACTACTTTTTAGGTTTCTTTAATGCCATGAAGAAAATATTCTTAAATCCCAACATTCTAAAGATTTTGTGATCAGAAATAAATCACAGCTATATTCATGGGAACAGGATCTCGACCTTGCAGCTTTTGGTCTTTCATGCCATTTTTTTCTCTGTTGTAATATCTGAAATCATTGCTAATCTAATTCTGCACAAGGATCCTGTTTTCTGCAACTATTTTATTAGGGAGGACACTGGGATGAAATTACTTGAAATATAGCCAACTCCCACACTCAACAATTGATTATCTAGTGTATGGATTATTCATTATCCTTAATGCCTAGTAAGGCCATTCTCTGGTCATTTTTTTGTATTTCCTGGGATAGAAAGGAACTGAAATTCAAATGATTCAAATTTGGTAATGTTATTAACACATATGATAAAAGTTCTGAAGAAGAGAATGAAAGTATTGTTTAAATCGAGGCTTTGCATGTCAATTACCCTCTCTATGCGCCGACCTGCCAATACCAGGATCATCAATCACGCCTCTGCCCAGCTGAACAGAGCGGGAGATACAACAAAACATGCTCTGCTCAATGACAGGCTACCCCATTATTATTCCACCTCTTTTGGTTTTATTTGACAAGAGAAGGGTAAGTGAGCAAGATGGGGGAGCACAGAATAAATACTAGTCATTAGTTTCCCTTGAGAACCTTCCACAGTGCTGGAAACAAAGCAGGAGCTCATTAAATGTTGTGCAAATCAATGCTAACAGCCAGACGACCATGCAAAACATGAAAATGCTCAAGATAAAGTTTCTTTATCTGGACCTTCTCATTTAAGACATTCATTTCACACTTTTCACAATTATCCTGCATTTTCCCTATAATTCCCCCTTAGATGTCCTATCTGCTTCTTCATTTAAGTATGAACTCCATGAGTTCCCAGCCTGTGTGCTATATTCCTTTGGGCACACAGTACTAAAAATTCCTCCAATAAATGCTCTCACAACTCCATGTGAAAAGCTACATACTGTCTCACCTACAACTGACTTCTACTTTTTAACTACATAGGCAGCTAATAAAACAATTCATGATTCACTAAATATATACTCAAGAGGATACTGATTCACACCCTTGATTTTTATGGCTAATTAAGTCAAAACATCATCTGCTATTATAATGGGTCATATCCCACTAAGAATATAAGAACTGATAATTGCTATTAGTTAATTCGTTTTTACCTTCCTCAGTACAAATGTCAATAGTTTTGAAGTTTTGAAACTTGCCAGGTGCTGGAACAAAAGGAAACATGCAGGTGCTTACTTGTGATTGCTTTGGACATGCCAGTATGTATCTTCTAGTTACTTTTTAGGCTCAGGAAAAGTAGTCTAATTGGAAAGAGGCTATTAATAGCACCTAATCTTATAAAAACATTCTCCAAAGAGTTTTCAAGCACTGTAGTTTTATCCTTATAGTTTCTTGAGTATATGTGACAACATTAAACTGCAAGCCTGTAGGTTTGTGTCCTGATAGGTATCCATACAGGTAACTACTTAAAAACTTCATTTGGATGGTCCGAACAAGCAATCCAGCATGGAGATTCACTATCAAAAGAGCTTCTAAGAACTGTTTTATAAAATGAGCATGCATACAACATACTATCCACAGGACAGTAAGGATTCAGTGGGCCAACTGCGCAAAGCAATGTGACGGGGAGGCGGTGGGCAGGGAGCAGGAAAACACTCTGGCCTTGCAGCAACTGCTGGATGGAAGGGAGAAAGGCCTAAGGCTGCAGAACTGGACCCCCCCGCAGCCAGAGATCCCATGAGGGGGGGAGGGAGAACACAGGATACAACCCTGAAGCAAGGTTGACTTGTTAAGCTACACTGCCCTACTTCTAGCTCTCACTGTTTGTGGTGGTGTATGGGGGGAGGAGCGGGGCGAGGGGAGGCGGGACAGCAGGTTTCTAGAAACCTGTGTAGATCAAAAAATGTTACTATAAGGTAGGGGAGTTGGAGAGCAGGCTGAAAGGAAAGTAGGTGGTCTCGAATGTATGTGGTCTGGGCAGGCAGCTCTAAAGTAAAAGAAAGATGCTATGCACTTCCCATCAGACGGATGTGTCTTCAGTGCACGTTTATTTGCAACCAAATCTTAACATAGCCATTTGGCATTCTTAGTGCTGACTGATAATCCCTGCTAGACTTTCAGCTTATTTGATACTCATCCTAAGAAAAAAAAACTCCAATCTTGCATAATTTTTGTGAAAGATTGATCCTCTTTTGATCTGGAAGTATAAACAAATGTCACTCCTGTATTTCTCCAAAGGGAAGAACTACTCGAAATAAAGATCAACTGTCAATGACATACCCCTGGGACAGTATGTCAAAGTTGGGAGCCAATTTTCTTTTGTAAGTCAAATGTAAAAATTTGATCTACAGGCAGCTTTTTAAGGATTTCCCCCTAGCTCCCTATGTCAAAAATGGCAATGTTACCCATAGCCAATTATTTCGAAAAACCATATAAATTTACACACTGTATGTTGCTTCCATTTCTCTTCATGGGGCTACTGTATCCCCTATTACATTAAGGGATAAAGGGCATAATCTTTTGTATTGTTGCATAAACAAGTCCTCCCTCCCTTTACAAGTCACCCCTCCTCTCTACAATAACCTCATTATTCTTCACAAGTCAAGTGTACAGTATTTGCTTCATTTCCCAGCTAAAACTAACACATGCACATTCACAGTCTCTTTCCCTTTAATGTTAATTTAGATGGAGCATCTATGATAGAAATCCTAAAGCCACGTGCTCACACGTATATAGTGTTTAATGGAAACCTGACAGCGGTTGACCTAAAACAAAACAAGTCATAAAAGAACAACCTTTGGCAAAGGCCAACGGAATCAAAACTACACCCTCTGACGACCACAGCACTACTGTATCCACCCTTCAAACATTTTTGCCTCAAACATTACAACCCACCCATTGGGGCGCCTGGGTGGCTCAGTCAGTTAAGCGTCTGCCTTCAGCTCGGGTCATTGATCCCGGGGTTCTGGGATCGAGCCCCGCATCAGGCTCACTGCTCCATGGGGAGCCTGCTTCTCCCTCTCCCACTCCCCCTGCTTGTGTTCCCTCTCTCGCTGTGTCTCTCTCTTTCAAATAAATAAATAAAATCTTAAAAAAAAAAAAAATTACAACCCACCCATTGACCAAAACCGCAAGTTATTCCTGATTTAGAAGAGCAAAGTTCGTGTACTTACTAAGCCGCACAACTCCAGCCAGAAAGCATGATGCCTCTTCTCTGCGTGGCAATTACACCACATCTGAACTAAAAACCTGCATCATTAAGCTCAGTGTCAGCAGACCACTGTTGAGCCCCTTCCTGACATAATAAACAATTGACATCTTCCGAGAGCATTAACTAGTCCCTCTTGTGCCACAGTTTAACAGAGAAGATCAAACTGTTTAAAACATGTTATCCATGAGGAAGAGCTGCGTTAAATTCTCAGTCTGTGGACTAGAAACACTGTACCCATCAGCACATATTTAACTTAGTTTATTCTCTCAGGATTCGGAGGTTTTGTTTCCCAAAAGAAGGGAAAGAACAGGTCACTGAAAGATTCTAGCAAGGTCTCTTTTGGCACGGGAAGAATGTGATAAACAGGGAAAACACAATCACGCGGAATGTCTGGACTAGGTTCCTTTGTAATACTTAAATAGCACTCCCCTACCAGGCTTTGCCACAGCACTGAATGGGGAAACCATTTTAGAGCTTAACAGTGCAGTCTCTACAGTAAACATTCTAAGAGGGAGAACTCAGAAATTCTAAATATAAAATCGGGGTGTGTTAAGAAATATTGAAATATTTTCCTCTCTCCTACCAGCACTGATATTTTTCTTCACCCTGAGAAGGGCAAAACATGCTAACCCCGAGCACAGAGACCACAGAGACAGACGCTGGTCTGAAAAGGAACTTGAAAGAAATCCAAAAACTCCTTTTGACCACACTATCAAGGGCAAGCCCTTCATGTGTTCCTTTTCCTTGATGTCATTCTAACACCTGTTTAATGCAAGTGTCTGTGTCCCTCATCCATCTTCTTAAAGAAAGACGCAAGAAGACTATTCATGATTCCCAAAGTTTTCTCAGTGTACTGTTTCACTAAAGAGCTCCATGTCCCAACTTCAAATTGTAAGAGAAGACTCCTTCTGTGAGGGAGGTTTACCATTGAACTTTTCACAAAGTCACCTGAGTGTGCGGATCTGTTGAGGGTAAAGGGTGCTGAGGACAACTAACAGCTATGTTATCCTTCTTAGAAGGATACAATCTCAAGCTGAATCTAGTTGGAAGAGCGCTTTTATTTTAGACATGTAAACAAATGAACAACGCCAAATTCCAATACAAAAACAAACAAAAAACTCCTAACGGGGCCAAAAAAAAAAATCATAAAGGGAATCAGTGATAGAAAAAGAATTCTACATCGCAAACTTCTAAGAATTTTTAAATAAAAACAAAAAAATCAAGTCACCTTTTCTGGGCTGGGTTCTGTAATTCCAGTTTTCATCATCTGCTTCCACCTGCTGCCCACAAACCGAGAGCTCTCCATCACTGCGAAACAGCCTCTTTGTCTGCCTGGACAAGGAGGAGAAATTTATCCAACTCACAGCACGTGAGAGAGACCCTGAATTTGACTTGAGTCTGAAAGAGCCTTCCTTTTTCATCTTCTTTCACACCAACATCGACTACAGACAAAGGACAGCCCAGCAAACAAGAAGCTCAGCTTTACAATCGGTCCATGTCCTTTAAACGAACCTGCTCCTTCCCACTTATTCAGACAATGTTGAGAGTCAGGCACGGCATTATGCAGAAAGACTGCTTCTGTGTCACCCAATTACAAAGAAAAGGAAAATGAAGGGTTAGGAAACAAAAATAAAATAGAATAAAATAATTTTTTTTTTTTTTATCCTAGCCACATTGTGGCACTTGGTTTGGTGTAATTTTAAAAAAATGAAGCAGGGTGTTCATTTCAGGAACACCTGTCAGGACTTGGAGAAGAACAGAACCAAGGCACTCCGACTCTTTGGTGTGTGCCTAGCATCCCATACTGTAATCCTGCTCCTGGCCCAAGCATCCTTCCCCTCGCGGGCAGAGAGCAGCCAGCCGCCCGTCTGCTGCAGACACACGGAAGCAACTCCTCAGGCTGGAGAAAGAGGTTCGCCGTCAACCCGGGCGCCCCCGTTTAAACTTCACCCACACAGGTGACTCGGGGGAAATCAAAGAGTTCAGCTCCCTTGTCGTAGCACAGCAAAGAATCAGAAAGCGCCCGCCTGCCCTCTTTTCCCGTCTGGGAACCACTCGGGATCCACAGGACTCCACAAACAATAAAACAGGCTGCGTGGCTATCGCCTGGATTACAGGGTAAGCGCTCCGGGGAAAGGCATAGGCTCTCCCCACACGAAGGCAGCTCATTGGAGACAGAAAACCCCGCCTCCTCTCCACAGGCAATACTTCTGCGGCAGCTCAAACTTCTGAACTCCAGCTAAGCTGGGAAGTGCGAGTCTGTGCAGAATACAGACTTCTGGAAATTAAAAAAAAAGAACTTGATTATTAATCATCAGAGCACACTTCTGAAGGTAGGATTCTAAAAAAAAAGAGAGAGAAAGAGAGAGAAGGAAGTTTAAAAGAGCATATAGTTTTAGAAACATTGAGCATTCCTTGATTGATCTAGGGATGTCATCATCTAAGAAAAGGTATTTCCGAAGAGAAACTGACTCAGCTATTCCTTCACTCCCAGCTTTCGGTGAAGATGAAATGCAGCCATTCTCGCACCTGCTGTCATCTCTCCTGTCTCCCACCAGCAGCCAGAGTGTGGGGTGGGGCGGAGGACCCTCCTCTGCCTCCCCCGCGGGCAGCGCCTACGGGTCATTCCTCTCCAGCTTGGAAAGATCATCCTATCGTGGAGAACCATCATCTGAGAGCTAATGTTAGCCGCAATTAGCTGCAGGCTCCAGCCCCGAGACTCCTAAAACCATTAATCGTGACATGCAAAACATCTAGAGCCACAAGCTGGAATGCACTGGGTGCAGCATTTCACCCAAGGCCAACATAATTCCATGGTCCTGAGGGCGTTAAAAGTCCCTGTAACTTTCCATCACAGAGACTTGGGTCTAGCGTCCCCTCCCCAAAGTGTTATTCAGAGTAAGGCTAACAAGCAATGAGTAGAGAACTGGGTCCATCTCACTTTACTCAGCAGTGAGCAAACATACTAAAACTAACACAGGGCAACAGAAAATAAACTTTGATTAAAAATTATAAAAGAGGGATTTTGCATCATACATCTGCCACCGGTCACTGAGATTTTAAGAAAAAGTCTCTAAAAGTTTACAAGGACGGAGACCTTTGTAGAAGAAAATCACAGAGCTGCTGCAAAACATTCCTCAGATGGACAGCTCACACTACCTCGGAAACCATGACACAGAACAGGCACCGAGGACTAAGGGCGAAGCTAAAGTAGCCCAGGGAAAACAGAGACTCAGTTGAAAGCTAAAAGGGTCCTCAAGAGCTCCTGCAGTTTAAACCCCTCAATTCACAGATGAAGAAATCAGGCCCAGAGAAGGCATACGACATACCCAGTATCACCCAGAGGAGTCAGGAATGGGACTAGGTCCCGTCAGACACCGCTGGGTTCCAAGTTTTGCCACTTCCGGGGGTGCCAGCTACACCACCAAGCACTCTGAGCTATGGAATGATAAACTGGAATGATACCTCTACTTTGATCACTTCCATAAACGCAAAAATAACATAATTATGCAGAGCACCAGTGCCTGTAAAAGTTCAAACATCAAATATTCTTCCTTTTTTCCCCCAAATACTCTTTCTGAGTCAAAGACACTTTTGAGAATCTCAAAAGGTAAAATAAAAAGTTAAAAAAAAAAAGGACCATTGTGCCAGAAAAAATAAAAACATCCTGAATCCTGCCTTCCATTTCAGAGGTTCATGGGAACCCCTGACATCCACGTATGCATTCTCTAAAGATCTAAGGACCTCCCTGAAAAAGAATACCATTGTTCCCTCCCTGATGTCTCCATCCTACAGCTAGATTTTTAATGTAGGAATACCTAAGCTCTGAAATAAACCTTGCACTGTTCTTTGCACTCAGGGAGTACTGCTGAATGCTTTTCCAACCCAGCCTCCTTGGAATGTACGCACCTATATATACAATAGCAGAGACAAATAGGTGTCATCAGTAACCAGTGTGTTTCCCTCCAGTGCTTTCTGTCCTTACACACATCTGAGAGCAAGCCCATGAGAGGGGCTGCAGAAACATCCACTGCCAAGCAGCCAAGAAAGCTAACTGGTCCATTCAGGGACTAGACTCACGACTCTCCTTCAAAGTAAGTACACACTTATGCTAGACTCGCAACCTAATGTATTTCCCATTATTCACAAGACCTATGGATATGTCAGCACAATAACGAATTCTCTACTGCCTAGCTATTCCACATTTCTGTCATATTGGCCCTTGATTATTAACATCTCCCTTTATGTAAAAGAAGGTCAAATAAATTAACTACCTTTACAACAGGAGCAGAGTTTCTCTATAGCCAAGATAGAACATAACGGTTTAAATTAGCTTCAGGGGAAACATTTAGATTTTCACTATCTATGTTAGGTATGTACTCCCATTCCCTTAGAAAATCATAAGTGGGCTGCTTGAAAAGCTATTACATTCATTCAAACTGTATTTGTTTAGCAACTACAATGAACCACACATTTTAATCATCCGGATCCCAGAGCCACACACAAATCTACCGCTCCAGGCGGCAGGGTCAAGGTTACTCTGCACCGGGCGCTTCATGTAGATCCCTGCTGATCTTCACAGTAACCCTGCCATGGGAAAATCCTTGTGAGAGTCTAACCTGTTTCTTCAAATGTAATCGTCAGTATAATGAAACATCTTAATTTAACATTTTTCCCCGTGAAAATCTACAATAGAATATACTCTTCTCAGACTTTTGAACCAGACCTGCTGCACAGATTTTGTCCGCATCCCTGACTGTGCGGTGGTTTTTCATCCTCACCCACCCCCGCCCCCAACTGTCAGGCTGTCAAACTGAAACTTCCGTTGTCACTGTAGGTGCCAGTAACCGCTCCCTGCCTACCACTTCGCCACTGCAGGGCTTCAGGCACCGAGGGATCAGATAAGCCATCTTGCTTCAATTATGCGTTTAGTGGGAGTTGATTAGCACCCACAGAACGAAATACATGCCACAGCTGTCTCCTGGCTGCACCCGCGCCCTTGGACTGGCGAGGTGGGTGCCCCACGGTTTCAATGGCTGTTGGAGCAACCTCTGGATAACAGCCCCCAGGCGGGTATGCACCGGGTTTATGACTCATTGCCTCTTTCGTGTGAAGTTCTTAACACTTGAGGGTGGTGAGAAATTTACCCATCGCTAATGACAAAAGGACAAGAAATTATATTATTCCGGGAATGATTTAAGTCAGACCTTAAAGAAAAGTTAACGATAAAAACTGGGAGGCACCAGAATATATTACTAAAGGAAGTTCTGGGATCATCATCTTCTTTAGGAATTCCTAAGTCAAATATCCATTAATTTGGAAAGATTTATTTATGTTTCTACCAAGAGTCAAATGGATAGACTGAATACATTTGGAAAGTCCTTCCCAAAAGACACAATACTTCCTGTTTCAATATATACTGACATCCTTAAAAAGGAGTTTTGCTCGAACGGAAGTCTTTGATTTAGTAAAAATTGTTAAACGTGACAAGACATAGGATTAGACAGACCCCTCAACCCACCCAGGCGTGTAATTGCCCCATTTGCCACCTGTGTAAAATGCCAGCCAAGAGTAGGAACTAATTTCAAGTGCCATCAGTTTTTTGGCCTCAAAGGCCACCAATGAGGACTGTGGCTTTTCATTTCCGTGTGTACCACCTTTCCTGCCCTGACCCCCACCCTTCAAACCTGGAAGAAGGAATGAGAGAAGCAGAACCCTGAAGTTAGAAACAAGTAGAGAACAGTGTGGGTTGGTGGAGCTGGTGAGGTGGGCTGGTTTGGCTGGGAGTGGGGTGCACACACAGAAGGCCCTGAACAGAGACAAAGGTGACACAGCAGTGAGAAGAGTCGCCCTAAACTGGGTCCTGTTCTAAAGCAGCCCTGCCCAGGTAGGAGCAGTGAAGGGTGCACCCTATCAGATTACCACATGAATCACCCAGACAACCCACGGGGGCCTTTAGCGTCTAGGACAGGGTACCGTAGGTTTTCCAACTGTCGGTTCTTGCAAATAATTTAAGAGTAGATTTAAATGCACACTTTCTATAAGGCAATTTGTACACACTAATAATGAAAGCTTATCTTAATATCTAGAAGTAAACAATTTGAGCCAGACGCTTATAATGAGAAAACAAAAAAACAAACTACGCCCAGGACCACAGCGAGCCAACTCCCAAAGTACACTAAATCCTCCTTGTCAGCCACCTCCCAGCGCCCAAGGAATTAAACTGATTTACTCAAGAAGGAAGTCATGGAAGACAAAACCTTGCCAATTACCTATTCAGAGACCATTCAGGGTTCCCTCCCTGACCACTGCTTCAATATTTAAGAGAGAGAAAAGCACTGCCTTTTTATTAAGCTGTAGCTTTAAAAGACAGAATACGTTCCTTTCAGTGCAATGAACGTGTTGTTCCCCTCAAATGGAAAGATTAAATGCAAACATTTGTGATTATACATCATCACAAGCCTCGATCCCACCTTTCAGTGTCTTCACCTCTGAAAGGGACTCCTGAAATGATCTGACACTCGAAGGCTTCGCCACATTGTTCCCGCGGGATCACTTGATATGGGAGCAATATGGCAGCACATTACTGCTCTCAGGCCCCCGGGGCAGGGCGCGTGGCAAGGCGATAAAGGCTGTCCCTGGGACAGAAGCCATCACTGTCTGATGGAGGCCATGGAGTGTCAGAGGCTTGGTGGGCAGTTGATTATCAAGAACAGAACTCTTGGGGCACCTGGGTGGCTCAGTCGTTAAGCGTCTGCCTTCGGCTCAGGTCATGATCCCAGGGTCCTGGGATCGAGCCCCGCATTGGGCTCCCTGCTCGGCGGGAAGCCTGCTTCTCCCTCTCTCACTCCCCCTGCTTGTGTTCCCTCTCTCGCTATGTCTCTGTCTGTCAATAATAAATAAATAAAATAATAAATAAATAAATAAAATAATAAATAAATAAAATCTTAAAAAAAAAAAAAAAAGAACAGAACTCTTTCCCAGCCCTAACCAAGAAAATGTCCCCATCCAAGGGGTTCAGCTAAAAAGGTCCCCTAAAAGTGAGCACTGACTTTGAGACTCTTCTTATATAAGAACAAGAATGAACTTACTCTGAGGCTGAAATAAAATTCCAAATAAAAAAAAATGTTTTTAAATCATGATCTCCTTTGTACTTCATGTGCCTCTCCTATGGCCTCTCCAGTGATCCTTGTAATTATTATTATTTTTTCTACCTACTCAGCCATTTCTTCACAAACTTTATCATATACATAAATCACAGGAGATTTTATTAAAATGTAGAATCTGATTCAGGTGTGGAGCAGGGCCCGAAATTCTCAACTCCTAAAAGGGCCCAGGTGATGCCAGTCCCCAGATCAACTTTTGAGTTAGCACAGTACTAGACTGGACTGCCCCCTAGGGGCAGGGATCTCATCTTTCGATCGCCATATCTCTTTCAATATCTACACACAGCCAGGAGGAATGAGTGTTGGTCAAAAGAGTGAACAATAGAACCATCTATTCATTTCCATGTACCTCTTTCCTTTGATCTTAATATGTTTCAGGACAAGGAGATAAAGAGACTTTTACAGCACTCATTCCTTTATCACTAAATTCCAAAAGGCAAAAGCAAAATTTGTAAGCTGACCAAAAATATATATAATCTGAACTAAAGAGTAGTGATAAAATTCTATTAGTCATAGAGTTAGATTGCTTCACTTTGAGAAGAAAGAGGGTCATTAACTGCGAGGCTCTATGCTTTTCTTACTTTGTTAGGACATTCTGCACTGCTTCCATCCACCAAGACTCCAGAAGCCAATGATCTGGCTCAGAACCTGTGGTAATTAATAATGAGCCAAATTTAGAAATGCAGCCCACGGGGCGCCTGTGTGGCTCAGTCGTTAAGCGTCTGCCTTCGGCTCGGGTCATGGTCCCAGGGTCCTGGGATCGAGCCCCGCATCGGGCTCCCTGCTCGGCGGGAGGCCTGCTTCTCCCTCTCCCACTCCTCCTGCTTGTGTTCCTTCTCTCACTGTGTCTCTCTCTGTCAAATAAATAAATAAAATCTTTAAAAAAAAAAAAAAAAAAAGAAATGCAGCCCACATCCTATCTGATAATCTATACAGACAGGCCAGGACCTCCTGTGTAACACCATATGAATTTAGCTGCTCTGTGGTGTGGTGGAAAATTTTTTTACATCAGTTTTTCCTGGTATCTGTTTAAGATAAAGAAAAATTTTCCATCAACCTTTAAGTGACCCTCTAAGGGTCACTTGGTTTTTTTTGTAAAACCATATTCACTGTGGCCCTATATATCTGGCTTTTCAACAGGCATTTTATCAAACTGGCTACCCTTTATTACACTACCATGCCATCGTAAACATGTGTTAGACATTGCTAATACCCTCCGTGATTCCACTGACCCAGATGAATCGTACTTCTAACAATGTGAGTAAACAAAATTAGGAATAAAGTACATAAAAATCATACATTTGTGGCACCCTGTACCCAAATTCAAACATGTGGCCAAACAAGGAAAGAGACAGAAATGCAAATATATAAATATATTTAGGATTATTGCAATTCCCCCCAGCCATCAGTTTTTGAGTATCTCCAGTAATGGGAAAGAGCCCAAATAAAGGGATCAGTTCAAATATTTATTGATCTCCTTCTAGGAGATCAGCCAGACAGGCTGATTCTAAAGCACAAAACACAGAACCCTGTCCTATAGGAATTTCAAGTGTATTTTAGGACACAAGATATACACATAGTTTTTTTAACTTAATGCAAGAAAGAAAAGAAAAGAAGCAAGTAGGGTCCTTAAGTCAGAACCCTCACAGGGTTCTGCAGGGTGAGAAGTACTCTCAGAAGAAATTCCTGGTGATCAGGGGGTTTGGCCAGTCAATGGTGTCTTGGTAAACCATCTGGGGTGAGGTGTGTGGGAAGCCCTGATCCACAGTATTTCCATGGGGTAAACACTCCCAACTATGGCCAATTTCAAGCTACCAATAATTCACCATCAGCCTGCTAAAAATCCTTAAACTTTCACAATAGCCAAAATATGGAGAGAGCCCAGATGTCCATGGACTGGATGGATAAAGAAGATCTGGTGTATATACACAATGGAATATTGCTCAGCCATCAAAAAGATTGAAATCTTGCCATTTGTAAGACCTGGATGGAACTAGAGTGTATTACACTAAGCGAAATAAGTCAATCACAGAAAGACAATTATCATATGATCTCACTCATGTGGATTTTAAGAAACAAAACTGATGAACATAGGAGAAGGGAAGGAAAAACAGAATAAGATAAAAACAGAGAGGGAGGCAAACCATAGGAGACTCTTAAGTATAGGCAACAAACTGAAGGTTGTTGGAGGTGAGGTGGGTGGGAGGATGGGGTAACTGGGTGACAGGCATTAAGGAGGGCATGTGATGTAATAAGCACTGGGTTTTATATGCAACTGAATCACTAAATTCTACCCCTGAAACTAATAATACACTATATCTTAACTAACTTGAATTTAAATAAAATCTAAAATAATAAACACAATAATAAAATAAAAAACTAAAAAATAATAATAAAATCCTAAAAATTTAAGAACTCGATTTCAAAGCCAGTACAAGCTGGCTCCAGTAGACCACTGAATTTGGCTAGCATGATAATTTGGTAAGAACAATGGCTTGCTAGAAAATTAACAGCCCTACAATCACTAATTTTTTAGTGTTAGTAATGGGGGGAAGCCATCTATAGATGTTACTTTATATGGAAGACGGGTGTGCAGCTGTGACTAAGTTAAGGATCTTAACATGGGAGTTTATCCTGGGTTATCCAGGTGGGCCCCAAATGCATCTTATAAAGTCTTTTACATGAGAGAGGCAGAGGGAGACCACGGAGAGAAAAGGCAATGGGAGTGTGGGAGCAGAGACTGGAGTCACGCAGCCACACGCCGAGGAGGGACGCCGGGCCACCAGAAGCTGCAAGAAGAAAAGGAGAGCATCTTCCCTTAGAGCCTCTGAAGGGAACGCAGTTCTGCCAACACCTCAATTTCAGACTTGTGGCCTCCAGAACTGCGAGCGAATACATTTGCATTGTTTTAAGCCACCAAGTTTGTGGTCTTTTCTACAATAGCCATAGGAAACAGGTTCAGGGGGACACCAAAGGAGAGTTTTGCCATCTGTGACATCTCTAAGTATTTCTGTCCATTTTATAAGAATGAGTGGAAGCAGCCTCAACAGTGAACAACCGCCAACTTCTAAAAATACCTGACAGGAAAAGCACTAATAAGTGCTTGGCCTTATTAGTGCTAAATATCTGGAAGTATATATACCACGCTTCTAAGGAGTTTGCACCGGCTTGGGAACAGTGTGACCTTACGCCCACCCTTTCTGAATCTTTTAGTCTTTGTCAGATAAGCATCCTTTGCTTTCATAATAAGGAAAGATAAAAGGCTGGAAGTTTCAAGGTTCTACTTTTTAAAAATTCAGTTTTAAGCCAATAATGCCTGATTTGACTGTTTGTGGGGGGAAAATATACTTTTTTAAATTTGGAAATTACTTTCAATTCTTCCTCTTTTTTTTTTGTAGCAGACTTTTTTTTTTTTTTGAAAGATTTATTTATTTATTTATTTGACACAGAGAGAGAGAGACAGCGAGAGAGGGAATACAAGCAGGGGGAGTGGGAGAGGGAGAAGCAGGCTTCCCACCGAGCAGGGAGCCTGATGTGGGGCTGGATCCCAGAACCCTGGGATCATGACCTGAGCCAAAGGCAGATGCTTAACGACTGAGCCACCCAGGCGCCCCAAGTTGTAGACTTTTTAATTTATTTTTAATTTATTTTTTAAAGATTTATTTATTTGACAGAGAGAGAGAGACAGACACAGAGAGAGCACGAGCAGGGGGAGGGGCAAAGGGAGAGGGAGAAGCAGGCTCCCCGCTAAGTAGGGAGCCTGACACGGGTCTCGATCCCAGGACCCTGAGATCATGACCTGAGCTGAAGGCAGACGCTTAATGACTGAGCCACCCAGGTGCCCCTAGTATCTCTACTGAGGACAAAACAGTCATTCCTTAGCTCAGGGAATCAGCACCTGACTCAGGCGCCCCTAGACTTTTTTTTTAAAGAGCAGTTTTAGGCCCACAGCAAAACTCAGAGGAAGAGTTCCTATATACCCCTTGCTCCTATGCAGGAAAATATTTTTAGTTTTGTGTTAAGTAGATTGTGATGTGATGAAAAGTGCCTTTTCTTTTTTTTTTGGCCAAAGTGGCATTAATTTGAGGACCAATTTTTAAATTATTGAGAATATGTAGATGAATACAATCAGTAATCTTCAAAGTACTCCTTCTCCTCAAATCCAAATAATCCCTTTTCCCCTGGGGCATAACTGAGTGAAAATGAATGATAAATTTAAACCTTAAAAAAAAAAAAAAACGGTGGGGGAAAGAAAACTCTGGAAATTTCTGAAAGCACTGAGCAGACGGTCATAATGGCCACATTCAACTTTTTCAACTTTCAGGCAGCCAAGTTGTTTGCCACCATCTTGATAGATAAGTGTGGAGTCAGAATGAAAACAACATGCCCTTTCCTGTTACATTTTTTTCCCCTCTAACAAAAACCCTGGGAAATACGTATTATTTATTTGCAGATACTGAGGATAAAGGTGATAAGCAACTTGCCTAAGGCACCCAAAGCAAGTCAGGGGGAGGAGATGGATGTTTCTGAATCTCATTTACCATGGACACCTGCTGGGCAAGTTATTAGGTAGCAGAGTTGAGACTTGAAGAAACATCTGCCTGATGGGGAACCTGTGTGGCTCAGTAGGTTAAGCTTCTGACTCTTGGTTTTGGCTCAGGTCATGATCTCAGGGTCCTGGGATGGAGTTGGGATCCACACTCAGTGGGGAGTCTCCGTCCTCTCTCTCTCTCTCTCCCTCTGCCCCTCCCCCAGCTCGTGCACCCTCTCTCTTAAATAAATAAATAAATCTTTTAAAAAAAAATGAAGAAATGTCTGCCCGACAACCAAACCTTAGCCTTCCCTTCTCCCATACTGACAGCCATAGACTTCAGGTCTCTCACCAGGCCTACTGTAATGCCCTGGGGAGTGAGCTGCTCTGCTTTCAGCTGTGGCCCCCTCAAAGCTGTCCTCCACATTCCAACTCACACCATACTCCAAGCCCCTGACACCTGATGCATGATTAAGAACTTCTCATGCTCTCCACTTGCTTAACTTTTATGCACTCTTCACAACTTCGACCAGGAGCTATCTCAGCTCAGATAAGCAAACATTTATTGGGCACTATATCACTAAACTATTGTTGCATAACAAACCACTCCAAAACTCAGTGGCTTAAAACAACAATCATTTATGATTTCTCATCGGTCTGTGCGTTGTCTGGAGGTCAGCTAGTCTAGGCTAGACTCAGCTGGGGGTGGCTCTGCTCCAAGGCGGCTGTCCCAGGATGTTCAAGACTGAGGAATTTCCCAGGATATGGAAATTGTTTTAAAATTAGGGCAGTCCCAAGCATACCAGTATGATCAGTCACCTTAGGGTAGCCTCTAGGTGCCTCTCCTCCCCATCCTAGGACCAGTAGGCTGGTCCTACTTTATCTTTCTCACGGCAATGGCACCAAAGAGCAAAACTCAACTACCCAAGCCTCTTCTGCATGAAAGCTGCTAACATTGCATTGGACAAAGCAAGCCAAACGTGACTGGGGCTTGGGGCACAGCAATACACTCCACTCATCCGAGCAAGTCAGGGGGGAGGAGATGGATGTTTCTGAATCTCATTTACCATGGGCACCTGCTGGGCAAGTTACCAAGGGTTAAAGACTCCTAGGACACCATTCCTGACTGCAAGGATTAGATTGTTAGGTGTCCTACCTAATCTAATGTGTTTCCAAAGCACCCCATAAAGAGAGATACTGCATTTACCCCATCACATCTGAGTCATTACAGACTATAAACTGGGAAAGCCAAGCCTTTTGTCATCATGTGCACAGTATCTGAAATATGGTAAGGATTAAATCAATGCTTGTTAAATTAAACTGGTCAATTACATGCCCTTCATCACCATTTTCAACTTTCTCCTGTTAAATGTACTCCAGTTTCTTTACTGGATTTTGTTTGATATTCTCCCACAAGAAATGCTAGATTACATGCAGGGGTCAACAAAATTTTTGGAAAGAGCCAGACAGTAAACATTTTGGGCTTTGCCAGCTCTATAGTCTCTGTTGCAACTACACCATCTGTTAGTGTGGTAAAAAAGTAGCCAGACAATAAGTAAACAAATCAGGGTGGCTGGGTTTCAATAAAACTTTATTTTTTTTTTTTTTAAAGATTTTATTTATTTATTTGAGAGAGAGAGAATGAGAGACAGAGAGCATGAGAGGGAGGAGGGTCAGAGGGAGAAGCAGACTCCCTGCCGAGCAGGGAGCCTGATGCGGGACTCGATCCCGGGACTCCAGGATCATGACCTGAGCCGAAGGCAGTCGCTTAACCAACTGAGCCACCCAGGCGTCTCTCAATAAAACTTTATTTACAAAAATAGGTGGTGGCCTGTATTTGGTTCACAGAATATAGTTTGCTGACCTTTGATTAGAAAAAGAAGTATAAATGGTGCTCAGAGTTGTGTGGACTACCCAAGCACAGACAGTTCATACAAATGTTTCCCAAACTGTGTTCCTTAGGACACTTGTATCAGAATCACAATGGATTGGGGTGGGGGAGTGAGGAGACCAGGAGGGCTTGTTAAAAATGCACACTCCTGGAGTCTATTTTGTACACACCTCTGGAGAGAACCTGAGAGTCCACATTTAAACGAGCTTCCAAGATGAGTCTTCTGCATATTAAAATTTGAAAATCACTAGTTTCAACATCTAAATTATACTAAAATATCAAGTAAATATGCAGAGTTCAAACCTCTACTCATAATTTCACTGAAAATGTACAAACGTCATAGATATAATACCAAATGCAAACAACATAAACTAGGATGATATACTGAAAATATTATCAGTGGATATGATAAGCAGAATACAGTATAACAGATTGTTTTACTTTTTTTATTTTGGATTTTCTATTTTTCCATAATATGTATGCTAAACATACACTGTAAATTTTTTTTTTTTTTTTTTTTAAGTAATCTCTACACCCAACATGGGGCTTGAACTCACAACCCCAAGATCAAGAGTCATAAGCTCCACTGACTGAGCCAGCCAGGCTCCCCTACATTGTAAAATTTTTAATCATCTAATGTTTAATTTTCACTCAGAGTTATTAAAAACATAGGGAAAAGGAGAGAAATCAGCACAGATGTAATAGTTAGCATTTCACAATTTTTGCTTCAGTTTTTTAAAAAACAAAATGTTAGAGATAAATTTCCCTCCTGTCCCAAGTCTCCCAGTGTAGCCATTATTCTAAATTTGGTTTGTATCATTCCCAAACATATTTTTCATACTTTATCTGAATACCAGTGTATTCGTCAATAAGACATAATACTGTTTTCTCTAAGTCTCATAAACGGTATTATACTACCCAAATCATTTTTAAAATTATTTTTATAAAATAGTTTATATTAAGAACTTTTTCATTCACTCTGCAACTAAAGGAACCATGGTGGTTCCTCTTATAAACAATTTACCTGATCCTTGTCCTACAACCTCGTTCAGGTAATTAAAGGAACATTTCACAGCAGGATATATCTAAAAACTGATCTCTAAGTTTCTCTACTTGATGTGCAAATTTGCTGAAGGGCATGGCCTTTTGTGTTTCTCGCATATACTGTGTCTATTAAAATTTCACTCATTGCCTAAGAATGTTTTCTTAAAAAGCCTAACAAATTTAACCTTTCTGGAACTCGTGAAAACTAACAAGCAAAATATAAAGACGGCTTTATCTTTATATGTTTTTCTCTTCAGCTCAACAATTTTTACAGTCATAGACGCTGCCAACTCTCCCAACAGTCATCAAAGTCTCCAAGTAAAAAGGCTATTTAGAGCAGGGGAATCCAATTTGATAATCACTACTTCAGCTGTCCCTGTACAATCACACTTGTCAGTCTTCAGATAATAAACTCATCTTGATAAGGAGAAATTTAGAAAACAAAAGACCTAAAGAACACTTAAGACACTCAGAAATTTTTGGTTGAAACACTTGTTCCCCTGGGTGAAATATGGATGGTTAAGTCAAGAGAACCTTTGTTTCTCTAATACACTACTCGGAGATACGCCATCAAAGAGAACTTCAAAGAAGGATGAAGTACTTCTACTAAATAAACACCAGAGCCTTTCCACTGCCCGCAGCCCGGAGTGGCTTGACAGAGATCAGCAAGCACAAATGAAGGCATTAGAGAGAGTCCCCCTCTCAACCGCCCAGCCCTGACCCCCAGCCCAGCCCCTCCATCGTCCCCCTCAGACACGGCAGAACCCAGACAGTGTGACCTCAAAAGGCACCCAGGTGGCGAATGCCTCCGGTTCTCTTTCCTATGCCCAAATCCCCACACGCTGGAGACGCCTCGGACTCTCTTCAGGCTGTTAGGAGAACGAAGTGAGAAAATGCTGACATCATTAGCACCCAGTAATTCGCAGGTTATTTGCAGCAACAACAGCACTAGCCACTGACCTTACAAATAGGGCTGGGGGACAAGCGAGGTGACAGGGAAGGCGATGATTCGAACTGCACCTGGCACCTGTAGTGAGGGCATGGGGGGCTGGAATGGTGGGCCCGACTCCCCTCAGGGAAAAATGTTCATTCACACCACAGTCTCGAAGAAAAGGACTGAGCGCCCCCATCTCACCTATGATGACAAAATTCTCAAGTCACTGCACTTGTGCCCTGTTCACAGTCATTAGGCACATTTCTCTCCCCAAAATGATAGGAGGCAATGAATGGCTCAAAGAAAAGCATGAAATCTGACAACCTAAAAGGAATTACAAGAATAGCACAGGTATGTATAGCTACTTACCTCATTGGTAATGACAGTTATTTTAATTACTAAAAAACAAAGAAATAGAAAATGCTAAATTTTGTCAAACCACCACTCTCTCTCTTTCAAACTGTGTCCCAGGCATTTTCTAAGGTTTATTTTGCTGATAATTTTTCTAGGGAAAAAAAAATGAACACAGAAGAAAAATACCAGTTACTGTACAGTTCCATAAAATACACATTATTGGTTACAGTTGATAAAATGCTTAGCTAAAAGTAAGTTACATTTCAAAATAAGAAAAAAAAAACCCATGGTCTCAAATAACT
Source organism: Halichoerus grypus (assembly GCF_964656455.1). NCBI lineage: Eukaryota > Metazoa > Chordata > Mammalia > Carnivora > Phocidae > Halichoerus > Halichoerus grypus. Next base: position 26,103,023 of record NC_135720.1, on the reverse strand, counting down.
TTTAATCTATCACATAGTTCAATACTACTTATTCAGCACATAGGAAATTATAGCAGGCTACAGCCTGTATTTGAGATCAGGTCAAATGATGTCACTTAGGAAGGTGACATCACTTAAGAATTACCTAATTCGGGCCCCTGGGTGGCTCAGTGAGTTAAACATCTGCCTTTGGCTCAGGTCATGATCTCAGGGTCCTGGGATTGAGCCCCGCATCGGACTCCCTGCTTAGTGGGGAGCCTGCTTCTCCCTCTCCCTCTGCCACTCTCCCTGCTGTGCTCTCTCTCAGACAAATAAATAAAACCTTAAAAAAAAAAAAAAATTACCTAATTCATTTAAGAATCCTCTATAAAATGAGATTATAATGAAGTTTGAGGAAAGATCAAAATCTAATTTACCTAACTAGGGGATGGCCTCGTACTAAAGTATAACTAAAGAAATTGATAGTCTAGGGCGCCTGGGTGTCTCAGTCAGTTAAGCATCTGCCCTCGGCTCGGGTCATGATCCCAGGGTCCTGGGATGGAGACTCACGTCAGGCTCTCTGCTCAGTGATGAATCTGCTGCTCCCTCTCCCTCTGCCTGCCACTCCACCTGCTTGCTCTCTCTCTCTTTCTCTCTGTCAAATAAATAAATAAAATCTTAAAAAAAAAATCGATAGTCTAATAAAATGTTTGCCACCAGCCTAATAAAGGTGGGAGAGAGGGATGCAGACAGAGAGGACAATCCCTAAGTATTTACAGGTGTCCAGGGTCCAGGGCCCAGCACGGTGCACTGCAAGTCCCCAGACACTGATGGCCCAGCACTGCTCAGAGACACAAGACAAGTCAGCCCCAACTGACACTGCATTAGTGCCTTCATTCCCAACCATGGCTGCACATCAGAAGCATCTTTTATAAGAGATTCTTATTCAATAGGTCATGTGTAGATTGGGTTTTGGATGTTCTGTTTGGCACATAAGTTTTTTTTTTTTTTTTTCAAGATTTTATTTATTTATTTGAGAGAGAGAGTGAGCACAAGCCAGGGAGAGAGGCAGAGGGAGAGGGAGAAGCAGAGTCCCCGCTGAGCAGGGAGCCCGACACCTGGGTTCGATCCCGGGACCCTGGGGTCATGACCTGAGCCGAAGGCAGATGCTTAACTGATTGAGCCACCCAAGCGCCCCTGTTTGGCACATGTATTTTTAAAAAGCGTCATGGTTTATGTAAGGTATGGCCCCCACCTCTAATTAAGAACCAACTAATCTTTAAGAAAGTTTATATCTTGTTTATTGATAGAACTAAATTAAATGCTAGTTCTGTTTTAATCAATAATATTTAAAAGAAAATGAGGAAGCCTGCCATTTTTCCAATTCTAATTTTAAAAAGTGTTTAAAAGGTCACTGAACGCAAAGTATGAAATTAGCCTCCTTAGAAACATCGGACGACACGTTGGTGTTAATGGTGCCCAGAATATGAAAGCCTGGCACCCAACCAAAGGACCACGAGCAGACACTGCCTTCCACAGTCACTAGGAAAACTAAGTCCTACACTTCATGCTGATTGTTTAAAGTACAGAAGCTTGGGACCAAAGGAGAGCTTAGAGATGAGCCTGTCACTTTCATTTTACAGATAAGGAAACAAAGAATCTGAGAGGTTGTCTGCCACGCTGTGAGGCTGGCTCCATGCCTGTAGGAATGACATATCAGTGGTTTACACTGCGTGGCCCTAAGGCCAATAGGTTCGCCAAAAATGTTCAGAAATTTTTAGGTGTAGGCCGTTGCCCAAGTTGGGACCCAGAACAGGCACAGTTTAAAATGATGATGATGATGATGGTACACTGCAACTATACACTGAAAACCAACTGATCCTAAGAGGTGAAGCAATTTTCTGAGATCAAGCTTCTCCAACGCTCTGAAACGTGAATCCCATCTGTCTTCACCACTGCCTTGAATCACCAGAATCATTTGTCCATAGAAGAGACAAGCAGCATGTAAAAAAACATTCTTTCTGAGATTAACACAGCAAACTAATCTCAAAACGCGTTGCTATTAACATTTTAACACCTGGGCTGGAAAAAGCTCTGGAGAAGAGGAAATTAATTGTGTCAGATTTGCAACATTAAGTATAAAAGGTTTAAATTAGAGCAGATGGCTCTATTAGAAGTAAGACTTTTTGCCTCATCCACGGTCCATGGAGAATCATGTTTTGCAACATTGTCTTACAACAATGTCCGGGAGCCATTCTCGAAACATCACATGGTTTGCAGGCGGTTGACCAGCAGGTGGCAGAACAGAACAACCCATCTTCCATAAAGCCCCAGGCTGCAGAGGCTTCGATGGATTCACGGGGAAGCAGGATTTGTTTTCAAACACAGGTGAGGACTAGGTTAGGAACCAGCAAAGGAACCTCAAGGTATCTTAGAAAATAAAAAGTCAAGTATCCATTCACCCCAATAACCTACAGGCTGAAATTCAGAAGCGTCTTTTGCATTTACAATGGCAGCACTGGTAAGGAGCTAAAAGAGTATTAGAGGCCAGGGTCCAGCGTGTAGCATACCCAGGAGCCCAGATCAGTGATGATCGGCATGACCTGGGGGTGCTTATTAAAATACAGGCCCCGGGGCCCAACTCCAGATACAAAGAATCTCTGGAGAAAGGGCCAGGGGATCACCTGGGGGGCCTGCCAGACAAGTTTGCTGCCCACCCCCCCCCCACACACACACACCTGTGTACTGTCTACCTGAAGGGCAGGTATTCCACAACCTAATGTGTGGTTATCATCATAACCTGCCCACAGGGGAGGAATCACTTCCCAAGTTGGTCAGGGAAGCAACAAACGGCGGGCAGGACTAACTTACCTCTCACTGCTCAGCACAGGTTACGCAGGGGGGCCACATGGCTGCCAGACAAGCCCTCCGCTCAGCTGGGGGCTGCCCCGCCCACCCCTTCCCTGTCCCTCCTGGGCACCTCAAAACCTCGTGTATCCCATCTTCCCACTCCTGGTTCATCTCTGCCTCCTGATGGCTGTCTGCAGCATGAATTTGCTCCCTACTTTGTATTTTCAACAACCCCCCCCCCCCCTCGCTCCTCATGACAAATTCTGTCTGGAGCTGGAATCAGGGCTCAACTGCCCCCTTCCCTCCCTGCCCCCCCTCCCCGCACACACATTCCCTCTTCCTCACCTGTGCAACCTGGCACCTCCTCTAACCCTGTCTTGACCCACCTCATGAATGGAGAGAATTGCCTCACCACAGGTTTGACTGCCCACCTCCACTGGGCCCTTGTTTCTCTACAACAGTTCCACTCTTACGTTCACATGGCCCCAGCTGTTCCAAACCATGAGGTTTCCTTTTAAGCCTGACTCCCACCTTCGTACCCAAGGCAAAGATAACCTCCCTCTGAACAAAACTGAGTCTGAACAAGGCTGAGAACAGTCAAGATGTCCTTCTGCCTTTCTCCCGTCTTCCCCTTAGGAAAGCTCCAGCACGGCACTCAGCCCCAGCTTGAGCCACCTCTGTGCTTCATTCTGGCCGACACACCCTGCCACGTCCACCTCGAACCACAGCCCCGGTGATCCCCTCGGACCCTGCTCACCAGCCACCATTGCTAATCAAATCCAAGTTTCCGGGTCTTTGAGTTAGGCCCCCACGATAGAGTCCAACTTGCCCTTCTAGACTCGTCTCAGTGCCCCTTCCGCTGTAGCATCACTTCTGACCTTCCAAGTGACTACTGTTTATTCATTCACTCCATCCCGAAAACTCGCACGGCGCCACAAAGCTGGCCACGTGGGATTCCTTAGTGTGCCTTAGGTACCGATATCCTTTCTCCTGTCCACCAACGAGGAACAAGTCCTTGAGAAGAACAATTTTAAGTCTGTGGGTGTTTAGTAAAAATTTACTTAATAGATAATGTAAGAAATAAGGCTTTATCCCTTTCCTCCTCCTCCTCTTCCCTCCCAAAAACAGGCTGGTATGACAGAGAGCCAAAAAGCACAAATATGTGAATCAGGCAAAGCTGGATTCCAATCTTGATTTCAACACATATTTATTGACAAGGTGGTCTTGAGCAAGCTTCTCTGAACCCCATAGAAAAAGACCAAAAAACAAGAGCAATACCGCCACCTAGGGAAAAAACAAACAACAACAACAAAAAAACAAGAATAGCAATATCGCCACCTAGTGGGAGTATGAGTCAGACACCCAGCACTGTACTAGACAGAAAACATTATTGTCAGACTATCTGTTTGAACTTGAGAATTTCCAGGATACAGTCAGAAAAAAAGAATAGGTAAAGGACTACTGATACAAGTTTTCCAAGAAGTAAACACTGGTAGTAAATAGTACCTTGTGGCTTAAGCTGCAGAAAAAAAAAAGATAAAATAACAAATTTTCAAATATTTAACTTTGAAAGTTACCATATGAAATATTTTGGGGTTTTTCTTGCACAGTTATTCTCTGACAATTATTGTGTTTTCATTGCCATAAATAAAACAAAAGAGAATTAATCATGACCCTCAAGAAATTGGCACTTACTTGCTCCCCAAACATAATACCAGATAAACCAGATTATCACTTTTAAAGAATACATAGGTAATTTCTAATAAGCACAGCACCAACATTTCATGGTACTTGTCAACCTAGGTTGCATGAAAGAAAACCACTGAATGAAAATAACAGAACACAAGATTATTTTTATACAATAATGACTTCAGAAACTCTGTAGCAAGAGTTAAAAATTGCAAAGTGTCAGATATGCAGGTTGCTATTCTTAAGAATTCCTTAGGGAGAAATACCTGGCATATATTTCAGTAGGGTGATCTAAATATTTAAAAAAAAAAAAAAAAAGCATAGTAAGGCATATCAAACAAGGTAGCTAGGAACTATTTTATAGCATTTGAAAAGAAATTCTGATAAGAGTAGAACATTTGACTGTAAACAGTAATGAACTTTTTCTTCAACAGGATAATGTATGCCTCATTCTATATACCAAATGCCACAGCCACAGAAAATCAGTAGCCCACAGCCTTATAAATCAAAGTTAGTTACTTCCTCACTTTCTGTTATGGGCTCCCCTGATCAAATTCTGTCATGGCAGTTCACTTCAAATCTAAAAAATAAAGATTCATTTCATGAAGCCCTGATGAATCCCATCTGAAGCTCATTAAAACGCGCACACCCACTTCCACACAAACCAGAAAATCAGTAGAATTCAAAGACTCATTAATCTGGAAGCTGGAAGCTATGCTAACAACACGTAATTCACACCTTCCATCATGCGCAGAAGGGACGTTTGGTCGTGAGACCGCTGTCCGTGAGGTGGTCAGTGGCCCGGTGGGGACTAGAGCCCTGGTATCACCACACTTCAGGGCTGGCTCTGGAGTCACTGAGTCCCCCGCCTTGATACTCTTCAAGCACATCAATGAGTCATGTTTCCGTTTCCTCCAACGGTTCCAAGTAGTCTTTGGTCGCACAGAGGTCATTCACTCACAGGAATGCTAACTCGCTTGTCCAGGACACTAACACACTTAGGAATCATGACTTACCATGCCACCTTCAAATCAGTGAAGCGAATGGGCTAACTAAACCTAAAAATAAAAAGAGATCTAACTCTTAGCACTTAAAATACTGCCTTTCAACCTACTGTAAAACAACAGCCTATTTAGGAGATGAAAAGTGAGTCATTTCTTTCATCCAGCAGACGGGCTCCCCAGGCACAAACTCATGCACATTATACTTCATGGGGCCTTTTAAATATTTACTTGTTAGCAGTATTCTTCCTTTCAGGTCAAAGATTATAGTACTTAGCAACACAAAGAAAGCAGAGGGATATAGTTATGAATTAGTAAACTGCTTCGCCAAGCCTTCCATTTGTTAATTCAGTCCAACTTCAAAGGGGATTTTAAAAAGAGGTTCATCTGTCAGAAATTAACTGTAAGAAAATTACTGAATCAAAAAGTGACTTGGCCAGTCTTTCCAAAACTGGTGTTAAGGGAAAAGCGCCCCGTTGTAGGTATAGAAGCAAAGTTTCTTCCTATGCAAATAAGTTTGTTTAACTCCAACGAAGTTTTAAAAAGTTTTTGTGTTTTGTTAACAGCAGGACTCTCCCAGCCTTTGATATGCTAATGATGCTGCAAATTTCCAAGAATAGGGGGAGTTTATTTGGTCACATTTATTATCTGGGTGGGAGGGGGCATGGTTGGGAATAATACATGAAAACCACACTACACTGGTTCAGTACCTTCTAAGCAAGAGTGGAGAAAGGACTTTTCTAAAAGCATCACATATTTTTGTTCTTTAGTAGCAGAGAACAGTAGACTCCCATTCACAACTATTTCAGGATAAGTCGAGAGTCTCTATTTTAAGTCAAATTGGAATTAGGAGGAGCCTAACCGAGCTAAATCCTTCATAGCTTAACTTCTCATTGCCAACCAGACTGCCAATTCCCCTGGGCTTCCGAACTCGCTCCCTGGCTCTAAGCAACAACCCCTCTACCTGTTCCTGCGGAATGAATCAGAGTAGTTGGGTATTTTCCCTGAACTCTTTGATCTGCATGCTCTAGTCTATTTCAGGGGTTTTTAACCATGGTCATACATCAGAATCACCTAGGGAGCTTTTAACTCTACAGATGTACGGCCCAATGCCAAATCTACAGAATCCAACATGATTCCCAAAAAGCAGAAGCCAGAGCTGAAAACCACCGTTCTGCTTCCTAGGAAGATGAAGTCAACAGACAAATAATCGATTGTGCATGTACTATAAACTGAGCACATTGACATTAATAAGGGAAGGGCTACCTAGCAACATTTTAATAGTCCCCAAGTTTACAAACAAATCGATAGCAATTGCAGGTAGCCCTTTTCTTTTCTGGGCCTTTTTCACAAGGAAACAGAAATGTATTACTTTGAGAGGAGTACAGCGCTTAGAACAAGGAGTGTTCCTCCCACTGAGCTCTTGCAGGTGCAGATGGTTGCAGCTGGGGCTCTGTGGGTTCACACATGCCTAAGCCTCTGTTCCCCCACACGGCCCACCCAGCGCATGACCCTAATTTGGGACTCAACATTTCATTACGTGGCTTGAATCTCTCTGGACGATACCTGAGACAGTCAAAACCAGGAATGTCCACCGTGCTAAAGCCGAGACTACTGTATGCTACCCAGACGGGGTATGGGCCTCTACGGGGGTCTCATTAAGGAGGTCAATCACCTACAAGAGATAGAAAGTGTCTGAAAAACAGTTTTCTTCCTAAAGTATATTTACTTAGCCTATCTTATACAAATAGTCTCCAAGCACAGTATGTCAGAAAAAGGCTTGGACAAGAGGAGGGAGAGAGTTAAAATCAAAGACATATTAATTAAAAAAAAAAAAAAAACTTTAATATAGGAGAACCTGGAATAGAATATAAAAAGATTTTCTCCCTCTTTCCTTTCTATCTTTAATCAGCAAAAAAGGTATCGATGCACATTGAATGAGTAAAAATAGTCCAGCATAAAGACAGAGCTGAGAAATGGTTAGATAACAAAACCATGAGTCCTGAGGGAGACAACCGTGAGAGAAAGTGAGGGTCTGAGGCTGCCAGGGCTGCCAGCTGCCCTGCCACCTCTGTGCATGTACGTGCTGCAGGATTTCAGTACTTGACAGACGGATGCAGCTCCAATGTGGCCACCTTTCTCCTTCTTATTAACAGCACGGTAGCATTTCTGAGTCTCCTTTCCCTTTAACACAGCCTTCTTCCCCCCCCAAAGAGGGGGAAAAAAAAAAAAAGGTCATAAATCTCTCTTTGAAAACTTAAAACAAGAATATCCAGGACGAAAGTACCTCTTCCTTTGCAGCTCTCATGGCAAGCAACCAGAAAGGCATTTCTTTGGCAAAGATCTGAAAGTCCATAGGTATTCAAGGGTCAATCTGATGTAGGCAAAATAACAGGGCCTAGGGGTCAGAACCGACCCTGCCTGACCAGTGGAGTCAGCGTGGATAAGTCGCTGCAACTCTCGGGGTTTGTGACTGTAAAATGAAGAGGTTCCATTTCCACCCCTGCGACTCCCAGCTCTAAGGATAGGGTTCCCTGACATGCCAGCATTGAATCTACTTTGCACTTTCGATCAAACAATGCAACATGTCAACTATTGTTAAACTACAATGGAAAACCTCCAGGGTCATGTGGAAATAATTTCTTAAATGAAAGTTTTTTCATCAACTGCATGAAAAGTATTTAATAAATCTAAAAATAGACTAAAGGGATTATGTAGATGTGTCAAAATAGGATTTTGATGGACTAAGTGGATTGCTCAACTATCATGACATATACTGAACAGGATTCCGTGTGTTAATAGGCTTAAGATTATAAAGGGGTGCTACGTTTGGCCAAATATCCAAGATTCTTGAAAGAATCAACAGCACCACAAAAGACATCCCAAGGAGTCTGCTGCAATTAATTTAGCAGAGCTTCTCCTAAGGATTAGGAGCTCATGTACCTTTTTAGGTTCACATCCATTTCTCACCTGGATTCAACTGAGGAGGTGGGGGAGAACTCTCAAAGCTACAATGAAATAACCCTTTAAAATGGTCACTAGAGGCAACTATTCCTACCTTGCATGAGTTAAGCTCAACCAAAAAAACTCTCTCAAAGAAAGTTTCAAGTGCACAAGATTCCTACCCTGGAATGAAAAAGTTAAAACCTCCAAATATTCAGTAGTATACAAAAAGCCCAATATGCCTTACTTCTAGTGGGTCCCATGTAAATGGCATTCCTTTTTTGTGTTATTTGAATATTAACATTCAAGTCTAGGGAAGACCTAGAAGTGAATCTCACCATCCATTAAAGTGCAAGAATAGAACAAACTAACTCTACTATGAAACTGTTCAATACGGGGCGCCTGCGTGGCTCAGTCGTTAAGCGTCTGCCTTCGGCTCAGGTCATGATCCCAGAGTCCTGGGATCGATCCTCTCACATCAGGCTCCCTGCTCCGCGGGAAGCCTGCTTCTCCCTCTCCCACTCCCCCTGCTTGTGTTCCTGCTCTTGCTATCTCTCTCTGTCAAGTAGATAAATAAAATCTTAAAAAAAAAAAAAAAAGAAAAGAAACTGTTCAATAGAGGACCAGCAAGTTAAAAAGCACTTAAATATGATGCCGGTACCTGTATGCATGTCTGCTTTCAAGTGAAAGTTCAAAAGAAACAACAAAAGAGAACACTGTTCTCTTATGTAACATACAGTTTTGTATCAATTTGACAAGGTTACACTTAAATATAAAGGTATCTAATAGGTTTTCCAACAGGACATCTTGGGTTAAAAATAAGATAATGAAGAGAAATACAAATTTGTCATCAAAAACCAAGGGATAATCGACATCATCTCTAATAATGTGAAAATCTAATGTAAACTTAAGACTCTCTAGTTCTTAGTTGAAAACAGTGTTTATTTATTTTACTGAACTAATGAATTCTTGATCAAGTACCTAAAATCCTCTAACGAAGACTTTAACCTCTTAAATTTCCTGCAACAAATGGAAACGAAAGAACACAAAAAGAATTAACAGGTATTTATTGAGGACCACTATGTAGTGGAGTAGGACCTGAAAAGGATGCAGGATGAGTAAGAAGTGATTGGGTCCCTAGGAAACTGGTCAGGCAGGGTTCCTGGTCAGAAAGGCAGGGGAATGTGGTAGGCATTACTACAATAAATGATATATAATTTTGAATTTGCAAACTGCATGGTTTTATTTTACAGGTGCCCTTTTACATATAGCAGAAAAGATGTAACATGCACTAATGTTACACTTTGATTTGACTTCCCCAGTGGAGAACAACTTTTCATTACTTTCTTCCCTTTCCTCTCTGTTAATAGATATTCATCACTGGGGGGGGGGGGGTCCTCTTTCATGATATGCTTTCTATTCAATTTTCCTGCATTCATCTTTGACTTTCTCATCTCCCAGTTCAGTTTCAAACTCATGCCTTTCTTGCTTTCTGACAAGTATGTCTAGGTCGGTTAATTGTTCTCTTAGTGGGGACCTTTCTTATATTACTGACCTTTATTCAAAGTGCTCATCTAACTTTCCATTACCTGATTTTTTTTTTCCTGATCCCCACCCAAATGAATCTCTAATTTCCACCCCTATTATTTCATTTACACATTTAACCCTGGGGCCAATTTCATTCTAAACTAAATGGGACCTCTGTGCCTCTTACTGCCATTTACAATTTTTTTTCAATTTATTATTGTTCATTCAATTCTATAATGTAGTATGTTTGCCAAATCCCATCTTATAAATTCCAGAAGACAGCCTAAATTCCTTTTCTGCATTTTCTTGTAGTTAGCTATTTCTTTGAATTCATTTTGTTGTATTTTTCGGGGTGGGGGGTGGATGTGACGGACAAGGTGATTTTGCATTCAGACACACAGGGCTGCTTTATCGGCTCGACACTACATCAAGGTGCATGAATTTGCAGTAGGGCAGGAAGAGTTTACCAGCTTAACTTTTTCTCTCTCAAGTCTCACAGGTCTGTGGAAGCATTACGTTAGATAATACATACAGAACACTTAGCCAGACACTCTGCAAGCCTCAATGAATAATGGCTATTTTATTTTTATTTTTTTATTATGTTATGTCACCATACAGTACTTCATTAGTTTTGATGTAGTGTTCCATGATTCATTGTTTGCATATAACACCCAGTGCTCCATGCAATACGTGCACTCCTTAATACCCATCACAGGGCTAACCCATCCCCCCCACCCCCCTCCCCTCTAAAATCCTCAGTTTGTTTCTCAGAGTCCATAGTCTTTCATGGTCTGTCTCCCCCTCTGATTTCCCCCCTTTCAGTCTTCCCTTCCCTCTAATGTCCTCCATGCTATTCCTTATGTTCCACATATGAGTGAAACCATATAATAATTGTCTTTCTCTGCTTGACTTATTTCACTTAGCATAATCCCCTCCAGTTCCATCCATGTCGATGCAAATGGTGGGTTTTCATCCTTTCTGATGGCTGAGTAATATTCCATTGTATATATGGACCACATCTTCTTTATCCTGAATAACAGCTATTTTAAGTAGCATATCTTGGAAAGAATATGGATTTCCCCCTTCATGTGGGAACATTCCTTCTATCCTGCCTTCCTTGTGAGTAATCATTCTCTTCCCTTCTTGCAGTCTTGAAGGAACAATCTATGTTGCCTCAGTTTTTCCGGGTTTTTTTTTTTTTTTAAGATTTTATTTATTTATTTGACAGAGATACAGCGAGAGAGGGAACACAAGCAGGGGGAGAGGGAAAGGGAGAGGGAGAAGTAGGCTTCCCACGGAGCAGGGAGCCCGATGTGGGGCTCGATCCCAGGACCCTGAGATCATGACCTGAGCCAAAGGCAGACATTCAACGACTGAGCCACCCAGGTGCCCCAGTTTTTCCGGTTCTTGCTTCAATGCACAGCAACACCGCTTCACAACTTTGGTCGCCACTGGGCCGGTTTGTTGAGTCTGTTGAAACGTAATTGCTACATGAGATGGTTGCTTCTCCATCTTAGTCTTCTTTGCGGATCCTCTCCTGATTGCCCCTCAAATGATGTTCATAAATGGCTCTTTCTGGGATTCTCTCTTCTAGTCACTGGTGATGACATCTTCTGGTCAACATGACTTCAACCACCATCACAGGCTATAATGACTACTATGTTTCCAGCACCAGTTACCACATCCAGCTTACCACTCCAGTTACCACATCCAGCTTCTTTGCTGGTAATCTCCATCTGACTACCCGGCAAGCCCTCCAACTCAGCACTCCCAGATCAAAACTCAGAGTCCTTCCTCAAACACAGACAGTCCTCTGGCTGGTTAATATCAAACCCATCAGCCCTGCTGCCACTACTTCATGATTTGATTACAGCAGGCTTCTAATGGTACTTCCTGCTTCCTTTTTTGCAGTCCATCTACCCAGTGACCACCTCACAAAAACTACACTGTAATCCCCAGTTCCTTAAAGTAGCATACTACAATGCCGGTCTCGGTTTGGTTCTCTATTAATTAGCATCCCTTGGCTAAAAATAACAGTAATCAACTTAAACAAACTTAAACAAGGGGAGTGTACTGGAAGGCCACAATAATAGTTCATAGAAACCAACATTAGGAAAACAAGTGAGCTCCAGAAAAAAATGGAAATGACAAGTCAGGAATCCATGAAATTACTTCTGCCCATTTCATGCTTGTGCCTTATTTTTTCTCTCTGCAAATCATCCTCCTGTTCTCCCCAGTCCACGTGGTAAGATACAGTCTTAGAACATCTCTGATGGGTTGAATTGTGACCCCCACCCCCCCCCAAAAAAGATATGTTGGACTCCTAAACCCCAGTCCCTCAGAATGTGACCTTATTTGAGGATATGGTCTTAACAGAGGTAATTAAGTTTAAATGAGACCATTAGGATGGGCCCTAATCCAATGTCTTAACTGGTATCCTGATTGGTAACCCTATAAAAAGGGGAAATTTGTATGCAGAGATAGATACAAATAGAAGAAAGACAATGTGAAGATGGCTGTCTACAAGTCAAGGAGAGAGGCCTGGAATAGTTCCTTCCCTCAGTCTCTGAAAGAACCAATCCTGCCAACACCTTATTTCAGTCCTAGCACCCAAGTCTACTACACAAAGGGACAAAATCTCTCTCCCTCTCTCTCTCCCCGTCCCCTCCCTCTCCTCCCTTCCCTCTCCCTCTCTCTTTGTTATAATACCAGGTCCCAAGAGGAGAAACTGACTGGCCAGCTTGGGATTGGTGTTCAACCTAGTCCAATGTACCGAATCTGGGGATCAGGCGCCCTGAACAACCTTGGCTCTGGGGATCAGGGGTGGGGGTGGGGCATGCAGAGGAGTTAACCTTCATGAAATCATGAAATGCAACATGACTAACATTATTTGGGGTCAATATTATAACAAATCACTGCTATTATGTTACGGCAAATACTGTGTCTACTCCATCAATTTGATTGCTGGTACACACTAGTCAAATAGAGCAATGCTTCTGATAAGTTACAGAGACACACTATGCTGTCAGTGATCAAATCTGCTCTGATCACCAAAACGAGGTGGTTGCAAGGTTTTAAAATTTTACGGTCAATAATATTGAATAGTTAGGTTTGCCAAAAAAGAAAAAATCCCAATTAACAATCCTTTCACGACAGTTTTTAAATATTCTCTGCATCTTAACAATGAAGAAAATGAAGTCAGGCCAATGACTTTTCAGGGGTGAAAGCACTACCAATAGTAGAGACCCACTTCCTCATAAATCAATGCAAAAATCACCAAAATACTTTCTACTACTACCAAGTACAATCTTCTTTCTCCCCCACCCACACACACCACTATATCCTATATCCTCTCACTATAAGAGAGCGGGAGAAATTAGGAGAAGGTATGACAGCGTGACTTCGTCTGAAAAGTAGGAAAATCATCAAAGGCAGCAGGAAATGAACCGTAGTTCTCAATGGGAAGATTTTATTTATTTATTTGACAGAGATACAGCGAGAGAGGGAACACAAGCAGGGGGAGAGGGAAAGGGAGAGGGGGAAGCAGGCTCCCCACCGAGCAAGGAGCCCGACGCGGGACTTGATCCCCGGACCCTGGGATCACGACCCGAGCCAAAGGCAGAAGCCCAACCGACTGAGCCACCCAGGCATCCCTGCCTCAATTCTTCCAAATGCTGCCCATGATCCCTAAGAGAGTCGGTGCAGGGTGAAACTGGCTGCCACCCTCCTAGACATCATTTGTCTTTTTTCTAGGTCCTACTAAAAAAATACCTGAGCATGGGTCCTTTCTCCACAATGCTCACAGATTCCGACTGGTGCAAACCAACTAAAAGGATGGTAGCTTCTCCCTGTGGTGGCGAGGGAGAAACTATACAATTCTACCCAATGCTGAATCCTGAGTCTGTTCCTTCTAGGATGGCAGCACCCTCACACCTGAAGCACTATAATGAAGATGAAATTACAGTACATGGCCTTCTGCACATTTCTTTTTAATTCAGGTCACTCTCATGTTTTCAATCATTAGATTGCACAAGATGTGAAAGTCAAAGTTCAGAGTGCAGAGCGCAGCTTTCCGGCAGATCCCCGGCTTGATCGTCAGCAAACCACCTACTCTCTGGGTGTTCAAGTTTTTCCAGCTGTGAAATGATGATCAGATTTGTTTGTTACCTCTCAACACAGGGATACATTATAACCTCATCAGACATTCTGAGCTACCTAGCTGTTTTGAATTCTATTATATACCTTTTTCAACATGAATTCAACACCATATGTTTTATGGTAACTTGCACTGTATGAAAAAGATTTGGAATGCTTCAGTCTTTTTTCTTCCGTGTATAATAAATGCAGAAATAATGATGCTAACAAAATTAGAATTGGTTTATCTAGCCATGTGTGTAACCCAGATACTCTAGAATGCTCCAGTGCTTAAGATACCTTGTGATTATCAAATGGCAGATGTGCAGTTGGGTCCAATCTGATCTCAAGGCCAGGTCTCAGGTTGGGTGAGGTTAGTACCCGCAGAAAGGCTAGAAAGTAACTTTCCAATGTCATCTACATGTCTTTTCTGTTGACTGGGGCTGAAAAGAATTCAGAATATAATACTCTGGATACCCAGATGAAGAATGTAGTAAATTTATAATAAAGCAATAACAGAGGTGTTTTGACGTTGTCTCGCTGCCTTCTTTATACTTAATTTAGCAATGCCTGCTGCAAATGAAGTGTTTATCAGCCTATAAAGGGTCATTAAACTCTAGGTTGCTGAGTGACACAAACCTAAGAACTTTCTAAATATTTTTAAACTTTCACTTTTTAATCAAAAGAGAACATCGTTAAGCTAAATCAATTGCAACCCATGTTGCTTTGGGTTCAGATCATTTTTTTTTCTTATTAAATTACAGTAAACAAATAGAAAAATAATTTTTGATACTTTTAATAACCTTAATGTTTCTAGTAAACAGATAATTCAGACACTTGGATCTTAATTCTTTGTTAGAATTTGTATGTTTGGCAACTATGGGGATCAAACACTTTAATTTGTGAGAGGAAAAATGATGTTTTACAATACTCCCAACCTCCAATATTGCAAAATGTCCTTTGGAAAATTCATCCCACAAAAATGGCCACTTCAGTCTGTAACATGAAATGTCCACACTTATCACTGTGTATCAAAATACAATAGCTACTTAGAAAGGGCTGCCATTTCTAAGTCATTTGTTAACCATCTAAAAGTATTTTTTTTTTTAAAGATTATTTATTTGAGAGAGAGAGAGAGAGAGAGTGAGCAGGGGAAGGGGCAGAGGGAGAGGGAGAAAGAAAATCTTAAGCAGGCTCCACGCCCAGTATGGAGACCTATCCAGGGCTCGATCTCACAACCCTGAGATCACGACCTGAGCTAAAATCAAGAGTTGGACGCTTAACCGACTGAGCCACCCAGGCGTCCCTCATCCTGGAACTTTAATCTAACGTAAACCTCACCAGGATTGTTTGACATCTTTTGATTACACTCCTTGGCCTGATTATAACTCTTTCATTCTAACATGGCAACCCTAACCACTGTTATTTTTTCAATCTGTTCAGTTATATTCTCTAGTTCCACATATACCCAATCTCAAGCTAAACCAACACCTAAGTCGTTAAGGAACTGTAAAATATTCTCTGTAAGCTTTTGGAAACCCCTTTCAAAACCTTTTGTGATACATTCAGTTCCATCTCTGGACGCGTGTTGCTATTGCTCAATTGCATCTGCCATGCAGAAAACACATGTGAGAGGAATACTATTTTTTAAAAATTACTCTTTGTGAAACTAAAATAATGGCTAATAGAGACTATAGGAGTTTTTCTCAAATCAGGCAATAGCACCACAAAAACTCAGGAATTCATTGATTTTAAAAATAAGAACTGAGGTTAAACAAGAAGGAAATGTATATGCTTTAATTTTTTCATAGGAAGATCTATCATATTACAAACACCTAAGTCATGATAAGTGTATCATTACACCTTAGGACTACAATGTGAGAGAGAGTACCATGCATATACTGAAAAATGATAACTAAGAATTAAGCTGGAATTTTTTTTTTTTTTTTAAGATTTTATTTATTTGACAGAGAGAGAGACACAGCGAGAAAGGGAACACAAGCAGGGGGAGTGGGAGAGGGAGAAGCAGGCTTCCCGCTGAGCAGGGAGCCCGATGTGGGACTCGATCCCAGGACCCTGGGACCATGACCCGAGCCGAAGGCAGATGCTTAACGACTGAGCCACCCAGGCGCCCCTAAGCTGGAATTTTTTTAAGATGTGAAGATGAATCATCAGGTTTATTTTTTAAAACTTGTTATTTTGAAATCTTATCAATTTCCAAGAAGGCACAAAGAAACGTACAGGAAAGTCCTGTACATACACCCTCTCCCAATATTAACATCTTATATAATTACACCACAGTATTAGAACCAGGAAATTGACAATGGTACAATGCACACTTCTTCTTTTTCTAGATTTTGTTTGTTTAATTATTTAAATTTATTTCAGAGAGAGAGAGGGCACAAGTGGAGGGAGGGAGAATGCAAGCAGGGGGAGAGATAAGCAGACTCCATGCTGAGTGCCAGCACAGAGCCCACATGGGGCTCGATCCGACGACACTGAGATCATGACCTGAACCAAAATCAAGAGTCAGTCACCCAACCAACTGAGCCACCCAGGCACTCCCAATGCACACTTCTTATTCAGATTTTACCTGTTACATATGGACTCATTTTGTGTGTGTGTGTGCATGTGTAACTATGCAATCTTAAATGTCACCTTGCAGACCTGCCACCACATTCTATATATCATCACTATAAGGCTCCCTCATGCTTTACCCCTTTTATAGCCACACCCATCCCATCCCTAACCCCTGACAACCACTAATCTGTTCTCCATCTCTACAACTGTTACTTCATGAATTTTATGTAAATGGAATCCTGCAGCATGTTTTACTTTTTTTCACTCAATATAATTTTCTTAAGGTTCATCCATGTTTTGTGTATCAATCATTCATACCTTTATATTACTAAGTATTATTGGATATGGATGATATGGACGTACCACAATTTGTTCAACTACCAAAGGACATTTTGGTACTTTCTGGTTATTACAAATAAAGCTGCTATTAACATAATGTACAAGTGTTTATCTTTCTGAGATATATGCCTAAGAGTGCACATCCATTTTTATTTTTAAGTGGAAGTGCCAAACTATTTTCCAGAGTGCCTGGACCAGTAATGCAGAAATGATGCAGTTTTCAGTATCCTCACTAGCATTTGGTATTATTTTTTATTTTAGCCATCTAAGTGGTATGTAGTGATGACTCTTTGTTTTAGTTATATGGTTTTAATTTGCATTTCTCTAATGGCTAGTGATGTTAGACATCTTTTCATATGCTATTTGCCATCTATATATTCTCTTCAGGTAAATGTCTGTGCACATCTTTGCCTAGTTCTATGTCCTGAAGATTTTCTATGTTGTTTCTTTTTTTCTAGAAATTATGTTTTACATTAAATCTGTGATCCATTTTTAGTTTTCGTATCAGGTGTAAGGCTTTTTTTTGGTCAATGGATGTCCAGTTGCTCCAGCATCATTTATTGAAAAGGCATTCTAAAACTGAGCATATTTGTATGGATCATTTCTGAGTCCTCTATTCTGCTCTACTGATCTATTTGTTGTCTACCCGTCTCCAATACCACAATGTCTTGATTACTGCAGCCTGTATAGTAGGACTTACCATAAAGAAGAGTAATTTCTTCCATTTTCTTTTTCTTTTTCCAACTTGTTTTGGCTATTCTACGGCTATTCCTTTTCCAGAGGAATTTTAGAGTAAGCTTGTCTGTTTCTACAAAAAAAATTGCTGACATTTTGATAAGAATGATATTAAATCTAGGATCAATTTGGAGGAGAACAGACATCTTTAATATGGTGAATATTCCAATCTATGAACATGGTATGTCTCCATGTATTTAGGTCATCTTTGATTTCTTTCATTAGCATTTTATAACTTTAAGCATACAGATCCTGTACATATTTATTTCATTTCTTCAGAGCAAATATGGGTACTGAATTTTTAATTTCAGTTCCCACAGAAATGCAAATGATTTTTGATATTAATAGAATTATTTTTAAATGTTTATTCAATCTAATTTCAGATTTTTTCCAACAATTTGGGGCATTTATTATTCTCCATGGATAATGCAGCTAAGAGAATCTACTTGGAATGAATATGGCATGCTTTTTGTTCTTTTTATCATCAGTATACATAAATGTTTAGAATTACATCTTCACGATCATAAGCATTAAGAATCCATACATTCAAGACACTGTTTTGCTGTGAGAAATTAAAACAGAATGCCTTCCCAGACACTTCATAAATCTACAAAGAACTTCATCATGGTTAAGCATGTGAAGCACCCACAGAAAGCCCTCCAACAAACAGAGAAATTGTCAACATGAACAAAAATTAATTCAGCTCATGCTGTTATTTTGCTGGCCTTGGTTCCCTTTTATGGAAAGGAGAAAGATGTCTTCAACTCCCAAAATTAACCACAATGTAACTATTAGTTTTAAAGTTTTAAAATGAAATAGTTTGCTGAAAGAATAATATTTTATGCATCTCTATAGAAAACCATTTGAGGATTTTGAGCATTTTGAAAACAAAACATCATTCAGTGCTCTAGCTGGTATGGTTTTGTGATCGGTGTAAAGACTTCCTGTGTGTTCATGGGTAAATCTGAAGCTTGTGGGACCTGAACAGTACAAATGGTGCTTATGTGAGAAGGTCTTTTATCAAATAATTTCTGGACACCTACTGTGTGCTAGACTCCACACTAGGTGCTAGGAAACAAACGTGACTGGGTTCAGCCCTTGCCGTCAAGTGGCCCACAGTCTAAGGACAGAAGGCTGGCTTAAAAGTTACCATTAGAAATTCTTACAGGCGCAACCAGGCTCATTTTAGTCCAAAAAACCCTTCTCTCACTTTGAATCTCTTATATAAGAACATCTCCCCCACCCCCTTAAAATGCAAACAGGTCACACACACTAAATGCTACCAAGGAGCACAGCTATGGTTGCAGGGCAATAGAGTTCAATATAAATTCCAGATCAATTTTAACGCTTTTTTTTTGAGAGAAAAATCACACACCTGTACCAACCTACCAACCACTACAGAAGAGAGAACATGTAAAATATATTGTGAATTTTAAGCTTTACTGGAACTAATTTAATAGACCACACGGATTCTGAATAGCAGAGCTGTTTAGGCAAGTTGGCCATGTGGAATGAAGAGGGCAATAAAAATATATTCGGTGCTGGGGCGCCCAGGTGGCACCGTCAGTTAAGCATCCAACTGTTAGTTTCAGCTCAGGTCGTGATCTGAGGGTCGTGATCTCAGGGTTCTGAGATCGAGCCCTGTGTCCAGCTCTGCACTCAGCACAGAGTCTGCTTAAGTTTCTCTCTCCCTCTCTCTTTGCCCCTTCCCCCCCCACACACACACTCTCTCTCTCTCTCTCTCTCTATATATATATATATATAAAATAAATAAAATCTTTTTTAAAAAATGTGTTCAATGCCAATATAGTCCAGTTTTTTTCAAAATCTATCCAAGGGAAGTAATCATCCAAGGCAGCAGTCCTTAACCTTTGAAAGTCTGATGATCACCAAGGATACTTTGTGCAGAAAGCACGTATACACACAAATGTTACCTCTGAAATCTGTGGACCTCAGGTTAAAAATCCCAGCTCCACAGCACAGAAACAAAGGAGGTAAGGTGAAGCTCTTGCTGGCTAACTCCTTAAAGAAGGGCACCTCCCCACTGTTCTCCAAGTGGGATAATTCAGGACACAAAGCAAAGAACTCAATAAATATTGTGTGAATGAATGAGTTATGAGTATGTGATTTGTGCTATAATTTAGTTGTAGCAAATTATTTCAAACCTAAAGAAAATCTCAGATTTCCTTAACAATAATTTTAGTGACACATCCTCTCTACTTTTTAACTTTCTATTTTGAAATAATTATAGACTCATAAGAAGTTGCAAAAATAGTGTAGAGACTGGTGTGCCATCACTCGGCCTCCCACAATGAGGACGTCTTATAACTCTAGCGCACTATCAGAAGCAGGAAACTGATCAGCACAGCACAGTTAACAAGACAACAGACCTAACTTGTGTTTCACCATTGTTTTGCATATGCTCATCTAATTACCTTTTTATGTAAACAAACAAAAATGTAAAAGCTCACATTCTTACCTCAAAAGAGTTTGCCAGAATTAAAATACTGCAGCAGTAGAAAACAGAACAGATTTTTTTCAGCTCTAAGTATGTGGCAAGGCACTGTTGAGCAGGAAAAAAGACAAAGGTCTTGATTCTCTTAGCTCTGTTCTCCCACATTTATTATTTGATTTGAAGGGTATTTCTAAGACATTAGGCACAACCAAAAAGGCTAGATTTCCATCAGAGTGAGGTGTCATATAACCAAAATGATTCCAGAGAGTAGGCCCATCACCATATTCATCTGATTAGAGTTCCTATGCTGTTAAGGGTCTCTCCATACAGCGGTCCCTCTGCTGAAGGAAGCTGCTTGCAATGCTGGGAGGAAAGGGGCTGGAACTCTTCCATGGCCACCAAGCGGGGCAAAAGTGCAGTAATGTAGCAAGCACACGAGTTCTGGAGTCACAAATTGGAGGAGTTTTATCGTATCTTTCAATTCCTAACTGCATATTCTCAAACATCTCACTTCACTTAACTTCAACTGTAACTCAAAGAGAATTACTGTTCTTTTTTTAGAAAGATTTTATTTATTTAGTTAGTTAGTTAGTTAGCTAGTTATTGTAGAGAGAGAAAGAGCATAAGAAGGGGGCAGGTGTAGATGGAGAGGGAGAGAGAATCTCAAGCAAACTGCCACACTGAGCATGGAGCCCAGCGCCAGGCTCCATCACCCGATCCTGAGATCATGATCTGAGCTGAGACACTTAACTGGACACTTAACTGACTGAGCCACCCAGGCGCCCCATTCTGCTTTTTTAAAAGGGGGTTCTGTAAGCTCAAAATCAATAATACAGGTGAAGGGGCTTCACAAAGCAGTGAAGAGCTTCCTGAATGCGAGGACTTACTGCTTCTAGTAGCCCTGTACTGTGCCTGACACTCTCTCACAAACCCCAGCCTTCCAGGGGCACCTGGGTGGCTCAGTCCGTTAAGTGCCCGACTCTTGATTTCGGCTCAGGTCATGATCTCAGGGTCATGAGATTGAGCCCCGTGTCAGGCTCCACACTGAGCATGGAGCCTGCTTAAGATTTTCTCTCTCCCGGGTGCCTGGGTGGCTCAGTCGTTAAGCGTCTGCCTTCGGCTCAGGTCATGATCCCAGGGTCCTGGGATCGAGCCCCGCATCGGGCTCCCTGCTCCGCCAGGGGCCAGCTTCTCCCTCTCCCACTCTCCCTGCTTGTGTTCCCTCTCTCGCTGTGTCTCTCTCTGTCAAATAAATAAATAAAATCTTTTAAAAAAAAAGAAAGATTTTCTCTCTCCCTCTGCCCTTCCCCCACCCCCTCTTGCACATGTGCTCTATCTCTCTCTTAAAAAAAAAAAAATTTAATTAAAAAAAAAAACAGCCTTCTTGTTCCTCCACTAACTCCAGCCTGGAGAGTCAACACTGCATCTTCTTCTTCCTCTTCCCCCTTCCCCTCTCACAACTAAAATACTTCATTCTCCACAGAGAAGGATTGTTACCATTGTCTCACCCCATCTACTACAGACAATGATTAATGAATAGATCAACCAACATCACAAAATTTCAAAACAACAAAATGATACTAAGCCCCACAGTGTCCATCATGATGGATGTTCTCAATGTCTGTTCATTGAACAAGCCCACAGCATACTGACCACATGACTCCAGGCCAATTCTATAAGCTGGGACCAAACCTCCTCCCTATGCCATAAAGCCCTCCATGATAAGGTCCTGCCTACTTCAGAGGTCTCTGGCCACCAGCCACCTAGCACCACGTCCCCAGTGTCTATATTCCCCGCACGTATCATGCAGTTTATTGTCCCTTTGTGTTCTGTGATTCACAGTGCCCCTGCTCACCTTCATCTGGCTTACCTGGGTTACTTCCGTAATTAGCTAAGGCAGAATCTCCCCAAAGGGGAGGTGCCCAAGCAGTGGACACAATGCCCTCCGGAGCTATCGTACACCCTGTGCATCTGCCTGTAATGCTCCCTACTACTATTTAGGAATTATTTCCTTTCTTATCTCCCTCTCTCACCTCATTAAGAACAACAATACCTTATTAAACTCTCTGACGTCACTGTCATTATGAACATTACTTCTCAACACACTGACATCTAACACAACCAACCAAAAGATAAAGAAAGTACTAACACAGATATTCTCTGAAACAGATCAGAAGTCAAAGACTTGGGGAGCCTGGGTAGCTCAGTCAGTTGAGTGTCCAACTCTTGATTTCGGCTCAGGTCATGATCTTAGGGTTTTGAGATCGAGCCCCGCATCTGGTTCCATGCTCAGCAGAGTCTGCTTGTCCCTCTCCCTCTACTCCTCCCCCTGCTCTCTCTCTCTCTAATAAATAAAATCTTAAAAAAAAAAAAAAAAAAAAGGCAAAACCACCTCATCTGGTCCATAGACAAAAAAGCAAAGAGACTCAGCAATGATTTTCAATTTACATATGACACATTAAAATTGTGCATGTTTCTTTGCAGCTGAGTTGGAAGTGAGATGGAATGTAATCAGGCTTAAAATCTGGATGCTCTGATTCTTTCTTCAGCGTACAAAAGCTCGGGGAACTCAAGAAAAACAAGTTGCTTTGCACCAAACAAAAGCAAAAGCAGTGACCGATGCCTCACAAAGGTGAGGACTGTCAGCAGTTACAGCCACAGAGTGGAGTTTCTTATCTGCCTCCTTCCATCCCACATGGCCTTAAAGCTAAATGCTGAGATCTGTTTCCGGAGGACAACTACTCACTTGGAGAGACCAAATGGATGCTTTGTAATGTCTTTAAGCTCAAACCTACTATGAAATAAAATTAAGTCCCATGACCTAGGCTCCAAAAGCAGGTGACGGCAAGTGGTTGCACTCCACCAGAGGTGTGGGTCTGTTTGAGGTCCTCTGGAGAGATGTGGTGGAGTTACTGGAACCTCCTAGGAGGAGAGCCCCCACCTCCCCGGCCCACGAAGCTGATCTTCATCCTAGCAGCCGCACGCCCTGTCCAGCCACAGGGCAAGGCTGCAGCTGCAGGGCAGGGAAATCCGTTCCACGACACTGAGCCCCAACAAAAGAATTCTAGACCAGGATCCTGCTTTGTCTAAGCACATATTTTAGTTCACAAGAGCAGAAATCACATGAGATGAAGGCTTTAGTTTGTTTGAAAGGCGCTAACCTGTCTGTCTGTCAGAGGATCACGAAAGCTACTTTGAATGACATGTTTTTCATACCAAGCAACTTCTGAGATAAAGGAAGCCAGTTTTCAACACCAAAACAGTCTCAAGGTTTTTAAATCTTAGCACCAGTAATCCAAACACAAAAGCTCTAATTCATACATGCAACAGAATTTTAACAGTTGATCCTGTTAAAAAAAAAAAAAAAAAAAAAGAGCTCATTTTCAGGTTCCATATGTGCAAGTCAACTTAAACTGGTAAAAGAGTAGAGGCGAAAATTTTATACATGTTTCAATGCAATATGTATCCAAGAATCCCTGCTTTCTTTATAAAACAGGCATTGTTATAATGCGATAGGTCTGAGGCACAAACTCATTTCTTGAGCCTATTAGGTTTGATAAGACTCGTTATCCATACTGAAACTTTTATTTCTACTAAACTTTCCATTTTAATTCCCTTAACTTTCTATAAAAAAAATTCCTGATCCATTACTCCGGACTACAAACTGCAGTTACTATTTGAAACAAGGATGATTTGATTCAGCAAAAATAAAGCAGAGGGGTCTCCTTCAACAGCCGCTATAAATAAAACTCTACAATTTATAAGATAAATAACTGTGCTCATTACATCATAATATGCAAATAAATTCAGTATAAGACTGAGACTATCCCTCCCTTCTGGGGAATTAGGAACTCAACACAGGAAAAAGATTTACATGGTGGGAACATTTTGTTCATCCCCACTATATTACATGTCACTCTGTTAGTGGCTCTACAACGCCAGGCATGTAAAAACAACAACAACAATAACAACAAAAAACAGTGGTTTTCAGCATACTATGAGCTCATGCAACTATATGGAAATTTACATGTATATATGCATTTTTCTGTAGGAAGGACAAAGCTTATCCAAAGTATGCACAACCCCAAAAAGATGAAGAACTGCTGATACAGACAAGACATGCTGGAGAGGTCCTAAGAAAAAGGTAAACTTTCAAATAAAGTGACAAGAAAGGTGGATAAGAGCATAGATTTTCCACCAGCTTTAAAGGAGGCAGAGCTGCACAGGCCACAGCTAACAGACACGGTGCACGGAACGCTGGGAGGGTGAGCTGGGGACCAAAGCTGTGGCCGAGCAGCAGTGGCGGGAAGAATGTGGGACACAGTGCAGGCTGCTCAGGCAAGCTGGAAATAGATCACCAAGGGCCCCCAAATCAGACTGCCTGCACTCACGTCCCATGCTTCCACTGACTGTGTGACTTCGACCAAGTTGCTCCATTTTTCTCTGTAAAAGTGTGATATCGGTATCAGCTACCTCAGAAGTTGTTAGGAAGGTTCAATGAGATAACGAATGCAAAGCGCTTAGCGCAGCGCTTGGCACACGGCGATGCTCAGCAGTTACCGCTGCTATGACTCCTGCCAGTATTGCCGGGGATGTCCGTTTGACGGCGGAGATGTGCTCAGCTGCACCGTCTATCTCCGGCTCCTGGCCCCACGCCACACTCCTCCCTTCTATCTGACCTGAGGATGTACCAGGACACTCTCAGCTTCCTTCCCCATCTCACCCCCAGCTGCTCCCACTCGGATAACAAGAGAGAGGTTGGCTGTTGGCCCGCACAGGACTCTAACAACACCTCCTCCCAAAGCACCAAACAAATCTTTGAGCCAACTTAAGATTTGAGAAAAATGAAAAGCTAGGTCTGCAGGCTATGTTAGTTCTAGGTATTCAGTAGCAAATAACTAGAGACACACCTTAAAAGGCGTAAGCAAAAAGGGAAGTGTCCAAGGACAGTTCAAAAGACCTGACCACAAAACTCTCCTCCCCGCTGCATTTGCCCTGTGTTCATTTCATCCCGTCTCCGGAGAGCCCCAGCCAAAGCGCCATGGCTGATTGTTGCTGGCTCAGTGAACCCCAGGTGGTAACTCTGTCCAGGCCTGGGACTAGCAGTTATGCAGCTGCCCCAAAGTCACATAAACCAAGAATGGGACAGGAGGTCTCCTACAGGAAGGTAAAAGCATTATTAACAGAAAATGTAAGGAATGTATGCTAGAAAGGCACAAATAGCACAGAGCCATCCAAGGAGCACGTAACTAAATTCATGCCTTAAAGAAGCACAGTAATTCTTGGCATTATATTCCTACTTGTTTATTTGAATCTGTTAGAACTATTTTGGCTACAAGTGGCAAAAAGCCCAACCCAAAATGGCTCGAGCAGAAAGATAATTTATTTGTTGTATGACTGGAAAGATTGCAGTAGGAGCTAAATCATGACTGTTCTAATAAGCAAATTAGGAAAACAGTTTCCCCCTATGCCTGATATTTGACCTCCAAGTTACCCTTGGGGGTGAAGACGGTCTTGTGACCTACTACTGGCAACGAGATGAAAGAGCCCCTCTGCTAAAGGCTTTTGTTTTCTGCTCAATGGGAGCTGCTTCTCCATAGAACTGAGACAGCAGTCTTGTGACCAGGAAGTAACAAGCATAAGGGACAAAGATCAGCATGTGGGAGGTGGGTAAACCTGAGCCTTGATGACATCCCTGAGAAGCTGAGTCAAGGCAAAAAAAAATAATTCCCAATTTAAGCCACTTCAGTTAAGTTTCTGTTACTTGCAGCTGAGAGCAATCCTAACTGCTCTGGCAGACCCAGTTTCTTTCTGTCTTCCCTCAGCATGTTGCTCTTACCAAAAGATGGAAGGAAGAGCTAAAGATGTCACAATGATAAGTGATACATGCAAATTAAGACATCTCTCTTCCTGGGTCCTTCTTTGTAGAGGAAATTCTCATTCAATTCTTATCCTTCAGCATGTGTTTGGCCACATCTCGTGAGTCAGAACTACATCATATGTTTACCCCTAAACTCAAGTGCCAAGGAAAATGGTCTCTCAATGATTTATTCCTGAATTGGGGTCACTTTCCTGAAGCAGAATAAAGGTCCTGCTAAGAAGAAAAGTACAGGGAGGGAGGATGCTTGGTCGGCAACTCACAGCGCCAACTATACATAGCCACCAACAGCAGCATTTCAATAATGCTTTTCACACGTCCATAGCTCGCCCAGGGAGAGAGTTCAGGGTGACACAGTTTCTCAGTGTACCTCCCCTGCTTCGTGGAACAAGAGCAATTTAACAGTTACCACCATTTCAAACTGACAGCATTATTAAATACACTGAGTATTAAATGTAGCTCCAGCACATGTATATAATAAAATTGTACACAAAAGCTAACCACTAACGGCTGTTTAAAAACATAGAAAAGAAAGGCCAAATTAAAAAGTATGTTGAAACTCTCATGGGGCACCTGGGTGGCTCAGTCGGTTAAGCATCTGACTCTTGGTTTCGGCTCAGGTCATGATCTCAGGGCTGTGAGATGGAGCCCCGCGTCAGGCCCCACACTCAGTGTGGAGTCTGCGTGAGATTCTCTCTCCCTCTCCCTCCGCCCCTCCTGTGCTCTCTCTCTCTCTCTCTCTAAAATAAATAAATAAATCTTAAAAAAAAAAAACAAAACCTCTCATATGCTGCTAGTGGGAGGGCATATTAGCACAGCCACTTTAGAAGGCAACCTGGAAGCACCTACTAAAATTTTAAATGCACATACTCTATGCCTAAAATATTTTACCTCTAACCTGGAGAAACACTAAAACATATATAAAGGAAGACAAACACAAGAACTGCATCATTGTCTATAATGACCCCAAAAAACAATGTCCAAAAAAAAAAACATTAGCAACAATCTAAATGCCCAACCACAGAGGAATGACTAAAATTATGGTATAGCCCTAACACAGAATACTACACCGCCATAAAAAAGAATGAGACAAGTATAAATGTACTGGCATGTAATGACTTTTAAGATGCATTGTCCTCTTGAAAACAGAAAGTTGTATAATGGATAGTATAATACTATATGCAGTTTAAAGGATAATTTGCATAGGCAAATATAAATGCATAGAAAAAAGTCTGGATTGATATATGACAGAGTGAAAATACTGCTCACCTCTGAGGAGGGGACTAAGAAGTGGGTAGGGTAGACAAGGAGAATTACAGTTTGAATATTTTACTATTGAATATTTTACTGGCCCCATATACAAAAAATATGACTGAATTGACATGATGGTCTTTCAACCATCTTCCTTTTTAATTAATCTGACACAGTAACATTTACCTTTTACTTGTGGACTTTAAATATATCTTCCCTGTACTAAATGAGCTGGTTTGCAGAATTTAAAGAGCAGTAAACAAATAATATATATTTAAAAAATGAAATTCCCTTGCTGATCTATGCACAAGCCACTTGACTGAGAAAGAAAAAAAATCTTTTATACAGGAGAAGGGATTGGAGATACCACTTTTAGTTTCGGCCAGACGACAAAGTATTCATGCCTCCATAATGAATGATCCTTAATTGTATTTGCACTGGCTCTCTATTGAAAGCTAATGGAATTAGAAGATTTTAAGCAAATCCTGAGAAACGACCATACCAGGCCTTTTTCTCATGGAAACTTGATGGCTTCTGGAGGTGAAGCGAGGCCACTGTGAACAGGTACGGAAAGCTGCTTAAACGTTGGCTGGTATTGTGCTTGTACTGAAACACAGGCCAAAATACTGGCTCTTAGTAAAACGGCCTATCCCAGCGCTCAAGCCTAAGTTTTAAGTTGTTGTTTCCATGCTGGGAAATCTTCCCTTATTTCTGACTGAGGTAAACTTTTAGATGATGACATCTGGCCTCCTGCCCTTCCCAAAATTCAGAATCCCTTACTGTAGGCATATCATTCTCATGATGGCCTCCACAGATGGGAAACACCGTGCCTGGGCCAAGCTTCCCCCTGCTGACAAATTCAGGCAAAGGCTCTTTTTCCATTTCATCAACACTCAGCATGGGAATGGAATGCCAATAAAACGGAGGAAGTACGCAGGCCGAAGAATTCGATTAGAAGAGGAAAAAGTAGAGCAAGTGGAGAGCTGGACCCTGGGAATTTCCCCAAAGGCATGCTACTTGCCCACTCGCCACCCCTGGTGAAGAACCGGGCTGCCCTGAGTCCTGGCTTCACTGCTGGGTGCTGATGGGACCACCAGACGGCTGCCTCCAGGCGCTCCAGCAAAGCACCCTGGAATCTGTGGGCAACAGGACAGAGGAAGAATGTCTGATAAGGACATTAAAGTCCCCTGGGAAGTAACAGGGGAAGGGAGGTGGGCAAGGCTGAGAAACCAGGAAGAAGATGTGGAATGGGTCAATGCTCATGTCTACTCTGGGACGGGTGGGAAATGAAAGCTGCTGCTTCAGTCTATGAACCAGTCTCCAGAAGGTCTGCATGGTTGCGTAATTCCTCTGGGATCCTGAAATCTCCTTCCTCCGAGGTTCCCATCTCTGGGGCCAGTCTCATGCAAGGATACTCTCTGCGGGAATATCGAGTGCTGTGGCAGACGCTGCTGGTTTGCCTACCCAACATCCATTTCCTACCTCTTCCTCATTACCAATAACAAGCTTGATGTCGTTGAAAATGATAATATGCCCAATTTTTTTAAAAAAACTACATTTCCTTTCCTCCCTTACTGGTAAGGCCATATGATATAATTTTGGACAAGATATAAGTGGAAAATTAATGGGTGGCGCTTCTGGGAAATCTCTTTATAAGATTAAGCAATTCAGCCGGTGCTCACCGTGTTGCCTTCTGCCCTTCTTCCTTCCTGCTGGAACCACCTTCCTGCTGGAACTGAGGCAGCCAGCTTGTGACTATGAGGTGACAACGACCCAAGCTAAGGATAGCACGGTGGAAATACTGGTGTCTGATGGCGCACCAGCCCAGGGCTGCCTACTTCCGAACGTCTCATTACAAGAGAAAATTAAACATCCAAATGTGTTAATCACCATTGCTTAGCATCTGCTATTTGTAGCTAAATGATGACTGAATGAAGCAAGTACCTGCTATCCAGCAGACCTTATTCTAAGTCACTCACCGAATCCTTTCCCTACAAGGTAGCTACTATATGCATCATTTTCAGCTGACGAAACGGAGACTGCCTAGATCACAATAATATACCCTAGATCACACAGCTAGAAAATGGCAAAGCTGGGATCTGAGTTCAAACAGCCTAGCTCCAGGGCTCTAGGAAAGAGCAAGAAAGCCCAGCTCTCCCCAGGTCTCAGTCTCCAATGTCAGAAACCTCAAGCCCCACGGGCTGCTGCAGAGTATGAACCAGGTTGTGCCATCCATCCAAGCCTTCTCTCCACTCAGGAGAGACTTCCAGCCATGCCCTCCAAAAATTGCACTGTTGCATGGTTCAAAGTCCTCTTACAATGTATTTAAAATGTTGCCTTTCAGTCCCTTCTTATCAATGCAGCTATTCTTTTGGTGAAAATGATTATTCTATTCATAGACATACTCCCCATCTTCTTTAGCTATAAAAAGACATTCAAGTTACAGATGAACAGAAGTGGCCCTCTCCGATACAGAAAGAACCAAATTAAGCAAGCCAGGTTCTTAAAATCACTACTGTTATTACTACTACTACTACTACTAATAATAATAATAGAAAGAAGAGGAGGAAAAAGAGATGCAATTCAAACATACTGATATCCACTGATTTGAGGTACAATGCCCAACTTTATACCAATACCCAAGATTCCCGCTTATGTCTCTACTGATAGGGAAGCAGATTCAGTACTCCATTTCAAAAAACCTGCTCTAATCAAATTTACCAAAACCCCAGAAATAATAAATCTAATATCTTATTTGCTATTCTCTTCAAGCAGAGCAAATAAGAAACAACTCATACATGAATTTTATTTCTTATCAGTATTGTTTCTGAAATACATACTGAAGAGACCAGATGCAAAGTATACAAACTGTAGCCCAGCTCTATTACATAAAACTTAAGGCTCGCAAGTGTGACTTCATAAATACCAGATAGTAGCCTACAACACTGCATTTCTTAAACACCAAGACACTAGTCAATGGACAGCTGTTACTTCAAGTAGAATACAAACTCCGCTGAGTAGCAAAACTTAGAGTAGGAGTAGTAGAGGACAATTCTTGATATTACAAATTCTCTAGTGAGAGAGGCTGAAGGTGGGAAGAGAGAAGGAGAGAGGGAGTAATGGAAGGAGAGACAGAGAAATCAGAGGACAGGAAAAAGTTCATTCAGTAGACCTCACCACACCAAGTATTTGGGTCAATGCTTAGCAAATGCAGGGAAGCTCCTGCAAATCTGGATAAACCAGAGCACAGGGCCCACTTGACAACAACCTGAACCTGAGGGGAGAGGCCCAGAACAGGTCTTACTAGATCTTTGGAATTTTTGAAACTAGTCTATATCCTCCAGTCCTCCCACCAAGACTATTAGCAAAGGGAGTAAACTCTCTAGGAAAACAGCCTAGTCAGCTAGAACCAGGTCAGAGAAACACAATGAACGCAAGTTACACGAACCACTCTTCTTAGGGTTGATCCAGTCTGGGGCACATCATCCATCATCCATCAAGCCGTAAGCACAAAGGAAGCAGTTTGTGGAGGGTCTGTGCAGGAACTGGACCCTCCAGCACTGCTCTCCTGGATGAAGTGGGGATGAAGAAGTGACCTAACATGCAGAGCTGCTCTTCGTAAGGTTATGGTCTGCTTAGGAAGATAAATTACCTCACTCACATAAAGCAAGAAGCAAATCAAGAGAGACTATAATTAAATGCAAAAGTAGGAAGGGCGACTCAAATACCATAGTACTAAATCAGGAGAGAGGAGGAAGACCAGAGACTCTAGCGAAAGGGGTGACCATGTGGTGATGGTGAGACTATGGATCGGAAATGCTGGCTAATCAGAGTGGGAAGAGATCTTTTCAGGCAGTGGGAAGGGGTCCAGGCAGCACGCAGATGAAGCCAAGTCCGTGCTTTGGCTTGTGACAAGAGAGCTTCACAGGAATAAGACAAACCACACACACACACACACACACACACACACACACACACCCTGATGAAATCCACCTCACCTCCCAGACTCACTGGAAAGGCTACTCAGTCAACCGCCTCCCCCATCTCTGTTTCTCTCTTTTCCTCATCTGAACCTCCACAAGCCCCCTCTCTCCATTCGAAGACACCGAGCATACCTTTCATTCACTCATACTCTATTCCTCCCTCCCTCCACTACCTGCTGACAGAGAAAACACTGGACTCCAGGATAACATGAGTCTGCCATGTCGAGCACAGCTGGAAAGTCATGCTTGTGAAACAGAGAATGAAAAAAACAAAAAATTACGATCGGCAGGTATTAGCTAAGCTTGACAGAGCTTCTGAGGCTGGTGGGCACTCTGGAGGACCGCGGGCCCCACCTTCCCGCCTCCTGGAAGACAGGCTGTGTCATATGGAAAGGCACACCGTCCCCTCCCTGTCCCACCCCAGCACCGGCCCCAGCTGCTCAAACGGCCTCGAGCCGGTGGAGCCGAGTACAGTGTCCGATGAGGACAGGTTCACCCCACCCTCACGCCTGTGGGGGCCACTGCCACATGTTTTGACTCTGGCCACCAAACACTTCTCATGAAGCTCTGTGCCCCCCTCTTTGGTTTTGACTAAAACACTGTAGATACAACGAGGTAGAGCTCAGGGGAAGTTTCACAACTAGAAAACACCCATTAGCAAATTCATTAATTAGGGATATACTGGTACTTTCTTTCATATGGATGTGATTTTTGTAGGCAGCTAGCTAATAAGCATTCATTATAATGGAGACTTTTTTTTCTGGAGGGAAAAACTATGCAAACATTCTTGGTAATGCTAGAGGAAGAACACTTATGAGATCAGTACTTCCTAATCAAGGCTGTACACAAGCCACCCAAGGAGATTCTGCTAAGAGCTACATGCCCGGGCCCCAGCCGCTGGTTCTCAGTCAGCGGGATGAGAGCGATGCTCAGGCATGTGTGGCTTATAAGACCTCCTCCACTGGTTCCAGCCTACAGTGAAGACCTGGTTTAAAACCATGATCTTGAATGACTTAGACCACTGGGCAACCTGCAGGACACCCGTGAGTAGTTGTGTTCAAGTCCTGTCCAATTAAAAAGAGGAAGCACTTTTCCCAAGTAACAAATACACCAAACTGAGAGCAAAGCATTGATTGAAAATATCATTTCCTGATGAGCAGTTTAGATCACTGCAGAAAGACCACTCACCTGCTTAATATGACCAGGGAAGTATATGAAATCTTGACAAGATAGGAACTCAGTTTTTTAATTTAACATATTCAACTTTAATATTCAGAAGAGGAAGGGATAAAGGGAACTGAAGAAGCACCATTATGGTGGGGAAGGATATTTTTCCTTCTTTCTTCTGCCTCTACAAAATTTTATTCTTCTCTAAAACACTTATGTGTGAACGAAAGAAAGAATGAGCTGCCCAGAGCGGCCTGCCAGTCAGGAGATGCCCCTCCAATCACATCAAAATGAAACGGGACACCTGTCTGAGCAATAATTGTGTGTTAAATCAAATTTGTAATGCTTGATATTAAAAATATACAAACAATGTCGTATGTCAATTATATCTCAATAAAGCTGGTGGAATTGTTTTTAATAAATAAAAATACATATAAAGCATCACCTAAGAAGCCAATGTCCCCACCACCCTCTCATCTGCCTTAACCCCAAGGCCTGGCTATCCCTGGACCTGCCTCAGGAGCCCCTCCCACCTCCTCTGCATTGCCCACCTCTACAAGAGTGAGAAAGAGGAGGATATGAGCTACCTAAAATAATAACACAAAAAATGTGTGAATATGAAATGGCCCATCAAAATTTCCCCAAGGTAAGTGCCTATTTATAGAGGAAGAACATGATAATGTGGTTATTAAAAGCTAGTTAAATTAACTCTAGCAATTATGGGAGGGGATTGATGGGCTGCTACTTTTCATACTCACCATTCCTACCTAATTAAAGGACCTGCCACAGACATCCACAATATATGTTTAAGTGAAAAAGCAAGTTCAAGCAGTAATGTGTAATAGTATGTTCTCCATGAAGTGTGTAAAAAGGAGGGGAGAAGCCTCTAGAAATCTGGGATCTATGCAGCTCTGAAATTATGTATTCATTTCCCTTTTTCTGGGGAGAGGGTTCACAGTTTTTCTGTAAGGTATTCATCAGAAGTTGTGTTCAAACCCAGAAAGGAGTACACCATTCCAAAAAGTTTAAGAACTAGTCCTCTAGAAAGAAGCTAAGGGTGTAGCTAGGCTGGCAAAATCAAAGCCATACCCCACGCCAGAGAATTCACTAATCTTAAAAGAAACTAGTACAACGTGCACAAATGAATGATAACAACACAAAACAAATTCCTGGACCAAGAAAATTGTGGAGACCAAAAAGGTTTGAGAAACTGAACAGTGTGAACCAAAACTGCAGAAATATATATATTTTAATTTCTAAGAACTGAAAAGGAAGAGTCCTTATGAAGAATCAACTTCAAGTGAAAGCCACCCAAACAAAAACAACAGCAAAACAACCATAACCTACCAATCAAGGTTTTGAACAGTATTTTAAAAACATACACAGGAAAAAAAACAAGATACGGCTCAGTTCCTGCCAAGAAAGAAGATGAGATAACACTTAAGATGCAGAGAAAAGAACGCTTCAGATTGAGGTGAAGAGAAAGAAGAGCTTGAAAGAAAATCTGCACAACGGAACCGGTCACCACAGGCCTAGAACTGAGGCAAAACCCTGTTCTTTTTGAAGATGGAACAAAGTATTTCATGATCTAAATGATCTGAAACAATCTGTCAACATCTGAGAAGGTCACAACAAAAGAAACAGAGCAGAAAGAATTTATGAAAGAGACTCCAGTGCCCCCAAAAGAATTTAATGTTAACAAAATGTTATAATTACTTAAAACACTAGTCATTTTGAGAAGAGCAAGGGGTAGCAACAGAACTTCACAAAGGATCCCATTACTATAACGATGGAATATGACTTATTCAAAAAACTACACTCTAAACCAGTTCAAGAAAAGAAGTCAAGATGGTGACTGCTAATATAACATAGGAAGAATTAATTTAAACAATTTTATTATAAGTGCTAATGGGAAAAGTGGAAATATAAGCATTTCTTTCTTTCTTTCTCTTCTGGTCTATAAATGCCATTCTAAAAGCATGCTGAAACACAACCATCTAACATTAGAACAAATATATCTTTGAATTGTGAGGGTGGAAGTTTCTACTATCAAAAAACATGTAATAATATTCCCAATTATTGTTCAGCAAATACAACCTCCTCCAGTTCACTGCAATGTTGACTAGTGTCTCAGGGTGGAAGACAGCTACAGAGGCCTCAGACAAGCAGGTAGACCTCCCAAGTGTCCTCCCCTTCATGACCTTGTGAGCCAGCCTCCAATCTTCAAATTTCATCCAATGTGCTCGGTATCTTCTGGGCAGAAGTAGGGAGTAGAGACAGGAGTCCTTTTGGACAATTCCACCTGGCTGCATATGTGATCCACAGCTGGGGAGGAGAAATGGGGTAAGTGAGGGGCCCCTGTATGAGCAGCCCTTCCTGAACAGTCCTAGGAGCTAGTCTTGCAGGGGAGGGCACAGCGAGGAGGGGTGTGTGGGACAGATCAGGCCATAGTAGCATCCACAGGAATGGCCCCTCCCTCTCTGCCACTTCCCCCTAGAGTCACTGCTGACATATAAACATCAGAGGTAAGAGATCTGAAGACGACTGAATGAATCCTGCATACAGAGATTGTTGAGAAAGTTAATTACACTGCCCAAGGCACACAAGTCAGATACATGGAAAGTTCAGAGCTGCCTAGTTAGAATAGGTTAGAATATCTTCCAGTTTAGGTCCATGGAGAATCAGAGTTTCAAGTCCATCCCAGAAGGGCAAAAGCAAGAAAATGCAAAAACTATAGGGATAGAAGAGAAGAACACAAATGTCTCAATTACATCTGGTAGCTTAGCTGTGAAATATCGCAAACGTAAAAGAAAACAAATGGAATGAATGTCCTATTTTTTTAAGTACCATTAAATTGTTTTAGTGTAATTGATTACCTACCAAAAATACATGCAGGCGAAAAATTAGGGGCTATTCCCAGTGTATCTGGTGTGTGCAAAAACCAGAAGAGAGGAATGGTATCACTGTCACTGTAACAGCAAGGCCATGCTTTGGAGCCAGCCCAGCAAGTAGACAGCCCTATGCCTGCTGGATCCTTCCCCTACGAGGCATGTGACTTGGGGGAACAGGTCCAGCCTCTGAATGCCTCAGTCAGATGAGACACTCCACTGTCAAATGAGAATTACCTTGCAGGGATCCTATGAAGGGTAAATGAGATGACGTCCAGAAAAGTAACTACCATAGTGGATAGTGGATGCTCAAAACACACTAGCTATTAGGGAACCAAGCAAAGAACCTCAAGGTGTTTTAAAGCAAATCTATTTTGAAATGTTCTCGTCTAGCCAGCATTAATAAGTAAATATATAAATGCAAAGCTAGCAGCAATGTAAACAAAAGAAGGAGCGCTGGCATGACGTGGCAAAGACAAAACTACAAGATGAACTGAAGACTTGAAAGGCCCTGCCAGAGCGCGACAGTTCAAGTAGACAATGACATGAGCCTTGAATTACCTAACAGCCACATAAGGGAACATGAATAGGACAAAAGAACAGACTGTATTTTCATTCTAACCATCTCACTTACAAAATTGATCATGCACTAAGTCAAAAATCCGGGCTCCCATTAGCAGTTACAGCAAAATTAGAAAAAAAAAAATCAGTCTTGAATACTGTTCAAATATATGCAAACTAAAAACAAAATATCTTAAACACTGAACCTGGGATAAAGTTCAGAATATAATTAAATGTTTTTTAATAGGTGAGATAACATAACAAAATGCATAAAAAACTACTAAAGCAGTGCTAAGGGCAGGTTCTTGCTGTAAGACTCAGTAATTATATTGGTACTAAAGTTAAAAGCAAAAAGAAAGGCACAATAAACCAAGCAGCTAGATAAAGAACTTAGAAAAGGAACAATGTAACAAATCAAAATAAAATTAGAAAAGGCAAACTCAATAAACACACACACAGAGGAGAAAGAAAAGGCAACAAAATTGACAAGGAAAAACAATACACAATTCTTTTGAAAATTAACAACCCATGCATAAAGGGAATAGATTTTTTTCAACCAATAAAAATAGACAAAATAAAACTAGAAAGAATGAACAAAACTATAAAGATGTGTGAATTGGAAATACATTAATAAATTTGATAAGTGGAAAGAAAATCTATAGTAAAAAAGGAAATTTCAAAAGGTAACAAAATTCCATTTCCCAAGCAATATTCAAGTGAATTAACTGGAAAAATCTGACAATCTTTCAAGAAACAAATCATCCCTACAATTGATGTAAAGTCTCTTCTTGTCTGTCCTACTGCTTACGTGTGTCACAGAAGAGCCCAGGAATCAGTGAAGTGTCCCCGCTCCTGGCATTACCTCCCACGCTCCAGTTTTGGTAACTTCAGTATATATAATAAACATTCCCTCTCTGCCCCTGTGGAACCATTTGGGTCTTTCCTAGCCCTTCTTAGCCCATTATCCCAAATTTCCTCTTTAGATTCATGTTTCCCTTGCCTCTAGAATGACAAATATGCAGCAGTGTTACCTGAGGAAAAAAATCCACAAAAATCAACTGTATTCTTATACACTACTGATGGAGCCAAGGGGGAAAAAAGACTTAAAAAAATTTCCACATAGTAATCATCTTCAAAAAATTTTTTAAATATTAATTTGAAGTACAAGAGGTTTTTAAAAATTATATATAGTATATAATATAGAAATAAAGACAAGAACAAAGTAACAGCTTGCTCCTGCCAGAGAATTTAAAACACAGCTGATTCCTCAATGTAGGAACTGAATGTTGCATTAAACCTCTGTTATAGATTCATTAACTGTTACACAGGGTTTCAATACTCAATTCAAATTTATGCCTCCTCCAAGTCACAAAACTTCTAAACAGGGAAATGAGGACAATGAGGGTGCCCCCCTCTCCCTATTTAATCAGACACTCTTTCCCATTCCCATATTCCTACTATGACACCTACCTCCTCAATGTTCTTCCTTATATACTTCTACTTTCAGCAACTTACTTGACATTTCTACAGTGTAAAAAGTGATCACATACAGTGATAATGATCACATCTAAAGCTACAGAAATAAAATAATAAGAGTTAAATTAAACAATGCAAAATGGTGCTAGCCAATCCTCACTCTACTCAAAGCAGCATTTTTTCTGAATAATATCACAATTTTCAAAAAGTAAAAAATACAGTAATTGTGTTTGTGTGTATACATATATTCATCTTAAAGTTTCAATTAAATAATGGTAAAAGTCATATACATACTTCATGTACAAATTTTATAATAAACAGATACAACAAAAATACTCATCAAAAAATTAAGCAACTGTGCCCACTAATGGTTATGGTAAACTACAATAAATTAATAATAGTAAAAACTTAGAAAAAATGTTCAACAACAGGGAAGTGGCTGAATTATGGTACATTCATATGATGGAATACTATGTTTCCATTAACAATTACAAGAAACAAGAAAATACTCGAGGAAACACTCATGATAAGGGTAAATGTAAAAACAAAATCATCAAACTGTAAGTCTATACATAAGTGCATATACACAATTAAATCTTAACTATCCCTCAAAATTTTAAATATTAGAAAAAAGACAAAACATAACAATACACGAACTCCTTGTGGTAGGTTGCTATATTTTCAAATTTTCAGCATTAGCAAATATTATTTATATATATAATCAAACAGGTTTTGAAAATTGTAACTATCACTATTAATAATCAAGACTAAACAAAAACATCATTGCATATCACATACACATTCTTACTCGGTCAGTATACTTCTAACTAATCTAACTTTCTGCTGTACATAAAATATCCAAAACAATCTACTTTGAAGTTTCTCCATAGAAAAATTTGGAATACTTGCTATTTCTTTCCCCTCTAAAGGTAATATATAGGATTAATGAGATGTTGATGAGATACAATCTTTTCTACTCAGTATTTCTCACTGCTAAAATACCAAGTTAACGTCAAACTTGTTCCCAAGAGGAATAAGAAGATAAAAATTCTACACCTAGAAAATTCATTTCTCAAACTACACTCAATGAAGTTTGTCAATTTCTACAGGTCAATATAATCAAGAAAATTATCTTTTTTTTTAGCCTATATTTTAAGGATGAATAATTAATACACAGAAAGTTTGGTTGATGTATACCAACAATATTACTACATGGAATGTTCCTGAATCTATTCTCCTAAACTCAGTCTACAATAGTAGCTCCCCTATTTGCATCCTCTGGGTTCTCTATGTAAGAGATACAGAAAGTAATGACAACAACACTAAGTTTTGCACAGCCCGCTGTGTATCACCTTTGATTGCTAATATGGTAGTGGTTTGACGATTAACACAGTTGATTTTATATTAGGACAAAGTATCAGACACACACCCACACACATAAAATATACACTGAATGAGCTCTTCATTCATCAAAGAAGAAAAAAAATCTTAATTTTCATAGTATTCATTACAACATATTAGTAGTATACTAGATACAGGAAATTTATTTAGGTAAGTTCCGCAACTTATTTAAAGTTGTTTTTTTTTTTTAAAGATTTTATTTATTTATTTGACACAGAGAGACAAAGCACAAGTAGGCAGAGCAGCAGGCAGAGAGAGAGGGAGAAGCAGGCTCTCCACCGAGCAGGGAGCCAGACGCGGGGCTTGATCCCAGGACCCGGGAATCATGACCTGAGCCGAAGGCAGCCGCCCAACCAACTGAGCCACCCAGGCGCCCCTTATTTAAAATATTTTTGTCAACATATTTTATCTGAAAAAGCTTAAAGTTGGGCGCCTGGGTGGCTCAGTTGGTTAAGCAACTGCCTTCGGCTCAGGTCATGACCCTGGAGTCCCGGGATCGAGTCCCGCATCGGGCTCCCTGCTCAGCAGGGAGTCTGCTTCTCCCTCTCCCGCTCCCCCCTCTTGTGCTCTCTCTCTCCAATAAATAAATAAAATCTTCAAAAAAAAAAAAAAGCTTAAAGTTTTTAAATATATGCACACATACATAAAATATATGCATCTATATAATCATTCATTATGATCAATATATATTAATTTCCTATACTCCTTCCTTAATATGTGTATCTTGGAGACTATTTTAATGTTTGGCATTGCAAACAACAAGACAAATCTGAATTGCTATACAAAGTTGACAACCAATAGCTTTATCTTCACATTTTGTAATACTACATCCTACAGTTAAGATAATTCCCAATTTCAATATTTTAAGTTACCCTGAGTACCCCAAGAAGAATTATTCAATATGTAATCTAAAGTACTGATTTTGAATGACTTATTTCTGTGTAATTAAAGAATTCCCTTCATTCTCTATCTACAGTAACCATCGACCAAGACTAAAGTCTTTTGAAGCCGCACTAGTTAGCAGAAACTATTAACGCAGAAACTGAGTAACTACAAGAAATTTTTGACCGTGGCACATAATTGTGTGCTTAGTAAACATCTACAGGATGAACGATAGATAAACTCAACATTTTTATCAAACACTGACAGGGTTAAAAGAAAACATCAGATACATCAATATGGAGCTCAACCATTTCCAAGTATCCCAACCTCTGAGAGGCGCTGGCAGAATTCTAATGATAGAACGCAGCTGTCTTCCAGGGTAGCAACTTCAAAAAAAGTGTTCAATACTTAAATAATGTTAGGAAGCTTCACTACCTGTACATAGGTATTCTCTTCACAGTGTAACTGAATAAAGTTAGCCGCCATGGGGGAGATAATGGTTTCTACTTGCCTCCCATCAGCCCTACCTAGAAGCTACTACTGTGTTGGACAACTGAACTGAGTTAACAAGGACTCTTCATCCCTAATTATTTCAATGGGGGCCAGATCCCACTACAACTTGAAAGTACCAAATTTATTTGTAGCCCAATAACTTTTATATCAATATTACATTAAATTAAAGAGAAGCAATTACCAGATTTTGTTTTTTAATGCATAGATTTAGTTGTGGAGGCAACTCTTACAAAAACATCTGTAGTAATAGGATTTCCTTCTAAATTTATCCAAAGCCTCAAACATTAATAAGCAAATATATAGTAATTAGAAGTTGTCTTCTGCGGAAGCAGGCTTTGTAAAGTAGTATGTCTAGAGAAATAATGACCATTCTCTTTAATGATGTATTTTTTCAGATTTTTTTTTCAACAGGACACAATCACTTTCTCCTGAAAACACACTAAAAATTCTATTAAAAGCCTCTATACTGTAATACCTTGTAAACTATGTAAGTTAATTACTCTTTTCAAAGCAGTCTTCGAAAGAAATAATTTTATCTTTGGATGAAGAGCTAAATATGTTTTTTCCAAAATGCTAAGAAGAAAACAAGTCACTCTACAGTTATAGAGTTGCCGTTTTTTTTTTCCGATCAATTTCATCTCAGCCACATTGCTGACAGCAGTTCTTAAACAATTTAATATTCGTCAATCTAAGTAAATATGCTTAAGCTAAGAAATGTGTTATGCCTATCTTAACCTGATTCAGTACTTTCTTTTCAACAAGAAAGCATACTTAACTGTAAAGGAGGCAGAAAAATGAAATCCTAATTGAATCTACATCAAAAGGAAAAGAAAAAAAAAACTTTCTATTTGAATCAGCTGAAAGCCTCAAGCATTCACCTGACTTGTGAAGATGAAATTTGGTTACACTATTCCTGGAGACATTTGCATCTTTGCTCAGAAAGCCCTCCTAGAATCTTTCATTCACTAACTTCCAGCCCTTTGCTGCCTTCTCAGTCGCTATGGATCAAGCTGAATATTAATGAGTAAAAGCAGCCAGAATATAAGAAGCTCAGCCAAGAATACTAGGACAAACAAGAAAAGAGCTCACTATTTTCAAGAAAACATCTTTTAAGAGTTCTGGGCTCCCAGAAGTCAGGCCAAAACAGAGAGAAACTGCCTTTAGATGAGGATAAATAAGTTTAAGCCTTGCTCATAGGAGATGGTAAAAGACTTTTCTTCTTCTTTTGTGCCATCTGTTTAAATAACATTAAATCTGGGTTAACCGCAGATTCATATTCACATCAGAATTACTTGATTTGTCTGAAGAGGAGATACAACAAAATTCACAGTGTTAGTAATCAGGAACTTCAAGGAAATTTATTGTATTTTTTTTAATGGCCATTGGGAAACTCTGTCAAATTATTTCTTCCTTCTATCTATACTCTTGGGAAGAATTAAGGGTATCCCTGAAAACATCTTCAGGATAAAAAGCATTATCTAAAAACTTGAGAATCTGGCATAAATATATTTCATTCACCACAAAATAAGTAATTGCCATATAGTAACTTTTATTCATTGAACTGCTTAAAACACTGATAAATACAAATGCCTTACCCTTATATATAAACTAATTTTTGAACTTTAGCTACTTTTTGAAGAAACTCACCTTTTTTTTTATCCAGAATGCTATATTTCATCATAAATATCTGATAGAGCTCTATCAGCATTTCAAAATTCTCATCAGTAAGACTCATATTTAATCTCAGGGAGAACTGCAAACAGCCTTATCTTTGAACATCCTGAGTTACCATGCAAACTGGTAAAGCATGCACATTTGTGAGCTTTTCCCTCTATTACTTCTAAGGTCTCATTGTCTATATCAACTACCTATTATTGTCTTAATCAATTGTCTATATCAAATATCTATTCGTTGTGTGTTTGTTTTTTTACTATCTTATGCCATAAGATGGCATAGTTAATAAGTGAAAGGAACCTAGTACTCTGACATTTAGGCTAAGGCAACCAAACTTATTCTGTAATTTCTTAGTATTTTCACAGCACTTTTGA
Source organism: Halichoerus grypus (assembly GCF_964656455.1). NCBI lineage: Eukaryota > Metazoa > Chordata > Mammalia > Carnivora > Phocidae > Halichoerus > Halichoerus grypus. The sequence goes on along the minus strand of NC_135720.1, from coordinate 26,060,764 downwards.
AATGCCTCGTATATAGTAGGCGTGTTAAAAATACTGATTGATGGGTAAAACCGAAGCCACCTTCAATCTGGAACCCTTCCAAGCACATGGGCTGATAATAATATCAGACTGAACTCTCCAAAAACAGGTGAACTGTCAGCTTTGCTGATACCAATAGGCAATGTTCTCAGTTTCCGTGTTGTTCTCAGTTTACTTTTGAGTTTACTTTTGAGATCAATTTCCTCTGGATATCCCTGAAAGTAATTTTTCCCCAGGGTTTACACTCTACCTTTTTCTCATCTTTTATAAACTCACTGAGCAATCTTAACACCACCATAGCTTCAAGTACCACCCACTCCTAAGTGCTTCCAAACCAAATTCCCAGCTCAGATGTTCTGCCTACTGGCTATCAACACATTCAAATAAATACCCACAAAGAAAAAAGGTATCATGTTTTACATTTATTCCAAATGAGTTGGGGTTTTTTTAATAGTCTTTCCGGTTAACATCTGATTAAATTTCCCTTATAAACCATACTATGTTACACTCCCAAATTCATATAAATATCAATTAAAGAAAGTAGGAGTTTAGAGAATCAAATCACTCAAATGTTCACTGGGTAGTCAGCACTTGGCTACCCACTTCTACAAGAATTTATATTTTTCCTCAAGAGGTAAGATTAAAATGAGCATTTATTACTTTACAAATACATTCTCTCATTTAATTTTTTACTATTTTATGCATGGGGGTGGGAATCACTGAAATTAGAGTCAGAAAAAGACACTGAAGAGACCTCAGAACTTGAATACACACTGACAAAATGGGTTTGACTTACGGTAGAGAAGACAAGGAAGGACAATCTAAGCAGAAAGAATGGCACACACACCAAAGCTTCAAGATAGGAACATATATGAAATATATACCGTTGTTTACAGTCCCCACTGAATAAATGGATTAGGAATCATGGAAAATTAAAATAAATGAAGAAATAAGATGGTTTCAGACTGTAGTGAACCATGAAGTTTAGGCAAAGGAGTTTATACTTGGTAACAAAGAGCCAATGTAAAATTTTTTTAAGAAAATAAAAGAAGGGGCACAGAGTTGTTTCTGAAAACTCAGTCTAGCAACAATGCAGACAGAATACAAGTGGGGAGGGAGGTAGTAATTAGAGGGGAGATCCAAAAGGAGGCTGAGCATAAGGAGATAAGGGCGGTGAGCTGGGGAGGGAAAAAGATAATAAAAAGGAAACTCAAGAGTTCAAAGAAGGACCCATAATTAAAGGGTAATCATTCTCAAAATATGTTACTCTAAGATTCTTTTAAACATTGGATCTGCTTCATAAATGTACTCATCAAATCCTTAGGTGGTTATTTTCAAAAGACTGAAGAACAGGGTAGGCACAGGTAAGCTTAACATATTAGGCAGAGACATGTCAAAGATGAAAGCGAATCAAACCAAAACAGTCTAGTAACTGACAGGATGACTTTTTTTTGATGAAGAGCAGCTACCACTCACTTGCTGAGGACCTATAATGCGTCAAGCACTATGCTAGACATTCTGCAGATCATTCTGCATCATCATCTTTATTCTTCACAATTCTGAAGATGAAGATACCATTCGTTCTATTTCTTATTATGGGGAAACGGAGTCTCACAGAATTAAGTAATTAACCTGAATAACGACATCTTTAAAACTGGCAGGGCCAATATTTAAATGCATGCTCATTTACATACATTTTAAAAGCTATATGTATTGCATAAGATGGAGATACACCAATATCAGCCCCTAGACAATCCTTGACACACAGTATGCCCTAAATAAATGCATCTCAGTCATCAAAATTATGTTATAATTAGGTACCATTTTAACAGAACCAGAGGATTTATACTTTCAATAAAAGAGAAAACATTTTTGAAATTGGTACATATTAGTCATTCAAAATCATAGGATGTCACAGAATAAGAAGACAGCAAAAAATTCTCAAAAACACTTTTTGCATTATAACATACATGAAGAAATAATTTCTGCTGAAGTGTCAGGTGGTTAGTTTAAAAATCATCTCTACTGAAACAATGTAACACACATATAAAACAATGTTTTCAAAAGGGAGACACAGGCATTGCTATTATTATTACTGTCATTATTTCACACCCTGATTTTGATTTGGAGGAGCAGAGACTATGAGGTAAGGAAGTAAGGTGATAAGAGACAAAATAGAAATGACACAAAAGATAAAATATTACCTTTAAATAAAAATTAACTTAAAAATTGACATGTTTTCTATATAGGTATTTAAATATTATAATTTATCCTCTAGTTTAAAATTCTGGTTTTAGATTCAATTAATATTTGTAGAGTACTTGCTTTGTTCAGGCACAGATACAAGGAATTGTTCCTACTCCAACTCCCTTCGGTCTAATTAGCTAATTTCTACGGTCTCGAACCTTGAGGCCAATAGTTTTGAACCCTAAACATCTAAAAGGCCTCTGGGGCCTGCCCAGGAATTCTATACAACAGTTATCTGTCACTGAGGCACTGTATGATTTATATAGGTGCTCAAAACCATAAAGGACAAAAGAAATGTTTCAATGTCACATCTTATTATGTGGTTCTACTCTAGTAATTTTCCTTTTTGGTGTTCTTTTATGAAGGGTATGAACAGTAATTTAGTGATATACAGTGATCATTCCTAGTAAGGTCCAGCAGGATCTAACAGCAACTTGGACCAAGCTGAACCATCAAAACATTCCTCAGAGGCAGGAGGCAGCCTGGGCCCCAGGACTCTGCTCCGGCCCTCCCCTACCCCTTTCATGGCTCCCCTACCCTTCCTTCTGCAGGGAAGGTGCTCCTACCAAGCATCTTCCTCACTCACTGCCTCACTTTTTTCCAGCTTTGCTCAAAAGTCACCTTCTTAATGAGGCTTGCCTGGATTACTTAAAATGGTAACTCACTCCCTCTCTTTGACTTAAACCTACTTTATTTTCTCTGTAGCACCTATCACTTTATAACCTTCTACAATATCTACTTTTTGTTATTTTTAGTGTTTGTGTGTTCCCGTGCTGGGATCCAAACTTCCTCAGAGTGGGGACTTTGGTCTTTTTGTTAACTGAGGTACATCAAGAATTTAAGAGGTATCTGGCATAAAATAAGTGCTCAATATGTACTGCTGAAATTTTTTTGAAGTGTTTTAATGAATGAAATAGAGTAGGATATAATCTGAGCAAAAAGATAAACCTAGGGGGACACCTGGGTGGCTCAGTCGTTAAGCGTCTGCCTTCGGCTCAGGTCATGACCCCAGGGTCCTGGGATTGAGCCCCGCATCGGAATCCTTGCTCAGTGAGGAGCCTGCTTCTCTCTCTCCCTCTGCTGCTCCCCATGCTTGTGCTCTCTCTCTCTCTCTCTCTGACAAATAAATAAAAATCTTTAAAAAAATAAAGAAATAAATTTAAAAAAAGATAAACCTAGGAACCAAAATTTCTTTATTCTTTCATATGGGAAAAAAATTTATATGCAAGCAGTTAACACAGAAACCTAGTAAAATTCCCAAAAACCTAAAAATTTTCTCTTGTCATGTAAATATAGGAATACAAAAGCCTTCCCAATGCATCTTTCTTACTCAAGCATCTTCCAACTCAGTAATTCCAGCAACATCTAAACATTCTTAACATACCACATAAATCCCTTGTCACACAGGTTTTCACTAGAGAATTATAAGAAGATCAGCTACACAATATTTTTAACTCCTAACTCCAAATGACCTGTTGTGATTAGAAATAATATACTGAAAAGACTCGGCATATTATAGATACTTGAATTAAAAATTATCAATATTTTATAGAATTGGAGTAGAAAAAAAATCGGTGACTATCTAAGGAAGATGTTGGAAAACATGATTCCTTCAACATAATATGCCAATCTGGAATTGCTGAGACTCTATCTAGACCAGAAACTCCTGAAAAACAAAATGTTTTTTAAAAAGCTAAATTCATGAATTCAAAAAATAATTTGAGACTTAGAAATGCTAACACCTGTCCTCGATTTTGGGTTTTAGAGTCTCCAGCAAGTAAGGCATGATTCTGCCATCGTGAAGCTTACAGTCTTGTAAGAAAATGTTTTTCTATAAAATTACTTTTACACAGTCACACAGATTAATCCCAAGAGAGAGGGAACACTGGTGTATTCAAATGTAAACTGTCTGAACCCATCAAGAATTTTAATTAAAAGGGAGCATACTACCCCATCTAAAAGAAGTAATTTATGAACTGGAGAGTGCTTTAATGTGAATGTTCTTCTTCCTTTGTCAAAACAGTGATTCTCAGTTTTAAAAATATCTGTGATGAAAAAATAAAACCTTGGCTCATCATTTGTATCCACTAGGGAGCAGCATTCAAGGGTCAGCCTCTCCTTTCTGTACCAATCACTAAAGAACAGTGAGTCACCAAAGGACCAGCATTGGTTACCAAAATGAATATATTTTGTTCTGTAGTTTCCTGTCCCAGGGGCAAAAATACAAAGCAAAACAAAAAATGGAGCAACGTACAGCACAAAATATTCAATTCAAGGCATTATGCCAAGAAAGCAACAGAAAGTTTTACACTTGAGCCAAAGGCTTCTTGGTTTCTTTTAAAAAATTTAAATCGTGACAATTATCTTGATGTTTCTTGATGAATCAGATCTGTCTACAGAACAAAAGCTTGCTCGGGAGTTTTGTGTACTTTGAGGAATAATTATTTCCTAAGCTTATTCACTTTTTTAAGAAAGCAGCTTACAGACAGATTTAAAAGCTAGTGTGCTTGAGTGAAAACATTTGTAATCAGTCAACCTACAGAGCCATTTAGCTTGAAATGTCAATGGAAACAGAAAAAGGACTCTGGAGGAGAAAGGAACTTAAAAAACTCATCCCATCAGAAAATAATATTTTTAATTTTCTCACATACATTTCTCTTCCAACTTTATGGTCTAAATTATAGCCAAAATTTTAAGTCTTCACTCCTTTACTCAGTAGGGATGGCAAAGCTTACATTTAATTATAACAGCACTGATTTACAAACCTCTACAATGACTATTTCATTTCTTTCTCTCTTGATGTAACTCCATTAGTACATAGCACATAATACATTGATAAATCTATTCTAATAGCTGATTAGCAATAATTTATGTTTTACCTTTCTAGCACACAAATACAAATTATTGCTAAGTAGCTATTAAAATCCATTTATCAATGTCTATCAATGTAGGGGTGTTTTCATTTCTCTTGCTGTATAACAAACTACCCTAAAACTTAGTGGCTGTAAAAACAGTTGTTTTATTTACTTATAATTCTGCAATCTAGGCTAGGCTTGGCTGGACAGTTCTTTTTGGCTCATCTTGCCAGTTGTCACGTGAGGCTAATACTGAGCTGGCAGGGACCAGCTAGAACACTGGAAAAGCCGGGCCTCTCTCTATCTGTGTGACCTCTCCATTAGGGTAACTGGACTTTTTAGATGTAATTGCCCAGAGTTCTTAAGGCTTAGGCCTAGAACTTACCCACTGTCACTTCTCCTGATTCTGTCAGTGGAAGTCTCAGACCCAACCCACAATCAGAGGGAGAGGCCCACACAATGGTATAAATACTACAGAAATAATTTATTGGAGCCTCCTAATAGACCATGAGGGCAATTTATTTATTTATTTTTAAGATTTTATTTATTTGTCAGAGACACAGCGAGAGAGGGAACACAAGCAGGGGGAGTGGGAGAGGGAGAAGCAGGCTTCCCGTGGAGCAGGGAGCCCGATACGGGGCTCGATCCCAGGACCCTGGGATCATGACCAGAGCCGAAGGCAGACACTTAACAACTGAGCCACCCAGGCGCCCCGATGAGGGCAATTTATATTCCACCTTCAGAACTTGCACCACATTTCTTTGGGTTAGCACCATGGAAGAGGCAAGAATAAAAAAGGCTCGGCAAAATATGTGAAAGAAACTTAAGAAAATCCTTACCAGTAAGATGAATACACTCAACCACGAAAGAGCATAACTGAACAGAGCTGGTATAAAAATCTGTACGTTAACAAATGTGGGGTTTTCTTTAATTGCTAAATCATTTCTTGGTAAAATTAAGAAGGAGCTGCATATAGAAGCTTAGCCATTATTTATTATGCATCACATAATCCTCAAGAAGCTGAACAAGGGGAATGATACACCAGGTTATTATAGGAAAGTATATATACTACACCCTCATCAGCCATTAGGATGACCGTCAGGCTAACAAGCAGAATTAGTGGAGGGAAAATAGCAAGCAGTGGCTCAACCTTCATATCCAGAATTCACAGACCACTACCCTGGGAGAGTGTGGGTTCTATAAACTCCTTCTAGTCCCTCGCTGGGAAAGGCAGAGAATACCCTCCTTTCATACACCATTTCTATTCAGTAGCTTTACTTCCAGTCAGTGAAGCCATTCTGAAACTTGATACAGTATGGATCCCCCATAAATTAGACCTATATATGATATAGATCATTATTTCCTTCTAGTGGAAGCCATTGGAAGGAACCATGGAATTCTGTTACTGAAAGTCTTTGTGTGGGTCTTCCTTTTTTTTTATTATTATTATTTTTTAATTTATTTACTTGACGGGGAGAGGGCGGGGAGAAGAGAGCACAAGCCAGGGGGAGAGGTAGAGGGAGAAGCAGACTCCCCGCCAAGCAGGGAGCCAGAAGTGGGGCTCGATCCAGGAACACTGTGATCATGATCTGAGCCAAAGGCAGACACCTAACTGACTGAGCCACCCAGGAGCCCTTGTGTGGATCTTCCTTAAAAAGAGCAAATTAGATCTATTTGTAACAAAGTTATTTTAATAGCCTCATATTTTGATAACATGCCATAACACTCATCTGTTAAGACTTAACTACATATGCCAATTTAATGTAATATCTAATATTTTTAAAGAAAAAAATATATTCTAACTTTAACTGACATTTCTTTAGTTTTTTTCTAAATGTGGACTTGTCCTTTTCTCTTATTATTTAAATTTAAGGAAGGCATACCTTAGAAAAAGAAGAGAAAAAGCATAAAGGTTGTTGAAGAACACAAAGAATTCTATTCAAAGAAACTCACAAAATATATTTTCCTCAATTTAACATATGGAGCATAATGTGTCACAACATTAGCTCTCCTTTTTACTTCCAAACATCTGCTAATAAGACTTTCTTCCTCCCATGTGCAAGATGCTCTCACCAAGGCAACTGGTTGAATTAGCATCTACATCATTTTCAAGTAACTACACAAATTACATAAATTAATAAAATAGGAGGGCTGAAGTAGAAACTCTGAAACTTCAACACCCACTCAGGTCACATATCTTGTCTTCTCTTTCCTGATGCTGTGGCTTCTTCAGATGAACAGTGAATGGCAAGGAGTATTTTCAAGGAGAAGGGAAAGTAATAAACCTGGTCTTAGAGAAGAACCACCCATGGAAGTTCCATAAGACACTGTACAGAAATGGTGCCATTATATTCACCACTGGCAAAGGCTTCAAAGTGCTTACATAAGCCAACTTTTTGTTACGTTGATAGGAGATGCTGACCAGAAAGTTGATAGGAGATGCTGACCCAAAATCACAAGGTATCAACGTGCCTCAGTACCACGACAGGGCAAACACTGAGATGGACGGAAAACTCATGCTCTGTCTCCAGGATGCCATCTCATAGACAGGATTAGATGAAATAAGAATATGTATAAAATTATTTAAACATTTTGGGGGCTAAAAGATTTTACCTAAACTTAAAGTAACGCAGTAAGTATACTCAAGGTCACCACTGCATCTCCATGCTTCAGAGTAACAATCTGGAGCATAAGTACCCAGGAATATGCATTGTCGATAGTCTTTAAAGACCCTTCACTTCCATCTTCTTTGGCCTGTGAAATAATATTCATGATTTTGTGTTTACATTTGCCAAAAATGTATCAGTAATGCCTTATAAAATTTGAAAGATATTAATTTATGGTTACATCACAGAACTTTAAAAGCACAAAATTTCTAACACCATTATTTACAAATCCAGAAAATAATATTGAAAGTTTCCATTCATATCATTTTTTATGAAGATGCAATAATTGAGTAATAATTTGAGCAAGAAAATTAGATTTGGTTGAGGTAAAACAAATGAAAAATATAAGCACTTGGGAAACGCACCGTACAACACAGATTAATCATTACTGTTGCTAAGTGATGGAAAATACCGAACTATGAAAGGGAAGAAACACAGAAGTGTGGGTAGAATCTTTAACAGAAAGGCCATTGTTTACCCATAAGTTTCACACTCTAGAAATATGAACACTTGCCAGGTAATTAAATACACCCACATACAGAGTGTTCCATATCTTTTTTTTTTTTTAATTATCACCATTTATTATCATCACCAGCAGGTAATTTTCTTTTTTTTTTTTTTTTTGACAGAGAGAGAGACAGCGAGAGAGGGAACATAAGCAGGGGGAGTGAGAGAGGGAGAAGCAGGCTCCCCGCAGAGCGGGGAACCCGATGCGGGGCTCGATCCCAGGACCGTGGGATCATGACCTGAGCCGAAGGCAGACGCTTAACGACTGAGCCACCCAGGCGCCCCACCAGCAGGTAATTTTCTAAGCAACACAAGATCTGGATTGGAACTGAGGGAAGCTAAACACTCGAGACTAGTTTAAGCTACTACTCTTGGATGATCAGCTGCACATGTGCCTGCTCACAGGGAGAAACTGTTGAGCATCCAGATTTCCTCTGCCTTCTCTTGCCCGCACAGTGATACAGCTACCGCAGAATCAAGAGCAGGGACCAGCCCGGGAGCAGATAAATTACACTGCTCAGTGAAATTGACTTGAGCAGGGTGTAACTCATCATTTCTTCATACTGCACCCAAGCCAATTTGGCTTTCCACACCCACTGCATCTCCAAGTCCAATTAGGTGACATCTATCTTTAAGCATTTAAACTCCTTTAAAAGCCTGGGCTTTTAACCTTTTGCAATGTATCGATACTATTAGCAACTTTTTTTTTTTTTAATGTCACAACCAAGTATGAAACTTCTGCCTCAATTAGGATAGAAAGAAACTGTGCTTTGAAAAAAATTTAAAGCTAAGATTCTCCGTATCAGCAATCCTCAACCCACAGAGAGATATTTTACATCACAATGTAGCAGACATTAACTATGCACACATACATATACACAAAGACATATTCAAATCCAAACCACAAAATGCATGTTTCATGAAACATGTCATACCTTTAGTGTATATGAGACTCTCCATTATTTTCTGTTCTGTTTCTTTTTTCATCCTGCTCATGGTCCCTAATTTGGTTTCACCAATCCACTGGCTGGGCGGCAACCAGAATTTGGAAAACACCGCTCCCTCTGTACGAATACCAATTCATAGTTCTTCATAAAAATCACTCCTGCCAGTCAGTGTCAGTGTGACAGTCCCTGCAGATGAGACCAAACAGACTCTCCAAAGGGGCTGACTGATTTGTAAAACAGGACTGTTTCTGAAACATGAATGAAACAGGCAGCAGGACATCTAGAACAGATGAGCACTAACTGTGCATCTCCAAAAGCAAATTAGTCACTTATCACTCTATTGAAAGTGTACTATAATAGGCCCTTTTGGACAGGAAAATGGAAATTTAAACAAGACTTCATTTTTTCTTATTATGTTGGCAAAACATTTTTAACTGATAATATCAAGTGTTGAAAAGGATGTGGGAAAACGTGTGCACTGTTATTAGGACTGTAATTTTGTATATCCATTTTGAAGAATGATTTGGGAACATATAACTAAAATTTAAACATGCAAACCCCTCTGACCCAGCAATTCTTCCAGTAATTTATGCTAGGCTCTTACAGATGCACCTGTATGTTTCAAGACCCTGACCACTGGTAAGAAAAAACTTATGGTACAATCACATTCCTTAATTACATAAAGAAATGTCCCAAAGACAAGGTCTTTCCATACCATTGTTTCTCGATGGGATACTATTAGCATTCTGAGCAGGATATTTCTTCATAAAATGCCCCTATGTGTTTAAAAATACTCCCTGGGGGAGAAGGGTACCATTTTGGAGGAGAAAACCACTATTCCATGTGTACTGTAAGGAATTTTTTCAAAAGGTATTACGGGGGAAAAAAAGGAAGCAAGCTGCAGAACAATACCCATAGTATGACTGCAATTATGTGAAATGAACCAATCACACTCTGGTGTATGTGACCATGAATGTACGGAATTGGAGGACATCAGAAGACAGATTTACAACTTCTGTCCTATGAGCTCCAATACTGTTTGATTTTTTTAAAAAAAATTTCTTTCTATATTAGTGGCTGTATTTTATTAGTTTAACATTTTATTTGGGAAACTAAAATCCACAATATACTTGCAAACCTTATGTGGCTATTTGAAGAACTGTGACTGAGTAGAACCTGTTGACAAAGCTATAAAACAAGGAGGGAAGGAGAGTAAGAGGAAGGACTAGGTACTAATGACATGAGTCATAAAAGTCCTTTTCCTTCCTAATTAAAGTGACAAGATCTCTCTTTAATATACTAATTAAACATACATAAAAAGACAATTTAAAACATGGGAATTAAACAATAACACTACTTAGGTCCTCATTGTCACCCTCCTCCCACAACATGTGTAAAAATATTACCTCTGACCTCTGTACCCAGCTGCCCCTCGTGCTCCCTCTCACATGCTGAGCAGCCGGCGACCTGCCTGCCCCACCAGCTTGGAAGCTCTGTGAGGTCGGAGGCCACATCTCATCCACTGACCACTCTCCACTCTTCCTCTAAGAGCTGCTGCTCAGGAAGAGGCTGTAGAATGTGATTTTTGAAAAAGATCTGTGACACAAATACCTCACTGGGTATGAGTTCTTAACTAGTTTACAGGGTTGAGATGAGTCAGAGAAAAGATGGTCTGTATTCAATAGCAATAGCTGGAAATGAAATTACAACTGGCCTTTCCTTTCTAATAAAATACTAAAGTTTTTTGTTTTGTTTTCTAACTTTGCATTCTAACTTTTTTTTTTTTTTTGCATTCTAACTTTGGCACATGAAGTACTATCACTTTACGTAAGCAATTATTTTGGAAGGATCATATCCAGAGTAAAATCATCAGAACAATAGCATTCTGGGGCACACACTGCATTGACAATCTAGTATCCACTCCCTACTTTCTTACTGACACAGCATCAATTAATGTCCAGAGTAGCCACATGCCCAGATAAAAGCACATGACCCCTTTGCAGCTAGTGGTGGGCATACACGGTTCTTGCCAATGTCATATAGGCAGAAGTCACCAGAAAGAGAGCACCTCTCCCAAAACAAGCCTCATTAGGAGAAAGCCCTCCCCTTACCTCTTCTTTCAGCTGTGAATAAATCCTAGAGATGCAACAGCCTACTGGTAACTCTAAGGAGGAACCCACGTGACAAAGATGGCCCACCCCCCAAATAGGAGGAGCTGGTCCTTAACGTTGTTGAGCAGCTGCATGACCCTGGATGGCCTACCTGCTTGACCTTCCGTTACCTGAGAAAAATCAATGTCTCTGTACGCAATGAGGTGAAAACATTCCTAGTGATATATCATCTCTGGGGGAAAATCAACAACATAGCACTGAATCCCCTTGCTAAGACTGTAAGAGGATCTAGAATAACACAGGGAAATGGAAGCCCTAATTGAGGGAATACAACAATATAAAAATGAGCAGAGGAGACAAAGCTGTCAGTGCGCATTGGGATGATACACACAGGCACACCCGTGATCAACTTTTGCCAGTCACTCCTAAATAAAATGGGCATTACATTCCCTGACTTGCACATACCTAGGCTTCCCTTCTTTTGGAGCTAACCACTTTTTGGATCATATCAGTAGTACATCCTGAGTAGCCAGCTACGAAAACATTATTAAGAAACCTAAGGCAGATTCTCAACACCACAACTTATCCTAAGAGGACAACCATGAAGAAAATGTATGTTTCCTTACATACCATATTTTATTATCCATTTCCACATTTATCAGCTGCAATGATCAATTCTCACTTAGAGGATTTTAGTTTGACTTACAGTTGCTTCAATCTGTATGCATTGTTCTCCACCCCACAAACACACACACGCACACATTCACACACTCTTATGTTTCAACTCAAAGATGATGTCCCATTTGAACTGGATCTCCATGCTAACCATACTCATGCAAAAATGGGCAATCGCTCACTAATACATCCCTCTGAGAAGGGATGTACGATTTACAGTCGAAACATAGAAAGGTGCCTAGATCAAGGTACTTGAAAAATCAACCTGGGGTTTATTATTTACATTTTAATTGTCAATTCCATAATTTTTTTAAGATTTATTTATTTATTTGAGAGAGAGACAGAAAGCACATGCATGGAGGGGGGCACGGCGGGGACAGAGGGAGTTTTAAGTAGACTCCACACTGAGTGTGGTCCAAGGCGGAGCTTGATCTCAAGACCCTGAGATCACCACAGAAGCCGAAGCCAAGAGTCGGACACAACCCACTGCCCCACCCTGGTGCCCTCAATTCCATAATATTTTAAAGAAATTCATATCCATTTTTAGAAAAGTTTTATAAGCAAATTTTCATTACCTTGGATGACATTAGAAGCTCAGGGCCAAAGATTCCATATTGAGAGACCAAAGAAAATCATTTCACCCAAGAAAAACCAATGCCCAAGCCTTTTAGAAGATAAACTGTTCCTAACATGTCAGCACCAAAACCAATGTTTAATTTGTTTTAATAATATAAGTTACCAAGCCATGAGAAAATTTAAATTTCATTTCTCACATTTGGATTCTAAAAGAATTTACCTTTTATTGCCTTTTGTTAACAGCAGTAGAAAAAGATAAAAAACACCAAGACTAAGCCATCCTGTCTCTATGAAGCATGTCTTTAATTTCTGTGTAGAAGTTGGAAATTTCAAGACTGTCCCTGAACTATCCGGAAAATGAACTAAATATAAGTAAGGGAAAAAAAAATCTATAAATAATTTCAATGAGAAAACTGCAAAAAAAAAAAAAAAAAAAAGAGTTTTAAGATATAATACTTGGAAATGTTAAAAGAAAAAGGTTCCTGAATATATCGTTTAAGAGTATCTGATGAGGAAATCATAAAACTATCTTGGCAAAAATTTTTGCCATCTACAGTCCTCCCCTAAAACTGAAGCTTGGCACTGTCACTGAGTTCTATTATTGTCTGTTTGTGTCCTTCTAACTTTAAATTAGAATTAAAGAATTTTAAGTAATTTGATAAAATCCATTCTAATGACAAAAGGATTTCCTGGGGCTAGCAGGAGGGAAAAAAACTTTAATTATGTTTTGTTTCTTTTAAATTTACAGCTGTATCCCTGTTTTCTCATACATATTATGTCTACAGTCTAGTAATCTGAGCTGTACTCACACCAAGACAGGGCTGACATAGGTACTCAACATTTACACATACTGGTGAAGGGCAAGAGAACAGGAAGTAGCATGAGATACTATAGTTCTTAACTATTCCCTTATAAAATCACTCTCATACTTCTCCTGACTACTAGTGAAAGTATAAATAAATTAAGATGTTTCTGAACGGAAGCTATGTCAGAGATTTTTTTATTTCTCTACAATCATAGAAAAGCCAAGATAATCCTGGGCATCTCCTACCAAACTATGGATCTGGAGTGAAGAGGATGATGCTCTAACATCTAACAATTGACTCACTGAGGATTTAAGAGCACGGGAATCATGAAGATACCCACTAGTAAAAATATTTCATGACATTTTGACTTATTACCATAATTGAACATAATCTGAAGTCAGGTCAGGCAACTAACATAAAAAGCTAACTAAGAGAACGAGAGGTATTTTCCCCTACCACACCCTTTCTAAAGTACATACATAACTTTTATGATGTCCTTCCCTCACATAACACCTCACATACCTATTATTTCTTTGCTGATACAAAATAGTACATCTTTTGTAAAGTCTACAGCTGAAGACATAGGAGCCCATGGTTTCAACCTAGCAGTTTTGACTCCAACCAGCAGTAGGAACCACACCTACATAATTCCCCTTCTACAGTAGCACACCAAGGATCAGCACTATGTTTTTAAATCATTTGTTCAAATTTTATACTTCCTCTACTTCTTAATTAGGCTATATTGAAACATCTAAGGTTTCAGTGATCTATAAATTGAGTCTGAGCAAGGAAAATTTCAGGCTAATGTGTGTCTTAGTACTTACATTTGAATACTTAATACTCACAAACTTGATTACACAGAAATGTTTTTTATAAAAGGACTCCTTATTCCTCCCTTGAAATCTCGGAGAGAAAAATACAGAACGCTTTGACCACAGACACGGAAAGCCAGGTGTATTCAGTCCCATATGCCCCCTTAATTTATAGATACCATGGGAACTACTTTATATTTATCCGTACATTGTCAAAATGCCAATAATTGTTTAATGTTACTTAACCAAAAAAAAAGGCTAAACATGAGACAATTTAAATTTCACTTCCCATATTATAGACTTACCTTTTACTACATTTGTTAACAGCAATAAACAGAAATAAGAAATAGCAGGGCTGATCCTACGAAACCATGTCTTCATTTTCTGGCTAGAAATTTGAAGTTTCTAGAATGTCCCCAAGCTAAATGGAGAATGAATTAAATCTAAGTAGGAAAAGGAGTCTTGGAGAATTTCAATGAGAAAACACATTTATTCTTAGAATAAACCTATTTTTCAAAAAAGATCTTAGAATAAATGATAGCTCTTCAGGTTAAATAAATTTGGCTTTATAAACATCAACAACTATAACAACAAAAACAACAGGAATAGGCACCATAACTTTCATAGACTCCTCTCAGTTCTAAAAGGTTCCTGGATCATCATTAAGCAATATTACAAGTATAGTTTAATTGTAATCTGTACAAGAAAAAATCAATTTGAGGCAGCACTATTACCCTTTTAATGCTTCTTACCAAAGACACATTAAGGTACTAACTGAAATGTTATGCTCCTGATCTTGAAAAACCATTATTTTCAAGTGATATTTGTATCACTTATCATAGTTTGGAATTTTGTGACAACACATCATGATTTAATGTGCTCTACTCTCTCCCACAAGGACTGGGGTTGGGGTGAGTCCTTTGGTCTTACATACTATATCATGGTTCCTTTAAAAAGATTCATAGTCATTTGACTCGCCTCCTCCCATCTTTTCTCATTTTAGACAAACAAGTGAGTCACTCATGAATGCTGTAAGACTGGCTACTCATATTTTGGATGCTTAAGCATTTTGTTCAAACAAGCATGGATATATGATGACTATTAATTTATCCTGGTAGAATCACTAATAGGCTTAACAGGTTGAACAAGATCTGATGCAGAATATTCTAGGCTTAAGAAAAAGCAACATGTCCTAGAAGAAAAAATAATCAGTCACTTACATACCTGTACATGTTTTAAGAACACTTTTCATGGATCTCTCATAAACCACTGGAATTGATGTATATTGATAAAACATTTCTGAAGGGCACTTAAATAACATATAGCAAAAATCTACTTTAAAAATAAAGTTGGCATAAAAGTCTTATTTGTGGGAAGAGCAAGATGGAGGAGGAGGAGGAAACCTAAATTTCGTCTGGTCCCAGGAATTCAGTTAGATAGTTATCAAACCATTCAGAACACCTACAAACTCAACAGGAGATGGAAGAAAAGAATAGCAGGAATTCTATGAACATAAAAACGACGACTTTCTGGAAGGTCTCTTCTGATTTGTTTAGTGTATATTTCTCTGGGGTCATTGTTACCCTGTTAGCATTTTGTTCTCTCATTCATCTGTTCTCCTCTGGACAAAATGACAAGATGGAAAAACTCACCTCAAAAAAAAGAACAAGGGGCACGTGGGTGGCTCAGTCATTAAGCATCTGCCTTCGGCTTAGGTCATGATCCCAGGGTCCTGGGATCGAGCCCCGCATCGGGTTCCCTGCTCCACGGGAAGCCTGCTTCTCCCTCTCCCACTCCCCCTGCTTGTGTTCCCTCTCTCGCTGTGTCTCTCTCTGTCAAATAAATAAATAAAATCTTTAAAAAAAAAAAAAAAGAACAAGAGGCAGTACCAACTGCCAGGGACCTAATCAATACAGACATTAGTAAGATGTCAGAACTAGAGTTCAGAATGACGATAATAAAGATACTAGCTGGACTTGAAAAAAAGCATAGAAGATACTAGAGAATCCCTTTCTGGAGAAATAAAAGAACTAAACTCTAAGCAAGTTGAAATCAAAAAGGCTATTAATGAGGTGCAATCAAAAATGGAGGCTCTAACTGCTAGGATAAATGAGGCAGAAGAGAGAATAAGTGATACAGAAGACCAAATGATGGAGAATAAAGAAGCTGAGAAAAAGAGAGATAAACAACTACTGGATCACAAGGGCAGAATTAGAGAGATAAGTGATACCATAAAGTGAAACAACATCAGAATAATTGGGATCCCAGAAGAAGAAGAAAGAAAGAGGGGGGCAGAAGGTATATTGGAGCAAATTACAGCAGAGAACTGCCCTAATTTGGGGAAGGAAACAGGCATCAAAATCCCAGAGGCACAGAGAACCCCCTTCAAAATCAATAAAAATACCCCAACATCTAACAGTAAAACTCACAACTCTCAGAGACATAGAGGAAATCCTGAAAGCAGCTCAGGACAAGAGGTCTGTAACCTACAATGGTAGAAACATTAGATTGGCAGGAGACCTATCCACAGAGACCTGGCAGGCCAGAAAGCACTAGCATGATATATTCAGAGCACTAAATGAGAAAAATATGCAGCAAAGAACACTATATCCAGCTAGGCTGTCACTGAAAATAGGAGAAGGGTGCCTGGGTGGCTCAGTCTGCCTTCGGCTCAGGTCATAATCCCAGGGTCCTGGGATCGAGCCCCGCATCGGGCTCCCTGCTCCGTGGGAAGCCTGCTTCTCCCTCTCCCACTCCCCCTGCTTGTGTTCCCTCTCTCACTGTCTCTCTCTGTCAAATAAATAAATAAAATCTTTAAAAAAAAAATAGGAGAGACAAAAAGCTTCCAGAACAAACAAAAACTAAAAGAATTTGCAAACACCAATATTGAAAGGGTTCCTCTAAGCAAAGAAATATTGAAAGGGTTCCTCTAAGCAAAGAAAGAGCTTAAAAGTAACATAGACCAGAAAGGAACAGAGACAATATACAGTAAAAGTCACCTTACAGGCAATACAATGGCACTAAATTCATATCTTCCAATAGTTACCTAGAATGTAAATGGGCTACATACCCCAATCAAAAGACAAAGGGTATCAGATTGGATAAAAAAACAAGACCCATAGATATGCTGTCTGCAAGAGACTCATTTTAGACCCAAAGACACCTCCAGGTTTAAAGTGAGGGGGTGGAAAACCATTTACCATGCTAATGGACATCAAAAAAAAGCTGGGGTGGCAATCCTTATATCAGACAAATTAGAATTTAAACCAAAGACTGTAATAAGAGATGAGGAAGGACACTACATCATACTTTTTTTTTTTTTAAAGATTTTATTTATTTTTTGACAGAGAGAGAGACAGTGAGAGAGAGAACACAAGCAGGGGGAGTGGGAGAGGGAGAAGCAGGCTTCCTGCTGAGCAGGGAGCCCAATGCGGGGCTCAATCCCAGGACCCTGGGACCATGACCTGAGCTGAAGGCAGACGCTTAACGACTGAGCCACCCAGACGCCCTGACACTATATCACACTTAAAGGGTCTATCCAACAAGAAGATTTCACAATTGTAAATACCTATACTCCTAACATGGGAGCAGCCAATTATATAAGCCAATTAATAACAAAATCAAAGAAACACATCGACAATAATACAATAATAGTAGGGGACTTTAACACCCCCCTCATTGAAATGGACAGATCATCTAAGCAAAAGATCAACAGGGAAATAAAGGCTTTAAAGGACACACTGGACCAGATGAACTTCACAGATATATTCAGAACATTCCATCCCAAAGCAACAGAATACACATTCTTCTCTAGTGCACATGGAACATTCTCCATAAGAGATCACATCCTGGGTCACAAATCAGGCCTCAACCAGTACCGAAAGATTGGGATCATTCCCTGCATATTTTCGGACCACAATGCTTTGAAACTAGAATTCAATCACAAGAGGAGAGTCAGAAAGAACTCAAATACATGGAGGCTAAAGAGCATCCTACTAAAGAATGAATGGGTCAACCAGGAAATTTAAAAAGAATTTAAAAAATTCATGGAAACAAATGAAAATGAAAATACAACTGCTCAAAATGTTTGGGATGCAGCAAAGGCAGTCCTAAGAGGAAAGTATATAGCAATAGAAGACTTTCTCAAGAAACAAGAAAGATCTCAAATACACAACCTAACCCTACACAAAGGAGCTGGAGAAAGAACAGCAAATAAAGCCTAAACTCAGCAGAAGAGAAATAATAAATATCAGAGCAGAAATCAATGAAATAGAAACCAAAAGAACAGTAGAACAGATCAATGAAACTAGGAGCTGGTTCCTTGAAAGAATAAATAAGATTGATAAACCCCTGGTCAGACTTATCAAAAAGAAAAGATAAAGGACCCAAATAAATAAAATCATGAATGAAAGAGGAGAGATCACAACCAACACCAAAGAAATACAAACAATTCTAAGAACATATTATGAGCAACTATATGCCAGCAAATTAGATAATCTGGAAGAAATGGATGCATTCCTAGAGATGTATAAACTACCAAAACTGAACGAGGAAGAAATAGAAAACCTGAGCAGACCCATAACCACTAAGGAAATTGAAGCAGTAATCAAAAATCTCCCAACAAACAAAAGCCCAGTGCCAGATGGCTTCCCAGGGGAATTCTACCAAACATTTAAAGAAAAATTAATACCTGTTCTTCTGAAGCTGTTTCAAAGAATAGAAATGGAAGGAAAACTTCCAAACTCATTTTACGAGGCCAGCATTACCTTGATCCCAAAATCAGACAAAGACCCCATCAAACAGGAGAACTACCGACCAATATCCCTGATGGACATGGATGCAAAAATTCTCAGCAAAATACTAGCCAATAGGATCCAACAGCACATTAAAAGGATTATTCACCACGACCAAGTGGGATTTATTCCTGGGCTGTAAGGTTGGTTCAACATCCGCAAATCAATGTGATACAATAACTTAATAAAAGAAAGAACAAGAACCATATGATCCTCTCAATAGATGCAGAAAAAGCATTTGACAAAGTACAGCATCCTTTCTTGATTAAAACTCTTCAGAGTGTAGGGATAGAGGGTACATACTTCAATATCATAAAAGCCATCTATGAAAAACCCACAGTGAATATCATACTCAATGGGGAAAAACTGACAGCTTTTCCCCTAAGGTCAGGAACACGGCAGGGATGTCCACTATCACCACTGCTGTTCAACATAGTACTAGAAGTCCTAGCCTCAGCAATCAGACAACAAAAAGAAGTAAAAGGCATCCGAATCGGCAAAGAAGAAGCGAAACTCTCACTTTTTGCCGATGATATGATACTTTATGTGGAAAACCCAAAAGACTCCAACCCAAAACTGCTAGAACTTACAGGAATTCAGTAAAGTGGCAGGATATAAAATCAATGCACAGAAATCAGTTGCATTTATATACCCCAACAATAAGACAGAAGAAATAGAAATTGAGGAGTCAATCCCATGTACAACTGCACCCAAAACCATAAGATACCTAGGAATAAATCTAACCAAAGAGGTAAAGAATCTGTACTCAGAAAACTATAGAATACTCATGAAAGAAATTGAGGAAGACACAAAGAAATGAAAAAATGAGTTCAATGTTCATGGATTGGAAGAACAAATATTGTGAAAATGTCTATGCTACCTAGAGCAATCTACACATTTAATGCAATCCCTATCAAAATATCATCAACTTTTTTCAAAGAAATGGAACAAATAATCCTAAAATCTGTATGGAGCCAGAAAAGACCCCGAATAGCCAGAGGAATGTTGAAAAAGAAAAGCAAAGCTGGTGGCATCACAATTCCGGACTTCAAGCTCTATTACAAAGCTGTCACCATCAAGACAGTATGGTACTGGCACAAAGACACATAGACCAATGGAACAGAATAGAGAGCCCAGAAATGGACCCTCATCTCTATGGTCAACTAATCTTTGACAAAGCAGGAAAGAATGTCCAATGGAGAAAAGACAGTCTCTTCAACAAATGGTGTTGGGAAAATTGGACAGCCACATGCAGAAGAATGAAACTGGACCATTTCCTTATACCACACACAAAAAATAGACTCAAAATGGATGAAAGACCTAAATGTTAGATGGGAATCCATCAAAATCCTTGAGGAGAACACAGGCAGCAACCTCTTCGACCTCAGCCTCAGCAACTTCTTCCTAGAAACATCATCAAAATCAAGGGAAACAAGGGCAAAAATGAACTACTGGGACTTCATCAAGATAAAAAGCTTTCACACAGCAAACAGTCTACAAAACCAAAAGACAACCTACAGAATGGGAGAAGATATTTGTAAATGACATATCAGATAAAGGGCTAGTATCCAAAATCTATAAAGAACTTATCAAACTCAACACCCAAAGAACAACTAATCCAATCAAGAAATGGGCAGAAGACATGAACATACCATTCTGCAAAGAAGACATCAAAAGTGCTCAACAGACACATGAAAAAGTGCTCAACATCACTTGGCAAATCAAAACCTCAATAAGATACCACCTCACACCAGTAAGAATGGCTAAAATTAACAAGTCAGGAAATGACAGATGTTGGCGGGGATGCGAAGAAAGGGGAACCCTCCTACACTGTTGGTGGGAATGCAAGCTGGTGCAGCCACTCTGGAAAACAGTATGGAGGTTCCTCAAAAAGTTGGAAATAGAGCTACCCTATGACCCAGCAATTGCACTACCGGGTATTTATACCAAAAATACAAATGTAGTGATCTGAAGGGGCATCTGCACCCCAATGTTTTTAGCATCAATGTCCAGAATAGCCAAACTATGGAAAGAGCCCAGATGTCCATCAACAGATGAATGGATAAAGAAGATGTGGTATATATACAATGGAATACTACTCAGCCATCAAAAAAAAAAAAAAGAAATCTTGCCATTTGCAACAATGTGGATGGAACTAGAGGGTATTATTCTAAGTGAAATAAGTCAATCGGAGAAAGACATTATCATATGATCTCACTGATATGTGGAATTTAAGAAACAAAACAGAGGAGCATAGGGGAAAAGAGGGAAAAATAAAACAAGATGAAATCAGAGAGGGAGACAAACCATAAGAGACTCCTAATCACAGGAAAAAAACTGAGGGTTGCTGGAGGGGAGGGGTTAGGGGAATGGGGTAACTGGGTGATGGACATTAAGGAGGGCACAGGATGTAATGAGCCCTGGGTGTTATGTAAGACTGATGAATCACTGGCCTCTATCTCAGAAACTAGTAACACACTACAGCAATATCTAGATGGGTGTTGGACCAAAATCTGGGTGCCACCGCCTACCCAAGTTGACACATAATATGAACCGTCACAAAAGTCAAATTAGAAAAGTAGAATAAAAAATAAAGGCAATAAAGTTAGGAGTTCTTCAGTCCTTCATTATAATTTTGTCTATTCTTCCATCTTCCCTTTTCAGTCCCCCAAATTCAGTATTCATTTCTCAGTCCTCCTGTCTACTGACTTTACTGTTAGAGGAGGGCTTTTAGATGCTCGGATTCTGTGTGGGCTTAACTTCTAATGCCTTAATTTTCTTTTCTTTTCTTTTTTTTTTAAGATTTTATTTCCAAGCAATCTCTACTCCCAACATGGGGCTCAATCTCATAAACCTGAAATCAAGAGCCCCATGCTTTATCAACTGAGCCAGGCAAGCACCCCTGTAATGACTTAACTTCCTTTTTTTTCCCTAAAGATTTTATTATTATTATTTGTTTATTTGAGGAAGAGAGAGAGGCTTCCCGCTGAGCAGGGAGCCTGACATGGGGCTCGATCCCAGGACCCTGGGATCATGACCTAAGCCGAAGGCAGACGCTTAACCGACTGAGCCACCGAGGCGCCCCATGACTTAACTTTCTAACAACTCAGAATCTAACCGCAATTTTTCACTTCTGTGGCTTCAACTAGCACCACTATGCAGATTAAACCCAAAATCTATTTCAAAAAAACTCCCATTACCAACATCCTACTGACTACCCGCCTTGGGCAGCTTAAGCTATAAGAGTCCCCAGGCTAACAAAACCGTCCCCCAACGCCAGTTCCTCCTTCCTGGCTCTACAACATCTACTCCAGGAATAAGCCTGGAAACTCTCATTCTATGTCTAAATTAGAATACCTGATGATAGGTATGAGGATTTTTGCTGTATCATGGCTTGAAAAGGTAAAATTGAAAAACAACCCAGATGTCTATCAATAGGAGATGTACACAAACCAAAATACATGCATAGAAACCAAAAATATCAACATGCTAACAGATTCCAGATTCAATTTTTTAAAAATTCACCGATGTTTTTAGCAATACCAGCAACACTAGCTTAAATATTCACTCTCTCAACATGGCTTTCATAAAAAGAATGCTTTCACTGCAATGTTCAGAATTATTTTTGTGAGGTTTTTTCTAAATGTCAAATTGCATCTTTCTATTTGCAATTATTAGTGTTCCAGAGCTGTGTTCCATGGGAAAATATGCGGCCATCACTACTACTGCTCTCAATATCCCTATAATATTGGGGCAATTTCTTCCCAAAGGCAAAGAAGTAGATAGAACGGCAACCCCAGTCAGAGCTCTAAATGCAGCAACAACTGAGTCCCATTTCTGAACTTAATTCATAGCACAAGCCTAACAAAATCCAAAGTAGAACTTTAAAATACCTATTCCTGGGCTGTTTCTGAGTTTAAAGTCCAATAACAGTTTACAACATCAATTCTTCGGTTGAAGGCTTTTGGCAGGACAGTAAAAGGTACAATCTGCCATATAACAATGTCCTTCTCACTGAAATTACAGAATATTCCTTTCTACAACAGGTCAAGATGAGGTAAACAAAAGGAAAGAGAGAATCAAAAAAACAATAAAGGAACCTTTGGCATAGTTAAAAGATAGCTTGAAATAACAAAATTTTAACACGAAGAACTGCTTTCTAGTCTACACCAAAATTTGGGATTTTCATGTTATGTCATAACCTGAGATAATGCAAAAAAATCATCCAAGTGAAGCCTCTGTTCTGCTGTATAGAAAAAAAATGAAGGAGGAGAGCATGACCATCACTCAACACAACATAATTTCTCCTAGAAAGGACTGAATGGAAATGCATATACTCGGGACAGTATTCTACAGAACGGGGGGTGGGGGAGGCAGGATAAAATGTCAATGTTTGGTCAACCACAGTGTTTTCAGTCTCTTCTACAATTTCATTCACTCACCAAATCCCAAATAAGTCAAATGCAGAGCAGCTAACAGAAGGAATTTTAGAGTCTTTAACTGTCTGCTCAAAGAATATATCCTTACTTTATGCATTATCTTTACTTTCATAGCCTTTCTATATAGTCATTAACATTAATTTAGAAAGGGAACTATCAAATGCGGTATTGGCAACTGAAAAACATCCATGATTTGCAAAACCTGTTATACACTGACTGCCAATAGTAGATAACTGGGAAAGAGGACTATGAAGAAAGCTCATTATTATATAGTTCCACAATTTTAGCAGTTAATATTTAATTCTTCCTCTGAAATCAGAAAAAAACATTATAATATCTTTCTTACAGACTGTGTGAAAAACTTAGGACCACTCAGGAAGAACTCTTTATAGGGGATATATATGCCAAATATTAAACCAGCAAGGACAGTCTCGAGTTTAAGCCAACTCCAAGGAAAATATAATTCCCTTTTATTATCCCAAACAGAGAAAAGTGTTGACTGCATTCAGTGACCAAAGTCATACTATGTAATGAAGTCACCAGAAATTCAATTCTTGCCCTATCATCCACTCTATCTGACGGCAGTTCAGACTATCACAATTTGTGCAGCTACTTAGTAATTTTTAAACAAATCCTCAAAAAACGAAAACAAAAAACACCTCTTCTTTTACTTTGGATTCTAGAGATCATGTAATTTCATTCAACTACATTTCAAATGAGGAAACTGAGGCCTGGAGAGGTGACATAACTTTCCCAAGTATCATAGTGTCATACACTAGAACGTGAAATCTTCAAAATTCCAACACTCTTCCAACCACATCCACTGATACTCGCTCTGTCTGAATATTTGTATGTGCATATAAAGAATGTTTAGGGGCACCTGGGTGGCTCAGTCGGTTAAGCGTCTGCCTTTGGCTCAGGCCATGATCACAGGGTCCTGGGATAGAGCCCCATGTCAGGCTCTGCACTCAGCGTGGAGTCTGCTTATCCCTTTTCCTCTCCCTCTGCCCTCCCCCCAACTCGTGCTCCCTCTGTCTGTCCCCTCTGTCTGTCTCTCTCACAAATAAGTAAATAAAACCTTTTTTAAAAAATAAATAAAAAGAATGTTACAAAGCACAAAGCAGCTCCCACTCCTGAGTTTATATTTTAACTGGACTCCAGAGATATATATAACAGTAAAGCAAACCATTCCCTAATTTTTATTATTATTTAAGTAGAAAAGAAAGACATTTAGAAAGAAAGGTATCTTGAACTCAGCTCAGAAATACAGGTACAATTTCAGATACATAAGAGAAGAAAAGACAGATCATTCTAGGATCAAATATAATTAGAAGCATCATTCTAACATTCAGCAATATTCTCAGCACAGACACCACACTTCAGGCCCTGACCAGCCAGGGCAGAAGTCAGTCTTAAACAACTGACCACTAATCTAGTTATTTGTCAATATTAGAATGGCAGAAACAAAAGACGTGGGGTAAAAATGAGCAAGTTATAGTCAGAGAACTGTGACAAACTAGCCTAGCTTGGGAAAAAAGTGGTTAATGCCAGAAAAAAAAATAGGACATAAACCTAGACATTTAATAACATGAATAAAAAGTAAGTTAGATAAGACTTCTAGCTCATAAATTTTTTTCCTAAGATTTATCTCATTTGCAGGCGCCAGGTGACCCTGACTTGGGCTCAGGTCATGATCCTGGGATCAAGCCCTGCATTGGGCTCCCTGCTCAGCAGGGTGTCTGCTTCTCCCTCTCCCTCTATCCCTCACCCCCTCGTGTTCTCTCTCATTCTTCTCTCTCTCTCTCTCTCAAATAAATAAAATCTTAATAAAAAAGAGATTTATCTCATTTGATCATTACCCAATTCTAGAAGCTGGACATCACAATCCTTCCATGTTGCAGAAGAGGAAACCAGGACAGGCGATGGGACATGGCCCAGGTCATACAGCCAGCAAAGGGAACTGAGAAAGCCATCTGTTGACTATGGGAAGTCATACATGAGATTACAAAGCACCCTATATGTCAAGACTTTAGACTTTAATTTATAGGTAATGAGTTTTCAACAAAGAAGTGACATAAAGACTGTTTTAGCAATATGGAAGTTCCTCAAAAAATTAAAGATAGAAATATCATATGATACAGCAATTCCACTTCTGGGTATTTAATCCAGAGAAAATGAAAACATTAATTTGAAAAGATGTGTGCACTCTTGTGTTCACTGTAGCATTATTTACAATAGCCAAGATATGCAAGCAACTAAGTGTCCATTAGCAGATGAATGAATACACATGTGGTATGTATATACAATGGAATATTATTCAGCCATAAAGAAAAGAATGAAACTGCTATTTGAGACAACAGGGATGGACACTAGAGGGCAAATAAAAAAAACTTAGCATTATGCTAAGTGAAACAAATCAGAGAAAGACAAATACCTTACGATTTCTTTATGTGTGGAACCTAAAAAAACAAAACAAATAACAAAACAAAACAGAAATACTCATAAAACACTGAACTGATGGTTATCAGAAGGGGGTGGGGGATGGGCAAAATAGGTGAAGAGAATTAAGAGGCACAAACTTCAAGTTATAAAATAAATAAATCACAGGGATGTAATATGCAGCATAGGGAATATAGTCAATAACTTCATATGGTCACAGATAGTAACTAGACTTATAGTAAGCATTTCATAATGTATATAAATGTCGAATCACTATGTTCTATACCTGAAACTAATATAACATTGTTGTCAACTACACTTCAATAGAAAAAAATTATAAGGATGACTATTTCAGGAACTTTCATTTGGAAGCAAAGCACAAGGTGATCTGACAAACCAAGGAATGATAGAAGAGGGAAAATTCTTTTTTTTTTTTTTTTTAAGATTTTATTTATTTATTTGACAGAGAGAGAGGCAGGGAGAGAGGGAACACAAGCAAGGGGAGCAGCAGAGGGAGAAGCAGGCCTCCCACGGAGCAAGGAGCCCAATGCGGGGCTCGATCCCAGGACCCTGGGATCATGACCTGAGCTGAAGGCAGACGCTTAACGACTGAGCCACCCAGGCGCCACCTGAAGAGGGAAAATTCTTAAAGACTACTGAAATGATGTGGCCCCAAAAAGATAAGAGCTGGTAAGTATAATATTGGGGCCTGTCTCTAGTTATGATATTGTGATATAAGAAATATATATGTATATGGTCTCGGTTCCTGGCACAGAGCTTCCAGGACCTTGGAATTTTCTGAGTGGCAAAGATGATAGGATGATCTTTGTTATTCACAGCAAGCCCCTTTCAACCATACCTGAATTTATGTTAATCAGGTGACTCTAGGTGACAGGGGCTGGTTACCAACCACATGATTAGATGGTTAGAACTTTCAGCCCCACCCACTCTCACTCCCACCCCAACCTCTGGGGAAGACATTGGGGGGTTGGGGATTGAGTTCAACCAACAAAGGCCAATGATTTAATCAGCTATGCCAATGTGATGGACACTCCATTAGAAACTCTCAAAGATAGGGTTTGGAGCTTCTGGCTGATAAACACACCCACGTGCCAGGAAGGTAGTACACCACAACTCCTCGGGGACAGAAGCTGCTGTGCTCTCCATGTGTGGCTCTTCATCCATATCCTTTCTTATATCCTTTATAATAAACCAATTCACATTAAGTAAGCATTGCCTTGAATTATGTGAGTTTATAGCAAATCCTCAAACTGGAGGAAAGGGTTGTGAGAATTCCTGATTTACAGCCAGTTGGTAAGAAATATGGGTGACAACCTGGGACTTGCAGCGGGCATCTGAAGAGGGGGACAGTCTTTTGGGCCTGAGCCTTTGACCTGTGGTTTGTGTCAGAATTACTCAATGAAAGGGGAATACCCACACAGTTGGTGTCAGAAATGCTATGAGTGGTTCACTAGTCTTGGTGATGACATGGTAAAACTGCCCTCCAAAAAAACAGGCTTTTTTTTTCTCCTTCTATCAAGGAGAGTGCCCACCCAACCCAGAAGACATCACCTACCCCTGAAGAAAAAATGAGACAACCTGAAGACGCAGCTCCCCGCTCACCTCTCCTGGAACAGACATGACCCCCGTTTAAGAATGGATTGAGGCTCACCAGGACAGGCTGTTAAGCCCCTGTCTACTCTGCTACTTTTATGGTCCTTCCCATGAATGTGGTGGCCCCATGACTCATACTACAAATAAGGGAGACCTTGTTCAGAGAGAAATTGCTCACTGCTTCACTATATGATGGGGGAAAGAAGGGAAATAGAAAGTCAAAGCTGACCCTTACGGTCTGGTCTGGCGGCGAGAAGAATGGCAGTAACCCCGAGAGAACAGGGAAGAGGGAGGAAGTGTGACGGAAAGGTGTTCTGTTTGAGAAGACGGGCATACACATAAAAAGCATCCAGGGGCTCTAGGCACAGGGAGTGAAATGAACACAAGCTTCAAATCTAGATCCCTCTCAAAGCCCCACTAAAACTACAACAAAGGAATTGTTTTAAGAAGATGGAGAGAATGGAAGAGGTAATGAGAAAAATTTTGGAAGCTGGAATAGGAAACAAGTTGAGCAGTACCTGACTGGAGACTTAATAAAGCCAATCCTAAACCAGCTTGGAAGAAAACTAAGAACCTACTCAATTTATACTGCAGAGTTCTCAAAGCTCAGAATGGGTCATGGCAAGTGCTTCCGGAAGTAGAAGTCAACTGATTTTCTTGGGAAGGGGGTAACAGTTAAAATAAGGATTGGCTGGAAATTGCTTATGCAGTCTGAACGCTACATCCCCCATCCCACTCCAAGTCACCAGTGACCGCCCCTCACACACCCTAGCAGAAGCCTGGAGGTTAATTCTAAAAAGAGGTTAAAACAGAGGGTTTCTGGCTTGAGAATAACACGGCACAGTTGAGAACCTACCAAAAGCAGAGGGATTAAGTAAACAGAGGCATTCTGAATGTGGAGATACCTGGCCTTCTTTCCACAGTCCCAGGAAAGCTAATAGCTACGACTTACCCTCCAGCTAAGAGATTAGACGAGTTTTCTCTGGAGAATCTGACAAGCCTACAGTGATCTAAAGTTACTGACAACAAGGATCCCACACAAAATCTGCCCACCCAATCAACAAGCTCTATCCAAACCCTCAGACCCTCCAATTGGCCTTTCATCCCCCCACTTATAAATAAGTAGATAACCAAAGATTACCATACATCTCAGGAAAATCACTAAAATAAAAGAGAGACCAAAACAGAAAAAAACAACTTGGAATAAACATTGTTAAGGTGAATAAAACTTATAAACCTTACTAATATTCTCAAAGAGATAAGAAGACACAGTACATCAATGAATTAAGAGCAGGGTGTTATATAAAGGGGCACTCACCACACACACACACACACACACACACAAAATTGGAAATTAAAAACCTGATAGCAAAAATGAAAAGCTCAATGGAAGGGCTACAAGAATAAGAAATATCTCACAAGGTAAAACAAGACATGAGATGGAAAAGCATAGAGAAAAGATAAAGTTGGAAGACTGGTCCAGAAAATCTAACATCTGAAATTATAAAGAAGAGAGAAAATTAAGGAGAGGAATTAAAAATTAATTCAAAAACTTCTCTCAAAACTAAAGCAAAAGATCTTCTAGATTCATCAAGTATCCAACAACATTAATTAAACATACACACATACACACCAAAGGACATCACTGAGATTTTGGAATACCAGGATTAAAGTGACTGTAAATCTTTTAGAGAGGAAAAGGAAGTTACACATAAAGGATCAGGAATCAGAATGTCTTGAGCTTCTTAACACTAAGATTAGAAAACTAAAGACCAAAAGAACTAAAAGCAATATCTTCAAAATAGAAAAAGCAAAAGATTTTTAACCTAGAATTCCTTACCCAGAAAAACTATCAATCAAATGAGAAGACAGACAAGCAAAAAATTTGCATGTTCTACAATATTTCTTAAGATAGGACCAGAAGTAGAGCTCCACCAAAACGAAGGACTAAACCAAGAAGAACGTGTTATAGGAGACAGGCATCAAAAAAGAGAAGAAATCTCTAGAATGATAGTGAAGAACAGAGTGACAGGCACTAGCCACAAAGAAAAATCATCCTACATTGATTTAGATCAGAAAGCTCTGGGAGATAAGCTTATTCAAAAAAGAGGAAAGTAGTAGAATTTTTAAGGTAAAAAGAAGATGTGGATAGAGTAGAGTTTGAAGTTTAGATAATAACAAACAATAAACACACACACACCAAAAAGGGCTGGTATTAATGCCAGGGAAAACAGAAGGCAAACAGTAAAGGAAAAGTAATCATGTTTGATTATATAGCTCCGCTCTGAACAGTGTATGCTGTCATAACATTGTAAATAAAAACTGAATGCTGAAAAACTACAATATAAGTGTCCGGGGTGGTGGGTGGGTAGGGGGGAATTGGGGAGAGGAGGTAAACATGTTTGGCAGGGGTCAGATGGAGGGAAGCAAAAGAAGCTAAATTTTCACCTTGAGAAGTCAACAGACAATACCTAAGACTACAGAAACATGAAATAGCAAAGCCAGCATGACGTTTAAATATATCGAAGTAAATTTTTAAAAAATCAGCTAAAAAGTTTAAATGACTATCCATGTCCAGAGGTTTTCCACTCTAGCCAACCTACCTGCTCATTTCATGGCCATGAAGCCAGCTCATCATCAAGGGAAAAGTATATGGTATGAAATGAATCACCATAAATCCTCTACAGCCATTAGGGAAAAGTCAAAGCAGGTGGTTTAACTGTCCTATAGGGGTGACATCTTAGTGAATGCTAAGGACAATACATTACCTTTAGAAGTACTGCAGTAACTATTAGGCAATGAAGAATTTTATCACTGCCTCCTTCTTATTTTTCTTTCCCCTCATAGTTATACTCCTGACCACCCACCCCTCAACAATAAAACTTAAAAATTAAACTATTTAATTATTATCTCTAGCCAGGAAACTAAAAACCACCATATATGAAAAGGATACTTCAGCTTGGTCTAGATCCACAATGCCACCTGAGAGGTGATATGTCTATTTCTAATATGAAATGGGTAAAAAAAAAAAAAAAACCTGAACAAAAGAGACACAATAGGTGATTCAGAACACTTTCTAATTCTTTCTAAAACAGATATGACCATGGATCAACCTAAAGTACTCTGTTATGACTCTCAAAACATAAAGGACATAGCACAGTAAAAATATTTCTAGATTTTTCCCATTACCTCTTTTCCACTAGCCCAAATAATCAAGTAAAAATTCAATAACCAAATATGCCACTATGATTGGAATACAGTAAAAACTGTCTATTTCTTAATTATGCTAAATATTCCATTTTAGCTATTCATATGTTTTCAATGAGAAAGCCTGAGGAATTTGCAAAGTGATTTCTCAGTGGGGAAATATTTAACTGGGGAAAAAAAGACTATTGTTATTTGGTCCTGCCCCATTAATATAAACAGACACTTATGTAGCTAAGATTTAAGTAACTAGAACAGTTTCCCAGACTCAGCACTTTTTACCTCTTCTTCCCTTTCTCTCTTCATTTTTACAGCTACAAAGAAAACTGTCAAGATTCATTTCTGGCTACAGAGATGGGGAAGCCCACTTCCATAGAACACAATCATCCCACAGTTCTCAAAGCTCTTCATTGAATTTTTTTTCAAAGTTCAAGTTAAAAAACAGAAGTTCATTTTCACTTTGGAAATCGAACTTGAAAGAAAAATGTGACCTCCCAGAATTTAATTCCTTCCAAGGAACTCCCTGAAGAACATAAACTGTTAAGACATGGCCACTTGGGGAAAGCATTTTCATGTCCTGTTTGACATGTGAAGCTACATGGGACTTGACAGGAATAATTTTTAACAAGCTCAAGTCAGTCTTTTCTTTACGTGTTCAACATGAATTAAAAACATGTACTTTACCAAAAGCTTGCTGGATTCTATAAACAATTCAGATCCTTTTACAGAGAATGCACAGGGGAAGTGGAAAGGATCTTTAATGCTTTGCATGTTGTTTGCTTAAAAAAAAAAAAAACCCACAATCTTTGAACAGAAATCAAATGTAAATGCATGCCCATATAAAAGAGAGGTAAGTAAAAGGAAAAAAAAATTAAGTGGGCTTTTCAAACTGATAAAACTACTCACCCTTATCCATTTAAACACTCCTAGAAAAAAATTAAAAGAGGCAAGACAAGTAGCTTCTTACTTACAAACAGGTATAAACACTCTGCATATACTTGCCAATTGCCCCACATGAACCAGCAGGCTGCTGGTGGTTCACCTTCCCTCCACAGGCCTGGAGTTGTTACCTGGAATGAATGTCCCCAGCCAACATTCTGGCTGAGCACAGGGTCTAAAGTGCTCAGTCTCATGCACCCACACTCCTTGGGAACGCTCCTATCCCTTGCTTCCTGAGGGTTATCCTGCATCATGAAATCCTCACATATCCTGCTATCATGAAATCATGAAGTCCACCTCCCCCGAAACAAGGAATCTGGAGGCCTGATCTAAATCATTTATGTTATAGATGAAACCGGTCACACAGCTTAGGGAAGGGGTCGGGAGGACAGAAAAATGTGATCTTGTATCCTGGCCGTCATCTATAATCCATTTTGCCATAGAAAATTCTTCTATGATGATTAGGGCGTGCAGCACTACATGTCTGGGTATCTATATTCAGGATGAACAGGCTTTGCGAGGACTGCCTTGTGCCTGGTCATGCTTTGGAAACATGGTTTATAAGAGGAAATGTATTTGTAAGTTTAAAACAACTTACAAATTAACTTTTGTAACTTGACAAGTTTCTAAATTAGAGATTACATGTGTAATAAAACCAACTCACTGGAACTCAACAAACCAAAACCCCTAACTTGATTTTATCTGATCTCAATCTGAAAAGAAGAAAATAACATCAAAACAAACATGTTATCAGAGATGTAACCAAAACACCATTTTTAGAGAACATGCTGAATAAACTTAATCCAATATTCTAGACTCTCAGAACGGAATTATCAAGATGTCCAAAACAATGGTCTTAACTCCCACATTATGTCCAATTATCAAACCTAGCCATCAGCTATCTAGAAAACTCACTTAACCAGAACACAAGCACAGTCATTAGGAAATTTTAAGAGCTCAACCAAATAATTAAGTCCAGTCCTTTATTCCAATGTCTTGACTTTATTTACGTCTAGATTTTAAAATACGCTCAGGAAAAAAATAAGCAAAAATAATTTTTTAAAAATAATAAGGGCCAGTCCAAAGTACCTATCAGCTAATATTTACTGTTCATTATGGGCCAGCCACTGTTCTAAATATGTCATTTTATATGCACAACCGTTAGTACAGTGCCGATTTTACAGAGGAAAAAATCTTAAGCACAGAGAGGTTATGTAATTTGTGCAGGGTCACACAGCCAGTAAATATTGTCTCTAAACCACCATGTTCTGCTGCCTTTTATCAAACTGCTTCAATTATCTCTCACTTCTCCAAATTACAATGGATTATACTGTACTAACAGCTACTTTATGAGCAGATTACATAAAATGAAAACCTGAATCATATCACATAAAGCCAAGCAGGATTCCGCTACCAGCAAGGGCACATCAACCACTCAGTACATTCATGCTTGTATATTCTTCTCATGTTTATTCAAACGTGTATGTCCCATCCACAATTAAGATTTCCCATGTCTGCCTAAAGTTTTCCTAGTTACGTCTTCTAGGAGACACTCACTAAAATATCAAAATGGGGGTTTTATTTAATCAGTATTTAGGGAGAATAATCCTCTCTCCTCAGATTTTGTTTTAGAAAGTATGCCCCTACCCTATGATTGTGGTGAGTCACCTCCCTACTTTCTGGATGTTGTTTAAAGTTCCTAGGGAAAGGGAAATCAGAGAGGCTGCCTTCAGCCCTGAGGATGACAAACAAGCCCAGGGCCAGGTTACTAATCTCCAAATGGTGAAGGCCCACTACCAAGTGGGCCTCTAAAGCACAAATTGGCAGGGATTCAAAGACTCTTAAAGCAAGTCTCTCATTGTTGTACGGTAATGAAGCATTAGTTCATAAACCCATACTGTCCTGGACCATATGGTCCAGCTTCTAAAGAAGCCTCTGGGAACTGAGCTTTGGCAGCCCCACTCATGGCCCACAGCCCAGCAAAGGTGGTAGGTCTCTAAGCAGATTCACCTCTCTGGCTCTGCAGATGGTGGTTCTCAAACGTCGCCATCAGAACCACCTGGAGGGCTGTTATATGCAGACTGCTGCGCCTATCCCCACGGATTCTGATAGAGGAGGTTTGGTGTGGGGCCAAGATTTTGCATTTCTAGCAAATTCCTCGGAGACGCCGATGATGCCGACCCAGGAATCACACTTTGAGAACTGATGATCTAAGTTAAATTCTTGGCTGGTGTCACCAGCAAGCACCACATAGTTGAAGGTATTTTCCCTCAACAAAGGTAAATGTTCTAGAGAGTTGAGGCAAGGCCAGCTCGTCTCATCACAGCTTCTCTTATCCTCCATCACTAACAAGTAAACTAAGCAACGTCCTTGAGGTACAGGCTTGAGAGAGCACATTACAGCAACACAGCCTTTAAAGACAGCAAGCTTGGGGAGAGCAGGAAAGAGAAGTTTCCCCTAACATATCAAATCAAAATAAGCCAGAGATGGAATTTCGTTCCTACATCACCTGTCTTCTGACACTGATCATGAATGTCTGGCAAAGGAAAAGAAGCCAGAATGATGGGAAGCATTCACAAAAGGACTTTATATTAGAGACTAACGTACCTTTCATCAGTGCAGCTCAAAGAACCAAATAAACTTGATTAGTTCTCTACGGGTTCACATCAGCACTATCACATGAGCTACTAATTCACCTCCACAGGTCATGCCAATGGGCACAGTGATTTAAAATAACCAGAATAAAACAGAAAATACTGACCAACTCCTAGCCAAACTCAGAAATTTTTCAATATTAAAATGAACTTAAAAATTCACAAAAAAATAATTACAATTATTCAAATAAAGTGTTAAACACAGAACTCACCTATACCTTATTTTGTCTCTACCATTTACCAGTTGTGTGACCTTGGGCAAATTACTTGACCTCTCTGTAGCCACTCAGTAAAATCAATAAAATGGGGGGTGGTACTATGTCTCTCATACAGTTTTTATGAGGATTAAATGAAACTGGCACATAGTAAGTATCCCATAAATGTTAGCTATAAATGTTATCCCATAAATGTTAATATGAATTATTTTTATTGAGCAGACCTTGCAATTTGCAAGCAATACATTTAGATTATGTAAAATTTACTAATGGCACTCAAAGACATTTCTTCCACCCCCTTTCATGCCTCCATTCCCTGCCACCATTACCATGGGTGAATTTGCCCAGTTCCTCGATGTTTCTATAGACTATTAATTTTTCAATTAAACCACCCAATATTTAAAATAAATGGAGCAAGCTTAATCCTCATCTTGCCACAAAACGAGAGCCAAAGTTGCAGCAAGAGATAGGTAACAGACCTTTGTTTTTAAAACTTGTTGAGCTAAATCTAAACAGACCCCGTATGTTGCAAGAACCAAGGTGAGAAACCTAGAGACAGATGTCTGATTGACATTTTGGTGGAGGGGGAAGGGAAATGCTTATTTGTTTTTTAAAGGAAAAAGAAAAATGTAACTTCTCCTACAAAAAAAAAAAAGGCAACATAATTTATTAGCAAACAGGCACACTACTCAACTAAAAAACCAGTAAGGAAAGGACACAACCATCTTTTGACTCAATGACCTATTCACTGTAAAGAGAAAGAGAACTATCATTGTGGGTCAACAACCTTAGTATAAAATAGGGTTAATTTGTCCAGAAAGGGGATAATGACAAAGACTTAGCGATCTACTGGACTGTAGAATTCCAGCACATCTTCTCCTAAATGCTACCTCATGAGTGCAATTTAAAGGTTCATAAATAACACAGAGGAGAAACCCTAGGAAGCCCCAGAAGATAACAAACTTCTGTCCACATGATAACTCTTGTGTAAACAGACTCCAGAGAACATCAAAAGGACTTCACTGGGGAGCCAATGCAAAGTAAGAGATCCTCTTCTCTTTAAGACAGTCTCTGGATGTCTATGACCTGGGGGAAATTCTCACGATATAAGCTAAGTCTTAAAAAATCAGGACACAAAACTATTTATAGAGAGTGATGCGCTGTGTTCTGTTAAAAGAATGTTATCTGTTGCTATAGAGCCATTCGTATAGACTCATACAGATACATCAGCAAAAAGGAGAGGAATTCGACATGCTCTGGGCTGTGATACTTTTTCTTCTTTATATATTCCGCATTTTACAGGTTGAACTTTATGATGAACATACATTAATGTTATAATCAGAACTATTTTATGACACACTTCGTAAGAGCTAAAGCTTTTTTTTAAGACTGGTTTGTTTATTTTGAGAGAGAGAGAAAGAGAACGTGTGGCAGGAAAGGGCAGAGGGAGAAGGAAAGAGAGAAACCGAGACAGACTCCGCATGAAGCCCCACATGGGGCTCAATTCCACAACCCTGAGATCATGACCTGAGCCCAAACCAAGAGTTGGCACTTAACCGACTGCAGCACCCAGGAGCCCCCATGAGTTAAAGCTTTTTTAATGTACTTTTATTTACACAAAACTTACATGGTAGGATGTGTTATGTTTCTGAGGCCACATTCATGAATAAGGCTTTAATTAGTCATTTCTATACTAATTCAGTACAAACCTTTGGTCTTAAGCAGGTTAACAAATGGGAAAA
This sequence comes from Halichoerus grypus, assembly GCF_964656455.1. Classification (NCBI taxonomy): domain Eukaryota; kingdom Metazoa; phylum Chordata; class Mammalia; order Carnivora; family Phocidae; genus Halichoerus; species Halichoerus grypus. Next base: position 26,024,505 of record NC_135720.1, on the reverse strand, counting down.
AAATAATTCAAATGACCATAGCTGCTTCCTTCACTTGTCTGTCAATGTCATTCTGTACTGGGCTCTACAGGCAAGGTAGTTAGAACCAACCCAGTGAAATAAAAATCCCAAGCAGACTTCATGATCAAATGCATTTATTTAGCAAATGAAATCACTATGTCAGAGTAAAACATTCCACACTGAAATTCAAATGCAGCTCTATATTGGTAGTAGTCCCCTCCCCAACCAGGAAGTAATTCACATTTAGCATGCAGGATATCCAGACAGAAGGCAGAAAATGCCCATTTTTAAATAAAGTCAACCTATACTGTGTTGTTACAGACATTTAACAGAAGTCCCTTCTCCTGTTTTCCTTCTTTTTTTTTTTTTAAAGATTTTATTTATTTGACAGAGACACAGCGAGAGAGGGAACACAAGCAGTGGGGAGTGGGAGAGGGAGAAGCAGGCTTCCTGCCGAGCGGGGAGCCCGACGTGGGGCTCGATCCCAGAACGCTGGGATCATGACCTGAGCCGAAGGCAGACGCTTAACGACTGAGCCACCCAGGCGCCCCCCTTCTTTCTTTTTTTTTAAGATTTTATTTATTTGAGAGAGAGAGAGCACGAGTGGGGTGAGGGACACAGGGAGAAGCAGACTCCCTGCTGAGCAGGGAGCCCAATGCAAGGAGGCATCCTGAGCCTCCGGGACCATGACTGAGCTGTAGGCAGACGCTTAACCGACTAAGCCACCCAGGCACCCCCTTTTTCCTTCTAATACAGGAAAAAATTAACCATCTCTTGAGAAGCTCCCATTTAAAACACACCTAAAAGCAAAGCATTAGCAATATAAAAAATTAAGAAAGAGCTTAAATTAACACTGCATTTCAATGGTAATTAATCTCATTTTTACCAAATCAACTGCATTTTCTGACAAAAAAGAACTGCAATTTTGGGGCGCCTGGGTGGCTCAGTCAGTTGAGCTCCCGACTGTTGGTTTCTGCTCAGGTGGTGATCTTGGGTTGTGAGATTAAGCCCTTCATCTGGCTCCACTAGGCGCAAAGTCTGCTTGAGATTCTCTCTCCCTCTGCCCCTCCCAATGCTTGCATGAGCATGTACTCTCTCTCTCTCTCTAATAAAAAAATAAAATCTTTAAAAAAAAAAGAAGTGCAATTTCACAAATAGGAAAAAAAACTGGCTAAAAGGCATACAGAAAAATAATTAAAATAATCACTTTAGATTATGTATACAAATAAAGAGGAGCAACAGGATAATCCCCAAATTATGCATATGGCAAATGGAAGGAAAATAACACTAAATAATATTTTTATACTTGCATAAAGAAACTCTGGAAGAACAAGGAGAAACTAATAAAACTGATTATTCTAGTGGGGGGGGGAATGACAAAGCAGAGAGGGGACAGAAGCAGAAGTGAGACTTCATTGCCCAGCTTTCTTTATCTGTTTTTTTTTCCCAACAATGTAAATGTATTGCCTGCTCAGTACACTAAATGAAAATTTAGGCTAAGATGATCGGGCTGCATCATGATTTTCCAGCAACCCTGGCCATTATCTAATGTAGAGGTAAAGAACACTGGCTGTGGGGTCAGGCTGCCTGCAGCTTCTGGACCGGTCATGCCAGGAGCCAGCTAATGAGTACGACTGGAAGATCCTGAGAGATGCGGGACAGTGCTCTTGCCTCAGTGATGGTCACAGCAGCCAGACCATGAGCTGGGAAACCACAGTGTTCCTCAGCAGTAGCTCTCAGATGCCAAGAGAATCAGGCATAATTTGATTCTGCATAGCATAGCATCTGCTTAATTCAATTTCCTTTGCTACACATGGTGGTCTCTCGGTTCTCAGAACATTTTATCAGATGGCTAATACTGTCATGTAGAAAGCCCCCATTCTATTTTACCATGTGTTACTACAATTTAAACCAGCCCATTACCACACAGTCCCCCCTACATATTACTGATAACATCTTTACCAGCTCTTAATCAGAAAAGGAGCGGGGAATAGAGGGAAGTGTAACAGAAGGCATCCCTGCAGGAATGACCTGAAACAGTTGTCTGTCCTCCCAAAGCAACACGTTGCTTTTCTACATGGAAGGAAGTTTCTTGTCTCCAGAAGAATAAGTCAAAATAAAGCATTACTAAAAAAAGAAAAATCCACCAACCCACAAGGAAAAGAAGTCTTATTCCAGAAGGTTTACATTTCTTTTTCAGAATACAGTTTGTATGCAAAATATGCTCTCAACATTTAAAATCAGTATTTTGTATGTGAGAAAGGGCCACTGTCCCACATGCTTACAGGCAGGTCTTTTAAGTTAGAGATCTTCTAAAAATCCAATTTAAATGGGCAATTTGGAATTCAGAACAGATTTTCTTTTAGAAATAATGTTACAAATAATGGTTAACTTTACTCCTTAATATTTATTTACATATCTGATCATCCACAGGAAACTGTAAAGCATTCATCTTGTAATCCTCACAACTCAGCACTAGCAGAATAACCCAAACTATATTTCATGAACGGAAGACTATCCTGCCACCCTCCATGGACAAGATTCCTAACACACCACATAGACTGGTGTTTCCAAAACTTGGTTAATCAGAATCACCTGGGGGTACTTGTTGGCCAGGCGTGTTCCTGGCCTCACCCCAGACTTGATGACTCAAAATCTCTAGGATCTCCGGGAATCTGTTTTTAAACAATCCCCTAATGTATCTGATGATTCAGAAAGTGGGGGAAACACAAGATAAATGAAACTGTGCTAACATATGCCGAGTTCCAAGATGCCCAAGGAGAGCTGAGGTCTGAGCGGGGCCTCTCAAGTTTGGAGTGGGAACATGAAATCAGGTAGAAGTAGGGTGTAGACGGAGGCTTGGGAGCCTCCTGGGCAACTGAGGTAAAAGGGGGAGCTCTTACATCTAGGAAACGAAGTGGGAGCAGAGCCAGGTATGCAGTTCCTCCAATAGGAGGAAATGGGGGTGACAAGGGCTCTGAGAAAGAGGACATATATAAAGGCCCCAAGAGATGGGCTCACTCTCCCAAGCCTCAACTCCCACATCCCATGAAGAAAAGAGAAACAACAGCCCTTTGCATGCTGCTGTCACGAACCACATATACTTTAAGATCCCTGGGCCAAACCTTCTGGTTTTCAAATTATGTTTCTCTAGGACATAAGCTCCCCTCTAACTTGGTCAGCTTTCACCGTGCAGGCTGCAGCTGAGCGGCCTCCCACGGATTGGGCCGGCTGAGGTAATACGTGGACATTGATGTGCACCCAGATGCTCACTTGGCCTTCTCAGGCATCCACACAACAACAGGAAATGTTAAATACATGTTAGTGATGCGCCAAGCACCGTGCGACGTACTTTAGATGCAGGTCTCAGATTTCTTGGCCATCCACTACTAGTTTGAAAGGTTTCAAAACAAAAAGAGAAGGAAAGGGAAAAGCCCGAAAGCCAGGGGCTTTCTCCCTCAGCTATGTGACAGGCTTTTGCCACATCTTCTTGGGGTCAGTTTTCCTCACCTGAGTACACAATGTCATAACATCAAGAGAGACAGCACCACGGAATGGTTAGGACGGGCTCTGGAGACAAGCCTGCCTTAGTCCAGAGACCAGCTCCATTGCTTACTAGCTGTGAACGTGGGTAAGCAAATTATTTGTGCCTTAACTGCGTCATCTGTCAAAGAGAAATAATAATAGTATCCACCTTGTAGAGCTGTTGCACATACAGTAGACCCCCCTGACCTGCAGTTCAGCTTTCCATGGTCTCAGTTACTTGCAGTGACCACAGTTCAGAAGCAGACAATCCTCCTGCTGACCCATCTTCAGAGGCTCAATAGTAGCCTAACACTATGTCAGGAACAAACATAGTACACATAGGGTTTGGCACCATCCATGGTTTCAGGCATCCGCTATGGGTCCTGGAATGTACCCCCGTGGATAAGGGGAGGCTCCTGTATTCAGGGGTCTGGCCCGTAGCAAGTGCTCCAACAGCAGCTGTTGGTGTTCTTGGGCAATACAAAGTCACCAAAAAGTCAGCCCGATGCCAGAAACTGGAAATCCACTGCTGCCACTGCATAGATACTGGGATCAGTAATGTCATTGTTTGTTTGAGGGATGCTAAATGCATTCACAGACATGTCACTTAATCCACAAGGGACTGAGGCTGGGACCTCCAGGGCCTTTGCTCAGAAGAGCCCTCATTCAGAAACAGAAGCTCCATCTGTTCTGCTACATTTGTCCAAGGCACTGCTAAGGTGCACGTTTTGAGATGTGCAGACCACAGAGGTAATGTGTGAAGTCAAGACTGCCGTCAGCACCATCCTCTTGCTTTGGAACTGCAAATCCTGCAGAAATAATTCATCCCAGGATAAAAGCCAATTTGAGGAGAAACAGAATTAAATGATTTTAAAAATCACTAGGTACCCAGTTAGGTATAAATCATTTTATCTTATACTTAAAACTTGATTTTTTTTAAACACATTAAAATGAGAGCCAGAGGAAAACACTGCATCATTTTCTGAATGTTCTTCTAAAATATTAAAAATCTCAAATATTTATCTCTCTTGTTTTTCAATTTTTTTTTCATTTGCTAGTCCCAATCCGAAAACAACACATACAGATGAAATTTTCATATTGGCTTTTCCTCTAATACAGAGGAAAATTAAACTATCGCTAGAATAACATTTCAATATAAATGTAGGTAGCTTTTTGAACCAGGTAATTGTATTACACCCAAGACCCAAAGAGTAAACTGATGTTTTGGCTTAAAGAGTACACCATCATAATTTAAAACAAAACCAAAACAAAACCTCTCTTTTAGAAATCTGACATATAGCAAATGCATTTAAACAACAATTCTCTTTCCATAATGATGTTAGCATTTTTTAAAGATGAGGAGGAAAGCTATGAACCCCCTAACCCCTCAAGACATGAAGCTCCATGTACTCCATGTGGGTGAAATATGATTTGAAAGAGTCCCTTTGGTCATGAAGAGTTTATTTCAGACACACACACACACACAAAACTTTTTAAATCCCATAAGAATCAGAGGGATTATTGATCAAAGTCATATTTGCAAGGTCATCTTCACTACTAATATTATCAAATAGTAACCCCTCATTAGAATCACAAAATACCAAAATTGGAAAGGCCAGTAAAGATTATTTTGGTCAAAGTCTCTATTTTACAGATAAGGAAACTGAGGCCTTAAGGTGCTGAGTAAATTGCTCGAGATCTGCATTAAAAAATGGCAGAGATGAAGCCAGATTCGAGTCTCCCAATTCTCAATCCAATGAGCTTTCATGTCTATTTCAATGCTCCTCGAAGTTCTCCAAGGACACAGTGGCATCCGTTAAACATACTGGAGGCTCTGGCTCAGTAAGGCTTTGTTAAGGTTCTGGAAATCTGTAACTCTAACAAGAGTTCTAGACAATTCTCAGTATCAGGCAAGTATAGAAAATACTGCCTCACCTCATACAGTCTCCTTAACCTGAGGTGCAATCTGGCTGTTCAGCTACCTTCAGTTTCTGTCAATACATTTAGGGGCCCTCCAGGGATTAGAGGTGGGTGGAGACCACATTCCTATACCAACACCCTCCTTAGCATGTGGTATGTTTCAATGAAAGCAAGTCTTAAGTCAATTTCACGAGCAATACAAACATTTTATCAGCAGGCAGGCAGGCACAAAAACCACCATACTACCTGTTCTTAGAAGTGCAGTGAAGCCTCCACTCTGTCTTTAGAACTCTGACAAGCACCTTGCATAAAAGGTTCATTCTGAGGAAGAAGCAAAGATATTCTGACATCAGGACAACCAACCCTCTGGTTGGGTCAATAGGCAGTCTGTTGGGATGCAGGACAATGCAGCCAGACACCCAGAGCACCATCCTGACAGTTTTAGGCTATAGCATCAGCCTAACACAGACACTGCACAAGCTCGTATCTTATTTATGCAAAGATGGTGTCTATCCAGTCTTTCTGCCACAGCCAACTACCTGCAACCATTCATCTCTCCCATAAAAGTTGTATACTATCAAGACCATCACAGAAAAGTTCACCAGGCTGAGAACCGCACCAACTCCACGGGAGTTCACATATACTAGATGTGAATGGGGCCCACTACCGTTGTGCAACACAACAAAAGCTCCCTGAACTTGGAAAATTTATACAATCTAAGGGGGGAAAAACCTTCTGTTTCTCTGGACCTAAAAGAAGAAAAGCCAGCAAGCATCCTTTTTCCTATTTCGTTTTCCACAATTACATTTCATATTCACCCAGGAAGTACTGTTGAGGTGAAGAAATCAGAAGTCTCCATGTCGATCTAATGTATACCTACTAGTTCCAGAACTTCCATTTCTTTGTCTGTGAAATAGATAAAATGCAACCTGGCCTTCCAGTTGATTTCGAGTCAAATAATGAATATGAAAAACATTTTCTCAATCATAAAAGCACTCCATAAATGTAGTGTTATTAATTATAAAAAGGAACAAATCACATGGGGCTTAATAATGAAACAGGCTATTAGGTTGAGTGTCTCTTGATATCTGCATAGGAAAATTTGTTTTGATTTTTACAGAGCTGAGAGATAACTATCCACATTTCTAGCTACTGTTACTCTTTTCAATAAGGACTTATCTTGTAGCAAAATTAATGCAGTTTGATTTTAGAGAAAAGAGCATACTAGTGGTTCAGCACAAAACCTTAAAAAGGTAGAAAGTTTACTGTTTCATTTGTTTTTAAAGTTATTGTCTTGTTCCCGTGGATTTGTAGCAGTCAGTATTACAGTCCCTCCTGAAGATTTTTGTAGTTATTCTTCCTGACACTGACCACTAAGAAACCAAACACTGGTTCAGTTCAAATATCTACTGAGCTATCCCATTCTAGGCACTGTTCTGAGCTTTGAAAAAATAAAGATGCAGCCATCCTGGACCTCAAGCACCTTGCTATCTAGCAGAGGGGAGCAGAAGTGAATACACAATTTCAGCCCATGCTGGTAAATGTAGTGATAGACACTGGAGGCCCATAATAGATGCTATAGGAGGACTCCTTCTAACCTGGGGGTGTTGGGAAAGTATTAGGGGAGTCTTTAAGGATAAGTAGGAGAGACCCAGCAATTACACTACTGGGTATTTACCCCAAAGATACAAATGTAGTGATCTAGGGTGCACGTGCCCCTTCAGACATAGACACACACACACACACACACACACACACACACACACACACACACAAAATGGAATACTACTCAGCCATCAAAAAAAATTGAAATCTTGCCATTTGGTACAATGTGGATGGAACCAGAGGGTATTATCCTAAGTGAAATAAGTCAATCAGAGAAAGACATTATCATATGCTCTCACTGATATGTGGAATTTAAGAAACAAAACAGAGGAGCATAGGGGAAGGGAGGGAAAAATAAAACAAGATGAAATCAGAGAGGGAGACAAACCATAAGAGACTCTTAATCACAGGAAAAAAACTGAGGTTGCTGGGGGGGGGGGTAGGGGAATGGGATACCTGGGTGATGGACATTAAGGAAGGCACAGGATGTAATGAGCCCTGGGTGTTATATAAGACTGATGAATCACTGAACTCTACTTCTGAAACTAATATTACACTATGTTAATTAATTGAACTTAAATTTTTAAAAATTAAGAACATTAAAAAAATAAAAACGATAAGTAGGAGAAAAAGTAATATACCTTCTCCCCAAATTATGACAAAAACTTATGTTGGATAACTATCAACCTATGAGATTTTGAGGAATGGCAAACATGATGAAATCAATCATTGCCCACAGCACTAAAATGTTTCTCTATTACAAAGATAAAGTCTACATGTTTTTATTTTTATTAAGTCTATATATTTTTAAAACAGCTCTACTCACACGCTTTATTATGGTAGAGACCCATCAGGCAAGGAAATATGGCATAATCTCCCACTGTAGTTGGCTTCTGGTAAACTGTTCAATTCTGTTACTTGCTCCTTGGGAGACTCATTAAAAGGTTTATCTGACAAGAAGAATGAAATTCACAGTCATAGTTATCCTTTGGACTATTTGTGGAATGTATCTAAACTTTTTTTCCTATTTCCCATGTGATCCTAAAAGTAAGGGATATACCCAGTGAGACAAGGAGGTGAGCCAATCAGAAGGCCACGCTGAGCCAGGAGCCCACCACTTCAACTCTCTAGGACTCAACTTTCTCTCGCGCTAAGTTAATGAAGTAGATGGCCTTCACAGTCAACTCCACGTCTAAAAGTCTACATGTCCGTTCTAATGGAGTATGTTATTCGGAAGGCCTGCCTAAAAAGGTACCAAAATGATTTCAAAATGTAGCTTTCACTCAGGAACAAAGTTTGAAGCAGTTTTTGTTTTTTGTTTTTGTTTTTTTAATCCTAATAGAAGCTAAGTAAAATGAATACACAGGTGTTTCATTGCTTTTTAGCAATAAAAACATTAAGTGCATGAAGGTGAAAAGCCACAAAAACTAATGTGTTTACAGTTTGGCTTCCTTCTCTATATGCGCTTCTACTCTCACACATAATTATATTCAATAAAAGCCTCCTTTCTCAATCATAAAAAAAATGATGAGCCAGGTTTTCTGGTATAAAACCAAAGCTATTTAAGATTCAAAGAAACTTGTGGAAAGTTTTAAAAAGAGTTGTATCAGTCACTATGACAATTTTAGTTAAGTTAGGGCATTTGGGCAGTTTTGGCTTTGGACATCAATTTGGTGCATATGTACACAGAGAAAGAAAAGTACTGCTTAAATGCAAAACAAAACTAGCAAAAGGAGTTCTTGACCTTCAGGGAGGTTTTTCTTGTTTTTTAATTCCCACAGTAGATCAGTTCACCTACCAGTCAGATCTGCCTCATCACATCATTCCTCAAGGGTGAAATTCTCATTCACCCACACAGTCACTCCACACAAAAAAGCCATAGAAGCAACAAGGCATCACCGAGAGGACATTCCACTAGGACAGTATATCCTGATGCATAAGGTCATTATTCACAGTCAATAGATATATTCTGTCCAACATCTTTATGAGACCACCTTGATTTTTTTCCCCTCTCATTTTTTGAGGGGAGAGGAGTAATCTCTACCCAGTTGGGAACTGTCCACAACTTACAAGGATCTGTTGACAACACAACGAAAGAGATGTAAAATGTAAAGTCATCACATGATAACTTCACAACTTGGAGAAAGATGTATTACAGCAAACAATCTCACCAGTATTAACGTACTGAAAACTTGAACACTTCCGGTTTTAAGGTAATTAAAATATAGCTAAGTTTTTCTAGCAAGAGAAAAAAATGGAAACCAGCTATTTGAGGCTGTATAGGAAGTGACTATAAGAGAAACAGTATTTCATTCAGAGCTGCGGAAATCTAGGCGTGTGTTCACCAACACCTCCCCTCACACTCTGCAATCCATCAACCATCTCCAATTTATTCTTTACACTTAGAATTATGACCAAGTCCACGTACTAAAAAGGGGAGAAACCACACAAACATCATTCTGAAAGTTTCTCTGCTTTGGGCCAGCAGGAAATTCCAGTTACTTCATTCACTGGAGCTTGTTAAGCTGCTGAAATGAAATGGGTGCTGCAGAGATCACTACGTCAGGACATAGACTTGATTTTCAGGGTTGGACGAGGTCAGACAAAGATGAATGGGATTCAAAGTCTGAGCTCAAGGTCAAGGTCCTGTGAATCACAAAGAGCTCTGGGGTGGGAAGGCAAAATAGCACACGCGCACGCACACACACACCCCTAACTAAAAGTCTGCATACTTTTGTTTGCAGGTAAGCGCGCCGGACGCGGTAGGCAGAGAGGTGACAAGCAGCCCCAAAGCTTGCTGAGATCCCCAGAGATTTCTACAGACCCTGCCGAGTCTCAAGAACTGTAATCATTCTATATCCCTATCTATATCGCACCCTGGCTTCTCGAACAGGCTACCTTCCCCCTGACCCTTTCCCACGACCTTGGCTCCTCCTCTGTCTACAGCGCCCCCGGGTCTCCTCTCGGCCTCCCACACAGACAGAGACAAGGACCGGACAGTGGGACGGGCCAGCCCAATTCCCACACTGCGCCCACTCGTCCAAGGCGGCCAAGAACCTCCCGGAATCCGAGAGTCGAAGAGCGCCGCGCCCCCTGCCACCTGCGCGGCTGCCCCGTCCCGGGTCAGGCCGTGCCCACCCGAGAAGCCGACCCTCGCGGGGTGCTGGGGGTTCGGGGCTCCGCGCGGCGGCCCGAGAGCCGACCCGAGACCGCCAGGGGGCGGGAGGGAGCAGCTGGCCCGGCACCTCCCCGCCTCGTTCCCCTCCCCCGACCCGCCGGCCACTCACGGATTTTCACTCGGCGGTGGTCGAGGCGCGCGGCGGCGGCGTGCAGGGCGTCGAGGCGGCGGTGCAGCGCGGCGGTGCGGCGGCCCAGCGTGGCCGCCTGGCCCTCGAGCTCGCCGAAGATGTCCCCCGCGCAGCGCGACAGGTCGGCGAGCTGCGCCAGCAGGCAGACCAGGGCGTGCGAGCTGACCTGCTCCAGTGAGCGGAAGAGCGGCGCGCCCGCGGCCCCGGCCGCCTCGGGCCGGCGCAGCCGCGCGGGCTCCACGGTCCTCTGGTGGAAGGGCATGGCGGGGGGCGGAGGGACGGGGACGCGGGCTCGCGGCGCGGCGGGCCGCCCGGGGCGAGCGCAGCCCTCAGTCCGCCCCTCGTCGGCGTGGAGCGCGAGTGCGCATCCAACACAAAGGAAAGTCCTGGCAGCGGCGGGGCGCCGCGGGGCAGCCTGGTGGCTCCTGCCGCGGGGAGGAGGCGAGGCGGGCAGGAAGGACGGACCGACGGACGCGCGGGCGGGCGGCGAGGCAAAGGAGCCCGGGCAGCCGCGGGGAAGGGCTCCGGAGGGTCGGAGCCGCGGCTGCCTGGCGCCCAGCGGCGTCCTCCCACCGCCGGGGTGCCCGGGCCGCGCGGCGAGAGGAAGTTAGAGGAGCAGCTCCCGGGCGCGGGGCGCGGTGGCCGCAGTGGCGAGTGGAGACGGGAGTCCCGCTCAAGTTTGCAGAGAGGCAGGAAAGAGCCGGCGGCTCCTTCCCTCCCTCCCGATTGGAGAGGGAGGAGGAAGCGGGGGAAGTGCCGCCGACACCGGGCGAGAGGGAGGGGAGGCGAAAGAAAGGAAAGGGGGAGGAGAAAAGGGCCGGCCCGGGGAACCACCTGCGGCTCTCGCGGCCGCCGCGCCCAGTGCCTGAGGGGTGGTGGCGGCCCCGCGTCTCCGCGCTGCCGGCCGCGGCGGCCACGGCCGCGCAGTCCGGGGGGGCCCCACGTCGGCGCCCCACTTCCCTCCAAAGCCCACCGGTGTTTGGGCCGAGCCCTCGCCCGCCCCCGGGGCCCGGCGCGGAGAGGGGTGGAGCGCAGCGCGGGCGCCGCGGAGGCGGAGGCGCCGGGGACAGCGCGGCGAAGCCCGCTCGGCCGCTCACCTGCGCTCCAGCCCGCGCGGCCGTTGAGTCGAGCGCGCCCCGCCGCGCAGGGAACGCCCCGGGGCCTCTGAGGGTCTCCCAGCCCCACCTTGGAAGTCGGCCGAGGCTTCTGGCCGCTTGGGTGGACCTAAAGGAGAACGTCGTGAAATCGCACAGTGGCCAGGGGTTCTGTAGGCGACTAGGAGTCCGCGTCCCAGTTGGGATAAAACCTCTGAGGACCTCTGTTCTGAGGGGCTTCCAGTGAGTTTTTCTTAGCAAGGTGGCTCCTACTCCTCCAGCTGGAAAGGTTCTGGCTGAAATGTGCAGAATTTTGAGTTTCTTCTCCCAAGCATGGGGGAGGGGGACATGGGGAGTGGGAGAAGGGGACCAGAACCTAGAAACCTGAATTAAACCAGGAAGGCGCTTATAAATTAATCGCTATTGACATGATGGCTGTGGGACACGGCCTCAAACCTTATGGTTAGAAGTATTTGAGAAGACTTGAGTCCAAAATCCCAAAGCTAAAATCCTACTGGTCTCATCACTATGTTTGCTCAAAAAAGGAGTCTCGGTTCTTTGGTTTCTGCCCCACAAGTGACCCGAGTTGCTGTGCTGTTGGGTTGCAGTTTGGGAACCAGTCTGTCAGAGCTGTGCTGATTCAACTACCAAGTGCATTCTTCCCTCTGGGAGACCCGAGAAATGCAAGACGAACCAGGCCTGAGAGACAGCATCTTGAGATAAAATTTAGTAGACAGAAATGTTTTGGGATCTTCCCTCTGTTATACAGCAGATCATTTTTCATAATATGAGCGAATAACAGTCTCCTAATCACCCACTCTGACCACCGTCGGAATTGTTACGACGCACAAAGGGACTGCTGCTCTCAGTGACCAAAAAAATGCGTTGAACTTTATGAAGCACTATATAAACGTCAGGTACAGTATAAAAGTGGGCTGTCTCCTCAAGAAATATTTTTGAGCGCCTGCTGAGGCAGCGGCTGGAGAGAGAAGGTCGTGCAAAGTCGGCTGCATCCCTGCCATCATGAGGCACCCAGTCTGAAGGACCACAAATAACATTTCAAATTTATATACCATACAATTCACCAAAAGTGTACAACTCAAGTGTTTTTATTTTTTAAAGATTTTTTATTTATGTAACAGAGAGGGAACACTAGCAGGGGGAGGGGGAGAGGGAGAAGCAGGCTCCCTGCTGAGCAGGGAGCCCGACATGGGGCTCGATCCCAGGACTTTGGGATCATGACCTGAGCTGAAGGCAGATGCTTAACCCACTGAGCCACCCAGGTGTCCCAACTCAGTGTTTTTAAAATATATTCACAGTGTTATGTAAACACCACCACAATCAAATTTATAACACTTTAATCACCCCCTCATCCTCCCCACCACCCCACACAGTTCTCTTTAGTAATCACTCATCTTGGTTTCTGTGTATCTGCCTTTTCTAGACATTTTATATAAAGGAAATAATGTAGTATGTGCAGTATTGTGTCTCTCTTCTTTTACTGAGCATATGTTCTTAAGGTTCATCCACGTTGTACCATATATCGGAACTTCAGTTCTTTTTTATGGAATGGATGGATTCCATTGGATGGATTCCATTGGATGGATATCACATTTTGTTGATTCATTCATCCATTGATGGACATTTGGGTTTCCACTTTTTGGCCATTATGAATACTGCTGCTGTGAACATTCATGTACAAGTTTTTGTGTAGATATATGTTTTCAGTTCTGTTGAATAGTCACCTAGGATTAGAGCTGCTGCAGCATATGATAACTATGTTTAACTTTTGGAAGAACTGCCAGGTTTCCAAAGCATCTGCACCATTTTACATTCCCACCAGCAATGTCTGAGGGTTCCACTTTCTTCACATCCTGACCAATACTTGTCATTATCTGTCTTTTCTATTATAGCCACCCTAACGGTTGTGAAGTGGTATCTCGTTGTGGTTTTGACTTACATTTCCCTGAGAGCTAATGATTTTGAGCATCTTTCATGTGCTTATTGGCCACTTATATTTAATCTTCTTTGGAAGAAGGTAACATATGTCTGGAGAAGTGGCTGTTCAGATCCTTTGCCCATTTTTAAATTGGATTATTGCTGTTTTTTATTAAGATGTAATAGGTGTTTATATAGTCTAGATACATGTTGTCTATCATGCGTAACAATTACTTAGTGCTTCAACAGTCTTTTGTGGCTAAGCATTGTTCTTTATGCATTCATCCTCATCCCTTGAGACTGTTTCTTTGTCTGAAAAGAAATACAGTTTAACATAAACTAATATAAGAGGAGCCAAGGACATGTTTGTAAATTTGTAATCCTGGGGCAATATGAATAGAATTTTTTGATCAAATGATTTTACTGCTCCAGAAGCTGAATTGAAACTATGTGTAACCAGAACACTGAATAAATAGGATTCATGGAGAGTACCCATAACAAGTTTTGTTGCCTAGTGTCCCATTCAAGGAGGGCAGTTCTTCCTCGTCAACTGAATGACAACTCAAGGAGTCCCACAACTATCTTATTTTCTTGCGTAATAGAAAACCCTACTGCTACTCTAAAAGTTAAGACATGTTCTCAACTCAGTAATTAAAATCTTGCCCCCTTTCCCTGCAACGACTTTCTTGGGGGCAGGAGTCAGGGCAAGGGGCTTTGTTCCTGGTCCACCTCACCCTCTCCTGGCCAGCTTGCTAACAGTGATATGGAGAGGGAGAAGTGGAGGGGCAGGGAAGTTTGTACTAGACCAGCACTCTGACAAAAGGGCATCACACCCTCTGGGCCTGGTGGATATTTGAAGCTGAAGTTTCCATGAACACTTTTGTGGTCCCATACTGGGAATGTCAGACCATACTTCCTGAGATAGACAATGGATTCTCTCGAACTACTTATTCTACCTCAGTCTTGGTTTTCCTTCAGTCCAGATTCTTGCTGTTGGGGTCCTATCAACCCTCCAGTGAGACCTTTCAGGCAGAATCTCTTTTAAAATGACTTCCTACTGTGGACTCTACACATGGTCTCTGAAATTCACACACCTTTAGAAAGTTCATGTTAAAAGGTAGATCACCCCCCCCCACCCCCATCCCAGGCATAGTCCTCTACTCTGCTGCCATAGGATGCAGTACCTTCCTCAGGTGGGAGTCTAGCAACTACCCAATGTCTGTGCCAAGCTCTCAGAGGTCCTGGAGAAGCCCTCCTCACTGGGCTTGGTATGAGATGCCAGTGCTCTTGCCCACAGTCGTGGGTGAGGGGTGGGGAGTGTGAAGGCAGAACTCCCAGTGCAGCTCTATCCAAATAAAATCTCCTCAAGCACCCCCCACCACCACCACCAATCTTCAGTCACCTTACTCTTGAACCCTCTGCACGAATGAGAATCTAACCAGCCCTCTACCAGTTACTTTGAAATTTCCACATTTTAGTCTGAATCACAACTCATTTGGGTATCCAGTATCTGTCATTTCCTGGTGCATCAGTCACAACTTATCATTTAACATCCCATAAAATAATAGAACAGAACAAAACATTATGCTAATTTATCCCAAGAGGAATTTAATGCCACCTACCAAAGGGAAATGGGAAAGGAAAGCAGTTTGGGAGAGAAGAGGTTTGGTGTGACACGCAGTGAGAAGTATCTGATGGGCAGGTAAAGATCTGAGGGTGGGATTCACATGGGAATTGGGAGCCATACTTAGAGCCATGAGAAGAGATGTCCCAAGAGCTAATAGATGAGTATAAGGAATGATGAGCAGAGAGCTACGGTCCAAGTAAGGGCAAGCCCCCAACCAGGGGGCAGGAGGAGAAGAAAAGAGCATTGAAGGAAAGGCAGGGGTGGGGTGAGGAGGAAATCTGAGTGGTGACTCACCAATTCCAAGGGTAGAGGGGCTTAAGAGTGAAAAGGTGGCCACCAGAGACATGGAGGTAAGCAAGGAAGGGCTTCCTGGCAACCTCCAAAAGAGCAAGTGCTTTATGACAGTGGGGACAAAAGCCAGATTTCAGGCATATGAATAGAGAGGATATACATATGATAGAACCAGAACATTCACAGAGAAAACTTCCTGAAACGAAGTTCAAAAACTGGTGAGATGAAGCAATATTATAAAAAAAAAAAAAAAAATCTTTTTCGCCTCAAGATGGTACTTGAAAACCAGATACGGCTGAAACTGCTCTACTGGGCCATCCTCCCTCTTTCTGCTGACAGGACTTAACTTGTTTACCAGTATGTCCAGCCTTTTGACATAAATCATAATTCATCTATCCCATTCTGTTTTGAGAGTGACCTGTCAGGCGTGACCCAGTTCCAAGCCAATGAACTGTAAGAAGAATTGAGAGGCTTCAACAAATATTTACCTCCCTGAGGAGAGGAGAAAGCTCTCTCATTCTCATCTCCTGTCAGACCCCCACCTGTTGCCTTTGGATACACTCAAGTGAGGATGGGATGTCTGGAGCTACAGCAGCATCTTGAGACCATGAGGGGCAGACTAGGAGAATCAAAGCCATCATGTAAATACTGAGCTTACCCCATAAGGATGACTCCATATGCACACAAGGTGTAAATCGCTATGGTCTGGAGATCACGAGCATTACCATCACCCAGGAGTTTGCAAGAAATACAGACTCTCAGGGCCCACCCCAAACCAACTAAATGAAAATCTATATTTTAACAAGCTCCCTAGGTGATTCAGATGTATTTTACAGTTTGAGAAGCACTAGCTTAAACTCCTATTAGTTGGGTTTTTCTGTTATAGTTGAATACATAGGAATTTATGAGGTGAAGAAGTAGTAGGTGATCAAAGGATTGAAGATTCTGGAGAGAATCAGAAGAATATTGGAAGGATGAGAATACAAGGAAGTTGCCACAGGGCCTAGGTCTCAGTAAGGAGAGCAAAAATCGTGTTTGGAGTGGATCTAAGAAAGAGGCAGTGGTGAGGAGTTTCTTAGCAACTCAACAAGTGGTGAATAAAGGAACTACCGAATGAGGGCTCCGGGAAGTTGGACAGCTTGGGTAAGGAGTGAGCCCCAATGTACACAGATCTACCCTCTGCACTCTAGAACCCCAGAACCGAGACATCAGCTGGCTGCAGACCAACACAGTGTGAACATTAGCAGGAGGGGGGTGGGGGGTCAAACCAATGGTAAGGGTCATCATTAAAAGACTGACTACAAAGTGTGCAGTAGATTAAAGAATGTGGTGGACAAAAGTAAGTAAATGGCCTAAATACAACAGGAGAGTTTCACATACAATCCAGGGAAGGCCCAAGAGAATGTTCAGTGTCTGCGAAGGAGTTGAGGGAAAAATAGGCAAGAGCATGGTGACTAGAAAGGGGGCACCAAATTTGAAATTTCAGAGATCCAACAATGAATTATGGTTGATTGTGTGAATTTAAAAAAGAAATGTTCCTGGGGCGCCTGGGTAGCTCAGTCGTTAAGCGTCTGCCTTCGGCTCAGGTCATGATCCCAGGGTCCTAGAATTGAGTCCCACATCAGGCTCCCCGCTCAGCGGGGAGCCTGCTTCTCCCTCTCCCACTCCCCCTGCTTGTGTTCCCTCTCTTGCTGTCTCTGTCAAATAAATAAGTAAATAAAATCTTTTAAAAAATAAAAAATAAATATTCCTACCTCTGAAACTAATAATATGCTACATATTAATTGATTAAGCTTAAATAAAATTAAATTTAAAAATAAAAAAAAATGTTCTTAATGAGAAAAAAAAGCAAACTGCACAGTTGATGGATTCTTGATAATTATCCAAAAGGTAAAAATTAAAGTCTACCTTTAATAGAAATAAAATACTCATCCCATTTGAAACAGTATTTTCTAATTTTTTTTTTTTTTTGAGGGAGAGAATGTGAGGAAGGGGAGGTGCAGAGGGAAAGGGGGACTCTTATGGGCATGGAGCCCCACGTGGGGCTCAATCCCACAACCCTGAGACCATGACCTGAACCGAAATCAAGAGTTGGACACTTAACCAACTGAGCCACCCAGGTGCCCTGAAACAAAATATTTTCTATAGTCCTCAATAAATTTTTTTCCTATAGTATTCAGTAAATTTTACTAAATATGACTCAAACTTTAAATGACAGTGGATGTAGGGCTTCACCTCAGGGGCTTAGGATAAAAACTGAAGCCAACTATATTAATTTCTTCAGGCTGCCATAACATTACCACAAACTGGGTGGATTACAACAACAGAAATTTATTGTCACACTGTTCTGGAAGCTAGAAGTCTGAAATCAATATATCAGCAGAGCCCTATTCCCTCTGAAACCTGTCAAAGAGAATCTTTCCTTGCCTCCTCTAGTTTCTGGTATTTGCCAACAATCTTTGGTGTTCCTTGTCTCATAGGTGGATGCATCATTCCAGTCTCTGCCTCTAATTTCACATGGCCACATTCTTCCCATCTGTCTCTGTCTCTGTATCTCTCCTCTTATAAGGATGCCAGTCTTACTGGATTAAGAGCCCATTCTACTCCAGTAAAACTCCATCTTTTTTAAAAAAAAGATTTTTATTTATTAAAGAGCAAAGCAAGAGCAAGGACAAGCAGGGGAGGGGAGGCAGAGGGAGAGGGAGAAGCAGGCTCCCCACAGAGCAGGGAGCCCAACACAGGGCTCAATCCCAGAGTCCTGGGATCATGAACTGAGCCAAAGACTGACAACCAACCAAGCCACCCAGGCGCCCCAAAGTCCATCTTAACTTAGTACATCTGCCAATATCCTACTTCCAAATAAGGTCACATTCTGGGGTACTGGGAGAGAGGACTTCAACATATCTTTTTAAGAGACAAAATCCAATCAATAACACCAACCCAGTGAGATAACAGAAACAGACTTTTTTCGTTAATTATTTAGATGAAGAGAATCTTCATGCCGAAATTATTAGAGGCAAAAAACAATGGCACATTACTTCCAGGTCCTGGTTCTGGACCTCTCTGGGTAAGTAAGGCAAGTGGGTGCCAAGGAAGGGTAATGGGATAGAAACAGTTGGTGATGCTAGTGTTCTGGGCTCTGGTCACAGCACCCCTATATGGCTGTCACCTCTTCCTCATTCTGTACATTCAGCAAGGGATTGGGCTCTGCCTGGGGCCTCTGTTAATCTCTGCTCACTTGTCATCAAGAACTGAGAAACCAAGAAAGGAGCCCTGAGGTCCTAGGCTACATCTGAATGTGAAATCATGACTAGCACTCCCTAGTTACATTTTTTTCATTAACATACCTGAAGAGAGAATAAAGAGAAATCCTATTAAATCAATTCTAAGACCAAAGTTGTAGAAGTTTTTATATTTTGTAAGGACTCCAAAAATGAGTGGAAAGTAAAATAAGAAGTTCTGATAAAGTATATAGTATTTTCCAACTTTTTAAGATTTTATTTTTTTATGTAATCTTTACACCCAACGTGAGGCTTGAACTCACAATCCCAAGATCAAGCGTCACACACACTCCACCGACTGAGCCAGCCAGGCGCCCCCCAACTTTTTGATATGTAGTAAAAATTGTTATTGTAAAAAGTCTAATGGTTGATACATTGTTAGTATTATCTTACCCAGCAGGAGGAAAAAGCAACAAATTATCATAGTGTGAAAAGATACACCAGGCACTGTGGCATGTAGCATTCTGTCCATGAACTACTCTAGTTTATATGTAGGATTTGCCAAGGGATAGCCGCTTCTGTCTAGCTAGTCTGGAGATTTCTAGAAACCAAAAAGTCTTTTCTGCTTTTAAGGGCACAGGCAGGCAAGTGGTAATTTTCCCCAAATTAAAAATGACACTGGTCTTCATTAGCCAGAGAGATCTTCAAATGCAAATCTGTGTCCCTCCTCAGCTCAAAAACCTTCAAAGCTTTTTCATTATCTTTAGGATTATCCTTAATGAGGGCCGTAAAGCCCAGAGGGTGCTTTCCCTGTCTTTCTCCAGCCTTATTTCCTGCCCCACAGACTATGTTGTCTTCAGTCAGAACATTCTGTCTCTCTCCCTCTCCCTGTCTTCCTCTCTCCCTCCCTCTCTCACTTTTCTCCCTCTCTCTCTCTTTCATATGCTCTTCTTCATAGTTAATTTGGCTCCCCCTTCAGATTTTCCCATTTTTTTAACTTAAATTCAATTAGCCAATGTATAGTACATCATTAGTTTCAGATGTAGTGTTCAATAATTCATCAGTTGCATATAACACCTAGTGCTCATCATATCACGTGTCCTTCAGATTTCAATTCAAATGTCACTTCCTTGACAAAACCTGCCCTCGCCTCCCCAGCCAGATCAGGTATAGGATACTTTATTTCTTCTTGAACATACGAGAATTTGTATTTATATATTTACGTGATTTTTAAATTACTATCTATATTAGAGCCTGGAAAGGAAACAAATCAACTCAGATTGTTCAATTAGGAAAATTTAACAAAGAGACAATGCAGAGAGGTGTAAGTACATTAAGAGTGCCAACAATATGGGGTGCCTGGGTGGCTCAGGCGGTTAAGCATCTGCCTTCGGCTCAGGTCATGATCCCAGGGTCCTGGGATTGAGTCCCGCATCGGGCTTGCTGCTCTGTGGGAAGCCTGCTTCTCCCTCTCCCACTCCCCCTGCTTGTGTTCTCTCTCTGACAAATAAACGAATAATAATGATTAAAAAAAAGAGTGCCAACAATAGATGCTGAGACACCCAACAACGAGTGGTACTGGGAAGCCATTAGGACCCTTCAGTCTGAAGGCTATAAAGGGAGCACTGAACTCATCCACCAGCAGTCGGGAGCACTAGTGGCCAACAGGTATTAGCAAATCCCTCTCTGGGACTTGTCCTCCACTAAAAGGAACTTCCTCACCGAAGACATGCCCTCCCCCAGCAACTGCATCAATGACCTATCTACACAGAGATATAAAGGTCTAGCCCATTTGCCCCAAGTCAAGACAAGTAACTGCAGGGCCATCCCAGCTCACTCTGCCCAATCCTGTGTCCCTCTCTTTCCCACCCCAAATAGTAACCCCAAGACTGCTCCCTAGGAAACCTCCTACAGGCAGAGTATCAGAGTCTGTAGCTGGAAGCCCCTGGGTGGTGTAATCCACAGGGATCAGAGTCCTGGGGTAGGACAGATAGAGAATAGATGTGGGAAGAGAGGAGCAGGCACAAATGGAGGTTGACCAGAAGAGCACACAAGTTTTGCCTCTTAGCATCCATTTTGCTCTTCCCTCAGATGGAAATACTCTGATCCCCAACCTGTGAGAAACACCTTGATCTACTATCAACCACAGGGTCATGTCAATTCAGTCATATTCTGAGAAGGACTTAAGTTGTAATAATAACTACCTATGGAACTGCATACAGGGTAGCAGGAAAGTGGGAGAATAAAGAAAAAAATCAATTAGCAGAAGTTATGCACCCACCTCTATACTAGTCTTGAGGTCAAAGCTGATAATCACAAGTACCTTCTACTACCACCCACTCCATGTTCTCTTTACTCGTGGTCAGCACTGGTTGGGGTGACCCAAACTTTTATTCCTGCAGGATCTGAGTCCTGAGGAAAACAATTTTCCATTGACTATTTTGTGAATCAACAACCAAATTTCTCCTTAGTGAGCAGCCAATACATCCCGTGGCAGGAGGAGCCCCAAATAACCAAGCGGGTAGTCTTAGCTTCCGATTTAATGGAACCATGGTCTCTAGCAGAACATAAGCTTTTTTCTCTCTTGTGAACAAGGGCTTCCAATGAAAAGCCACCTGGCAAGGGAGACTGAGAGGTGCTGCACAGGAATCAGCCCTCATGGCAGTGATGGATAGAGAATAAATAGAAAATGACCAGCACAATGAGAAGAAATGGGAGAAGACGTGGCTGCCACCAAGGAAAGTAACAGTCAGGAGAAGGGGCTTACCAACTATCTAAGATGAGGAAGAGATTGAAGATAAGTTCTGAATATAACAAGTTAAAAATAAAAATAACTATACCCCTTGGTACATGATCCAGGCAATATCCAACAAGTAGTTAGAAATAGAGCCGAATGCTCAAGTGAGAAGAACAGGCTGGAAAATACGCTTGGGAGAGGTGGTCATAGGAGTAGTTAAGTGAAACTCAGGAAGGAGAAGAGATTTAGATTCAATGAGGATTTATTGACCATCCTCCTGGAGATTTCCAGTCATCTTCATATTCACAACAATGTTGTATAGTAAGGAGAACTTTCTCCATTTTTGACATGAGAAAACAGAATCAACAAGATTAAGTGACTTTCTCAAACTTGCATACGGCAAGGAGCCTGGGTCTCTAGGGAGCTCACTAAGGAAGATAGAATAGACAGGGAGTTGTATTTCTGAGCACCTCTTATGTATGAGGGATTGTGCTAGGCATTTTGTTCATATTATCTCACTTAATCTTCATGCAATCTGAAGTTCAGTTTTTTTTTTTTAAAGATTTTATTTATTTATTTGAGAGAGAGAATGAGACAGAGAGAGAGAGCATGAGAGGGGGGAGGATCAGAGGGAGGAGCAGACTCCCCGCTGAGCAGGGAGTCCGATGCGGGACTCGATCCCAGGACTCCAGGATCATGACCTGAGCCGAAGGCAGTCGCTTAACCAACTGAGCCACCCAGGCGCCCCTGAAGTTCAGTTTTATCATCCCCACTTTATACATGAGGAAATCGAGAGGCTCGGTAGAGTTAAATACCTTGCCCAAGATCACAAAGCTAGGAAGAATAGAGTCAGAGTCTGAAACTAGGTAAGGCACCAAGATCCATAACTGTTCAACTATATCACACTACCAGGGGGCAAAGAACACACTGAAATGATGAGAGAAGAGAAAAGATCCAGAAAAAGAAAGAGAAAAGAGTTCCTCAAATAAGCCTGAGATAATCCCTAAAGAACCTAGTGTCTTGGAAGTCAAGGAAGGGGAGAGTTTTTCACTGGAAGAGCCGATGATGTCATGGAAAGCACAGTGAATTCTAGATCCAGAAGTGCTCCAAATTGGCTGTGAGACTCTATGCCAAACACTTAGCTTATCAAGGCCTTATTTCCTCATGACAAAGAGTATAGAGGCTTCTCCTTTACCTTCAAATTTACTTGTATTTATACTCATCATTACCTTATGTCCAGGCAGATGTTCTACCTGCCTGTGCTTAGGATTTCATCCCTTCCTACATCCTCCAACACCTTGCTCCTACAATTACCCCCTTTTTGTATCTTTGATCTCTCTCTCTCCATTTGCCACTTCAGCCCTTAAAACACACTCAAGTCTCTCTCAGCAAAAGATTAAACCCCTTCCCTTCATCCTGATTCCCTATATGATTAACTAACCCCCTATTCTCTTTCCCTTCATGGTCAAGCTTCTACAATAGTCTGCATTCATAGTCCCCAGGTCCACAAACCAAGCCACTACAATCTGCTTTCTCACCTCTCCTTTCTTTGAAAATGGCTCTGCTGAGGTCGCTTCCTGCTCGCTTTGCCCTTTGGCCCTATGCCGCCTCTCACATAATTGACCATTCCCACTTTCCTGAAATGGTTCCTAGGTTTCTGTCATGCTCTTCCTTACTTATTCTATATCATCTTTTCCCAATCTGGGGGGCAAAAAGCTATGACCGTACTCTTCAGAAAAGGCAGCATACACAAAAAAGGCAACTTTTATTTTCCTCAGCCACTAAAGCCAACAAACAGATCCTCAAGGAGTGGATGTATCTCAATTCATACAGGCTCCCTGAGCAACTCAACCATGCCTATGACTTCAGCTATTGCTTAATGCCCAACTCTATATATCTTCAACCAGGGTTTACATCTCAGCTCTTACCACTTGCCAGCCGTGTAGTTCACCTGTCATATCTCAGTTCCTCATCTGAAAAACAGAGATCATAGTAGAATAATCCCAATATGGTTGTTGGGAGACCCACATAAGATACAACATGTAAAATTCTTTAGACATTGTTTAGAACATAATTAGTAATTAATAAATGCTTGTTATATAACTAGATCTCTCTACCTCCCTTCTTCCTTTCCTCCTTTAAGTCAGTTTACTCAACTGATAAAAAAATATTTCAACCTGAAAGTCCCACATAAACATCCAAAACTAAGGCCATCTCCTCCACCACCCAAATGTGCTCTTCCTTCAGCATTTCTAATACCTGGACTAATCTTTACAGCATGCCTACGTCCTCACTCCAGAATGGCAGCCATTTATCTTTCAACATTTCTGAGGTAGAGTTGGTTAATTGCTACAAATCTGCCTCCCCAATTATATTCCTCCATCTTGTCTATGAGGATATCTTGGAAGTCTATCAAATGCCTTACTGAAATCATGTTGCCATTCTTTTGTTCTATAAGCAACTACCACAAGAACTAATGAAGGACCTGTGTTTCAGAGAGAGAAAATAGTGGTAGAAAATTAAATACAGCTAATAAATAACCCTTAATCTCAATCAGAGAATTTAGACACAAATCCTTTACAGTTACTCAATACATGACATTTACAAAGAACAAGGGCAAAGATAAAAAGAAAACCTAAATCAGAACCATTCTTAGCCAATTTCTCCAACACCTTATTGAGAAGGAATTGGAAGTACCGGTATTATACTAATACATATTATTTTTAGCATGTTGCTTTCATATTTGTGTATTTAGTGTGTTGCTTAACTGCTTAGTAATCCATATTGGGTACTTTCCATAGTATGGATTACTCCCGGAGCTGTTTTTACTCAGCAGCTTTTTGAAAACTCAGCTGGCCTTCGTCAACAGGCAATATAAAAAACAGCTTATAAACTGATTATTTTGTTTGCTATGAATATTGTTTACAACAGCTTCACTTGAGAAATTCTTTTCTAAACTTATGTTATGAAGGTTTTGCTTCACAGAAGAAATGTTTTTTCTCTTATGGTTAATTAGAAATTTTTAACTGGCCATAGTTCCCTTTTCACTTTGGTCTCTGTGAAACTTCAAGACAAATTTATTGTTCTATTGCAGTGTCCGTGCCCTCCTAGCCAGGATATGTCTCTATTGGCACCCAATATCACCACAATTATTAACCTCCTACTCTATTTTTCATGGCCATAGTTTTGAAAACATGGTATTTATTTACTTTCTTACATGTGTATCTAGTGAGCTGCCTCTAATCCTTGGTTGAAAAGGCGAGGTGTGCATTAAATTTAAATTAATTATAAATTAATTCTTTAACATGGGTGCCACCATTCCCAGTTAACACCCCTTATTATTTTTAATGTTCTAAGGCCACAAATACTGTTTGTGCATTATCGAGGGGAGGCACCTGAACCAAATGAGCCCCCCTGGCAACTGCAGTAACCCCCCTCCCCCCGCCCAGACTGACCAGACTGAGCGCGTCCTGCCCCCCATCTGGGTGTGCCAAATCCTCTTATCCCAAACAATAGACCTCTCCTTTATCCAGTGCCCATGCTCCAAATATGGTTTTGAGAGATGATGAGGGGACTCACATGAATTTATTATTCAATAAACTCATTATTTTCCTTCTCCAGTTTCTAACTGAGGATCCTAATTCTTGGCCTCTTTCCTCTCCTTCCTCCCTCTTCTGGACATTTCATGATTTCATTCTTCATCTTCCAAAAAAAAAAAAAAAAAAGGAAGAAAGAAAGAAATGGATAAAACATGAGCAAACATTAGGCTGTTAAAATTGTGTACCTCAGACAAGAAAGAAGTCAGAGACCAAGTCCCTCTGGTCACAGTGGAAAATTAAGGACTTTTTTTTCTTATTTCAGAAAGCTCTTCTTCAGGAAGAAACAAAGTTTCTTCTAGAATCATCTATAGAGATTGTTTGCATTTCCCACATGCAGTAAATATCTAAATTGTCTACTTCTTGATCATGGAGATCTAAGCAAGGCATTGTCAGGAAAATTGATCTTTCCCAATTACGGAGAAGTAACTTTAAGTTTAGTCCCTGATTTACTCTTTTCTTTTTTTCTTTTTATTTTCAACCACTAGTGAAACTGAATATATGCATGTAACATTCTTTGAGAAAGTAATTATGTAAATACAAGTAATATATAATTCTCTTACTTAGTAAGTCTCCAGGAGAAAAATCTACACCGAGGGAAAAAATGCTTTCAGATATGTATAATCCTTTGCCCTCATATTTTTCTCACGTCTTGTGAAAGGGCTACTTGTAATCTTGGCTATTTCCATTGAAAAATGCAAAATGTTAGATTTTTTCATTGTTTTATCATGCTTCAATAAATAACCATGATAAGGGAACACTGTCAATAACAGAACAGTTCATCACCTTGTGCAGCTAACTGATTATTTATGTTATTGCCAACCCAAAGAGGTTTTTAATTAATTTGGGAAACTGGAACATTCTCAGAAATGTCCACAATAATATATCTTAGTCATAGGTGACTTTACTACAGAGATAATGAAGCTGAAGCCTCAGGGACACTTCACATGATGTTTCCTAAGCCCTGTAAGGGAACCTGATCGATGTGTCCACAGAGTCACATAATTTTGTAAAGTTGACAAAGTCAATTGTTTGGTATTTTTTTTTCCCCTCTAAGAAGGACTCCAAAATTGCATAAGCTTTGGGCTACATAAAATCTGGATCTATGCCTCATCTCAATGAAAAGCAATTTAGCAGTTTATTTTTTCTCCAAAGTAAGACTGTAACTACAGCAAGCCAGCTCTCGTCTGTAAAATACTGTTTTAATTGCATAAGACTGAGAAAGAATGTGTGTCTATTTGGGTCATTTATATTAGGCTATTTTTAAAGTAATATGGGGGCGCCTGGGTGGTGCAGTCAGTTAAGTCTCTGATTCTTGCTTTCAGCTTAGGTCCTGATCTCAGGGTCCTGAGATCAAGTCCCGCTTTAGGCTCTGCCCTCAGTGCAGAGTCTGCTTGAGATTCTCTCTCTTTCTCCCTCTGCTCCTCAGGCTTGTGCTCTCTCTCTCTCTAAAACAAATAAATAAATCTTTACAAAAAAAATAAGAATAAAATACATAAGGGGCACCTGGGTGGCTCAGTCAGTTAAGCATCTACCTTTGGCTCAAGTCATGATCCTGGAGTCCTGGGATCAAGCCCAGAGTCTGGCTCCCTGCTCAGTGGGGAGTGTTTCTCCCTCTGCCCACTGCACCTCCCCCGCTCCTTCTCCCTCTCTCTCTGTCGCTCACTCTCTCTCTCAAATAAATAAAATCTTAAAAAATAAAATAAAATAAATAAAAGTAATATGGAAATGCAATTTGGAAAACAGGTCCTTCTTTCTATTCAAATATGTCCAACTGTAATTTCAAGAATTAAATTTTAACTTCTATTAATAATTTATCCATTATTCATGTTTCCCAATAAACTAGGAGAACTTGGCAATAATTCAATATACAATTAAGATTTTATAGAGATGAACAATTTTTTTAAAATAATGTGTGTCTATAAAGAGTTGAAATAATGTCTCCCCTAGATCTCCCCATCTAAACAAAGTATTAAGAAAAAAAAATCAACCATTAAAAATTACATGTAAGGAGACTAAAGTTTTCTCAAATCAGAACATTTAAACATATGAGCACTTTTCGTTAAAGAGCACTCTTTCTGCAGGTTTTTGTTTTTTAAGTAGGCTCCACGCCCAGCATGGAGCCCAGTGTGAGGCTTGAACTCAAGACCCTGAGATCAAAACCTGAGCTGAGATCAAGAACTAGATGTTTAACCAACTGAGCCACCCAGGCGCCCCCACTCTTTATGTAGTTTAAATCCTAACCTATGCTTGCTGATCTTGGCCACAAGGAAGTTAAAGAAAAAGGTAGTTTATAAGACAGCTCTGTACCCAAAACCACCTAGATTTTTGTGGGTCATAGTCAACACCTCAATTATCCTGAGAAACAAACAGGCAGCCAAGGGGAAATGTGGAGTACAATTCTGAACAAGTTATAATTTTATTCCTTGTAGCTTGTGCCTCTCAGCCATAAAGTAGCTCAGTTTCACATGATCTGCAGCTTCCAGATGGCCTCCCAGAGTGAGTTGCAGACATCCAGTCTAACACTCACAAAGGCCACCTCACACAGTACTCTCAAGGCTGTCACCCACAGTAGGGGCTCACCCCTCAATACCTGTTGGTGATACACCATGACGATTATGGCAAGCCAGGACTGAGTATCTATTGCTCAAGTTACCTTGCCCACAATTCCCACCTGGATCTCCTTCTGTGCCCCTTCCACAAAGTCACTTAGATATGAATTGTGGTACTGAGTCCATAGTCAAAATAAAAGATGCAGTGATATGTTTCTGCACCTCAAGAGTGACGAGGTTGGGTCAAGGCCAAGTGTCTCAACTTCGAGGTAGGGAGGATAAAGTTAACAATTCCACAGAGTGTCCTGATATCAGAGTTACAACAGTGCCTTTCTGCTTTAAAAGTGGCTGACAGTTTGAGGCACATACCATGTGCTGGGCGTTAGGCCTTTATCTCTACGTGCATGGGTTCTACGTGCACTATGTCATTTAAATAACTACCAGGTCTGTGAAGGAGGTTTTATTATCACTTTACAGGTAAAAAAATGAATTCATAGGGGTGGTGTAACAGTGAATAGCTAGTAGGGGAAGGAGAAATTCTGGATTTATTTTTTTTAATTTAATTAATTTATTTTAGGTAATCTCTACACCCAGTGTGGGGCTTGAACTCATGACCCCGAGATCAAGAGTTGCATGCTCTTCCAACTGAGTCAGCCAGGCACCCCCAAAATTCTGGATTTAAATTCAGCCTGTCTCACTCAAGAGCTTGGATTTGAAACCTTAGGCCAATGTGTCCCAAAGTTTGAAACAAAATCTCTGGCAGTCTGTGATAGGATTTTATTTGGGACACAGATGCTTCCTTAAATATTGAGAAAGTAATGTTCTTTTGAAAGTCTTTCGATCCTTCTTTTCCTATCAAGGAGAAAGGTTCAGTTTGGTGCTAAACTCTCAACAACTCTCTAACCCTTGGTGCTCTCCTTTTGTAAACAACGAGACCAAGCCACAGGATTAGCCTTCGGCTGGCAGTGGTATCTAGCTGGAATTGAACAAGTATTTTCATATATTTTATGTTTTTGGAGTGTGATATGGGTTTCTCATCATGTAACAGAAATCATTTTTCTTTATCAGTAAACATATTTAAATACTGGTCATATTAAAGAAAAATAATAGGTAAATATAATGATCGCTTTATGGCAAGGCTATAATCCCTAGTTATCCCATCAAACACTAATCTAGGTGTCACTATGAAGGTATTTTATAGATGTGACTAAAGTCCATAATCACTAGATTTATGTAAGGGAGATTATTCTCAATTATCTGGCTGGGCCCAATGTAATCACCAGGATCCTTGTAAGGGAAAAGAGGGAGGCAAGAGAGTCAGAGATGTGAGGACAGAAGAGGTAACAGTCAAAAGCCAAGGAACACAGGTAGAAAAAGGCAGAGAACGGATATTCCCTTAAAGCCCCTGGAAGGGACGCAGCCCTCTGGATACCTTGACTTTAGCCCAGTGAGACGGATTTTGGACTTTGGACCTCCAGAACTGAAAGAGAGTAAATTTGTGTTGTTTTGAGCCATTTAGTTTGTGGTACTTCATTTCAGCAGTAACAGAAAACGAATACACTAGTTAGGCTACAATGTTTGCTAGGCCTCCAATGACAGAATAAACCAGATGGGACTAAATTACAACACCCATGTAAAAACCCTAGGGTCAGTCTGCTTATTAAATGACTTAGAGAGGGGCGCCTGGGTGGCTCAGGTGGTTAAGCATCTGCCTTCAGCTCAGGTCATGATCCCAGAGTCCTGGGATGGAGCCCTGCATCATCAGGCTCCCTGCTCAGTGGGGAGCCTCTTCTCCCTCTCCCTCTGCCTCTCCACTCCCTGCTCATGCCCTCTCTCTCTATCTCAAATAAATAAAATCTTTTTTAAAAAATAAAATAAAATCTTAAAAGAAAAGATTAAGAAAGAATAGCACTCTTCTCCCCAAATTTTCAAGTACGTTAGTTTATGCCTGCTGACATGTTATTGGCGCATGGGAGGTGCCTGGGTCACCATTAGGATGCCATCTTAGGACTGAAGGTTTGCTGCTTCTAACTGAACCATTGCACAGACAGACTCCCAGGCCTTTGGACCCTCTGCTCCTTTGGTGGTTGTGAATTTTTTAACCATCTTTAGGTCTGACCACCCAGTGGCTAGAACCTTTTGATATGGCATTGGCCTAGAAATTGTTCTCCTTCCTGATTTATGATTTCTCATTTAACTTAAACTTCTTATTTTGTCCTACTCTCTGTTTCATGATCTGGTGGCTGGTTTCATTCTCATCTGGATCTTCACTGGGCATAGGATCCTTATGGCATTGCTCATATGATCCTTATGGCCTTGTTCAACCCATCTCAAGCGTTGACTTCTGGTCATGCAACTGGACCTTTTTTATGGACTTCAAATTCAGAAAAAAAAAGACTTTTTTTCTATAATATAGACTCATAGATTATTTTTTTAAGGTTTTAGTTATTTATTTGAGAAAAAGAGAGAGAGAGAATGAGTGGAGGGAGGAGCAGAGGGAGAGGGAGAAGCAGGCTCCCCGCTGAGGAGGGGCCCCAATGTGGGGCTCGATCCCAGGACCCTGAGATCATGACCTGAACTGAAGCCAGACACTTAACCGACTGAGCCACCCAGGCGCCCCAATTATTTTTAAATAGTATTCTTAAATAATACATGTAAATTTTTTTAATTGCATAGTATAAAAAGGTATTGAACTTATTTTGAATACCAGTTCCTTTCTCCAGAGGCAGGTGTGTGTGTGTGTGTGTGTGTGTGTGTGTGTGTGTGTGTGTGTGAAAGAGAGACAGACAGACAGACAGAATTAATTATTCTTCCAGATGCATATGCAAAGTTAGGTCTATATCTGTACACTTTAATAGTAGTAGCATTCTGTACACTGCTTTGAACCTTGATTTTTTTTTTTTACTTAAAAACATATAATAATATCTCTGAGGGTTGTTGTATTAATCAATTAATCATTAGATCATCCCTGAGCACTAATTTTGTTAAATAAAATACATAGATTCTCTTTTAAAACAAAATGTCTAAGGTTCTAAAAGATGTTATTTAAAATTAAAGAATCCCCCCAGTCATTAATCTTTATTATTTCAAGTACTTTTATTATTTTTAAGTATTATTTATCTCTTTAAAGTATTTAAGTATTTAAATAATAGTTAAAAAGCATATTTTATACTCCTATAATCAATATAAACTTGTAATTTTGGCTGTTTTTTAAAAAAATACTTTAAAAATACTTATGTAGAACTTGTCACTAATGACTGAACCTGTAAACTTGTAACTTTATATATTCTAAAAGGCATGTAAGTCATAGTTTGTGTCATCTTTTCCTTGCTGTTGAACATTGTATTATTTCTAACCATTTGCTGTAATATATAGCACTAGTAAAATTCTAAAAATCTTAAAATGGGGAGGGATTTTAGAAATCACATTTCCTTAATACAGGTATATTCTACGACATTGCATATTGCCCAGGTTCCACTAAACACATCTAGTGAAACTCACCATTTCCATTCCATTTTTCCATTTTGAACTGTTCTAATACAAAGTTCTGTATCTTTAACTCTATTTGCTCTTGTCCAGGCCTCATTCTATCCCATCCTGTATTTGCAGTCTGGACTTCAGGCCTGTGGTCAAGGCTCTCACCCTGTGCCCTAACCCACAGGCACCCATTATCCATCAACAACATGAACTTTTAAAAAATATATCAATTTTTAATGGAACATTTTTTAAAAAGGTTTATATGTTTAGTCTTGATGCTTTTGTATTTTCATAGAATATTTAACAATTACATTCGTTAGCTGAGCAAATGTAAAACAAAGCTATATATTTACTTCTGATACCATAGGCAAACCAGACAAAAATGTTGCTCAGGATATGTTTTCAAATCACTTTCACTTATGAAATTAGTCCTGGGTAATTGGCGTTGATAAATAATCATTGCCACTAAGTGAGCTACATCAAGTCTTTCGACTGAATTTCTGACACAAAGTCGGATTAACAAACCAAGAGCTGCTCTGCTAAACAAAGTTCCTTGGAGAATTAGCAGTTGTCAGCTGATGGCTCAGATGAGAAAAAACTGGGTTACACGGTCACTACAACATACCAGTTGCAAAAACTATACGTTTCTCTGGTTTTCTGATGTTCTTTCTACAAGAACTTCTAATCTTAGGAATTCCAAAAAAGTTTAAATGAATACTAAAATAGCAATTGAATAATTCCAAATTTGAAGAAGGGAATGGAGAAAAGTTGAAAATAATTTTATAAAGGTTTCCCATAAAGGTTCCCAGGATTTAAAAGGAAAATGGTGTTTTGGGGCAATCTAGGCACCATTATAATAAAATGGTAAATGGGAACTAGATGTATTGATTGTGAGATCCCATGGCTGAATTACAGATTCCATGAGGGCCAAAAACTGCTGTTCCCTGTTCTCTAGGACAGCCCTTTCACCCAGGAACAAAGCCTGGCCCACTGTAGGCACTAAAACTAACAAAATTCCAATGAAAAAAAAAGACATTGTTATGCTAAAAAATACAAATATAAACATGGATAAATATTCCACATTCAAATCTATAATAAATTGTTGACTAATCCTAAGGACAAAGACTAAATCATCTTAACCACAAACTTCATATTTTATTGAGACATACAAATGCTGAAAGAATTCATCACCAGCAGACCCACACTTTAAGAAATACTAAAGAAAGTCCTGTAGGCAGAAGAAAAATGATACCAGATGGAAATATGAATCTAAACAAAGGAATAAGGAACATTGGAAATTGTAACTACACTGGTAAATTATATGATTTTTTTCACTCATTATTTAAATCTCTTTGAATGATATTTGAATGTTTAAACAAATATGATGACAATGCATTATAGAGTTAATATCATGTATAATTAAAATGTATTATACCGAGGTGCCTGGGTGGCTCAGATGGTTAAGCGTCTGCCTTTGGCTCAGGTCATGATCCCAGGGTCCTGGGATCGAGCCCCACATCAGGCTCCTGGCTCAGCAGGGAGCCTGCTTCTCCCTCTCCCTCTGCCTCTCTCCCTGCTCATGCTCTCTCTCTCTCTCTCTGTATCTCTGTGTTTCAAATGAATAAATAAAATCTTTAAAAATAAAATAAAATAAAATGTATTATACCAATAGCATAAAGGCTGGGAGGAAAGAAATGGAAGTATACTGTTATAAGTAACTTAAAAAATTTTTGTGGTTGCTTTGGGGTTTATAGTATACATTTTTAACTTATTGCTGTCTACCTTCCCACTGAATTGTTTTAATTTTCATTCAGTTAAAAAAAAACATCATTTGAGATGAAGAATGAAGGTAGACAGCAATAAGTTAAAAATGTATACTATAAACCCCAAAGCAACCACAAAAATAACAAAGCAAAGAATTATAGCTAATAAGCCAATAGAGGGGATAAAGTAGAACCACAGAAGTAATGCTCAATTAAACTTTAAAATGGAGAGAGAGAAAGAGAAGAAAACAAAGAATGGATGAAACAAATGGAAAATAAATTGCAAAATGATAGACTTAAACCAAGCATGTCAATAATCACATTAAATGTAAATAATCCAAATGTCCCCAAATTGTCCATTTGGATTTTTTTTTTACTTTTATTTTATTTTATTTTATTTTATTAATTTTATTATGTTATGTTAGTCACCATACAATACATCATTAGTTTTTGATGTGGTGATCCACAATCCATTGTTTTCGTATAACACCCAGTGCTCCATGCAGTACGTGCCCTCCTTAATACCCATCACCGGGCTAACCAATCCCCCCTCCCCCCTCCCCTCTAAAACCCTGTTTGTTTCTCAGAGTCCATAGTCTCTCATGGTTCATCTCTCCCTCCGATTCCCCGCTCTTCATTTTTCCCTTCCTTCTCCTATTTTAAGAAAATAAAACAAAAACAAACTCTATGCTGCCCAAGAAAATACTTTAAATATTACTAGGATAAAAGAAGATCATTTTATAATAATAAAGGAATCAACTCATCTAGAGGACATGCCATCATAAGTGGGTTTTTTTAAGATTTTATTTTTAAGTAGTCTCTACACCCAACATAGAGCTTGAACTCACAACCCTGAGATCAAGAGTCACATTCTTTACCAACTGAGCCAGTCAGGTACCCCATGTTATCATAAGTGTTTATGTTCTTAATAACAGAGTTTCAAAATACATGAAGCAAAAACTGACAGAACTGCATGGACAAATAGAGAAATCCACAATTAGAGATATCCATATCTCTTTCTCAAAAATTGACAATACAAGTAGACAGAAAATCAAGAAAAAAAATAATTGAATGGCCCTATCAGTTTGCTTTGACACTTATAGAATACTTCACTCAAGAGCAACAGAAAACATAATTTTTTCAATTGCACATGGAATATTTACTAAAACAGACCATATTTTTGGCCACAAAACAAGGGTCAATTAATTTAAAAGGATTCAAGTCACACAAAATATGTTCTCTGACCACAATAAAATTAAATCAGAAATCAATAACAGAAAGATCTCTGGCAAATCCTCAAATATTTAGAAACAAAATAACACACTTCTAAATAATCCATGGGCCAAAGAAAAAAATCAAAAGGGAAATTGGAAATGTTTTTTTTTAACTGAATGAAAATTAAAACAATTCAGTGGGAAAATTTATAGCACTAATTATCTATATTAGAAAAAAGAAAAGGTGTCAGATCACAATCCAGCTTCCACCTTAAGGAATTAGAAAAACAAAGCAAATCAAAGCCAGAGTAAGCAGAAGAAAGGAAATAGTTCAGATTAGTGAGGAAATAAAAGAAATAGAAAACATAAAAACTATAGAGAAAATCAGTGAAATTAGTATACAAAAATCAATTGTATTTCTATATAGTGGCAATGAGCAATTGGACATTCAAATTTGAAAAAGAAATGATTTACAATAGTATCAGAAACATAAAATACTTTGGGACAAATTTGACAAAATCTGTGCAAGACCTCCAAACTAAAAACTACAAAACACTGCTGAGAGAAATTAAAGACTTAAATAAATGGAGAGTTATCTTGTCATGGTCAGAACACTTAATACTGTTAAGAAGCCAGTTCTCCCCAAATTGATCTATGAATCCAACGCAATTCCAATCAAAACCCCAGAAGGTGATCCATGCTATGACATGAACCGTGAACACATTATACTAAGTGAAAGAAGATAGACATAAAAGGGCAAATATTGTATACTTTCATTTATATGAAATGTTCACAAAAGGCAAATCACAAAGAACAGAAAATAGATTATTGGTTACTAAGAGCTTGTGGGAAGGTAATGGGGAGTGACTGCTAATGGATACAAGGTTTCTTTTGGAGGTGATGGAAATGTTCTAGAATTAAATAGTGGTGATGGTTGCCCAAACTTGTGAATACACCAAAAATCACTAAATTATGCACTTCAAAGCAAAAATGGTGAATTTTATGTGATACGAATTTTGTCTCAATTAAAAAAATAATCTACCTAAAAAAAATCCTAGGAGGCATTTTTGAAGTAATTCACAAGTTGATCCTAAAATTCATATGGAAATGCAAAGGACCTGACAAAGTCAAAACAACTTTGAAAAAGCAGAACAAAGGTAGGGCTAACTCTACCCAACTTCAAAGCTTACTATAAAGTCACAATATTGAAGACAGTATGGCATTGAAGCAAAGATAGACAAATAACAGAACAGAATAGAGAATCAGAGACAGACCCACACATACATGGACAACTGATTTTTAGCAAAGATGCAAAGGCAATTCAGTGGAGAAAGGATCATCTTTTCAACAAACAGTGCTATAATAATCAAATATCCATTACAAAAAAATAAAATAAGCTTCCACCCATACCTTGCACTATATACAAAAATTAACTCAAAATTGATCATTGACCCAAATATAAAATCTAAAACTACAAACCTACTAGAAGATAACATAGGACACAATCTTTGTGACCTTGGGTTAGGCAGAGATTTCTCACAACACCAAAATCACAATTCATAAAAAAATATTAATAAACTGGACTTGGTAAAAATTGGAAAGTTATGCCTTTGAAAGATATTGTTAAGAGAATTACAAGACAAGGGCAACCCTCTCGGGTCCCTTCCCTCTTCGGGAGCTTTAACTTTGCTTTGCTGCCCACCAAAAAAAAAAAAAAAAAGATAGAGAATTAGAAGACAAGCCATGGATATCTATCTGATAAAGGACTTGTATCAGAATATAAAGAAATCCTTATTTTATTCCTTTTATAGCTCTGCAGTAAAAAAAGTGAAACTGAGAAGCATGAGTCCTGGCCTCAAGTGCTGTTGGCCCTGAGAGACAGTTAGACTGGGGCCTTCCCCACACTCTGGTTACATGAGCTAATAAGTTACCCTTCCTGTCTGAGTTGGTGTGAGTCAGTTGTCTATTCCTTGCAACCAAATATGTGTCTTCAGTATGAGTCATTTAGAGGAATTGAAGTATAAGAGAGAGGAGTCAAAAGAAGGAATGTAAGAATGACTGTAAGAGTAACTGTTGAGAGGGGCACCTGGGTGGCTCAGTCGGTTAAGCATCTGCCTTCAGCTCAGGTCATGATCCCAGGGTCCTGGGATCAAGCCCCGCATCGGGCTCCCTGCTCTGCGGAAAGCCTGCTTCTCCCTCTTCCTCTGCCCCTCCCCCCTGCTCGTGTGCGCGCTCTCTCTCCCTCACTCTCAAATAAACAAATAAAACTTTTTTTAAAAAGGGTAACTGTTGAGAAATAAAAAATTTGGTGTGATCACAAGGAACTAGTGGTATATGGTCATGATTGTGGTAGTTGGCTAGGAGTTCATTTTTTACCATCGGTTAAAGATTTTAAAGCACACATATTTCAACTCAAGAACTCAACTGCTAGATGTTCCTCCTAGAGAACTACTGGCACGTGTTCACAAGGAGAAGCGTAGAAAAGATATTCGCCACAGTTTCATGTAATGATAATCGCAAACAACTGACTTGTCCATCAGAAGAGGAGTAGTTAAATAATCCATTGTAGACCCACATCATGGAACACCTGGCAGGAGTTTCAAAGCATAAGACGGAGCCATCGGCACTGACATGCGAAAGAGCTCCAGGACATGTTGTTATGAAAGGAGAAAACTGCATTCTTTAGTATATTTAAGTTTTTTTAAAAAATAAAACATACGAAACAAACCTCTCTAGTTCTGTATGTGGACATGCATGTAGGTAAATGTATAGAGGACAACAAGAAGGTTCTGCCTTCAATGGATAATTGAGTTCACATCCAGGGAGGGGATGAGGATTGGGAGGAGTTAAAAGGAGATTTTCGGTTGGCCTGTTTTGCCTAAAGTTTTTACCCATGAATAAACCCAACAGAAGTTGTTTAACTAAAACAAGTGGAAGAGTAGGAAGAATTTTTACTAAGCATAAACAGTGTACTAGCTATGTAAAAGAGGTAAGGTCCCTGCCAAATGGAAATGGCTAAATGTACACAATTTTAGGGTCAATGTATTAGGGGCCAGTGCACTTAACTTCCAGCAATAAAATGACCAAATAGCACTAAGAAAGAGAACTGTTTTAAGGATTCATTAGGATAGGCTATAAGGAACATAATAACATGTCATATTTATAAATAGAACATCAGATTTTCTAATGAATTGTTTTTAAGCTCATCTATAGATTTCTTGTTGGAAACTGTGCATTCTCCAATGGGACAAATGTTTAGGTTTTCACAAAACCTGTTGTATCCGTGTTCCTTGATAGGAAGCATCAGAGATACTCTGGAAATTAAGACAAAAATTTATTGAACACTACAGAGGAGCTCACGGAATCTAAGGAGACATGCAACTTCAGCACTCAGGAAGAACAAAAACCAAGTGGTTCTCAGATCTAAGCTGCTGATGGACAGCTGAGCCACCAGTCTTGGAAACTGGAGTCCTGAATCTTGTGATACAAGGACAGAAAAGCATTGGCAAGCCCTGGAGTGTGTTTCAGCCTCCTGGCTATCTGACACTGCCTATTCACATCCTGAGAATTTTGAGGTTTTTGAAGACTTTCTGAGCTCACATTCCAGCTATGTTACTTACTAACCATGTGACTTTGAGCAAGTTATTTAACCATAACTACCTTCATCTATAAACATGGGATAAAACTATACCTGGCTACTAGAGTTTTTGAGAGGATTAAGTTATATAATACATATAAAATTACCAGCATAGAGTTTGTATTCAATGGACACTGGCTATTATTATTTCCTCTTCGTGAACAGAAATATACCAAAATGTTAAGTAGTCATAATAGTGGATGTATGAAAAAAATCTTCTCTTCTCTTACAGAGTTACTCTAATGAGAGTGTTTTCTCCTAATTGTAAAAAGAAATATTTTTTAAGCTCTGAGTTGCAATAATCTGATGACTAGAATTATATAGGATCTGGAACTCAAAATTAGTACTTTTATGATCAATCAACAATGTTTAGAGTTTAAGGGCTACAATGTGAAATCTTACCCATCGATATTAGCAAACTTTTTGCCTCCTAGACAAACATAATACAGTTCCTTAATGGGAACTGTTTTAGCTCAATAGACTCAAGTGAATTTCAAAAGTGTGTATCGCATTGTTTGGCTCTTTTTTCATATATTCATTATTCATGATAGTTCTGTCTTGGTCTTGAACAAATAAACACCAGAATATTTAAAAATACCGAACTGTCTGTCCTGGGAAGAAATACATCCCAAATGACTAAAACCAAAAAGGTCACAAGATGTTTCCCTTCATTTTGTCATTTGATCTTAGATATGCTGCTTTCAAAACACAAGCTACAGTAAGTAGCTATTTCGAGACAAGACAGACCAAATCTATCATTTAAAAGAGGAAATAAGTGGTAAGGACATTGCATTCTTCAACTGGAACTTCTGAACTGAAAACTTTTTGTTTAAAATAATTCCACATGACAAGGTATCGGTTAAGAGAAGAATCCCCAATCAGTGGTGGCAGATCGTGTAAGCTGGCTCCCTTATCTCCTGGTTCACCGCCTTTCCAAACCAGCCTCTTCTACTAGTATGCTGGTTGAAAACAGAGATACTTGCTTTCCTAGATTGGCCGAATATAAGTAGGGTGGCCATGTGATTCAATTCCAGCCAATACAGTATAAACAGAAGTCTCTACTTATGGCTTCTAGAAAAGCTTTTTTAAAGACTGGGCTGACAGTTTGCTTTGCACTTTGCCCTTCCTTCTTCCTCCTTCTCCCACTTGTAACTAACATGATGCCTGAAATGAAGGTATCTTTCAATGTTGAAAATGACAGCCACATGAAGACCTTGCTAAGCTATCATCCCAGCTCTGGAAGCTTACCCCCAGATATCTTGTTGCTTGAAGCAAACATATCTTTCCCCTGTTTAAGCCTCTCTTACTTGGGTTTTCAGTTGCTTGCAGGCAACACATTTATAACTGATAAAAGTAACACATCAGGGAAAATAGATTGTTCTCTGACATTAGTAATTTCTTTTTCCAGAGACTGTAAAGGACGTAAGAAAAAAATGTTTTATCAAATTGTACTAGGAAAGCCCGAGAAACTTTATGTAATGGGCAATGTGAATTTTGCTTCCCTGAGCTTATTACCAAAATCAACTTAATGACAGAAACATTTAAGTAAAGCTAACATTTAAAAATTTTTCACTATCATGGAGAATGAATATATAATTTAAAGACAATATGGGGGCACCCAGGTGGCTCAGTCAGTTGAGTGTCTGCCTTCAACTCAGGTCGTGATCTCAGGGTCCTGGGATCAAGCCCCACGTCAGGCTCCCTGCTCAGTGGGGAGTCTGCTTCTCCCTCTCCCACTGCCCCTCCCCCCTGCTCATGCTCTCTCTCTCTTTCAAAGAAATAAAATCTTTCTTTAAAAAAAGACAATATCAATGGAATTCTGATATGTGGATATATTATAGACTCAGTCCTTCCAGTTTTTTTTCCCAAAGATGTTAAAAACATTCCTCCCTACTAAGATGAACTATCGCAACATAACAATTACATGTTTTTCATTCTGGGGCTGGGGAGGGGTAGAGGAAGTAAATCAATATGGCAACTCTCAGAACCAAACATAGATAAGTAGGCTCAACCACTCCCTTCCCTAACCCCCTACCCATGAGATGATGTGAATTTTGGAGACAGCTCTTGGCTATTTCTAATTGTTATAATCAAAATGACACAATTGAACCTTGAGCTGGAAGAAATTTCTCCTATCTAAATTAGGTCACTCTCCTCTAAAAGAAAGAGACTTTTGAACTATAAGCAAGGTTTTAGCTGCCACAAAAGGTCTCTGTGTCCACCCGTGGGGTGTACACTCGAAGACCTCTGTAGATCTACCAGATCAGAGTTCTCAACCCCCTATGATTAAATTAGGGGTTGGTCATCACAGGTATAATTTAGGCTTGGAGTTCCACTGGGGTCACTCAGGGACAACCTTGGGGAAAAAAGAAATGGAAGGAAGAAAAGATCCTATAAGTCTACCACTTCTCCCCACACCATCACATCTGAGCCTAAGCTGCTGTGCTGTACACACATCTACTCAAGGGGTTTTGCAGTAAGTTTTCATTTGTGGCAAGTTTATATTGCATTAAAAGAAAAAAAAAATTATTACTGCATTAAGATATATGCTAGTGCCAGTTTTGTTTAAATTTTTTTAAAGATTTTATTTATTTATTTGAGAAAGAGAGAGAGACAGCAAGAGAGGGAACACAAGCAGGTGGAGTTGGGAGAGGGAGAGGCAGGCTTCCCGATTAGCAGGGAGCCCCATGCGGGGTTCGATCCCAGGACCCTGAGATCATGACCTGAGCTGAAGGCAGCCGCTTAACAACTGAGCCACCCAGGGGTCCCTGTTTAAATTTTTTAAAAAGATTTTATTTTTAAGTAATCTTTACACCCAATGTGGGGCTCAAACTTACAAACCCCAGATCAAGAGTTGCATGCTCCACTGACTGAGCCAGGCAGGCACCCCATCCTAGTGCCAGTTTTAAATGAAAATACATTACTTGGGAGAGGTAACATTAAGTCATCACCATTCTCAGAAACATTAAAAATTAGCTAAGTTAGCAAATTAGTGAATTAGAGTAGTGGAGAACTCTGGAACTATTCATTTGACTCTCAGGTGGTTAATTCTTCAATTGCATTAAATAAAAATTAGTTTAATCCATGAACTGACATTCATATCCCAACAAATGTCTAATCAGTCACTTAATAGTTTCATAAATGTGGGCAAGATAACTTCTCTAGGCCGTTGTAATAGAGCTACCACCTCACCAAGTAGGTGTTGCCATGAACATGTATGAAGCACCTAGAAGCACAGAAGACTGCTGATCAACTATCCTGAGGACTGAGTACTATCAACTTACCTGGAGCAATGGAATAATAATCTGATACTTTTCCAAATTCTGCATTTAGTTCAGTTGAAGCCTTCTGGACCTATCTAAATTCGTATTGTTATACTTAGAACAACTATTTTAGGGACAATATTTTTTATCCCCAAATCTGAGCCATTAGCCATTTTTTTAAAAAAGATTTATTTATTTTAGAGAGAGAGAGAGAGCATGTGCACACGCACACGTGGGTGAGGGGCAGAGGGAGAGAAACTTCAAGCGGACTCCCCACTAAGCACAGAGCCCAGGGAGTGGCTCAATATCCCAATGCTGAGATCATGACCTAAGCAGAAACCAAGAGTCCGACGCTTAACCGATTGAGCTACCCAGGCGCCATTAGCCATTTTTTATTGCTATACCGCCTCATCCTACCATAAGGATCTCTAGAGAGATACGATGTGAGCTCTTTTGAGGGAGATGCACCTTTGTTATTCCTATGACCAGAGTATCTGCCTGATATTTATCTCCTACTCTGTGAGTTGGGCTAGACAACGTAGAAGCCACAAGTATGTATCCCCCTTGGTCCCCGCACAGAGCCAGCTCATGTTTTCTCATAAGTCCAGGCTCTGAGAGTGAAGTCATGGACCAGGAAGAAAGAAAACCCTCTTCAAGTTCTCAAGGGGAGAGAGGAGATGACTCAGCATAGGAGAAAGAGCACGTTGATGCCTTTGTTCCTCCAGAATGGGAGCCCCATTGTGTTCCTCACGCCTTTGATGTGTCCTTTCATGCTAGCCAGAGCATGATAGACTTAGGGGTGGAGGACCTGTGGTCACCTCATGCTTTCAAGGCCTGCTCTAGTCTCAACTCCCTCAGAACATTAGTCCATGTTCATTCTTCCCTCCTATAAAGTCGTGCTTACTATTCTTGTCTGTAGCTCTCACTTGGCAGCTTCTATTTTTATGTGATAGCTTTTAGGTAGATGATAAATTCTTTGAAAACAGGACAGACACATTAGAAACAGACTGTAAAGACAATAAGCACTTGCTAAATGATTATAATTGATAATCAAGAGGAGGACCCCCTTATTTAGTAAAAATATTTGATGAAAGAGAACTCCTGCCTGCATTAGAAGGAATTTGGAAGTCTTATAAATCAAGAAGTGTCAAAGAATGATGTCTAGAGGCTCCACCAGACCTGAAAATGGGTCTAGAAGCATGAGAAGAACAAGACACCACCAGAAGAGGAAGTGGATTTCGAGGCTGGGGGAAGGTCAGCGCTGCAGGGACAACCACAAGGAGAAATTCCAGCCAGGAGGAGTCAACGTGTCAACTTAAGCCCAGGACTGGGGAATGTCTATTGGGTACATCCACATTTGAACAATTCCTCGGGGCCTCTTATGTGGCATTGGGGAATACCCACTGTAGGACTTTGGACCACTGTGATTTGTCTATTGCAAAACATATGTACATAGTTGTCACTTGTTTATCTTTAAATAAAACTTGGTTTTACTACACTGTAATTATTGAACTTGCAAGTGGAGTTCATGCCAGTTTACCACACTATCAAATAGACCATTTTCTTGGGTTTTGGTTCATTCCAAAGAACATGATTTTGGAGTCAAAAAATTCTGTCACTTAAACTTTCAGAGACCAGTTTCCTCTTTTCTGAAATGACAATATTTCTCATCTTAACAAGTCTTTGCTTCTAGCACCTTATCAGGCATATAGTAGACACTTCATGAATATTAGTTTCCTTCCTCTCTTTATGCCATAAGTATATCTGGCAGGATGATTATAACTTGAGACATTAATGCATGTTTAAGCTCTAATAAATGTTTCCTGTAAGAAAGCAAAGGAAATAGCTTCAACTTTCAGAATCATTGAAGAAAGCCCAAGAAAGCATTTTGTTACTTTGGTCTTGCTCTTACTCAAAGTAGATGACCTATTATGAAAAGTAAACTATCTTTCAATTAACTTCTTTTTGTTTTATGAAGTATTTTTCATAAAATCAACTATAGGAATTAATTTATTTCCTTCTAAGAAGGAAATAACCCTTTAAGAGCATGTATTCTTTTTTTTTTTTTTTTTTTTAACAGAGAGAGACACAGTGAGAGAGGGAACACAAGCAGGGGGGGTGCAAGAGGGAGAAGCAGGCTTCCCGCCTAGCAGGGAGCCCGATGCAGGGCTTGATCCCAGGACCCTGGAATCATGACCTGAGCCAAAGGCAGACGCTTAACGACTGAGCCACCCAGGCGCCCCAAGAGCATGTATTCTTTACTACCTTTCTCATTCATGATCTTTTTGTATCTACATTACACATCATTTTAATTTTAAATGTTTTTTAAAGGTAATTTTAAATGGCATTTTCACTGTTTGAAATTGATAAACTTGAAAATTAGATTTTTGTCTATGTTTGTACATATTTCTAACTATCCATGTAGTTATTCTTCTAAGAGCTCTTAGCACATCAAAAGGTTATGTAAATAGATACTTTTTAAAACAAACTTGAGAGGGCATGTGTGTGTCAGTTGGTTAAGCGTCTGCCTTCGGCTCAGGTCATGGTCCTGGAGTCCTGGGATCGAGTCCCACATCAGACTCCCTGCTTAGCGGGGAGTCTGCTTCTCCCTCTGGCCCTCCCCTCTCTCATGGTTTCTCTCTCTCTCAAATAAATAAATAAAATCTTAAAAAAATAAAAAATAAAAAATAAAAAAAACAAACCTGAGAAAAACAGGAACCAATAATTTGTATTGGTCCTGAAAAGAGCAAACACAAACTTAGCATTTTTCAATGCATCACATTACAAACACCTTTTTGGTGTGGTTCACAGGCACCAATGAGGTTGGGGGATATTGATTATATATACGTCACTGCATTAAAAAAGAAAATGTCTATTCAGGTACAATTTACTAATCATTAGTAAATAAGAAAACAATGCACTTCGATCAACAAATATTTACTAAGTGTATCTTATATGCCCAGCACTATGCTAGGTCCTACAAATCTCGCTGTGAAGAAACCCCTTATCTCTTACTAGTTACATGGTACTTTTAAGGATACATCAAATGATAGAATCATGTAGGTTTTTATTTTTTACTTCATGAAAACACAAAAATTGAAGCTTAATAGATTTTAAAATATTTTATCATTAAATAAATCAACAAAGGGGAGCCTGGGTGGCTCAATCGGTTAAGCGTCTGCCTTTGGCTCAGGTCATGATCCCAGGGTCCTAGGATCCAGCCCTGCATAGGGCTCCCTGCTCAGCGGGAAGCCTGCTCCTCCCTCTGCCTCTGCCCCTCTCCAGCCCCCAGGGTTGTGCTCTCTCGCTCTCATTCATGCTTTCTCTCTCTCTAATAAATAAATAAAATCTTTAAAAAAAAAATCAACAAAGCCACAAGGTTGAGCCAAAATGAAAACTCAGCTATAACAGCTACTGAATTTATGGCCATTAAGCTATCTGGAAACTATTCTCTTCCTTTAAAATTCAAACTAGCTATAGAAAGCCCTTTCACTCCCACAGGGCATATTAGTAATAGAAATTGGGATCAGAGGGTTGGAGGAACAGAGACAAAGTTCATACAAAGTGAAGCCATATGTACCAGACTGGATTGTTGTTCACAATTCTCCCCTCAATCCCTCAGCCATGGAAACCTACAGC
This sequence comes from Halichoerus grypus, assembly GCF_964656455.1. Taxonomy (NCBI): domain Eukaryota; kingdom Metazoa; phylum Chordata; class Mammalia; order Carnivora; family Phocidae; genus Halichoerus; species Halichoerus grypus. Next base: position 25,980,098 of record NC_135720.1, on the reverse strand, counting down.
ACACCAGAGTGGATGGGTGTTCCCCCACTTTATTGATATTGTGCCATATAACTTGTTCTAGTCAACAGAATGTCAGTAAACATGACACACACAAAACCTTAAATGTCCTTGTGTCCTTTGGCTCAATGTCTCGTATTCCCGTGATTGCCATGAAAACTGACTATGCCAATTAGCTGCTGTCCCTTCAGCCTGAGCCCCAAAGTGAGATACACAGGCAGTCCTACACTTCACCTAAAGCCAAGAGCCAGCATCTTGCAGCCTATATATAGGCTTCCTGTTATAAGCCAGAGTGGTTGTGAGATCTTTGCTGGATTCCTGGAGCAGTAAGTGCTAATTCACCAGTCCTAGTTAAGATAGGCAGTACGTGTACAGATTCTAGTAATCCAACTAAAAACTAGTATGAGGACTTTATATGCAATTGGAGATAAAGAGACTCAGACAAATTGTGCAATTAGTTTAAAATCCCCAATGGAAGTAACAGACCACACTAGCGAGAATTATGGGACATAGGTAGGAGTCAGAGGAAGGTGCAGAAACTGGGCCCAAAATGAATGAAGCAGGTGTAGACATCACAGGCTTGTTTAGTCCCTGAGAGTCGGTATGTCCCAATGGCAAACTAACACAATCACCACAGTTGAATTGAATTCAACACCTGTTGAAAACACAAAGCTTCTCTTTTCAATTCATAGTTGAAACACACTTTCATAGATCAAAGACTTTGCCTTCAGTAATTTAATAAAATGAGACTTTAATTTGATATCAATATAATTTGAAAGGCAAGCACAATGATATTCTTCTTTGTTTTAGCAACTAAGCAAAGTACAGAAACAGACTTATTATGTAAATTACACATTTGTACCAAGAGAAGGCTGAATGTTGTCATAACAAACTCTGTGAACGAAGGTTTTGCAATAGCTCAAAAAGAGAAAAGCAGTGAAGAAATGACTCATGACATAGCACACACCTTATGTGCAGGACACAAAGGTATGCAGAACTCCAAACAACCCACAACATACTCATCAATGCCATGTTCTTTGGCATTTGGGGAGGAGAAACTGAGTTTCAGAAAAGAAAAAATAACATTGTTGATCTGAGCTCTTCTGGTTTGGTAGTTATGTTGGCACTTAATTTTTGTTTTTGTTTTATAGTTATAATAAGCGTTAGAGGTAAGAGGTTTGCCACAGTTTGTATCTTGTTATTGTGACAGAATCCAAACCCCAACTCACTTCAGTAGAAAAGAAAATGTATTTATTCTTGTAGTGGAAAAGCCTTGGAGTTGTTTAGTGTCATGAGTGGCTTGATCCAGGAGCTCCAAAAATGTAATAAAAATTCAATTTCTCTTAGTTTCTTGGCTCAGCCTTCTGCTGTGTAAGCTTCATTCTTAAGATTCATGTGGCAGCCTCTGGCATCTCCAGGCTCACATCTTCCTTATTGCTACAAGTTCCTGTGGATAGAGAGAAAGGAGACCCCATACAACTGCAGTATTCACACCGATGGAAGCAATCACTGTAGCCAAGGCCGCGAGGTCCTCTAGCGCAATCTGAGGCGTACAGACGATTTTCAATGAGCGGTGAGGGTGGGGGAAGTTTCCCAAAAGGAAATGAAAGTCCTACTAATAAAATAAGGGGTGACTTTGGGTGGATAAGGAAGATCAAGCATCTTCTATAACAGAAGTCAGCAAACCTCAGTCCCTGGGCCACATATGTCCTACAGCCTGTGTTTATGCAGCCACTAGCAAAGAATGGTTTTTCCATTCTTTTTAAAGGTTTTATTTATTTGTCTGACAGACAGAGAGAGCACAAGCAGAGGGACAGCAGCTAATTGGCAGAGGGAGAGAAGCAGGCTCCTGCTGAGCAGGGAGCCTGATGGGGGACTCGATCCCAGGACCCTGAGATCATGACCTGAGCCGAAGACAGATGCTTAACCTACTGAGCCACCCAGGCACCCCATGGTTTTTCCATTTTTAAATAGTGTGTGGGGGGGGGAGATTTTAAAAAGAATAATAGTTAATGACATGTGAAAATTATATGAAATTCAAATTTCAGTGTTCCCCAAATAAAACCTTATTGGAACACAGCCATACTCATTCATTTATGTACTGTCTATGGCTGCTTTCATGCTCCAATAGTCACAACAGAGATGACATGGCCCACAAAGCCTAAAAAATTCACTATTTGACCCTTTAAGAAACACTTTGCTAACCCTTGCTCTATAGGTTTGTATCTTTTAACACATTTTTTTTAATACATCACAAGGGAAGGGGCGCCTGAGTGGCTCAGTCAGTTAAGCGACTGTCTTCGGCTCAGGTCATGATCCTGGGGTCCTGGGATCGAGTCCCACATCAGGCTCCCCGCTCAGCGGGGAGCCTGCTTCTCCCTCTCTCTCTGCTGCTCCCCCCTGCTTCTGCTCTCTCTCTCTCTCTGTCAAGTAAATAAATAAAATCTTTAAAAAAACCCACACACATTGTACGGGAGCATTATTGTTAAAATGACTTAAGTCAAGACTCAGGGGTCTACAGCCATCTATGTCCTTTTAAAGTAGATCACACTCAGATTTGAGAACTTCAGTTTCAGCTTTGGATACTAAATATCAAAGATGTAACACTAAGGGGGAGTTCAATTAAATAAAAGAGAAATGGACATTGCCTAGAAAATAAGAATTCCAATAATGGCAAGTAAATTTTGAAATGCCCCTATGACATCATCCCCAGATATTCAACCCATCAGACACAGGCAGTGTCTCCATGTGGGAGAGTCGGAGGACCTCAGGTGAGACAATTCTGTCCATAAGGGAAGAGAGTACGGATGCCTGGCTGCCAAGCATTAAATTATTTTAGATACGTCAGCTACACGTCTCCCATGTGCAGTATCTTCAAAGCAAACCACCTTGTCCACAACCCTGCCGATGATCTGGCTCCAAGCACTTCACCCAGGGGTGCCCAATCCATAGCCCAACCAATGGCCTATAAACATTAAAGGCCCTCAGAGATGAGGAGAAGTATTACTTTCCAAAAGTTGCCATAACAAATTGCTACCAACTGGATGATTTAAAACAACAGAAATGTACTCTGTGTTCTGGGGCCCAAGAGTCTGAAATCAAGGTGTTGATAGGGTTGCTTCCCTCTCGAGGCCCTGAGGGAAAATCTATTCCATGCCTCTCTCCCAGCTTCTGGGGGCTGACAATCCTTAGCATTCTTGGCTTGTGGCCGCCCTTTAATCTCTGCCTCCATCTTCCCAGGGCCTTTTCCCCTCTGCGTCTTTATGTCTTCTCCTTTTTTGTCTTTTATAATAACACTCATCATTGGACTTAGGGGTCATCAAACTCTAGGATGATCTCATCTCATTAGCTATAATTTAACCATATCTGAAAAAACCCTTATTCCAAATAAAGTCACATTCTGAGATTCTGGGTGGACATGATTTTTTTTGGTGGGGGGGTGGTGGTGGATACTATTTAACCACTAGAGCTGGGACAAACAAAACCATCCTCTCAAGAATTTGAAATGGGAGAGTACAGATGAGGAAACTAACATTGGGAGCTGATACTTCAAAGACGTCCTAGAAGGACCTAGGAGCAAACTAAACTTAGGAGCAAGCTGAAGGCATTAAAAATCAGAAATTACAGATAGAGAAGAAGCTTGACAACTTCTTCAAGTTATTATAGAAGATATCTATCTGAACCAGATCTGCTCGGCTGATAATTATTCAAAACATGATTGTCAATGAAGCAGATGTACAGAAAAAAGCAGATATGAAGAGGGGATTTCAAATACTGGGCTTCAGACACTTTTTGATACCTGGCTGCATTGCTTCCCTTGGGTCTCATGAGCTATATCAACATACGCATTGGGTGGGAGGTACAGGCTTCCACCTGTGGAATGAATAAGTCATGGGGATGAAGGGTACAGCATGGGGGGCACCTGGCTCACTCAGTCGGTACAGCAAGTGACTCTTGATCTCCGGGTTGTGAGTTGGAGCCCCACACTGGGTGTAGAGATTACTTTAAAAATGAAAAAAAAAAATTTAAAGGTACAGCATAGGGAATATAGTCAATGGTATTATAATTGTGTTGTATGGTGACGGATGGTAGCTACACTTGTGATGAGCACAACACAATGTATACACTTGTTGAATCACTATGTTGTACACCTGAAACTAATGTTACATTGTGTGTCAACTCTACTTCAATAAAAAAAAAATACCTATAAGAAACTTTTTGTGTACATCTCCCTTTCTTACACCTGATTGTGTTACAAATGATTCCACACAAGCTTTGACTCATTTTCTCTCTCAGCATCTCACCCCAAGGATGGGTCTCACATTCTTGTTTCCCACCCAGGGCCTCTCGGGCATCGTGTGTAGGACAACATGGGAGCCCACGGGTACCGACACAATGCACGCAGAAGTGCACACCAGCAGTGGGGGGAAATGCTTCTCATTCTGTCCCTTCCACAGAGCTCTGCAGAAGTTCTCAGTAGGAATAAGCACTAATCTCTTAGTAATGCAGTCTCGTGTTACATTTCCCTCCTTCCCTAGTTCACTTTCCTTGGTTTCTTATTTCTACTTCCTGGAATCACATCCCAAATTAACCACCACCATGCAACCCTAGACCAGGTTGTGCTTTTGGGGAAACCCAGAATAAGCAAGTTGATATCAGAAGTGGCCATGGAAAGAAAACCCTCAAGACAGGATTCTAAACCTGGATAGCCCACTGGTCATGCAGCAAAAAGAACCCCATTGTTGGTAGTATGTAAGACAGTTATAATCTCTGATAACAATGGTTTCATGAATTGCAATCATCTATGTTGGATTGGAAGATGATGAAAGTAGAAGGCAAAGCATGGGTTATGTGGTAATTTGGCAGTAGTACCGATGGCAATAGTAATTTTAAGAATTATAGAATGGTTTGGCATTTGTTAGCTGTTTTTCAAGTCTTGATAAAAGAAAACAACATACTCATGTCATCCAACTACCAACTCAAAGCCCACTGTAAAAATAAAAAGTCCTCCATGGCAGCATCTTTTTGATAATTGGTGCTGGATCCACTGGATATCCATATGGAAAAAATGAATTTTGATCTTTAGTTCATACCATACCCTAAAATTAATTCTAGATGGATCATGGACTTAAATGTAAATAATAAAACAATAAAGCTTCTGGGAAAAAACACAGGAGAACATATTCATGACCTTGGGGCTAAAGAGACATAAAGAGCACTAACTGTAAGAAAAGATTGGTAAATGGACTTCATTAAAATTAACTTCTGGTCACCAAAAGACACCATTAAGAGAGTTAAAAGGCAAGGAGCCTGGCTGGCTCAGCCAGTAAAGCATGCAAATCTTGATCTCAGGGTCATGAGTTCGAGCCCCACGTTGGGTGTGGAGATCACTTAAAAAAAAAAAAAAAAGAGTTAAAAGGCTTGAAGCCAAGACTTGGAGCATCTATTCAACAAAGCACTTTGATCCAGAATATATGAAGAATTCTTACATATCAATAAGAGAAAAGGAAACCTACATGGTTGGATTTTTAAAAACTGCCTTCAAAACTCTTTCACACAGAGGATAAACAAATGGCAAAAATGCATATGAAAAGATGATTAGCGTCATTATTCATCAAGGAAATACACATTAAAACTACAATTTGATACTGCCACAGTCCCACAAGAATGACTTAAATGAAAAGGGCTGTCAATGAGAAGTAATTAACTGGTGAGGATATGGAGCAACTGGAATCTTATTTGTTGCTTGTGGGGGCATTTAAATCAGTCCAACCACTTTGGAAAACTGATTGATAGTATTAAAGTTTTATGTACCTATGGCCAATAACGAAGCAACACTACTACTCCTGGAAAATTCTAATCCCAAAAGAAATGAGTTTTATGTCCACCAAAAGTCATATGTAAGAATGTGCATTGCAGTTGTATCATAATAGCACAAACTGGAAATCACCCAAATGTCCATCAACAGGAGAGTGGATAAATGAATTGTGGTATGCTGCGGAATGCTGAACAGCAGTGAACACGAACTACTGCTTCACACAACACATGAATGCATCTCACAGATACAATGGTGAACGAGAGTACAAACCACAAATTATTTTATGTGAAGTGAAAGAACAGGAAAAATGCACTTATGATGAATGAGTCCAAATAGTGATATCCTTGAGGGGAAAATGTTGACTGGGAGGGGGTCATGAAGAAGCAAGCCTTCTGGAGTGCTGGAAATGGTCTGTGTCTTGATTGGGTAACAGTTATAAGGGTGTACACAAAGGTCAATATATATTAAGCACTGTGCTTGGTATGTATATACTTTGCTCCATGTCAATTACACCTTGATAAAAAATTTTAAAAAGGGGGTAAAAATGAAAAATAAACAAAATGTCCTTCATTTCCTGTGGCTATAGGGAAATACATGCTGAAAAAATCAGACCCAAGATTTAATTGTAAGGGCGGCAAAACTGCAAAGGAGAGTGAATGCATGGCCTCGGTCTTCTGTGCCTATGTCAAGGCCCTGGTAGGAGCCGTGGTATCCTGACATCTAGGATGGTAACATTTGGGTGGACAAATGAAAATATTTGAATCCCCAGATTCCCATCAATCTTTCGTCAGGAGAAGCAGTCCTTTCCCCCTTGCTAGAGAGAAAAATTTCACAATGGCTGGAAGCTTTGCAAAAACCTCACCTGAGTCAGGCGTCTTGCAAGACAATGCTTTTTTTTCTAAGATCTGCCACCACATCCTCCATTGCCTCAGGAATAACAAGTGTCTACTGGGAAAATACATTTCCTACTCTGGGAGGAAATAGCTTATACAATCAAAACAATTACAGGACCAGAATAATAAGTACTGGCAAGAACTGGAAGAACATGTGTGGGAGTGTATTTCGAGAATGTTCAATCAGGGTGGTGGTAAGGGGAAAGAAAATAAATCTGCATAGTGGGGAACTTGTTGACATTGAAGCATTCTCCTGTGACTTGGGGTTATGCCTCCTGGAAAGGAAATCTCCAGTCATCTTTTTGCTGCTGAGATAGGCTCCTGAAGGTTGACCAGACAGATTTCTCACTGTAAATGAGGTTGAGAGGCCAGAACTACTTTGGCAGAATAGTGAGGAAGGGGTCTTAAGGCTCAGGGAGATAAAAATGTTAAAACAGATTTGTTACACTTATTACATATGATCAGAGAACCCACGATCTGACTATATTCCCCAGACAGCCCTAGAGAGCACTGACTGAACTAGGGGAATGAGAAATGCACCAAGAAGTTTGCACTGGGTCATTTGAGAAACTCAATGACACACTTCCTCTATATGTTGAAGAAATGCAGCCTTGAAATGAGCCTTCAAAAGAGATGGCAGAATTCTAGAATGGCAGAGGCCAGGGAATGGCACCTACCAGCAGAGTCAATATGGACATAACTACTATAATAGACAGCAAGGCTCGAAGGGCAATCGAAGTATATTTGCCTACAGAAATTGTGCTGATGGTTAATAGATTATGATATTCCTAGGAGCAAGACAGATATCCAATCAAGGTGTTACTTGACTTACCTTGTAAGACAGCAACAACAAACACAACAACAACAACAAACAACTGCTGAGAAGATTGACAACAGCTACAAAATGGAAAAATGCTGTGGTCTCTCATCCATTTTTAAACTAGCTCATAGACCAGAGCCTAGGATAAAAGCGGATTATGCATCTCTTTGAGGAAGGACTTTAGAATACCTCCTCAAGTTTGCACAATAAATATTCTTCCAATCTTGCAGCCATTTCCTATAGAAACTGAACACTGGAGAAAGGAGTCTTCCCAGACTTCTTGAGGACTGTCACATAATAGGGTCTGAACTGCCACTGAAACAATCAAACCCAAAATGCCATCATAGACCACTGGGTAGAGAAAGGACTTATGGATGTCAAGTGATAAATGGCAGAAGTCCATGTTACTGTGAGCCCCAAAATGCTGCCGAATTGAATCTTGAAGACACAAAATAACTTATTTTGTGGTTATCTTCCCAGTTCCCCAGTGTGAAATTTGAATGGATGTATTTATCATTTGGGAGAATTTTCACACTCCCTGACCAACTGTGTGAAAGTCATCATGATAAGAAGGGCTATGAAGAAATCCTTGAAAATGACCCCTCCCATCCCCACTAGAGTCAAACTGCCAAGACAGTAAATCAAACATGTCCCAAGAAGAATTTCAGGAATTCACACAACTTGCAAATATTTAAAGGATGCTGAAATGTTGGTTTCCATCACATCCCTGTTTAATTTACCTGTATGACCTTTGCAAAAACCAGACAGATTATGATGGTTAATGGTGATATATTAAACTTAACCACTCAGTAGCTCCAACTTCAGCTGATGGGCTGGACATAATATCTTTAAAATAGAAGATCAATATAAGCTCTGGTATATGGTATACATACAGCTCTTGATCTTACAAACATGTCTTTTTCAATATCCAAGAGTAAAGAGGGTCAAAAAAGTTTACCTTTACATGAGAAGGATGGTAGTACATTTTACTCTCTTCACTCAGGGCCATATAAAGTCTTCTGCTTTTGTAATAAGATTGTCTGCAAAATTCCTGATCATCGTGACATTCTCCAGAAAATCAAGCTGGTATGACATCATAAGGAGACTTGGTAAATAGAAAGTGACAAGTACTCTGGATGCTCTAGTAAGACCCCTGCATGCCAGAGGGTGGGAGATAACTATTACAAAGATTCACAGGCCTGCTACTTGTGTGAGACTTTTAGAGGTCCAGTAGTCCAAGATGTCACAGACAGGCCACCTAAGGAATAGGACAAATCATTGTACCTTGCACCACGAGTGCTAGGAGGCACAGGGCTTGGTGGGCCTCTTTAGATTTTAGAGGCAGCATTTATTGAATTTAGGAATACTGCTCCAACCTATTTATTAAGCAATTCAGAGGGCTGCTAGCTTCAAGTGGGGCCTAGAAAAAGAGAAAGTGTATTAGCAATTTTAGGTACTCAAGCCATATGCTAACGAAGAAGCAATGGTATTAGAAGTATCATTGATATGTAAGGATTTAAAGATATTAAGAATCACTGGCAAACCTTAATAGAAGAGTTGCAACTCAGACCCTAGGATTATGGTGCAAAGTGGTGCTTTGGTGGCAGAGAGCTAGTTGTCATTTGAAAAGAGGCTCCTGTAAATAAAATCTTAAAAAAGGAAAGAAAAGTGGCTCCTGGTGTGCTAGGAGGTCTCAGTATAGACTGAGCTCCTAACATGGGGCATCAAGCAACTGTGCAACCAAGGCAAGCCATCATGAATTCGAGATGATAAGACCCATCAAACAGTAAGTTCAGACGAGATCGGGCGCGTTCAGGGTGGTATGGCCGTAGACCAAACAGTAAGTTCAGATAGGTGTAGCAGTCATCTGTCATAAAAGGTAAATGATACGCACAGGATAATGTCTAGCATGGCCCCAGGGTTCAGGTAAGTGACAGAAACAGGTGGCCCAAGCGCCCCTATCTCCTACTCCTAGTACACTAATGCCTCACTTCATGCCTCTGGCCAACTGATGGGGGAAGATAAAACTCAGGCTTGGCTGTCAGACAGGTTCCCTCACTATGTGGAGTGAGAGCCCAAAATGCACTGCTGCTACACACAGCTGCGCACACACAGATGGGGTAAGTCCTCCCAGAGACAGAGCTCTCTGTGCCAATGAGATCTAGCATTTTCTTTGACTATGTATATAGACAACAAACCACGCTAAGACTGACAATATCTGTGACATTGGGGTAAATAAAAATAATAAATATTTTCATGTTATTTATGGCTATCACTACTTTGAAACTGTCAGTTATTTGTTACTACATATTTAATTCATCAATAAAGAAGCACACGTTTACTGTATATTAATATAAGTAATTTCTTTTATAATCCCATGTATTTTATCTTATGCATTTAAAGGCACTATTTTGAGGAGTCCACTGGCTTCACCACATTGCTACCGAGGTTATAGCACAAAAGTAACTGAGAATCAGGTCCAGAAAAAATCTCACCCATCAGTGTCTACGGGCATATGTAGGGATAGTCATGCCAAAATTGTCTATTACACAGGGGAGCTATGTATCCATTGTTAGAATGGATAAGTTAAATGCTGTAGTTTTATACTATGGACTACTATAGATAAACATACTAAAACATGAATTCATCCTCAAATCATAGCATCGAGTGAAAAAGAAAAGGGACACAGCAAAATCTATGTGGTCTACACAGCACCATGTAATTCAGAAAAATTTAAAATAGTTGCACACATAAAACACTATATGCATTTCTATATCTATATATTGAAAGAACACATCTGCATTCAAGAACCTGTATTACAGGTCTCAGTATTAGAGTCATCCTCTAGAGTAGGAGCCCAGGGCCAGGGGTAGGTGTAGGACAACAGGGTTGGGGAAGGAGGATGGAAAACAGAAAAAATTAGCTACCACATGAGAGGGGCTTTAAATGAAGCAGTAAGGAAGGTGGGCCATGAACTGAGAATTATGCATAGTTCATCCTGCTGATTCAAGTTCAAATAAACCAAAAGACCCCACCATGAACAAAATGCAAAGGCAAATGAAAAGCTAGGGAAAATATGTAAAAAATTGGCAAAGAGTTAATTTCTTTGATACAGAAGAAGCTTTTATCCATCAATAAGGAAAATAAACAGATTTTTTAGTAGGCAAAAAATTAAAGCAGGCAATTAATAAAAGAAGACACACATACAAAACAAGGAAATGTTTAAGCTCACAAATAATACAAGGTAAAATCTCCTTGTCAAGGAAGGGGAAAATCTAACCTCTCAATCACTGCTAGAGGGGGAGGGAAAAGTGGTACGAATGTTCTGGAGGGAAATTTGGCCTATATTTAAAATGCCATGAAAATCTGCTCTAAAAGCCTATAAATCCTTGGCACAGCACTTTCACATTTAGAAATATATCTTAAGGAAATAATCAAAGTCTACAAAATTTAGTTACAAAGTGTTTACTGTAGCATTGTTTCTCACAACTGAAATGAGAAAAGGTGATTAGATCTTAGCAAAGTGAACTGTAATACATTCATATTATAGAATAAGATGATGTCACTGAAGTAGTACCAATAAGATGGGAATGTGTTTAAACACAGTAAAGTGGAAAAACATAAAATTCGTGTAGTAGGAGTAATTTTGTGATTTAACATTTACATATAGTATTTTGGATCATAAGAGTTTCACATTCATTAAAAGGATTTGGAAAACAAAGATCAAAGAACATAGAAATCACCCAAAATTTCACCAAACAGATATATTCACTGTTTATAGTTTAATGTTGGTTATATGGAGGAGAATCTAACATAAACAAATAGAGCAAAAACATGGTCTTTGGGAACGCAAATGTCAAATTTAATTTCTAGTCCGAATGTTCATAAATGAGTAAACCCAGTATGTACTATTTACCTTTTATGATGGATTACTTCCTGCACCCATCTGAACTTTGACAAAGCTAATAATGCAGAAAAACTGAGATGCAAATAAGGTAAAAATTTCCAAATACGGATTAGAAAACAAATCTGATTGAAAAGACATAGGAAAATGAATGGAGTAAGAGCCACCTTTAGTTAACATTGATTTTTAAACTTTTACCTAACCACCACAGGCCCTCAAGTGGGAAGAAATGGATGATAAACCAGTAAGAGGGCACAAGTTAAAATTCAAAGCTTGGGCTCTGGAGACTCACTGCCTAGGGTTGAATCACCATTCCACTACTTACAAGCGCTAGGTCACCAGGCAACACAATGTCTCTGTCCTTTGGTTTCCTCAGAATAGGGATGATAACAGACCCTACTTTGGGGATTGTAAGGTGAAATGAGATAATATATGTAAAGCATTTAGAACAGTTGCTGGTTCTTAATGAGCACCCTGTAAATGTTAACTACGGGCTTTACAAACATCAGTCAAGCAATGGGACCACCTTCTGAAAGAGCTATCTGAGGGGCACCTGGGTGGCTCAGTCGTTGAGCCTCAGACTCTTGATTTCAGCTCAGATCATGATCTCAGGGTCATGAGACTAAGCCCCGGGTTGGGCTTTGTGCTGGGCATGGAACCTGCTTAAGATTTTCTCTCTCCCTCTCCTTCTGCCCCCTCCTCCCCACCCCCGCCCCACTGTGCACCTGCTCTGTTCTCTTTCTCAAAAAATAAATAAAAATAAAATAACTATCTGAAAGCCTTCACATCATGTGTATTGAATAAATGACTCAGTATGAAGCTGCACACATTACATTCTTGTCTTTCAAGTTTGCTCGGGAGAGCTTTTTAATACCAGTATAAATACTCATGGCCACTATCAGAACTTTATTAAAGCAGAGAATGACTGCCCAACTGGTTAGAGGCTGTGTGTGTGTATATGACATCTCAAAGTCAATATACAGTGTCTCAGTGGATTAATTCTCCCCTCTCCTTCCTGGATTCTTAGAATTGGGATAATGATACTTACTATGCTCAATATACGTTTTGATGTTGACCTATCAACATATTTAAGGCTTGATAGCCATCTTCTCAGAACTTAAAAATCACTTAAAAGGATGATGTCAAAATACCTAAAAAATAACTAAGCAATCCTAGTATATTAGTTTTCTTTTTTTTAAAGTTGGCTCCACGCAGGGCCTGAACTCACGACCCTGGGATGAAGACTTGAGCTGAAACCAAGAGTCAGACACTCAACCAACTGAGCCACACAGGTGCCCCAATTTTCTATTGTTGCTGTAACAAATTACCATAAATTTAGGGCTTAAACAATACAAATGTATTAACTTACAGCTTGGGAGATCAGAAATCTGAAATGAATCTCACTGGGCTAAAATCAAGGTCTCAGCAGGGCTTCATTCTTCCTGGAGGCTCTCATCGGAATATCTGTATCCTTGCCTTTTCCAGCTTCTAAGACCACCCACATTCCTTGCTCATGGCACCCTTCAAAGCCAGCAATGTCTAGGCTGAGTCCTTCCCAAGCTGCATCTTTCTGGTTATCTCTACTGCCTCCCTCTTCCCCTTTTAAGGACTCTTAAAATCCCATTGGGCATACCTGGATAATCCAGGATAATCTCCCTACCTTAAAATCAACTGATTAGCAAGTTTAATTCCACCTGTAATCTTAATTCCTCTTTACCATGAGGAACCTAACATATTCATAGGTTTCAAGGATTAGGACATGGACATCTTGGGGGTGGGGGAGTATCCTCTCTATAATGCTCCTAGTAAATGATAATGATCAAGTGAAGTAAAGAAATGGTACTTGATAGGAGTTTGGTGGAGTCTAATGTCACTGCAGCTGGGGATGGTCAGGGAAATCTTAAAGGAAAAGGTAGATTTCTTCTGGTCCTAAAAGCATAGGTTTAAAAGTGGAAGGGAGGGGGTGCTGCCTGAGTGGCTCAGTCGGTTAAGTGTCCTACTCTTGATTTCGGCTCAGGTCATGACCTCAGGGTCAAGACTGAGCCCTGCGCTGAGCCCCCATAGGGCTCTTCGCAGAGTCTGCTTGTCCCTCCCCCTCCCCCTGCTTGCACTGTCTCTCTCTCACACACATAAATAAATAAAATCTTAATAATAATAATAATTAATAAAGGTGGAGGGGAAGGGTTCCAGATGAGAGCAAGAATAAGAACAAGGTCTGGAAAACATAAGAAATGAAGTGGAGGGACGCCTGGGTGGCTCAGTCAGTTAAGCGTCTGCCTTCGGCTCAGGTCATGATCTCAGGGTCCTGGGATCGAGCCCCACATCGGGTTCCCTGCTCACCGGAGAGCCTGCTTCTCCCTCTCCCTCTTCCTGCTGCTCTGCCTACTTGTGCTCTCTCTCTATCTCTCTGTCAAATAAATAAATAAAATCTTAAAAAAAAAAAAAAAGAAATGAAGTGGAATCAGGAGACAAGGAGTAGAATATTCTGGCTACAGCAAAGGTTCACATATGGGGAGAGTGAATGGGAACCAGTAAGAGAGAGGGCTGAGGACTTTCATACTCATTCTTTCCCAAAGCTAATTGACCCCAGGGTACTTGTTATAATTATGATGTATTCATGGATGACCATCAAAAGTTAAATGCTTTTTGCCGTAATAACATCTTGATGAAACACCATCAGAAAATCAGTAGATACAGTGCCTGTCTGAATTAAAGTAGGCAGCCAAAACTGTCCCCCAGATGAACTGCAAGAAATGATCAAATTTGGCTATTCCCCCATTTTTGACTCATCCATAGAAAAATCAAAACTGTTTCTTAAGAACAAATGATATCTACTATTAAATATGTCTCATATTTTTAATATACAGAGTAATATGCATAAATTTTAAATGAGGAAGCGTTCTTCTTCCCCATAATGTGGCCACTGATGTTGAGAGTCACACCGCAAGTCAGGTCCTCACATCAGGTGCTGCATCAAGTCTACTCCTGCATTTTGTCCTCACAAAACAGAGCTGCATTTCACAAGGTCCATCGGAGCAAAACAAATATTGCATGGATTGCGATATCCAAGTACTTTTGAAAGAGGCTGTTACAAAAATCACTGCATATTTTCAATAGTTCACTTCCAGACTGGTAATTTTAGTTTTTTATTACTTTCTTTAAAAATGTATTATGTATATTGGTTAAAAAAAAAACAAACAGATTTCTAACTGTACAAAAAGGTCAAGAGTGAAAAGCCAGTTTCTCCACCTGCTGCCCTTGAGCCACGATGCCCTAGTGCACCTCCCCCAGAGACCACTGTTTCTGTCAGTGTCTCAAGTGTCCTTACAGACAGTATCTTTATACCCCAAATGGTAGCATATTCCAAAAACATTCCCCGAACTTGCTTTTGCCATTCACTTCCCAGCTTTTTTAAAAAATTTTTTAAGATTTTTTTTTTTATTTATTTGACAGAGAGAGAAAGAGGGGAGTGGCAGAGGGAGAAGAAGACTCCCCGCCGAGCAGGGAGCCCGATGTGGGACTCGATCCCAGGACCCTGGGATCATGACCTGAGTGGAAGGCAGACGTCGAACCGACTGGGCCACCCAGGTGCCCCTCACCTCCCAGTTTTTTAAAAAACTGCTGGTGCCATTTGTTCAGCTTCACTTTAAAGTATTTAGAGATTTGCTTTTGGATTCAGAAAGTGTGAGACACCCAAGATGTTTTTTTTTTTTTAATTGGCCTCTTTCAGCCTCAGATTTGTGGAAAATGAGTGTAGTTAGAAAAGTTTAATTTATAGTGGAAATAGAATAACATCATAAATACGTGTGGCAGATGGAAGGTGAAACCACCACTACCACTAACAAATCAGAAAAAACTAGTGATTAGGAGGTAATGAGGTTTGAAGCTCTTGCCCAGATAATAAAGAGAATATCCAAGATTCCACATAGAAGGAGGTGCCTAAAAGGAATAGAGAGGAACCAGGTTAGAACAGGGATAAGTGGTAAGGGGTACGTTCTTGTAAGGGTCTACGTCCTAATTTGCCCTCCCTTTTGAGAATCAATTGAAAAGCCCAACTTGTGCAACTCTCTTGTGAAATTGCCCCAGCCCTTCCTCAGGAAGTTCTCGCAGACCGGTACAGCCTGCTGTGCTGGTCCTGGGGAGATGGAAAGGATGGAAAGGCCAGGGAAAAGTTCACTGTCCTACCCCATTTCTTCCCAGATTCCGGAAGACAGGAGACTAAAATTCAGGGTAGTGACAGTGAACAAGGCCAGTGGGTGACCTGAAGCATCGCTGAGGATGGTGGGAAAGACACACAGCACCAGACAGAACAAAGGCAAGAGGCAGCCCGCCTGGCAGCTGAGAGAGTCTGCTAATCGGCTTGGGTTTGAGTCAGCACACTATAATCTACTGATCCAAATCAAGTTATCCTCTTCATGACTCAGTTTCCTCATCTATGAAATGGGACTGGATATCTAAAGCAGACTTTAGACGAGTATGAGTGTTAAGTAACAAAATATGTGTTAAAAAGCTTGGAGTGGTGCTGGGCGTATTGTGAGTGCTCCAAACCTGTGCCCCAGTGATGACAGCGGTGGTTTTCAAAGTGATCTCAGGCCTGGGGCGCCTGGGTGGCTGAGGCAGTTAAGCCTCTGACTCTTGATTTCAGCTCAGGTCGTGATCTCAGGGTCATGAGATCAAGCCCTGCATCGGGCTCCGCGCTCAGCGGGGAGTCTGCTTGTCCCTCTCCCTCTCCCCCTCCCCCGCTTGCGCTCGTACGCACTCTCTCTCTCAAATAAATAAATAAAATCTTCAAAGTGATCTCAGGCCTACCTGGCTCTAGGCACTGGCCACCTCCTCACCCACCCCCGTCCCCACCAATGCTGTCTCTCAAACTCGCCAGGAACCCACCTGCATCGAGGTGTTCACATTTGTAGCCTCCTGTGCCTCTGACGTGCCTCCCATGGCTCACTCCCTCAACTGTCCAGGGCTTACTCAGATGGCACCTGCACTGTAGGATTCTCCTGAAGACCCAAGAACTCCCCCCACTTCCCTTCTCTGCTTTATTTTTCTCCCCCTCAATGAATTGTAAGTTCTGTGAGAGCAGATATTTTTGGTTTGTTTAGTGATGCATCCTTGATACCCAGAACAGCACTGGCATACCATAGGTGCTCAATAAATACTCCTTGCATCAATGAATGAATATTTCCCAGTATATCCATTCTCCAATTTAGGCATATTTATACATGTATATTGCTTCTAATTCTTGTTGTTGCAATGAACACTGTCACTGTACCTAGAAGTAACACGTCTGTGAGTGTACCTAGAAGTAGAACTACTGGAAAAAAAAAAAAAAAAAAAGAAGTAGAACTACTGGACCATGTGTTAAGCACATCGTTAATTTGCCAGATATATTGCCAATCAACTCTCCAAAGTGGTATTTACTATATTCCCGTGTGCAGTGTGAGACTCCTGTTTCACATTCTTGGCAACACCCAACATTGTCAGACTTTTCAGTTTTTGTGAATCTCAGTATTCAATGGTATTTATTTTAATTTTAGTTTTCATTCACTCGATTACTGGTAATTTGAACATCACGTATTTGTTGATCATTTTGATTTTCTCCTTTGTGAATTACCTGTTCGTATCTTTTGTCCACATGTTTTATATATTCTGGATCCGATCTTTTGTCTGTTACACGTGTGGCATGTAACTTCAGTCTCTATGGTTTTTTAATTTTTTAAAAGTGACTTTGGTTGCACAGAAGTTGGCACTCCAATTCTTAAACAAAGATTATCCCATGCTAATAATTTCTTAGAGGTGTTCAGAAGTTTTCTTACATATACAGAATTTAAAATACATTTTAGAAAAAAGTTTTTCAGCAGGCATCTCTTTTTCAGTAAGATCTATTACTGTCTTACAGAACGCCAGTGTTCCATGGCACAGATTTGGAGAGCTGCTTCTCTAAGAAGTAGGGACAGACAGACGGCTTCTGAGCAGGGCAGAAACCTGATGGGAACAGAGAACACTAATACTGTTTTCTTATTGTTAATGTGGGCAAGGCTGCCTCTGCCATATTTAGTTTGGACAGTTGTTCAAAAAATCTTGACTGATTTATATGGCTAAATTTATCACTCCATCCAAAGGTCTTGTTTTATCAAAACATTTGACTAGGCTGACATCATTCTGCAGGCTTCTCTACCAAAGACCTTAATAGGGTCTAGGAAACTTCTAAAATACTTTATTGGAAAATCTCTATGTCTAACTTCATATATGAAAGGTTTAATGCAGAATAGATTATTCTGTCTATTCTGTTTATTCTAAAAGATTTAACATGCTGGAATTAAAGTCATGGGATTCAGTCCGATATGTTCATTTTAGTTTCCCTAAATGTCTGATGATTACCAGCCAAATGCCTAAACTCTAGTGTGACAGAGGAGACCTAGAGCCCACATTTCCTTTCTTCATATTGTCAAGGAAACATTCTAGAATCCTTATCAAGTTTGATCCTTTAAAGATAGAAACGGTATGAAGCTACTTCTTGTAACTCAATTCTGATCCTCTTCCTTCTCCCTCAGTTACAGTCTCAGGTAAACAAATGTTGATAATTTAAATGACGTTTAATTTCCTCAATGTTTCCCACCTTCTATTCTTCTGGCTTCTATTTATCTTAACTCAATTCTTAATTCTAAATTCTAGATTACAGGAGTTAAGAGTAAAGTTGTTTAAGCACTGTTAGTTGAATAATAAATATAATTTATTCATAGCAACAAAAATATGCTATTAAAATATCAACTAATTTAACTTAAAGACTATTACCTTTTCAAATACCATAATTATTGATAATGTTTTCATGAAAGGAATTATTGAATATAATTTCTATGTCATCCAACCAAGACAATTAATGTGACAATAACTAAGGACACGAGATAAAACTAAAGGCATATTTTTAAAGCATTCAACTTAAATGCCTATACTTCCACGTGTATATAAAGGAAAAATAATTTTATGATAAACTAATAAACAGAAAGGAGCAATGCTTAGGTTTGTTTCACTATAGAGTACTTGTTTTAGATATTTTGTCACCATCTTGTAAACCTCTCTCTTTTATGTAATAAAATAGCATCAACTAGGGGCACCTGGCTGATTCGGTTGGTAGAGCATGTGACTCTTGATCTGGGGTCCTGAGTTCAAGCCCCACATTGGACGTAGAGATTACTTAGAAAAAATAGCATCAATTATTTTTCTCTGCTGATAGATTTAGCTACTAAGAGATTATAGTTCACAAAAAGATCCAAAGTGTAAAGTTAATTTTAATACTGTAGCATTTCTTATTCCAGGAACTTGTCTGGATCTTTGAATTTCCCTTCATTGTGTCCTAATATATGTTATGATCTCTCTCTCTCTCTCATCCCATCTTACAATTTGGCCCCACAGTTTGTAGCATAGATTGGAGGGGCACTCCTACATCCTGGGAGAGTTTAAGTGATAACTGGAAAGGGTGGGGAAGTCTCTGCAAACAACATATGGAAATTCTTAGATGTAAGGTATACTCCAAATAGCATCACCTTGAGAAAACCTCCCACTAAAATTGAAAAATTTAATCATAAAAGTCTGCTGAGTTACAAACAGAGCTTGAAAACATTTTTCTTTTTTCAGATGCTAATAAGTAGTGAGTCAACCTTACAAAATTAGAAAACAAAACTAAAAATATTTAATATGAAAAAAATGTTCCCTTTTCTTTTTCTATAGTGTCCTCTTCCAGTGACAAATTGAAATAATAGCATTTATCAGTATGGTTATATAATACATTTATAAGTGACCCCGAGATTTGGGAAGAGCAGAGTATGAAAAGGGGGAGAAATTCAACGTTTTACAAGAAAGAATGTAAATAAAATATTAGAGAAGTGTATAGAAGAAAAGAATAATAAAATTTTTGGCAGTTATGACTGATACATAAGGTACCGACTAAAAGAAAAAGATCTGGAACTCACAAATATATTTTTTTTTCAAAAAGCTGTGATATGGGAATATATTAATGGCATTACAGCTTAAAGGAACTATCAGGTGATCCTCCTTTTCAGAGTTGGTAAAATAAATACCCAGCCATCACACTTGTTATTTGAGGAAAACAGCAAGATCTTGTTTACCCTCTTTCGGTCTAGTGTTGATTTCTCTCCTACTTGGTCTGAGCTCACACTAGTAGAGCCACGCCTTTAGGTTACATAATGTATACAGGGCATTGGCCCAGAGTATACAATTGCACCCAGTGATGGTGAAAACACTCTCCTTAGCATGGATTCTCTCGTCAGATCACACAGTCGCGGATGGATTCCAGCCCGCCCTCCGCCCTCCCCTCTGCGGCGTTCCTGTTTCTTTCAGGCTGTAACTTAGACTGTGGGTATCGGAAAATGAATAGGATACAGTCTTTTTCCTTTAGGAGCTCCTTGTCTGGCAGAAGACACCAACAGGAAAACAAATACAATGCAACATGATACATTTTCGACTACAACTGACAAAGGTTGAAAAGAATAATACCCAGCATTACCTAGAAGGTAAGGACACAGAGCACTGAAACACCATTGCTAGAAGCTGGAATTCGTAACAAGTTTTCTGGAGGACATGTGGTACTATGGGCCAAAAACCTTAAACAACAACAATAACAACAACAACAGCAAGTGAACACAGTTCACCTCAGCAGAGCCTCAGGGCTCAAGATTCACCCTAAGGAAATCACCAGACAAGTTTGCAAAGATGTTTGCGCAAATATACATAGTGAAGCACTTGTTGTAATGGTAAAATACTGTAGTGGCCAACAATAGGTGATTGGTTAAATGAATTTTGCCACATCCATACAACAGAATATTGCTATCACCATTAAGACAGCTACAGATTTATGAAGTGAATAAAAATATGTTTTTGATATATTTTTGAGTGAAAAGTAGGTGATAAAGTATCACACCAATATGATAAAAATGGCATTTAGTCCCCGTGGTCTTACTCTGCAAAACCCGTAACTCCAATCTAATCATGAGAAAAAAATCAGACAAATTCCAACAGTGAGACATCTTACAGTATCTCTGACCAGTACTTTAAATCTGTCAAGGTCATCAAAGCAAGGAAGTCTGAGAAACTGTCAGAACCAAGAGGAGTGTCAGGCGACATGACAAATAAATATAATACCCTGGATGGGATCCTGCAACAGAAGGAGAACACTAGGTAAAAACTAAGGTTATCTGAATAATCTGTGAACTTTAGTTAAAATAAGTGTATCAATGCTGGCTCATTAATTACAACAAATATATCAATTAATGGAACATGTTAATAACGTGAGGGGTGATTGGAGAACTTTG
Source organism: Halichoerus grypus (assembly GCF_964656455.1). Lineage (NCBI taxonomy): Eukaryota > Metazoa > Chordata > Mammalia > Carnivora > Phocidae > Halichoerus > Halichoerus grypus. The sequence continues at coordinate 25,959,337 of NC_135720.1, read as the reverse complement.
CAATTTTTCGGTAAATCTAAAATGTTCTCAAAAACATATTAATAAAAAATAAATCAGTTTTCAAGATATATATTTATTATATATGCATAGGAAAAAGTGAGGAAAGCTATACCTCAAGGTGCTACTTTTTTTCAGTCAGATTTATTGAGGTATAATTTACATACAGTAAAATGTACTTTTTTTAGTGTATAGTTCTGTTAATCTTAATATACATAGTCATGTAACAACCACCATAATCAAGATACAGGACATTTCTATCAGCCCTAATGCCCTTTGTAGCCCAACCTCTGGCAACCATTGTTTTTCCCTTTGCCTCTTCCAGAATCCATATAAATGGAATCATACAGGATGAACTCTGTTGATTAAAATTGTTTTTTCCCCCAGAATGTGGGACTATGGGTAATAATTTCCTTATTCTTCTAACCTTCCTTATTTGCATTTTTAAATTCTCTATGATAGACATAACTTTTGCTATTTAGAAAAATAAAAGTAAAAAGTAATTGTATAGTAAGTGAGGAGATAATGCTACTGGCGTACTGACGAAGAAATTTTTGTTTAAGATATTTAAGTTGCCGAATTATTTTACTAAAGAGTTAATTCTGAGCAGCAACAGAAGTTAAGAGGTGGGCTCTAGGATTAGCTAGAGCTAGGTATGAATCCTAGCTGCACTACTGACTAGTTGTGTGACTTCGGTAGTCTACTTAATATCTTTTACCCTTAATATCCTCATTTTAAAATAGAGCTAGCACAGTACCTGTCTCACAGTTGTCAAAAGGATTAGATGAGACTGTAAATTTGTGCATAACAGGTTTTAGCTACTAAAATGATTTGTACTGCTTATTTGGCTATTCTCATTCTCATGATGATGCTACCACTAAGAATACTGAACTCTGGAGGGGTGGAAGATATGGAAGGCCATTCTAGGCTAAGGAAACAGAATGTGTGAGAGCAGAGTTACGGAAGTGCCTCGAAGGACAGAGAACAGCAAGCAGGGTCTGAAGGAAAGAAGGCAAACACCTTAGAGCCAGGTCATAAAGGACCTGCTCACCCAGGCCAGGGAATTTGTTGCTTATCTTAGGCCCGAGGACAGAAACCATTTTGTCTGGCCATATATATTGTACTTCTGCTTATCTGTCTTACACCTTTTATGCCAGGTTAGTCTCCCCTTTCCCCCTTCTACTCCCCATGCTTCCAAAGCATTCCATTCGTATCTATGCCACCACACGCATCACGTGGCATTGTTCACAAGCCTGCATTTCCCATTAGGCATGCGCTCCTGTAGACTCCGTCCCCTAACTCACATTATATCCCACAGAGGTAGGAAATGCTTACAGATTTAGTGAATGAACAGCTATGTTTTCTCAGGACAAAAAAGAAAACAAGAAAAACTGTGGGAGGATGCAATTCCTGGTAGATATGTTTCCATAAGGAGAAAAAGAAGAAACCAAGAACTGAATGGTCAGAAGGAAAAACAGGATAAAAGGACAGACAGACCGAAAGCTCAGCCTGACCCTCGAGTGTGTGTGCGGGGCCCCTCAGGGCATGTTCACTTGACGGGTTTGACTAGAAAGATCTGGGTAGCTATCATATTAATCAACTCTTAATATACGACAATATTTAGAAAGTGGCAGCTCTGTATGGTCAATATGGAACAAAATCTTAAGATACACTGTTAGGTGAAAAAAGGAAGTTGCAAACAATGTGCGTAGCCTACCTGTGAGGGGTGGGAAACACATCTGTATACAGACACACACATATATTCACATACTTATACATGAATGACATGGAACCAGTAACACAGGTTGTCTCTGGAAAGGAGAGTTCCTTTTCATTATAAAATGTTCACTACTTGAATACCACATATATACATTAATCTACTCAAAATTTATTTTTAAAGAGATCTATAAAGTGATATTTTAGAATACATTTCTAAGACTAACTTTTAGAAAAGGTAGCCATATACATACAAGGAAAAAAGATCTGGAATGATATGTGCCAAAATGGGAATGATACACATTCTGTGGATATTTTTCATTTTCTCCTTTTCTAGTCTTTTCTGTTTCCATTTTCTAATTTTGCTGTTCCTCCTTTTTCCCAGAGCTCAGTCCTTAGTAGTTTTCTCTGCCTGCATTTTTTTGGTGATCTCATAGAACTTCATAGTTTTAAATACCAATAATATGCTTGACAAATTTATATTTGCAGGCAAGATCTGGGCTCCAGACAAATATACAATGTTTATTCAACATCTCCACTTGGATGTCTAAACATCATTTCAAACATAACACAACTATAAGTGAACTTCCTGCTCCCTCCCATACACTTCTAACACACAAGTCTTCCCATCTTAGTCTATGGAAAATCCTTCTTGCAGTTGCTCAGGCTAAAAACTTGGGGGTCATTCCTGACTATTTCTCACAGCCCCACCCAATCTCTCAGTAAACCTTGTTAGTTTTACCTTCAAAACTCATCTGGGTTTTGACCACTTCTCACCTCCGTAGCAGCTGCCTCCCTGGTCCAGGCACCATCATCTCTCCCGTGGATCACCTCAATGCTCTCCAAATTGGCTTCCCTGCTTCTCCCCTTTACCTTCTACAGTCTATCCCCAACAGCAACATGATGTAGTGATCTATCAAAATATGGACCTGATCATGTCACTCTTCCGCTCAAAACTCTCCAGGTGCTTCCACTTCTCAAAGAGAAAAAGCCTTAAAATAGCCTGCAAGGCCCCATGTAATCCACATAGCCTTCCCCACCCTGCACCCATATAGCCTTGTCTCTTCACCCCCACCACTTCTTGCCCTTTCTCTCGCTCATCCCCCTCCAGCCAGCCTGGCCTCTACTGGTTTTCACACACAGGGCATACTCCCGTCTTACACCATGGTGCTGGTCCCTCCTCTGCTCTGACCCCAGGTATTCTCAAGATCCATTTCCTCCCTTCCTTCAAGTCTTTGCTCAAAACTCACCTGCGCAATTAGGGCCTTCCTGGAATGCCCCATCCAAAACTGCAACCACCCACCCACAACACTACTCCCTTTCCCAGCTCAATCTTTTCCCCTAACACTCATCCCTTTCTATTCTATAACGATGATTTGGTTAATTCATACATAATTGGCCATGCTCACATTTGAATACAAGCTCCATGAAAACGGGGATTTTTGTCTGTATTGTTCACTTAGCCTAGAAAATACATGGCATAGAGTGGACGCTCAATAAATACATGCTGAATAAGTTTGCATTACCCATGCAGTAGAGAATAATTTTTCAAATAAAAATCATTATAATGAATGAATGCTGCAAGTGTATACTTAATCATAATTTGAAAGCTTTCTTGAATGTGCATAAACATATCTTCTGTTAAAAAAACCTTTCCATTTTTGTTATCCTAGGGAAATACATTTCTAGGTTTTACTTATTTTTTTCCTATTTATCAGGACTGCAGTAGTAAAAGGCTTTTAAAACTTTCGCTCCGGAAAAACACTGTAAACCATTTCAGTCCACTGATTTCCTCTTCTGCTGCAGGCTGCACAGCAAAGGCAAGATCAGCAGCATCAGCGCTGAACAACAGGGCTGCCTACTCCACTGTCAGCCCTTGTGTGCTCTCAGACAAGGGCTTTCACCTCTCTGAGCCTCCTTTTCCACATCTGGAAAATGGGAATGAACCCTCATACGGTCGTGAAGGTTAAATGGGACCAGAGCTAATATTTGCCAGGTGCTTACATCACGAAGTGGGTAAAATCATCACCATTTTCACAGCTTAGGAAACAGAGGCCAAAGGTTAGAGAACTAGTTAGGTAGGAGGGTCAGAACCCTGCTCCCTAAATTGTAAGTTCAGGGCTCTTCCCCTCCACTCTCACTATCTCTTATCTCTTTGGGAAGGGTAAGGGGTAGACAGAGTGTCTAAAGGCAACCAACTGGGAAGGGAAGTTTGAGTCTGCCTTCAGCACGTGGAAGACCACCACCTAGAGCGGGGGCCTTTGGCAAGTCCACTACTGCCACAAATGGGGGGCACAAGAACCACCCAGGTAATCACAAATCTAAGCGAGTTAGAGAGAATTAACAATAATACAGGGCAATATCCCTCCCACCTCTCCTTCCCGATTCATGCAAAGTCAGATTCTCCTCCTCCTTATTTTTCCAGTCAGGTCTCGGCTCGATAACTGATTTCCACCCCAGAAATCTCTTTCTCATACCCCACATAGATGTACCCTTCAATCCACTTCCACTTCTCATTAACTCTCATCCAGTTACCTCAGGTAAACCTTTCTTCCTCTTTCTGACATCCTTCATTCCATTTATAAATTCCCAAATAACTCCATTATGGTTGGTGAGCACCAAAGTAGTATTCATACTGCATCGAAATTAAGAAAAGACCTACCATTCACTTTGAACTGTTCCAGGCTCAGTAAACGATACTGTGTACTATCCTAGACAGCGATCAGATAGGTGTCGCCTTCAAAATCTTCTCAGACAATTCCCTTAACTCTTTATTCGAAGTTAATGTAGCTGTGGTGGACAGTGGTTAAGGTGGCCTCAAATCCCAGTTCTATTCAGTAGCTGTGTGACTTCGGGCAACTATTTATCCTTTGTCCCAGTTTCCTCATCTGTGAAGTGGGATCATAATGGAATCTACCTCCTAGGGTTATTATGAGGGTTAAATGAGTTAATCCATTTAAAGTCTTTAGAATGGCTTCTGGCACAGAGCAAGAGTAAGATAAACATGGGTCATTGGTATTTCCTCAAATATGAATATTCAATATTTTAAAAACATTTTCAATTTCTTGCTCTTTAAAATACTTTTTTGGGATGCCTGGGTGGCTCAGTCGGTTAAGCGTCTGCCTTCAGCTCAGGTCATGATCCCAGAGTCCTGGGATCGAGCCCCGCATCGGGCTTCCTGCCCAGCGGGAAGCCTGCTTCTCCCTCTCCCACTCCCCCTGCTTGTGTTCCCTCTCTCGCTGTGTCTCTCTCTGTCAAATAAATAAAATCTTTTAAAAAAATGGATGAATAAAATCTTAAAATAAAGTAAAATACTTTTATTACTTTAAGCTTTAGAGAGAATTTAACTACAAATAGTGTTTCAGTCATATAACCAATTAAATAAACTTTTACTAGGTAACCTGAAGATCTGATTAATACAATAATGTTTCTATGGAAAGCTTATTTTGAATTCAGAAATATTTGCAAATGAAATTTTGAAGCACATTTTATCTGGAAGATAGGGAATGCTTACATTAAAAATGCAAATGTGTGGGGCACCTGGGTGGCTCAGTCAGTTAAGCAGTCCACTCAATTTTGGCTCAGGTCATGACCTCAGAGTCCTGAGATCGAGCCCCATGTTGGGCTCCACACTCAGTGGGGATCTGCTGGAGATTCTCTCTTTCTCCCTCTGTCCCTTCCCTGGCTCATGTGCACACATGCGTATTTTAGAGCTTTCTCTCTCAAATAAATACTTTTTAAAAATGCAAATGTGCATAAAACTATGACATATGATTTAATTTACCATAAAATTCTTTACTTTTTTGAAATAGGGTTTATTCCATAAATAATTCATCTATTTCTATTGATATAACTGGTATGCATTAGGTATGCATCAGGTACCTCCGAAAAGTACAAATCAGAGATGAAGGGATCCAAGGATCTCCTTGCTTATTCACAGAGCTTGGCTTTTACAACCAGACTCACAAATGCTAAAAAACACCGTGTTTGTATAAAATAACCTCTTTAGACTATACCGTCTGCACTTGCCTGAAGGGTCAGTTTCCTGAAAATAAGCTACTCAGCTAAAGAACTCTGATCTGCACACGAGCAGAAGGTTGGACAAGGAAGCCGATCCTACCAGCTACTTCCTTTCCATCTCTCCAAATAAGGAAACACCACTGTGTCCTGCAGACCTGGTGAAGTTCTGCTTATTTTGGAATTAAAAACAACAGAATATTTGTTAGTACAATTGCCAGATTTAGCAAAGAAAAATGCAGGATGACCAGTTGAAGGTGATTTTCAGATAGACAAGGAATATTTAGTATCAGGATGTCCCAAATACTGCACGGGACTTATACAAATAAAGTATTCTTTGTGTATTTGAAATTCACATTTAACTGACCATCTTGCATTTAATCTCATCACCCTATTTGTTGGGAGATGATTTATTTCTAGACATATTATTGCTCACTCACTTTATCCCCCCCTCACACACACATTTTCATACTTTGAAGGAATACATGTGTTTTGTAAACAAAGTACCCAAATTTGTATTTACCATCAATGTTTTGGAAACTGCTTGAATTAGGGAACTACCAGTAATTCTCATGTGTTGCAACTGGAAGAAAAGGCCATAATCTCATGTAGTTATATTTTATTTCTTCTTTGGCTCTGTACAATTACAGAAATAAACTAAGAATTGGGTTTTTATTTTAATTAATTTATGGTCTCAAAAGTTAAATGGAATCTGGTCTCAAAACAATTTAATATGAGATAATACTGCCACCTGGAGATCAGAGGCAGGTATGACAAAGACTCAATCTAAATTCTAATTCTTGAAAGTAATGAGTTAATGGTGACACTTGATTTAATAATAATGCCATTCTGCCACTTGCCATCATATGGGTCTAATTTTTCCTCATTTATTAATTTAATGAATATTTTCTAATCTTCTATTGTATGCCAGACACTATGCTAGGCTTTGGTAATATAAAAATGTATAAAACCTAGTTCATTCCTTGAGTAGCTAAGACTAGTAGAAGACACCAGCATATTATCAGGTGTCATTCCATGTACCCCTTACCCTTTAAGAGTGAAGCAAAATTGAGGGGTGCCTGGTGGCTCGGTCAGTCGGGCAACCGACTCCTGGTTTTGGCTCAGGTCATGATCTCAGGGTCGTGATATCCAGCCCCGTGACAGGTTTGGGGCCAGCATGGAGTCTGTTTCAGATTCTCTCCTTCTCCCTTTGCCCCTTCCCCCACTCATGCTCTCTCTCTCTCTCTAAAATAAATAAATAAATAAAATCTTTAAAAAAAAGAGTGAAGCGAAATTGAATACTTGTCTTTATGTAGTGGAAAACTCATCTCTCTCATTCTTTGTAAGATTATAACATAGACTATGGTTTGTAATTTCCCCATCACCTTGGACTCTAAGCTCCTGCTTCACCTGACATGGTGCCGTTTATAGATCACTTTATTGTTACACACATATTGCTCTTGTTGTCTGTAAACTTCCCAAAGACGGAGAATACAATGCTTTTTCCTTGATTTTCATAATGATTAATTCATTCAAGCTTGAGCTTGAAGGGGATTTATCCTGAAGTTTGGAAGCATGGAAGGGGTGTGTGTGTGTGTGTGTGTGTGTGTGTGTGTGTAACTACAGCAACACTAACAATTACAAATTGGACAACAGACTTCATTGATCTTTTTAAAGTCCTCTCCTTCCCACCACTTTGACTCTCCTTTCTCACTCTGCTCCCTTCTTTGCTGTCCTTTTTCTCAACATTTTCCAACCCCTACCCCCTACCACAGTGAACAATTCTTCCCACTTTACTATATAGAACAATTCAACTTTCTCAGTTTCATATCCCGAAACTCAGACTCTTGCCCTCCTGTGCATATCCAACTCTCATTGCTATATTATGACACACAATGGCCATCTGCCTAGAGCTTCATCCCGCCTTTCGCCTTATATAAAATTTATTTCTCCTTGACAAGAATTATGACAACTCTTAAAAGACAAAGTGGTAGCAATTTAGGTTTTAAATAACATTTTAAAATTTCCTTGTTAGAGATATAAACAAAGTGCTATGAGGGTCCCTTCTACTCTTCCCTTCCTCCTTGCCTCCTTACCTCTATCCCCATCTTCTACTTTCTTTTCTGTACTGTAAGCTATCCCTACAAGCATTTCTTACCAGTCTTGTGGTACTCTTTGGTAATACTGCTACACTTAAATTAAAATGCAACAAAAGAGAGAAAACTGGATGGAAGGGTTGTCATGCAGTACAGCTAATTTGCTGGTCCATGGTATACTTTGTTTTCTGGTTCAGCCTATAACACAAGCCTTCTTCTAAAGTTGGAGTGTTCCTAGGACAAGAACTTGGAGAAAAGATATTGGAAAGATGAATTGTCCTCTTGCTGGTATCTTGCTGATAACCATTCCCTAATCCCATTAACTACTCTTGACCATAAAAAGGAAGTGTGAATGTGAAATTGCATTAAAACCTTAATTTTGGAAAATCATAAACTAAAACTATCCCAAATATTAAGTTGAAAAATAATTACTCAATTAACAATTTCCCAAAACTTTTGGATTAGTTTCTTCATCAGATCTCCTTGGCATGAAGGCTGGTATACCAAAACACAAATTGCCCACCTAAAAAAGAGCATTTTCCTGGGCATTAGTGATGTTATCTGATTGGCACTGAGACTGGGCCTAGATCTTTGGACTCTGGAGTTTAAAGAGGAATTGTGGAAATCACTTTCCTTTCAGAAATAAAATTAGAGAACTTCATCAATTCACAACACACACATTTACCGAGTATCTACTTTATGTCACATTCTATGCAATGTGCTTAAGATACAAAATAAAAACATGATATCTGCCCTCAAGGAACTTATGGTCTAATGAAGAAGACAAATAAATCAAAGACCATATATGTGAGAATTCTGTAAATGTCTAAGTCTTTGTAATTTTTCAGGTCTGCTATTTACTCCTTCTTTTTTTTTTTTTTTTTCCAAAGCAGCTAGCAGTAAAATACAATTATAAGCATCTCTGTGTTTATTCTTGAGCCCTTCACTAATGCCTAACATGTACATCTTAGAGTAGACCAGTATACCCTGGCATTCTTTCAGTTTTGTGAATATGGCGAGCTCATTTGTTTTAGGGCTTAGCTGTTTCCAGAGCCAAGCATGCAAAGAAGCATTGAGCCTGACCTATCCTGGCCTATGCATTCTGGTATGGCAGGAAAAGTAGGGGAAGGAACACTTAGCAAATGATGAATAGGCTTCCAAATGAAAACAAAACAAAACCTCTTCCCTATAAGAACCATAGGAACAACAAGGGGATGACTCTTTTCCAGGCACTGAGGTAGAAAAGCCATTTGCTTTGGGTTGAGATACCTGCCTTTTCCTTTAGAATGTGACCTTCTCAAGGGGAAGGACAATGCATGTTTGTATGTAAAGAAATTAGGAAATGAGGATGTAAAACATTGGCTTCCAAACCCATTCATCACCTGAGGACTTACAAGAAAATATTCCTGATTCAAATGAAATGTGAAAAAAAACTGATGACATTTACGATGCTATTGCAAATTTGAACACTGACTGGATGTTTAATAATATTAAGCAATTATTACTGTTGGAATAATAGTGATATTATGGTTATGTTTTTTTCTATCTTTTAGGGATCTATACTGAAATATTATGGATTAAATGATGTCTGGGATTTGCTTCAATATAATAGAGAAGAGGAGAAAATCTGGGGGGCTGGTTTAAGTGAAACAAGATTGGTCATGAGTCAATAGGTGGATAATGGGTACAATGGGTTCATTGTACTATTCTGTCTTCTTTGATATATGTTTGAAATTTTCCATAAGAAAAATAATTTTTTAAAAATGAGAGATTCCTGAGTTCCCAAGAGATTCTGGCTTATTATGTCCAGAGCCTGTGAACCGGTATGTTGGCATCACCGTCACTATCAGGAGATTCACCAATAGCACTCCTCCTTGCCTACCTATGCTACAGAGTATATTAGAGGTGGGGCTAGAGAGTGTTGTTGATCAAAGCTCTTATCCTTTAAATATTGTCCTTAGGAAGAAGGCATCTTATTAGCATAATTTATACAAGATGTCCATTTAACAATAATTCCAAAGGAGGGATTTTTGCAGCTTAAAGGAAATTCTAGTAAATCTCAAAGAACAAAATTTCTCTTAGGGAAGAACTCTAGATTTCAGGTAAAAGAAATCACACTCCAAGCTGGTACAGCCACTCTGGAAAAGAGTATGGCAGTTCCTCAAAAAGTTAAAAATAGAGCTACCCTATGACCCAGCAATTGTACTACTATTTACCCAAAAGATGCAAGCATAGTGATCTGAAGGGGCACCTGAACCCCAATGTTTATAGCAGCAATGCTCACAATAGCCAAACTATGGAAAGAGCCCAGATGTCCATCGACAGATGAATGGATAAAGAAGATGTGATGTGTATATATATATACAATGGAATACAACTCAGCCATCAAAAAAAAAAAAAAATGAAATTTTACCATCTGCAACAACATGAATGGAACAGAGGGTATTATGCTAAATGAAATCAGTCAACCAGAGAAAGCCATTTATCACATGATTTCACTCCTATGTGGAATTTAAGAAACAAAACAGGAGCATAGGGGAAGGGAGGGAAAAATAAAACAAGATGAAATCAGAGAGGGAGACAAACCATAAGAGACTCTTAATCTCAGGAAACAAACTGAGGGTTGCTGGAGGGGAGGGGTGGGGGGATGGGGTAACTGGGTGATGGACATTAAGGAAGGACCTGATGTAATGAGCACTGGGTGTTATATATAACTGATGAATTACTGAACTCTACCTCTGAAACTAATAATACACTATATGTTAGTTAATTGAATTTAAATCAAATAAAACTAATTTTTAAAAAATAAAAATTAAAAGATATCACACTCCAAATTGTACCTCTGTGGCTCTATCTCATGCACTCTATCTCTTAATCAGTACAATCTGCCACACAGACCTCTTGCTTCCTCAAACATGCCAAGCTCATTTGTGCCTAAAGACCTGTGGTTTAACCATATATTTTGCCCAAGGATGTTCTTCCTCCAGATCATTCCATGGCTGGCTCCTTGTTTGTTTTTCCAAAGCAGCTAGCAGTAAAATACATTCATATCTTCATTCATATCTCAACCCTTAAAGTTGATTTTTCAGAAGGGCCTTCCCTGACACTCCCTCTTCAGTACCCCACACCTTACAGTAACACCCTATGATCTTAAGCTGTTATTTCAGAGCACTTTTCACTAACTGAAACTCTCTTGTTTGTTTACTAATTTGCTGTTCATCTCCTTTATCAAGACTATAAGATCTCTCACTATAGGACTCTTATCCATCTGGTTCATAGATGCCCTCTGACCTCCTACAACAGTCTCTCGCCAAAAAAGGGACTCAATACAGAACTCTGAAGACCTGAAATATGTACATTTGTAAGGATACCTTCTTGTGTCCCTACATTATATTAGGGGTTGCAAATGTAAATACCACCGGCCTCAGATGAGTACTAAAGGCAGAAGGACTTAGAGAAAAACTAGAAAGCAATTGAAATGATCCAAAGGAAAGAGTCACTTGGCAGCTTGACCTATTGATGCCAGGTTACAGTGCAGATCTAGTGTGCTCAGATCTTCCCATTATGATTAGAATGCCAAATGAATGAGATGACATCCATTTATTGTATTCCTTCCACTTTAACTGTTAGCAACCAATTTGAAAAAATTAGAATAGCATGTGAATCACCAGTTTGCAAGCTCTGCTCATACAGATAAAATAATTCAGAGATTAGTTAAGAGACATTGAGAAAAGATACCGAGAAGATTGTACCCTACAACATTGTTTGTAATGGTGAGAAATGGGAAACAACCTAAATTTATCCATCACTAGAGGAATTCCCAAATAATGTGTGGGAAACTTATTTGAAAGAATACTCTATAGCCAAAACAAATGAAGTCTAGCCATATGTATCGATGTGGATAGATCTCAAAAACAGAGTTGAATGAAAAAGCCAAGTTGTAGATCAATACACAAAATATTCGTGTAAAACTTCAAAAGCCCAGCCATTCTGTATATTGCTTATAAACACATAGTAATAGTGAAAGCAAACCTAGATTAACAAGCTGCTTATCAAATTTAAGATTATAGTTGCCTCTCAGAAGGGAAGTAGAGTGGTACAGGGAATAGGGGCACCCACTTAATCTGTAATGTTCTATTTCTTTCATTTAAAAATATAAAATGACAAAATGCAACATCCTACCATTCTGATGGTATACATGAATGTTCATTCTGTTTTTCTTTTTAAAACATTTCCAAATTTTTAAAAATGGAGGGAGTGGTGGTGGCAAAACATCCCAAACTAGAATACTTGGCTTCTCCTTTACTCTGCCTCTCTAGCACTGATATATTGATATCAATCTCTAGATAGAGTTTCCTCAGTAGCAAATTCAGGAAAAATATGTGGTACTATCTACAAGATCTATAAACCTAAAACTATCCAGAGTCTCTAAAGATCTACAAACCTAAAACCTCCCCAACTCTAACATCACACGGTAAATAATATCCAGACTAGGGAATGAAACATGGATTTCTCCCCTCATTTAGGATAGTCCATCTCTCACAATCCACAATTCCTTCTCCAGAAGAAATATGTATAATGGAAGAACTGTCTTGGTGACAGAGAGACGTGGATTTATTAAGCCTTTCCGAGTGTCAGAGTCCTCATCTCTAAAACGGGGAATATTAACACCTACCTCGAACACTGTGGTGAGTGTAGTATGTCTAGAGCCTGAACAGAGTAGCTTTTAATAGTAATAAAATCTCATTTAGGGGCTTGGCCCGGGTCCCTAGACAGAATCACGGTTTTTCACGCTGCCTTCCAAGCTAAAGTTGGTTTACCTTGAGACGTCCCGGCGAGGTAGTTGATTCAGTTGCTATGGCGACACTCCGGTTCCGCCTCCGGGCTTGCTCGAATAGCATGCTGGGAATTGTAGTGCGTGGGAACTGACACTCACCGAGGGGGCGGGGCAGCTTCCGGAAAGGGCACTGAGTTTCCCGTTCCTGCCTCTACCGCCATCCCTTAGCCCTTTGTGCGTCTGGGCCACAGAACCCAAAATAAAAGCCGAACTATGAGTCTCCCTTTCCACGTCCGCCTAAAGTACAGTTGAGGGCAGGAGAGTGGAAGCAATGAGGTACAAAGGGCGGAGACGGGAGCCGCACTGGTGGGGCAGGAAGAGGCGAGGCTCCCGCCAGGGGCACGGAGGCTCCGCCTCCTTACATCACTTCCGTAAACAAAAGTTGCTGTGGAGGAGCTGGGTCCGGGATGTGATCCCGGCTTAAGCTGCAGTAGTATTGTCGGCGGCTGCAGCTGCGGCGGTGGCTTCGGAGCCTCCGGGGTCTTTGCAGGTTGAGGAAGAGGACCCCGATCCTCTCCTTCCTCAGGTAGGAAGTGGAAGGAAAAGCGCTCCCGCAGTGTCCCTGTTAGGCCCCTTCCACCACCCACTCTGGCCACTGCTCAATTCGGAGAGCTGAAGGGTCACCGTGTCGGCTGATAGGGGAAAGGGAATGAGGTGAAGTCAAGAGGGACTCCTGGTGGTCCTGTTTGGAAGCTGTGGGTTCCTGGCAATCAAAACCAGTGTGTGAGTAACTGTGAGCAGTCTGCGAAGGCCTTCTTTAAAAGCTTCCTTGCTACGTGGTGTACAGGAAAGATTTCGGTTCTCTTGTGGCAGAGATTTGCCTTCCAAAAACGGATAAATTTCGGGCCCTGGCCCTTCAGTACATCATAGTTTAAGCCACTATTGGTTTATTTGCATTACTTTACTTCCTAGTTGTTTTTTTTTTTCTTGTTCTTATATCACCAAATGTGCATTAGCATCATTAAATTCGAAGGTTAATGTGTTTATGTGTAACACAAGTTTATACAGATCCTTATCTCTTTGGAGAACTGATATCCCATTGTCTCTATTCAGTTGCTTATTAAAATTCCATTTAATTTGTGTTGCATGCTGAAACAACGCCAAAATGTCTGTTCTATTACTAAAGGAAAAATTGTTAGCCAGGATTTGAATGAATTTATATTTCGTATCTAGGATTAAAGACTGGTCATTAGAGCCTTTCTTTTAAAACCTTTTCTTCTCTGGAAGTATCATAGTTCCAGTTGTGATTGTCTAGAGTCAGCCTGAGCCAACCGAGCTGAAATGGTTTAAATTCCAGTGCTAGTGGCACCAAGTTTAGACAAGGGCAAAAAATCTGTTTTCATTAAAATTCTCAATTATGTTAGGAGTGTAATCAGTGGATTTGAATCTTTTGGAATGGTCATAGCATGGTTAGATTCAACACAGTGTACACAGAAAGGGCTAATACTGCTAAGGCACTTTACAGTCTGATGAGGTAAATAGCCATGTAAATTTCTCATCTCATGATACGGGAAACAATATAATTAAGAATTTAATAGTATGCATAAGTAAAAAGAAAATGTAGAAGGGTATTTTTTGATAGATGGCTGCTAGGAAAATAGAGCTGATTAATACATGAAGTAAGGGGGGAATATTGGACTTGTGTTCTCTATGGAAGGGCCAGCATCATAGTGTAACTTTTTTGATACTAGCAAACGTAAACATATATAATACACTTTCATGTATCCTTGGAAATAGGTAGAGAAAGTATATTCAAAATAGTCATGAAACAAATTTAATTTTATAGAACTTAAGTTGATCAAGGAACTAGGATCGGTTTTATCCTTAGGCAGAGACTGAGTTTCTGCTTGGTGGTTGAAATAAGATTTCTAGTTATTAGTTAAAATGCAGATACCCCTTTCAGTTATACATCTGTTTGAATCTGGTTGGTTCTTCTAAGAATAAATTTAAGCAGGGAGATCTAAAGACCACCTAGAGCTTGAGTCAGGCTGAGAATATCACATGGCTATTTTGTTCATTTTTCATGTATTGTTCCCCTTCTATAATGTAGGCTTTTTGAGGACAGGAACTTTGTCATGTTCACTACCTTCTTCCCAATATCCAGAATAGTGCCTGGCAGGTGGAATAGAGTAAATATTTGTGGGATGAGTGAATAAATTCTTTTTTTTTTTTTTTTTTTTTTTTTAAGATTTTATTTATTTATTTGAGAGAGAATGAGAGAGAGCACATGAGACGGGGGAGGGTCAGAGGGAGAAGCAGACTCCCTGCCGAGCAGGGAGCCCGATGCGGGACTCGATCCAGGGACTCCAGGATCATGACCTGAGCCGAAGGCAGTCGCTTAACCAACTGAGCCACCCAGGCGCCCGAGTGAATAAATTCTTGATATATTGCTATCAGCCTATGAAATGGCTCTTTAAACCCCTTTCATTTTTGTATATTCTAGCATGTATGTATAATTTTGCTGTATTTCCTTAGGTCATAAGACGCTGGCCTTGGTGCAATAAGGAACTTAGAACAATGGAGGAGCGGAAAGTGAAGAGGAGGAGTCCTAAGTCTTTCAGTGCCCACTCTACTCAGGTTGTTAATGCCAAAAAAAATTCTATTCCAGTTAGTAAAAGCACAGGGTTTTCAAATCCTGCATCACAGTCAACGTCACAGCGACCAAAGTTAAAAAGGTAAATTTTTTTTCTTTCATATTATCACAGCAACATGCTATCAAAGTAAATACTAAATCCAGTAATTCTTATAACACTTTTTTTCTCTTGGCTTAACTTTTAAAACAGTTGAGGCACATATTATATGTAATTTAGAAAAAACGTTATGACGGTCGCAGTGTGTAGGGATTAGAACATGCAGAATGAATGATTGGTTTGAAGGCCCTTACTTTGTCTCCTACTAAAATAGAATGAGAAAACTTATGGACACAGTTGATGCATTAGCCGGAAAAGGGAACAAAATATACAGGTTTTGTTTTTTTTTTTAACTAAGCTGAGAGTGCTTTGGTAATTTTACTTTTTAAAAAAGGGTGGCTTCATTGTTGTCATAGAAATGATTTGTATTTATTGTAAAAATTCAAACACAGGAAAAGTTCAAAGAAGAAATTTAAAACACTAAAATTCTACCACCTAGAACTACACGTTATTAATATTTGGTGAACATCATTTGTCTTGAGGCTCTAAAGGAAACAGGCGCAACAAATTTAAATGTGATATATAATACTGCTGCATGTATGTGAGTATTCTGTAGTATTAGATATTTGGAAAGCAAGATAATATATAATATATATGTATAATTCTCTCTTTTTAAAAGATAATCGTATGCAATTAATGTTTTTATTGCATCGTCTTTGCAGAGTGATGAAAGAAAAGACCAGACCTCAGGGTGGAGAAGGAAAAGGTGCACAGCCAGCTCCCATTCAGCACTCTTTCCTCACCGATGTCTCAGACGTTCAGGAGATGGAGAGAGGGCTTCTCAGCCTTTTGAATGATTTCCACTCTGGAAAACTTCAAGCGTTCGGCAAGCCATAGATATTTCCCCTTTGTTTTTCTCTTCAAGATGTTTGCATCCTGTTTTCTGAATTTGTTTTGCCATTCATTTTAAAAGTATCATTTTCTTTTATTAAAAAAAAAAAGAGTCCAGAGGCATAAAATGCAATCATCCTAGATTTCATTTGTCATGGATTATAATTTGTTTTCTAAAATTTCAGGAAAAAGGGTTATTTATTTATTTATTTATTTATTTATTTTTGAGAGAGAGTTGGGAAGGGCAGAGGGAGAGGGAGAGAGAGAATCTTAAGCAGGCTCCATCTCACAACCCTGAGATGAGGACCTGAGCCAAAATCAAGAGTCAGACGTTTAACCAACTGAGCCACTCAGGCTCCAGGAAAAAGTTTTTTTAAGAAGGGAAGGTTGGTTGAAATGTTAAAGTAGGATTACTATTACGGAATAACTATCCTGAGAGTAACAAATAAAAGGAATATTCTTCATCAGTTAAATATTTTAGACTTAATGTTTTAGTTTGGGAAAGTCTCAAGATCATTTTTCTTTACCCTTTTAAGCCTAAACTTAATTCTTGCCCACCATTCCTCAGTTTTGAATTTAAAAGAATCCAATTTTCTTGTTCTTCCATGAAGATAGAGAACAGTTAACTGATTGTTCCATTAAAACAAGTAGATATTTTTGGATATGAGTTCACAAAGTATATAGTCAGAGTTTTTGTATTCAGCTTGCAACTTACTTTATAAGTCTTATCTGATAAAATTATGTCCTGCATTTTTTATAAAGCAATTTGAAAATTATCGAATGCATACATACAGAATCTCATACATATGCATAAATGTCATCAACATACATGCTGGTTTTTTGAAGCCACTACCACCAGCACAAGGGTAAATAACCACATATAAAACTGGGTAAAGGTCCTGAAGAGAGCAATTCACTTGCTTAACAACACACATGCAATAGTAATAAAAGAAATATCACCTCATACGAACAGACTGGCAAAATTAAAAGACTGGTAATACCTATTACTGGTGGAATTCAGAGAAGAGTTCTTTCATAAATTGCTGATGAAACTAGAAGGGTCCATGTTTGAAAGTTTTGTTCTTTAACTCTTCTCATTAATCCTGCCTGGGAATCAGTGAGTCCTTCATATCTACCGACTCATTTTCATCTGAAGGAACATTTTTTTCTATTGTTAATTGATTTCTCCTTCATCTGTTCCTTTTTATCCTTTTGGAGCTTCTGTTGTTCTCATGTTAGATCACCCCTTATGATTTCTGCTTCTTTATATTTTTACTCTATATTGTCCCCCACCTTTTCTCTATCTATATATGTTGTGTATTGATACATTTATATTTCTGCCAGTATATACATATGTACACACACACACACATACATACACACACCCCTCTCTTGGGGTATTTCTTCCACTTGACCTTCCAGATTACTAATTGTTGAAAAACAAAGGAAATACGAGATATTTTCTGTGAGGAAAGGATGACTTTTAAAAAGCTGTAACTAGCTTCAAAATTATCAGTAGTCAACGTAATTTAATATTGTCGATTTATGAAGATACAGAGCTAGCTGGAGGAAATTATAGTGTAATTTACATAAATCCTAATTGAGTCAAGATACTTCAACTTTAGCTGAGCTGTAGTATACCTTTGAGAAAACCAAGGTGTTTTAGAAAAATATTTTAGTATCAGGAGGTTGTAGAGACAAGGGGCACCTGGCTGGCTCAGTCAGTGGAGCGTGCGGCTGTCGGTCTCAGGGTTGTGGGTTCAAGCTCCACGTTGGGTATAGAAATTACTTAAAAAAATAAATCTTAAAAAAAAAAAGAGGTTGTAGAGGCTATACTTAACTGTATGAAAATATGTAATTTATCATGTACTGTGTATATATTAGCTGCCCTGAGCAGATAATGCCACCTCAGAGAACTCTGGTCAATAAATAATGTAAGACCTGTCCTTTAGCAATTAAGCTGTCTTGCACTAATAAGTATACAACTGAAAATATTACACTGTTTCTCATGCATCATAACATTCTTCATAAATATTTTCATTTATATTTCTTAAAGGAGGCATATATAATTGGTGGCAAAAATGATTCATGGTTGACGTTCTTATAAGACTCTCAAGTTCACTTATTATTTTTTTTTTTTTAAAGATTTTATTTATTTGACAGTGAGAGAGGGAACACAAGAAGGGGGAGTGGGAGAGGGAGAAGCAGGCTTCCCGCTGAGCAGGGAGCCCGATGTGGGGCTCGATCCCAGGACCCTGGGATCCTGACCTGAGCCGAAGGCAGACGCTTAACGACTGAGCCACCCAGGCGCCCCAAGTTCACTTATTATTATAAAATGTTAGGTCACTCAGTTCAAATGGCAGTTGTCAAATTGAACATGATTAGATGATGCTGTTGCTTCTAGAAATGATACTACTATTGAAAAAAAGAATTTTCTTTTCCTAAGGGATGATTTTTGGTTTGGGGGGTTTTGTTTTGTTTTTAATTTTTAAAAGATTTTACTTTCAAGCAATGTCCACCCCCACCATGGGGCTTGTACTCGTAACCCTGAGACCAAGAGTCACAGGCTGCACTGACTGAGCCAGCCAGGTGCCCCGATGATTTTGTTTTTTACACAAAATCTTTCCTATCTGATTTTCTTAGTGCCCACAGTCATTTCTTAGATTATCATTGTTTTCCTGTGAAAACAGGATTTGATTTATGATTACACACAGAAAATATTCAGTCATTAACAGTGCAATTTACAACAGAAAGAAAGCTAATTTCTTGTGAGCACCTTGAATTTAAAAGTTTTTCCTCAAGGCAGTTAGTTTGAACTGTCCTAATCTTTATTAACGTTCTGGGATGTTCCCTCAGGAAATGAATGTTCCATTGAACAGATGGAACATGTTCGGGGAATGCAGGAGAAATTAGCTCGCTTGAATTTGGAGCTCTATGGGGAGTTAGAGGAACTTCCTGAGGATAAGAGAAAAACAGCCAGTGACTCCAATCTGGACAGGCTTCTGTCTGACGTGAGTGTAATTCTTTTTCTTTATTCCTTTCATAAAAATTTTTTATTGAAATAAAGTTCATCGTTTTAATCATTTTAAAGTATACCGTTTAGTGGTTTTTGGTACATTCACAGTGTTTTGCAGATATCACCACTGTCTAATTCCAGAACATGTTCATCACCCACAAAAGAAACCCTTTACCTCTCAATTCTCCCTTCTCTTCATCCCTTAGCAGCCACTAATCTACTCTCTAACTGTATGGATTTGCCTATTCTGGATATTTCATATAAAGAGAATCACACAATATGTGGCTTCTTATGACTGGGTTCTTTCACTTAGTGTAGTATTTTCAAGTTTCACACATGTTGTATTCTACTATTTTTTTTAAAAGAAATGTATTTCAAAGAAATTGCCATATTTACATCTGAGCATATATTCTGAGAATGCTGGCAAATCTAAAAGTGAAAGATTCACTTCTGTACATATATGATAAGATCTTAATATATAGAAGATCATGACATGATTAATACATTTTGTGTTATTCACTCAGGTGGTTACTTATTTCTAAATACAGAACTGTATTTGGTGTTAAGGTAATTTAGTACATTGCTATGTGTATTAGCTTGCTAAAGCTGCCATAACAACGTGCTATAGACTGGCTACACCTGAAGTTTATTCACAGTTCTGGAGGCCCAAAGATGGAGATAAAAGATGTCATCAGGGTTGGTTTCTTCTGAGGCCTCTCTCCTAGGCTTGTAGATGGCCATCTTCATCTTTACATGGTATTCCTTTTATAAGTGGGTGCCCATGTCCAAATTTCCTCTTCTTGTAAAGACAGCAATCATACAGGATTAGGGCCCACCCTAATGACCTCATTTTAACTTACTGCATCTTTGTAAGACCCAATCTCCAAATACACTCACATTCTGAGGTATTGAGGATTAGGACTAAAATGTATGAGTTTTGGGAGGACATAATCCCATCTATACCACTACGTCTGATTCTTAAACTGAAAGGTGTTAATGAAATTTACCTCTTTAAACATGAAGAAAAATTGATACTTTAGTTTCAGAATAGTTTCCGTATTCACTAATGACAAAAAGGTTTCATTTCTGTTGCTTCTCTTTATCCTTTGAATAAGTAAATGTGTGGGAATGATATGCCCAGACTTTTAAAGTTTCAAGCCTGTGTATTTTATTTCACATCTACTGTGTTCAGTCTTACCAGTATTTCCTTTTACTAGTCCCTCTTAATAAATAAATGCAAGTTTGTTTTGCAGTACATTTAGGAAAATGACTGTGGTATGGTGAGAACACTGAATTTGAAACCAGAAAGCCTTTGTTTAGTCTGGGGTTTGCATTCTGGTTATATCTGTAAAACTTTGTAAATTTAGTTAATATTTCTGTAACTTTGATTTTTTCCTCTGTAAAATAGGTGTGATTAATTCTGCCTCATCCTGAAAACTGAATGAAATGTGAAATCTTTTTGTAGTCCACAAAGGTTTTAAAGATTTTAATCATTAAAATGGCAACTTTTTTTAAACTATTAATAAAGATGATTACAATTATTCATGGTTTTAAGAATCCTTATAAAACTCCGGTTTTTATTATCTGGTTTCAGTCTCTTCTCATATTTGTGTTTAATAAATGCTAAAGGTACTTTATAATTATTTTGTATAAGTGAATTTCCCAGCCTGGAAATTTTTGGAAAGTTTTTTCAATATTTTACTTTTTCATTTAAAGAAAGCTTAAATGAAAAATAGGTTATTTTAAAATGTGTAAACAATCATCTACTTAAGATATTTTTCTTATAAAAATTCAAATTAAATTTGTTTCTTTGTGTTACAGTTAGAAGAACTGAATTCTTCCATGTATCCTTTTGCCTAATATCAACAGTGAAAAGTTTACAAATTGTAACTTCTGGTGAATAGCTCAATCAAGTGAACAAAGACACCTACTGTTATTTACTGGGGCCATTTCTCTTCCCCTTTGGTTTGCAAATGGAACTTTTAGTTGTTTTTGTATGCTGCCATTTTGTGTTTCTGGTTTGTTCTGCTTTGCTTTGTATTGTTTTTGGATTTTTAAAAACAAATTAAAAAAAAATTAATCAGGAGAATTGAGGATTAGGCTATTGCCATAGAAATTATTTTGAACCTTGGATTCTTAAGTTAAATAGCAGTTGGATATGTCTATAAAACGCCATACTTAATTTACTGTCATTACAGGGGCACCTGGGTGGCTCAGTCGTTAAGCATCTGCCTTCAGCTCAGGTCATGATCCCAGGGTCCTGGGATCGAGCCCCGCATTGGGCTCCCTGCTCTGCGGGAAACCTGCTTCTCCCTCTCCCACTCCCCCTGCTTGTGTTCCCTCTCTCACTGTGTCTCTCTCTGTCAAATAAATAAAATCTTTAAAAAAAAATTTACTATCATTACATAGAACACTTTAGATGCATATGAAGTGTAGTATAGGATTAGCTTAAAGGAAATCACCAAGGCACATGTAAAATATTCAGGCTTTGACATTTCAGTTTGGAGCAATTATTTCAGGAACTTTTCAAAATGTATTTTTGGACATAGTCCTAGGTACAGTGTGAGATTATAAGAACAATAAGAAATGATCCTGCCTATAAAATAATTTAATTTGAGAGTTTAGTCCCTTTGGACTAAATAATGAGATACTTAAAAAGATACTGGTTGTAGAGTCAAGAGATTTGATTTTTGAAATTTGGTTTTGATAATTAACTTTGGGTAAATTGTTTAGTATCTCAGAGTGTCCTCTGTAATATGGGGTAATTGCTACATGTAATGATGTGTATATGAAATTTTCCAAACTGTAGAATATATATATATAAATTGCTATTATTGTTAATAACATATACTGTTATTAATTGCTAAATTATGCAGTAGCAACAATGAAGAAATAGAGAGGTATATACAAATTTAGTAATAACAATCATTAATCTTATTTGAGTCCTTACTACTTGCCAAGTATTTTATGAAGGGCTTTACATGCATTTTCTTCTTTGGTCCTACCCTTGTAAGTAGGTGGTATTATACTTACCATTTTACAGATGAAGAAAATAAAGTTTTGAGAAGCGACATAAACTGTGAGAGACATTAACGTAAAATATCATTGCCAAGAAGGACTTAAATTTGAGGATTAGATATGAGTTAATTACGAGGCTTCTCTTAGTAGTAGTTCCTAGTTCTTTTTTCTTTTCCTTATATCCATTCTGAGCTTTGTATTCTATGCTTTATATTCTTTCTATGTGTATGACACATCAGTATCTCCTATCCTCTGAGTTTTTGTTAAACATTTAGGTTGATTTACCACTTTGCCTGATTCAATCACCACGGTTGAACAAGATTACATGATAGAATACAAGAGCATGGGCTTTGAATTGCTTGTTTTCAAATCTTGGTAAGCATGTGTGTAACCTTGAGCAAAGTTTGGCAACTCTAGTTTCCTCATTTGTAATAATTGTTCTCTCTGTCTTCAGAATTTCCCTCCTACCTTCCCTCTCTGTCATCAGTTGCCTCTGTTATTTCAGTCTCCAAGATTATTTAAATTCCTTCTGTGACTATGGCAGACATTGCTACTCAGTCATGGCACTATCTGCCATTGAGCCTGGACGTGGGCAGGAAATTATTTGCCACTTCTTAATCACAGTTAGTTGTCAGGCACCATCAGCTCTGTCTTTTATTCTTCCTTCATTCCTTACCCTCATAACTTTATCCCAGAACCTTTCAAATTTCTTCTGTTCCAGCTCCAGAGCTGCACTAATATGGCAGCCACGAGCCATATAGCTCCTGAGCACGTGAAATGCAGCTAATATGGGCTGGAATGTGCTAGAACTATAATTTGTATACCTGACCTCAAAGATTTAATATGGAAAAAAGAATGTAAAATATCTCAATATTTTTATAATGATTATATGCTGAAATGATAGTTTTCTGATATATTAGTGTAAATTAAATATATTTTAAAAATTGTATCTGTGATGTGCATTAAATTTCTTTTGGACAGTGCTGCTGTAGACTTTAGACAATACCACTAAATTATTCTTCCTAAAAATATCACTCTCATCTTGCCATGCCTATTTCAGACCAAGTTTTTTACCATGTCAGACTTTTTTTTTTTAAACATTTTATTTATTTATTTGACAGAGACACAGCAAGAGAGGGAACACAAGCAGGGGGAGTAGGAGAGGGAGAAGCAGGCTCCCCTCTGAGCAGGGAGCCCGATGCGGGGCTCGATCCCAGGACTCTGGTATCATGACCTGAGCCGAAGGCAGACGCTTAACGACTGAGCCACCCAGGCACCCCCATTTCAGACTTTCTAAAGGCTCTCAGTAGTATGATCTCAACCTACATATCCTCTTGTATTTTTCATTATTTTTCATTGTCACTAGGCTGGTTCTCTGGGTGTCTAAGAACACATCATGTTCATGCTCATCTTAATGCCTTTGTTCAGGTTGTACTTCCTACCTAGAGTTGCTCTGGCCTCCCCCTTTCCCTTATCAAATAACGCCAAAGCTGACCACTTCCATAAAGCATTTTATTTGTACCTTGAGCTAGCATTCTACTTCATTATCTGTTGATTTTTGTATACGTTAAATCTCAGCTTTCCAATTGGACAATGTCTTTGATGGCAATACTCATGTCTGTATAATTTAGCAACCTCTGCTGTATGTGTATTGCTAGCATTTAGTTGTTCTCAGTGTATCCATAGCATTGTTTGAATTGGGTCTTGAAAAAATGGATAGCAGGTGGATCATACAGAGAGATGAAAAAGGAAAATGAAAGGTAATGATGATAAGAAGGAAAGGGAATAATATTGACCTTATTGACCAATAAGATTTACCATGTTTATTCATTTGGTTCATTTGTCCTTTGTGTCAAGGGGCCCCATGTGGGCCTCAGTTAATAAAACTTTAGTTTATCTCATTTGTACCCTTTCACACAACTTAAACAGGAATTCCATCCTGTTTCCAATCTTCTTAAAGAATCATTTAGAGGGGGACTCCTGGGTGGCTCAGTCGGTTGAGCATCTGCCTTTGGTTCAGGTCATGATCCCGGGGTCCTGGGGTCGAGTCCTGCATCAGGCTCCTTACTCAGTGGGGAGCCTGCTTCTCCCTCTGCCTGCCACTCCCCCTGCTTTTGCTCACTCTCTCTCTGACAAATAAATGAATAAAATCTTGTTTAAAAAAATAATTCAGAGGATTATAGGAAAAGTTTTAGACCTATGATGATTCTATTTTTGACTTTTACAAAGAAACTGTTTTCCCAAGGATGATAAAGTGGTGTCCTCTCAAATGATTGTTTTTTAATCTGGTCAGTTTTCATATTTGCCTCTCACCAGTTCCTTACCATGAAAATCATTCTTGCCACATTAAAATAATTCTGTGCTGTATTAGAACCTGAAACATAATCTTGATTTAGTGACTGTTTTTAAGTCTTCAAATTCTGGATATAATATAATTGCTTCACTATATTTAAAAATTGTCTTATCACATCCAGGTTTCTCAGCGACATAGGCACTTTCCCTTTAAACATATTTCCTTTATTTTAATACCTCTCTCTCTTAGCTCCTCCTGAGTGTAATTTCCCATGATTTAAAAGAAGTACTCATTACAGAATGAAAATCTTCTTAACTGATGAACTCAGACAAAAACTACATTTGGCAGATGCCCAAGATGTTCCAAATACTTCTACCAGCTAAAATGACATGTGGTCGCTTTCTCGTGGCTTGAAGATGAGCAGCATTCTTTACTTTTCCAGCTGAATCCAATAGCAGAATCATCTTCCACAATAAGGAATGACGTAATTAAAGTGCCAGTGCAATGATTGATTTCACTGCTGCTTTTAGTGAATTTGCCTTGCTGTTATTTGCCATAACTGGAGCCTAGGCCTTGTTGAAGGCTTAATCAGGAAATGTGATGCAGAGGTTGTGCTGCTGTGCTTTCTATTGTTGCCTTACGGGGGTTATACTTGAAATGCATTGAGCAAAATGTTATTAATAGGGCTGAAGGTTTATCCTTCCTGAGCTCACCAAACTTATTCCCATGTTGATTATAAGTTGATGATGCACAGGCTTCTTGGGGCAGCCCCGCTTCAGTTTACGTTAGACAATCAGTACACACACTGGTGTGTTTTCCAGTGGCCAGTGCCAACAAACTGGTAAATGAGTATTTGTGAAATTTGCTATTTTTAATAAAGTGATTGTTTTAAATTAGTCTTTATTGTTTTATTTTGAAGAAACCTGTAGTCTTCAATCTGGGAATACAAGAATTCAATCCTCAAAAGTACACTGTGTTTATAAAATTTGGGGTTCTGTAATTTTCTCCCAGGTTTTCACCTTGTGCACATTTCAGTGTTGGTGTCAGTCATGAAAAGAGCATGGGCTTTAAAGTCAGACCTTGATTTGAATCCCCATCCTGCCCCTTAGCTTTCTATTCATGCACATTTACTTCTTTGGTTTTAACTTTTGTTTTTCATCCAGAAAATGAAATTAATAACCAGCTCGTAGTAGTAGTGATTATGAGGAGAAAGGAGAAAAGTGTGTATAAGTTGCTTATCACAGCATCTAACACCAACAATGTACAGCAAACATTAGTTTAATTTCCCATTTTACACAGCTTTTTTGAAATAATTAACTCATACCCCATAAAATACACATTTTAAAGTGTACAGCTCAGTGGTTTTTACTGGACTCACAGTTGTGCACCTGTCACCATAATCTAATTGTAGAACATTTTCATCACTTCCATCTTTCCAAAAAGAAACCCATTGGCAGTCACTCCCCATTTCTCAAACCCCCCAGCCATTGGCAACCAGTAATCTACTTGCTGTCTATGGGTTTGCCCATTCTGGACATTTTGTATAAATGGAATCACACATGATTTTTTATGATTGGCTTCTTTTACTTAATATTTTCAAGGTTTCAGGGTTTATCCGTGTTGTAGCATGGCTCAGTACTTCATTCATTTTCATGACCAGATCATACACCATTGTGTGGATATGCCACATTTTGTTTATTCAATCATACCTCAGTTGCCTTCACATTTTAGAAGAGGCCCATGCTTCTTCCTTGTTTCCAGGATAGAGAAACAAGCATCTAATTTGGTGGGAGGGTGAAACCCATTGAAAGATATAAATCTCGATTTTAGTAATTTTTGGCATTCTGAGTTCAAAGAATTTTGACCAACTTATCTAATGGGTCTTTTTGATACGCCTTTTAAAAATGAGAAAATTAGCAGAACATTAAATACAATCTTCCAAACTTTTCACTTGGGTTGAGAGGACAGGGATTCCAGGGTGGGGAAACAGCATTCTAGGACCCGACAGAGCAAAAGGAAATTTTGCCATGTGACATGTTTTTCTTGGATGGGTCCTGAGACAGAGTAAAGCAAAAGCTGTTTCCTGTGGATTAGTGACAGAGCATCAGATTGACCCTGTTTATTCATTTGGTTCATTTGTCCTTTGTGTCAAGGGGCCCCATGTGGGCCTCAGGTAATAAAACTTTAGTTTATCTCATTTGTACCCTTTCACACAACTTAAACATATTAAAGGCAACAGAAAAAAAAAGGTGCCTGGATTAAAATAAAACTTTTAGAAGAGGGGCACCTTGGTGGCTCAGTCGGTCAGGGGGCAGTCCGCTTCTCCCTCTCCCTCTGCTCCTGCACTCTCTCTCTCTCTCTCAAATAAATAAATAAAATCTTAAAAAAAAAAAAACTTTTAGAATAAAATTTATTATGTAGATGTTGTATATTCCTTGTAGACAAATTTTAATTACGGATGATTAAAAAAAAAAATACTACCAGAGCAAACCATTTATCCTTTTTTGTGTTACTTCCAGATCCCTTAAACTTGTTTACTTTGATTTTGGTTCCTCCTGTAGAACGCTAAAATTGTTAATAAGTATCAAAATAGTCTGAGGATTTGCTGAAGGTAAACCCCACCTTTCCCATCACAGGGCTTCAATATTGCTGGCTTCAGTGTCCCATCTCCTCTTGGTTGGGGTCCCGCTGCCTGGCGTCGGCCCCTCTGCTCGAAGCCCTCAGGGGTCCCACCCTAGGCTCCCTGGGGGACGGCGAAGGAGCCGGGACCCCAGCCTGGCGGGAGCCCGGCTGCTGGGCCCTGCGGCGGGGAAGGCGGGGGAGGCGCACGCGGGTCCAGCAGTCCCGACCCCGCAGGCGCTGACGCACGGGTCTGCGGGGGGGAGGGGGGGGGTGTTGTCCGTCCCCATGGAGACCGCGCCCCGCTGCGGCCGCGTGCTCAAACCCCTGCTTTTCCCTCGGCGGTCCAAAGAGGAGGCAGCCGCTCCAGGCCCGGTCCCTCGGCCACCTCCGGGAGGTAAAGCCCTTGCTTCTGGGTCGCGCATCTTTTGCTTGGGACCCCGTGGGCACAGCGCCCGGGCCGGCTTAGCTTCCCCACGCAACCCCGGAAGACCCTAAGCCGCGCTGAGGAGGGCACCGCCATCCCCCCCCCCACATGACCTTGAGAACCTCCGCAGCCCCACAATTATCCAAAAAACCCTGCAGTGGCTCTGCGGAGAAACAAAATCAATCTGCGTAGGTTTGAGTTGGGCGGTGGGAAGGCAACTGAACCTCCTCCAGAGCATTCATTAGGGATAGAAAGGAAGTCAAGTTATTGAGCACTTTGGAAAACACGGATTTTCATTCGACCCCAGACTGGCTCACACCAACTCCTTCCCTCTTTCTGCCAGTTCTCACCCTCTTTCTTACCATGGAGTCCCGGCGGTGTGGGGAGCGGGGAGTGGGGAGGGGGGGCGCGGGGCGTGAAGGGGAACTACAGACCTGCGGTGAATACGGGCCCTGGTTAGGATTGTGTCGCTCTAGGAGTTATTACTATGCTAAGATTTGATGAACAGAACAAATAATTAAAGACATGATATATTTTTTCTTTTTAAAAGTACTCATGCTGCGCTTATTAATAATTCTTGCCATAAATATCAGAACAGAATATCCTGACATCATCCGTATCAAAGTTCAGCACAACCCAGGCCACTGTTTTCAGGCCCATCTTGACATTTGTGCACCTGGGGAACCTCAAAATTCATGCTCTAAAACTTATTTCAGAAGGAGAAAGCAGGGATTAGGGACTTGAAAGTTTTAGAACAGCCCTGTTTATTTTTCCTGAACGAGTTTAAATAGCTGCTTCTTGTTGCAGCTCTAATTTTATAGTTTTACTTATCAGTCAGCCAATCCAGCATTTGATCATGTCCAGTTTGGGCTCACAAACATGGCATTTCTTAACACCTCCTGTACTATCAATAGTGCAGATTTCCCCAAAACATGCCATCACTTCCACTATCCATTACTTATTTGTGCATTAAAAAAAAATTATAGGCCAGTTCATGTTTAAAATAAGTCATGTTTCTACATGTCCTGAATACAGACATTTAACTTATCGGAAATAGTCTTTTATTTCTGTTTTTCACTAATCACACAAATTTGTCTTGTACTCTGGTTCTTTTTTGCAATCTTTAGAACCAGATAACTTTTTTATAAAGATTTTACTGATTTATTTATTTGAAAAAGAGAGAATCTCAAGCAGACCCAAGCTAGTCCCAGGCCACCCAGGAACCCCCCAGATAACTCTTGAGAGGCATATTTAAGGGGTTAAACTGGGGTTTCTTCCTTCACTCCTAGTAGTTTATTCCTTCTTCATGCTGCAAGAGGAAGACTTTCTATAGAATTTTTTTTCAGTGCACAGAATCTAAAAGTTTCTCAGGGAAGTAATTGTCAGGTACATATTTTAAAAGTTTAAGTGACTTTGCATAGCCTCTGAAATGTTGAAAATACAGAACATGCTTAAGGGATTAAACTGTAGAGAATAAATGAATCATGGTACACCTTGCATGTGTGGATCATAAGAGAACACAAATGTAGGTACCTCTGTGGCAGGGAACAATGTTTTGTTTCTAATTTCCCTTCAAGTCGTTTTGTCTCCTACAGTGGAGCAGGACTAGCCTAATTTACGTGTCTCCACCTGTGTAAGAAATCACCTGAGGAAACAGTTAATGGCAGTAGGATTCTGCTTTATCCCAGTGACAATTTAGCTCTCTCTATGGACTGGCAATTGCCCAGCCATCTCAACCTTAATCTGGTTTTGGTTGTCGCACAACAGGCTCCTCCCCACCTCGCCCACCGCCCCGCCCCCCCCCCTTTTTTTTTGCTAAGCAAAGAAGAGCTAGTGTCAGTTGCTGATTTCCTCATCAATAGCCAGTTGTATGGTCAGCCATGCAAAAGAAATTGTATTTCCAAATTAACCCATACCAGTCATACATCCAATTTAAGTTACACTCACTCTTTAGGGAAGATCCAGTATAATTTTTAAACTTGGTAACTAATTATTCCCTGTCTGACCTCGGATCATTTTCTTTAGCCTGCTTTTCTCCTCTGTAATCTAACTCCCAGGGTGAAGGTGAGGAGTGAAGGAGCTAGTGTGTGGGGAAGTGATTTACTAGCACAGTGCAGGTCAGAGTAACCACTCAAACACAAATTAAGAGAAGTACAGCATTTATTACGTGGCTCCCTCCCCACTTTGATTTTGTAACAGTATGTATGTTAGATCTAGTTCTGTTAGCAATAGATCTAGTTCTAAATGAGAAGAACCACAGATTGGGGTCTCCTATTTCATTCCCTTCTTGCAACACACTTCAGAAACATTTAGAGCCCTTGTTTTCCAGGGTCATGTAAGAAAGAGGTATCTATCTAGTTGGTGTCACCCACACTGGGGCCTCAATTCAGTGGACACCTGGGCCATAAGCAAGGCAGCGGCTGGACCTTTACTTATCTAGGTGTGACTCGCTGCTTTGTGTAAGAACAAGAGAAATCCTGAATGATCAAGGAAGAACTTCATGGTATAGTATTTTGGCTCTTGGAGAAAGGGCACAGGGAAAAGAAGAATGGATGAGAATTTGGTTTTGTACACTTAGGTTTTGAATTGCTCTTGGTAATAGAAGATATTGGGGACCACCATATTGTAAACATAATTCACAAGAAGTATTCTTGCCCCAGAATTCACATCCCAAATGAGCACCCTAAAATACTTCCCTTTCCCCCGATTTGCTGATGTTGTGAAAGAATAATCTGTCAGATATACATATTAATTCAGTTCTAAGGTTATTTTATCATCCACCTCATTTAACATCATGATGGAAATTACTAATAAGATCTACACAAGTTGATAATTGTCACAGTTTTGACATAGGTGTCAAATCCTAATAATCAGTGAAGGAATCTGGCTTTTTCTTAGCTTGTAACTCGCTTTTCAGCCCTTGAATTTGGAAAATTAGGGGATGTGAACAATTACTCATCTACTCATTCAACAAATACTTGCCAAGTGCCAAATCAATGCAGGCATTATGTGGTAGGCAGGTTCTAAAATGGCTCCCAATGACTCCAGCTTCCTGATATCCATGCCCTTGTGAATCCCCTCCCCTTGAGTGTGGGCTAGACTTGTTTCTAATGCAGGGGTTGCCAAACTTTTTCTGTAAAGGGTCAGGTAGTAAATATTTTTGGCTTTGTGGGCTATATGGTCTCTCCCTAATTACTCAATTCTTCCTGTTACAGTATAAAAGTAACCATAGACAGTATGTAAATAAATGTGATTAGCTGTATTCCAATTATTTACAAAAGTGGTTGGCAGGCTGAATATGGGCTGCCAACCACATGTGCTGACCTATGTTCTGACTAATCAAAAAGTGATGGTGTAATGCTTCTGAGATTATGTTACACAAAGAGTCCAACTTCCATCTTGCCTGCCCTGTCTTGCCATTTCACTTGTTCACCTGGGTGGAAACCAGCTGCCATTTTATAAGCTAATAAGTTATGAAGCTCACATGGGAGGGAATCCTCCAGCCACAGCCAACAGCCTGCAAGGAACTGAGATCCTGTTCCAGTAGTCTGTGGGAACTGAATCTTGCCAACAACCACTTACATGAGTCTTGAAGTGAATCCTTCCCCAGTCCAACTTTTGGATGACCATAACCCCAACTGAAACTTGGTTGTGAGACTGTGAGCCAAAGGACCCAGTCAAGCCATGCCTTGACTCCTGACACAGAAACTGTGAAATAATAAATGTTTGTTATTTTAAGCCACTAAGTTTTGGGACTCTTTGTTACACAGCATTAGATAACCACCATGATAACCATATCACATAGCCAATACACATTATGATAGGCTCCTGTAAGAATGAACAAGCGGAATGCTGCTTATTATTTCCTCCTCTTAGAGATTCACAATGAGTATCAACATATTAAGGTTTCCAAAACATCTTATAAAAAAGAAACTTGTTTAATTTTGTTCAATCAATCATTTCCTAAGCATATTTAACCATGGATCCTGTTTTTCTGGGAAGTGCCTATTAATATTTTATGGAGCTACTATTTAGAGAAATACAAAATGCTGGAATATGAAAAAAAATCATTCAATTTAAAGAAGTAGTGCTTGCCAACATGCCATTTCTCCCTGGGTTGAATAACTAATCAGCAAAATTGACATCTTAGAAGAATGCAAATAATCTCATGGAAATTTATATCCCTATCTATCTCTGTATTTGTATCTCTATCTCTATATTTATATCTCTATGTATATATGATGTACTGTATTCCGATATTTAAGCCCACCAGCAGAGATAGTGACTATTCTTTCTGTAATGTTCTGCTCATTATGTAACTCAGTAATCCTTTAACACAGAGGATAATAACACTTTTAAGAACTTGCTAAATCAAAACTCCTTATGTTGGCTCTTGGAGGGATTTCACATAACAACAGCTGGGCATCTTAGGAAAGTAAGGATTTGTTTTGATTTAATGTTGATTCAGAAGGAGGTATTTAATTTCCCACATTGCCATGAGGTTTTTATCTGAACAACACATTATTATACTGTAGTTTGCCAAGGCACAGCATTTCATTGCTTTGCTTTACACATGAGGAAACTGAGGCTCAGAGGCTAAATTATTTGTAAAGCTTCACTTGGGGGAAAGGAGAGCCAGAGCAGGGATCCAAATTCAGTGTTGTCATGCTACTCTCTGTAGTATTTCCAAAATTATTCCGGGGTGCCTGGGTGCCTCAGTTGGTTAAGCATCCAACTCTTGATTTCGGCTCATGATCTCAGGGTTGTGGGATCGAGCCCCGGGTCAGGGTCCCACCTCAGTGAAGAGTCTGCTTGAGATTCTCTCTCTCCCTCTCCATCTGCCCCTCCTCCTGCTCTCTCTCTCTCTCTCTCTAAAATAAATAAATAAAATCTTAAAAATAAAATAAAATAAAATAGTTCCTAATCTGGTACATGCCTTTCCAACATACTCATTTTTAAAACACGCTTTCATCTCTCTCGAGTGTGGTAAGAATAGAGGACCTGCAAATGTTTGTCTTATTCTCAAAATCTTCTGGCTCCACCATAAAATTTCTTCAGCTACTCTGGGCCACATTGTTCTCTCTTCTTGGAATTTATAGCAACAGAGGATTGCTTGGAAACTGAGACATTTCTGATGCTGGAATCCCAGCTAGAATTTCACCGACAAGTGGTCATCCAATTTGTGTTTTAATATCACTGGTAATGGACATAGCCTCCTGAGATAGCTAATGCCGCTGAAGTGATTATTTTCCCACTTAGGATGATCCAAAATCTTGTCTCTCTGACATCATACATTGTTGTTAATTTTGTCTTCTGGGGATTCACAAACCATGTGTAATTGATTTTATACATAAAAAGCCTTCAGATAGTTGATGTGTGTGTGTACAGTGTGGGAAAGAGGTCCAATTTCTTCTTTTTTTAAACAGATGCTCTGTTTTCTATAAATGGAAAAATCCATCTCTTCTTTGACTTATGCTCTAACAAGTACCCATGTATACAAGAGTCTATTTTGGACTTTCTTCCGTTCCCCTGGATTAGATATTTGTCTCCATAATAATGCCACGTCATGTTGTTGCTCCAGCTTTATAGTGAGTTTTTATATCTAGAAACACATCTCCCTCCCTGGTTCTTCCAGACTGACCTGACTATTTTTGGCCCTTTAAAACTTCCATAAATATCTTAGAATCAGCTTTTCAAGTTACACACATGTACCACAATATCTCTTAGGATTTTTTTTTATTGAAATTGCATTGAATTAGTGGATCTGTTTGAGGAAATTAATCTCTTCATTCTTCTGAATTCTCTAATTCATGAATAAAACATATCTCTCCATTTATTTAGGTTCTTTAGAAACGTTCAAGAAAATTTTATAATTTTAACTTTTTTTTTTTTTTTTTTTAGTAGAGATTGGTTCTTGAACTCACGACCCTGAGATGACTAATATATTTGGCTGAGCTGAAATCAAGTGTTGTGCTTAGCCAGCTGAGCCACCCAGGCCCCCCAAATTTTATAATTTTACTCATAAAGTTTGTACTTTTATTTTTTTCTAGATACTTAATAGCGTTTGGTGTTTTATAAGTGATATCTTTTTTTCTTTTGAGAGAGAGAGCAAGAGCGAGTTTGGGGGGAGCGGCAGAGAGAGAGAGAGAGAGAGAGAGAGAGAGAATCTTAAGCAAGCTCCATGCCCAGCACAGAGCCAAGGCAGGGCTCGATCTCACAACACTGAGATCATGACCTGAGCCAAAATCAAGAGTTGGATGCTCAATTGATTGAGCTACCCAGGTGCCCCAATAAATGATATCCTTTTTTAAAGCTTCTTGATCAAAATAGAAGATGTAGAAAAATATGCAAATCATAAGTGTAGAACTCAATGAATCGTAAAGTGAACTCTTCTGGGTTCCTACTGCCAAATCAGGACCTGTATCCCAGAGTCACATCTCATGTCCCTCCCAGTCATACCCTCTCTTTCCTCCCCAAGGGTAACACTATCTTGACTTCTAACGCTGTCATGTAGGACTTTGTATAAATTAAACCATATAAAATGTAGTCCATTATTTCCAGCTTCTTTGTTTAATGTCTTATGTGTGTGATTCACACATATTGTTGTGTGTAGTGGCACACAATTGTTCATTGATATCCAGCATTCTAGCACATGGATATATGACAATATATTTATCCATTCGGCTGCTGGTGAATGATTGCACTGTTTCCAGTTTAGAGCTATCCAATGTAACTGTGAATGTGCTTGTGGATATATTTTGTCCACATGTTCATGTTTTTCTGTTGAATCAATTGTATGCACATGTTCAACTTTAGCAAATAATGCCAAACCATTTTTCAAAGTACTTATACCAATTTGCATATTCACCAGCTGTATGTGACTATTCTGGATGCTCACCAGCGCATGGCTCTGTCGGTCTGTGGATAACAAATTCTCGGTAGCTTGAAACAGAAGTCATTATTTTTCATGATTCTGTGGGTTTTCTGGCCTCACCTGGACATTTCTTCTGCTGCCTGTTATAGTCTGGGGTCATTTATATGGTTGTAGTCACTTGGGAGCTCAGTTGGAACAGAATACCCAAGATGGCATCATTCACACATCTGGTGCTTTGACTGGGTTGGCTGAAACAGCTTTGGGCTGGCTCAACCTCTGTTTCTCCATATGGTCTCTCATTATGCTATAATCTAGCCCATGCTTATTTACATGGCTGCTACATCCTAAGAGTACAAAAAGACAAACTGCAAATCTTCTTAAGGCCTAGGCCCAGAAGTCACACATCTTCACTTTATCAACATCCTTTGGTTAAAACCATGAGCAACTGAATCCTGCTAATAACCACATGAAAGAGCTTCAAATCCTTCAAATGAGCTTGGAGTCCTAGCCAACGTCTTGACTGCAGCCTTATGAGAAACTCTGAAGCAGAAGTACCTGTTATGGCCTTAATTGGGTTTCCCCCCCCAAATTTCATGTTGAAGCCCTAACCTCCAATGTAACTATATTTGGAGACAGAGTCTATAAAGAGGTAATGAAAGTTAAGTGAGGTTATAAGGGTGGGACCTCAATCCAATAGGACTGATATTTTTATAAGGAGAGGAAGAGACACCAAAGATCTCTCTCTCTACCCCCCACCCAACCCACCTGGTTTGTGCACAGAAGAAAGGCCTTGTAAGAACACAGAGAGAAGGTGGTTGTGGACAAGCCAGGCAGAGAGGTCCCACCAGACACCAGCCCTGACAGCACCTTGATCTCAGACTTTTCGCTTCCAGAATTGTGAGAAAATAAATTTTTGTGGTTCAAGGCACTCAGTTTGTGATATTTAGTTATGGCAGCCCTAGCGGACTGATTAGGTACTCCACTATGCTGTGCATAGATTCCTGACCCACGGGAACTCCGAGATAATAAGGTTTTTTTTTGTTTTGTGCTATTAAATTTTGGGGTCATTTGTTACACAGCAATGGATGACTAATACATCAGCCTAGGTCTGTTCTCTATGTCCTCTTTGTGTCCTAAAAAGATAGGCAGGTGGAGTGCCCTTTTTAAGCCCTTCAGATTAT
Organism: Halichoerus grypus; assembly: GCF_964656455.1. NCBI lineage: Eukaryota > Metazoa > Chordata > Mammalia > Carnivora > Phocidae > Halichoerus > Halichoerus grypus. The sequence continues at coordinate 25,923,725 of NC_135720.1, read as the reverse complement.
TGCTTTCCAGGGAAGAAAAAGTCAGTATTCCTGGCTGGTAAAGAATCGTTCCAATTTCTGAGTCATTTTCCCAGCAAAGTGAAAAATAACTCTGGTTTAGATTCATATTTGGGTGCAAACAGATGAGGACAGAGTAAATTGCAATGACTTGGAGTTCATGAACTCCCTGTGCATATTTGTATGGATTATCCTCCATGGAGATGTATATATATGATTTGCTGTAATTTTATCTCTATAAATATAGAGATGTAAATGAATGGCTGCAATTATATAATTCCTATAAGGACAACATTAATATACTGGATGTTTCTAGGTGATCTTCATTAAGCATCTATTGAAATGAACCTATATTTCTTAGGGCTGGAAGAAAATAATTTGCTGAGATGTCAGCTGGGGATTCTTCTAGAAAAACCTTGGAAATGGAGTGCTTCCACACAAGATTCAGTGCCTGGACACCTTTCAGCAACAAATCATTAAATAGACAGGTAAATTACATGCTCTAGAACAAAACAAGTTTAATTTGTAAGGTCAATTTTACTGTGATATATTGGGTGGGTCTCGTGTTGCCATATAACACAACAACAATGAAACCTCTAAAGAATTTAGTTTTGGAGTCACTTCAAACAAAAATAAACCAGCATTTGTCTGCCCCCCAAACAGTCTCTTCTCACCCCAGTCTCCAACTCCTACTTTATGGGGAGACTCAAGGTCTGCCTCCCTTTTCCTCTGTACCTCCAGGGACAAAATAGAAACCTCCAGAATACAGAGTATGCTGGGGGAGGAGACAAGGGGAGGTGCTCTTGGTGGTGCTTGGTGTGGAGAGTATTAATGTGTAATTAATTCTCTGCATATTTCTTTAATTCTCTCTTCCTTCCCATGCCAACAGTTCAGTTTGATGGCCTGGGGATGCCCACTCTTTTGAAATGTAGTCAGTAGGTAGTCACTGAATGGCTTAAGCTTCGGCAGCTCTGCCAGCCCTTAATGGAGAAGGCCCACAGCGCTTGTGCGGTTCAGGCCTGTTCCCAAGGGAAGGAGACTAGCTGGGCTGGGGCCCAAGCCTGACCCAGTAAGAAAGACAGTGGGTTTGTATATGTCATCTGAGCAAAGCTGGACTGAAACCCAGGTTTGGGGGCACCCTGGTCCTTGGTGTATCTCTTCCTTAGAGACACGTCTAACAATGGCTACTTAGCAATATTTATTGACTTTGGTTTTGGTGGGAACTATGAAGATGTAGGACCATGGGTTAGTAAAATCATACCTACTTCAAATGGTCCTGTTTTCACAATTCAAGTGTAGCCTGTATGTGTTTTCAAGATGAAATGTTTGGAATCTGTTTCCCCAGGCCACATTCGTTTAGGTAGAAATAAGAGCCAGGATTCATTACCTCTTTGTTTTCCAAAGGGGCCCTCCTAAGGCCCCACTGTAATCATATCCCCTGGCCAGCCTTTCCCACCAGCCCACCCAACAAGCCTGGGCTTGTCTCTATCCCCAGATAAAAGCAGCTTAAGCTGAGGGAAGAGACCCCTACTACGTAGTGAAAAGTGCTTTGTGAACTGTAACGTGCTGTGCAAATATTAGCTGTGAGGTTGCGAGATTGCTGAAGGATTGGTTAGCAACTAAGAATAGACTGAACTCTACAGGAAAATGATATTTTCTCCCCCTTACAGCTCTTTCAGGAAAGAGTTGCTCTTATAAGTCATTGGTTTGACCTCTGGACCAGCAAGCAACGTCAAGAATTCTTATTCACGATTTTTTTACGATGCACCAAATCACAGTTAAGGTAAATGTAGCCTAAGGATGCAATTATCATTGGTTCTTAAAGGAAATAAAATATAGTAAAATGTTTATATAACATTCTAGGGTTTCTTTCCCCCCCCAAAAGGAACAAATAAAACAATTGGTATTTTAAGGTTTATAAACAGAATCTTCTAGTGCTGCTTCCTCCTTGAGGATGAAATGGAACCTTGGGGGCTTTAACGCCTTCCTACCACAGTGGGATGTTTGGTTTTCGCAAAACTCAGAAGCTTCAGCCAGTGAATTTTTAACATTCCCTTAGTATATTGGATTCTCCTCAGAACTATCAGACAGATGGACAATATATTTCAAGTAGATATCTGGCGCATAGGCAGTCCATAAATAATTGTTACACAAATGGATGGATCTGAAAAGTACCCAAGGAGTGACCATGGTTGCAACATTTAGGAATATGCACAAGACTTGTTTGATGGTGGCCATGATTGCCAATGGGTGCTGTTCTTATTCTTACCGTGGCCTCCTAGAGTGTCTGTCATTTGCTTTCAAATACTCTAGCAGAAATGGTGTGCTATTTGAAAGTGTTAGTTGAAATTGCATGCAAGAACAGCTAGTGTTTTGATCATGAATTAATACTCCAAGGGTGGTTAGCTAGCATTGTGTTGGAAAGGTCACAACGTCTCAGTTATTACAAGATACTTTGCTAATGAGCATAGCAAATATCAGACATTAGTTATTATCAGAACAGCCAGTAACTCGTTCATGTGTCAGATGAATGTTAGAAATGCACTCTCTTTGGTGAAATTAAAGGTCTTCAGATGTGGGACGGAAAATGTTCCAGAGAGCCCTCCAACATGCCTGGACCTGGTTGAAGAATCCAGCCAGCCCTGTAGCAGGTGCTTGTAAGGCTTTATCCCCAAGCAAATGGTGTTGTCACTCTGGGGATTTTGGGTAGCCTGAGGCTCTCAAGGAAGGTAACAGTAGAATCCTGTTTCTGGAACACCGTACTTTCTCAATTGAGTAAACCTTTCGCCCAAAGGACAGAGAGCTGGGACTTCATCAAGCCCGCGGAGGAGACTGTATGAAGTGGTTGGGGCTTGTTGGCTAGGTTTGTTTAGGGAAACTCTAGGTATGGCATCATTTGGGGTTAGTTGTTTTCACTGCAACCTGGCAGTGAGGTTGTTGGGAGAGGCTAACCATTGAACTTCTTAGGTAGCTTTCAGAAAGTATCAGGAGTTATGCAAAACCAAATTGGCTTATTTTAGTTGGCAATACCTGCCTTCCACTCTTTTTCACACTTCCTCTCGCCCGTCTCTTTCAGTCAGCCATTACATCTCTCCTACCTGCTTGCTCACCTTCTCCCTTGTCTGCTTTCTCCTGCATCCGGGGGTGCATGGTGGGTTGTTAAGAGACTGCCCCTGATGGAGTCACCAAGTCACTGGAGGGAGACACACCTTCCTGGCTGTGTTGAAAGAGGCTGCAAAGACAGGCCACCGAAAAATAGGCTCTTTCGTCAATGTTTAAAAATCAGGGAAGGGAACTTTTTATAGTAGTCATTGGCTAGGTTTCCTTTTACTCCAACTTTACAGTTTTCAAGATAAAATAACAGACCAAAACCGACATCCATAATTGCTTGTGGTACATCATGTTCTAGTCTCATGTATCATAAACCACGCAATTTTAGCTGTAACCACTGGAGGTCATTAGAGATCTTGTGGTATATTTTGAGGCTCATTAACATTAGGCCTGACATTTTTGTCACTGGAAATTGTATCCTTTGTCTGGTACCTGAATTCTTACTGTGGCACAAGGATATGGAACTAATCCGTTCGGTGGAATTACTTCGCTTTGTTCTGTAGCAGCTGTAAGTCTGCAGAGAGCTATACACCGTAGTTGCATGAAGCTATTATTTCATAGTCTGGACTGATGCTTTTAGAAGTTGTATGTCAATTTCTGGTCTCTAGAGCTGACATCCTGAACCCAGCTCTAATTTGTAGTGGTGGTTTGTTGTTGAACATCAATTAGTTCATTCTGCCAAGTCTGGATTAAGTCTTTCTTCTACTACTTCCTCTCCATCTCTTTGGGTCAGCCATGTCTTCTCTCCTGCCAACATCTACAGAAACCATTTACCGATAGTCTAATCCAATTTGAGTTGTGCTTGATTTTTATTAAATCTAAAAGCCCAACTCATTTTATTTTTTAAAGTTAGTGCAATCAAATTTCTTTTAAACACCTTTATTGAGATATAATTCACATACAATAAAATTCATCATTTAAAAGGTACAAAGTTCGTGGTATTTACAGAACTGTGCAACTATTACCACAATCTAAGTTTAGAACATTTTCATCACCCCAAAAAGAAACCTGCTACCCATTAGATGTAACTCCGCATCTCCATCCCCAGCACTGGGTAACCTCTAATCTACTTTCTGTTTCTATAAATTTGCCTTTTCTGGACTTTTCAAATAAATGCAGTCTTACAGTATGTGGTCTTTTGTGACTGGCTTGTCTCATGTATTATAATTTCGTTAAATAACAAAAGGCAACCAAGTACATGTAAAGATCGAATTGGCTTTATTAAATGGTTCATGAGGGCACCTGGGTGACTCAGTCAGTGAAGTGTCTGCCTTTGGCTCAGGTCATGCTCTCAGGGTCCTGGGATCAAGCCCCAAATCAGGCTCCCTGCTCCGCAGGGAATCTGCTTCTCTCTCTCCCTCTGCTCCTCCCCCCTGCTCATGCTCTCTTCTCTCGCTTTCAAAAATAAATAAATAAAATCTTTAAAAAAATGTTCTCAAGTATCTAAAGCCTTCATAAAAAATATGCAATAAACATCATTATTAAATAAATAAATAAATCATTCATGAATCGGGAAACACCCCATCTAGCAAGTAGAGCTGCACTCTGAGAAGTTACACAAAACAGAATGGAAGGAAAGTTTTTATGGATGGAGGGTGGGAGCAAGAAAGTTAGCAAAAGAAAAGGATTGTTCCAAACAAGGCTGTTTGCTAGGGGGAAAAGCAACGTGTCTTATCATGCAGATTACCTCATCTTTCTTTGGGGGATGGAGAGGACCTGGGTGAGATGGAAAGAAAAATGTTCCTGAATGACCGGTTAAGGCCCCATTTGTGGGGGAGGTTGAAACTGCAATTAGATTGGGTATTAAGCCCGGTTTGGCACCTCGGTCTAAGTGACACCATTTGGGGCCTGTGCTTTCCTTTTTTTTAAAACAATGTTCTCAAGGTTCATCCATTTTGTAACATGTATTAGTACTTCTTTCTTCTTTATTGTTAAGTAATAGTCCATGGTATGGATATACCATATTTTATTTATCCATTCCTAAGTTGATGGGCATTTGGGTTGTTACCACATTTTGGCTACTGTGAATAATGCTGCTACGAACATCTGTGTGTATAGGTTTTGCTATATGGATGTCTTTATTTCTTTTAGGTCTGTACCCAGGAATGGAATTGCTGGGTCAAATAGTGACAGTGCAATCAACTTTTAATTATTAAACATTTCTTTTGAAACCTATTTATTCCTATAGTCCCTGTTCCTCCATCCCTGAATAAGCAGGTGAATACATGAGAGAATTCAGCATTACTTGAATGTCTGAAATCTTTCTATCTAAGCTAGACTGTATTTGTGCAATCTGTGTTTTCAAGGCAGAGAAGTCATTGTTTAGATGTTTTGTCTTATAATTTCTGAATAATTTCATTTTAATTCAGGCAGTTATAGTCACAAAGCTTAACTAAGATATTGTGGTTCGGTTGGGACTCTGTTGTCAGTTTTCTTTGAAGGTTTCTTCTTAATCTCCATGAGATATATTCCAATACCGAAGATTTTTCTTTTCTGTCCTATATTCCATATTGTTAAGATTTATTTTTTTAAATTTATTATTATTATTATTTTGGTGGGGAGCAAAGCAAGGTTTATTGAGCACTAGTAAAGTTTATTGAATGATAGAGTACAAAGCTTTAAGATTTCTTAAATGGGGTTTTATGATATTTAAGACATTTTTCAAGGGTTCAGCTTCTTAAACCATAGCTCTGGCAAGCTCTTCCTCACCTTGACTTTGACAAGCCCTCTCCTGGGAAGGGCTTCTCTGTGCGTCTTTCACTCCTGGCAATTTTTACAAACGTCTAAGGTGACATTTCCCCCAGCACATTATGCTTCTATGGCCACATGTCTAAATGACTCCACTAGTGTCAGCCCCCTGCCCCTTGACCCGGCTGACTTTCCTGACTCCCTAAAGGAAACTGGCTGTTTGTGTGTCACTCCGAGAAACCCATGAGGAGTTTGCGTCGGTCTCCTAGCCACACTGGTGGGACCGGTTTCCAACTGCCCAGGCCCAGCAACAGGCAACGCCCCCCACGAAGGCCTTTGATTCCAGGGCTGGAGCTGTTCAAACCTGTAGCTTTCCCTGGTAGGTCCCTGGGGCAACACTCATGCAACTGTAAGCCCAAGACACAGATGGACTGTCTGCTCGTGTGTGTGTGTGTGTGTGTGTGTGTGTGTGTGTGTGTGTGTGTCGGGGGAGAGGGAGATCATGGAACCGTGAAGGATTAGCTCTTGTCATCTGTCTCCATCAGAGCCAACTAGAAATGGCGGGGGGGGGGGGGGGGCAGGAAAATCTACCGATCGATGTACACTTAAGAGAGAATCCCCAGCCACTCTTTCCAAGCAGCCCAGGGGAGAGCTCAGGGGAGGATGTCCATCTCAGTTGTGAATGCTGAGGAAATCTGGTGTACACATTTTTCAGAGACCATATGCCTCTGGGCTAATTTTGAATACAGAGCAAAGGGGAATATTTCCGTGTGGAGGCAGTGGACCACAGAGGGCCGTATTCGAACGCACCCTGGGTTCCTAAATATTCAAGACGAGTCTGGAAATCTGGGTCATCCTGACGCTTCGCTCTCCTCAGCCCCGTATTTTGGACATGCTTCTGTCCTTTCACACAGATCAGATGGTCACGGACAACCATAATTTGTCATTGGGGCAGTTTATTTAGAGATGGATGAAGCGAAGAAGGAAAATCCTTGAGTTTAAAAGAAAAGGAGGAACCCAAAGGCCAGAGCTGTTTTATTGGGTGGGGTGGGGACAGAGGGAGGGTGGACGGTGGGAAGGTCACTGGCTTATGCTAGGCAAAGCCTGTGCACTTGAGAGTCTCACTTCCCATTTTGAAAGGGATACCGTTCTCTACAGGGATGGTGCCACACTTTATAATGTTTAACTTGTCTTTCCAGCACTTCACGCCACCCCACATTCTGTTCTGTACAGCACTTGTTGATTTTCTGTCTGCCTGTTCCACTATACTCCGGCTCTGTGAGGGCAAGAACTTTTTTCTGGTGCTTCCTTGTGTCCCTCTTAGAGCCATAGCAGGGACATAAAGCCACTCAGTAAATGCTCGCTGGATGGATGATGTCTAAAATACTCCTAATGACAAGAATAACAACAACAACAACAAAATCGGAAAAAAAAATTTTCATGTGTAGCTCTCTGGGAGGAAGAAACTTTTCAAGATATTACAAGTTCCCAAATATGGGAGATTACTGATATTTTGCTTCATTCAAGACGTTATGTTAATTAATTGACTCGAGACTTCTATAAAACAATTCCAAAAGGAATTATGCACAGTAACAATACCCAAGGGTGGCGAGTCACACTCTCATCTGTGTCAATGGCCCCTCTTGAAGTTGTTCATTGCACAACTTCCCACATGCAGCGGCCCTGCTAATTAATACCACCAGCCATTGATAAAGTACATGATATTAGCTTCCTCAGCGACCAAGAATCCTTTAGCTACTACGACTTCTCTGCATAGGAGGAGTCAAATTCACAGGTACATCATTGGAAAATGGAGAAAGGTTTTAAGAGAACATTTGCCTCTGTTCTGTATTTAAGAATCTCTTTAGGAAATAAATGTCCAGAGGGTGACGGGCAGAAGCAGAAGTAGAATGCACAGTAAACATTCAGTGGGTGTTGGTCATCTTTCCTCCTGTTCCCTCCATGTATTACTTTTGATGTCATGGTCAGAATGCTTTCAAGAGCAAATAACAGGAGTGGAATTCAAACCAGCTTAAGAAGAAATGGGAATGTATTGACTTAAGATTTGTCTAGCTTCAGGCCAGGCTAGATCTTTGGATTCAAACAACGTTCCCCGGGCTGGCGGGCCTGCCTGCGCCCCTCTGCCCAACCCCGCCTTCTCTCAGCTCTGCTTCCCTATGTCTGTTGCATAAAACTAAAAAGAGAAGTGCAAGACCTTTACGAAGGAAATTATAAGTTTGGGTTAAAGGATAGTTAAAAACAACAACAACCCTGAATAGGTAGATGTGCCATGTTTAAAGATGCCAATTCTCTCTAAATTAACCTCCTAGTATAAATTCCCAAATAGGATATTTTTATGGACCTTGGGAAACGGATTCTAAAGCTAATCCAGGAAAGAAAATGGAGAGCAACCCCTAAGAAAAGTATACATATAAAGAAAAAAAGAGTAAGAGTTACACTACCAGATAGTAAAACCACATTTACCCATTTAAGAAATACCTGCAAGTCGTATCTCAAGGGTAAAGCGGAGCAAGGACAGAGACCAATAAGAGCTCTGAAGTAAAGGGGGCAGGAGTCTGTAAAGGTTGGGTAGGTCGGACGCTTAGGCAGCTAGACAGATCTTTCTTTTTCTTTCTTCAGTGCCTGTTTAGCGGGCACACTGTTGATTACCCACCTGCCCACACCATTCCCTGTCTCTTCATGTTCCTGACAGAAGCCCTTTTCCCCCAGGCAGAATGTGTCTCAGAGAGGGCTTGTCACTGGCCTACCAAGGGTGAGTCAGGCTTGGACAGAATCATCATGATTCCACCCCCTTGGTGGTGTCTGGATGACGAAAGGGCATGTAGATACTAATTCTGCCCAAGGCGACATAGTGGCCACTAGAGAGCTTCTGGGAGAGTTTTCTTCACTCTCAAAGGGACTTAAATAGGGGCTCGAGGAAGGGACGTGCCCTTTTTCATCCTGGGATTTCTGTTCTATGAAGATCAATCCTCACAGGAGTCATTTGGAAATCACCTCAGGGGACAAGCCTACGGACCAGAGCAAACTACCGAGGAGGCAAAGTGAAAGTACGCAAGATCCTCGGCCCTTGATGACATCATGAGTCCTTGAATTCACTAACCCTGGAGCTGCCCTGATTTTCCTCATTGCTTAAGTGAAAGGAAGATAAATGGGTTTAAAATGGTCTATTTATCTAGTCGTACCTTCTCTGATCATATCAACTCTCCAGAATTTAGCTGCGAATCAGCTGCATTTAGAAAAACAAAATGCATTTAGCAGTCAACTGATGTTCTTTACACACAGGAGAGAGCCTATTAGACTCTCATGCAGCGGTCTCAGTTATTTAGTTAGCTCAGGGCCTCAAAAAGGAGCTCTACCTACTCCTAAGACCACCATACATACATTCAGTGCTTTGTACTTGACTTGGCCCGAGCATCAAGATCTGCCTTGTGAAGTCAAATTCACCGACGCTGAGAAGGGCTGGGCCCATTAGAATCACTTGGAATTCGTAAAAACACAGACTCTGAGCCCCACCCATAGAGATTTTGGCTCCACTCATCAGGATGGGGCTGGAAAAGTGGTTTTTTCCTCCGTTCCCAGAGTGATGTGGAACACGGCTAAGGGTAAGACACAAGGCCTGGGTGACCTGAAGGTCCCAAGGCTTCTTCCATCTCTCGATTCTACTCTTCCTCGGAGGCAGGAGCACAGACTGCATGTGCCCTGATCCTTCTATTCTCAATTAAACAGAATTACCTGCTCAGTTTCTGTAGATGCCTTTTTCATCTTCCCCTGGCACTGATGTGTAGTGGTTTTCAAATGTATCATTGTAAGTAACGCTAAGCTTAACACACATAATAAAGGAAATGTTTCCCTCTTATATAATTGAAAAATCCAGGGTAGGTTTGGCAGCAGTTGAAGCTCAATTCCGAGGTTCAGTAATAAAGCCCATGGCTTGATTCTTTCTGTTCTTCTGCTCTGACTGCCTTTGGCAGTCATGGCTTCATAATTATGTTTCCTCAGTTGTGTACAGAAATAAAAATAATTTCTTTGAGCTTCACTCTGGTTGGACTAGTCTCGGTCCATGCCCACTTCTGCCAATTGCTGTGGCCAGGAGATTGACCCAGATGAATTGAATTAGCCTTGATCATATGCTTTTTTGGAGCCAGGGATAGAGTCATCTTCTATAGAACCACATGGACCACCATGTAGAAAGTGAGGTTATTTTACCTAAAGAAGGGGAAGTAAATAATGGGTGTCATAAGAGTGCTGTCTGTTCACCCAGCATTCAACAAATGTTTCCTGAGTGTCTGCCATGTGCCAAGCACAATTCGGGGTGCCTGGGATTCAACACTAAACAGAGTGTAAAAGGTTCCTGCCCTCTGAAGTTCATACTTTAGTGGAACCACCCTTGTCCTAAAATAGGACAAGGGAATGTCGGTGCCTCTCCCTGGCTATTTGAGAGCACAACGTAGCACCACTGTAAATATTTGGGAGTGTTTCCATGTCTCGGGAGTTAGAGCAGTGCGGTAGACTCAATAGTAGCCCCCAGGCATGCCCATGCCCTCATCCCTGCAAACTGCAGATGCTACCTTACAGGGCAAAGGCACTTTGCAGATGTGATTAAGGATTTTGAGACGGGGACATTATCCTGCGTCACTGGGGCTCAGCACAATCACAACGGTCCTTAAAAGGGATGCAAGAGGCACGACAGTCAGAAGACAATGTGATGTCGGGAGCAGTGGGAGAGATGGGGCCACGTGAAGATGCTGTGCAACTGGCTTTGAAGATGGAAGAAGGGGCCATGAGCTGAGGAGGGCAGGCAGCTTCTAGAACCTGAAGGGGACAAGGAGGCAGATTCTGCCCTCCAAGCCTCCAGAGGGAGCCAGCCCTGCCCACGCCTAGCCCAGTGTAACTGGCTTCAGACTTCTGACCTCCAGAACTCTGGGAAAATAAATGTGTACTGCTTTGGGCCACTACAGTGGTGGTAATTGTTAGAATGAACAGAAATTTAATATAAACAGTGAAATTTTATTTTTATTATTTTTTTTCATTCTTCATTCTAACTTACACATATTTATTTCGCCCCCGCCGAGTTAGAAGCACCATACCAGGTGCTGGGGGCAGGGCAGCAAACAAGCCAGCCACCATGCCTTCTTTCACACAGATTGTAGCCCAGTGGATGAGAAAGACTAAATAGTGAGTGAGCCCCAAAACGGATTGAGCTTGAGGGTCAGCAAGAAGGGAAACACAAAACTCATGCTTAGATTACATTATAGTGCACATGGAGTGTGAAGGATACAGGTTTCAGCAAAGGACAGGAGAAGACAACAAGGAGGCAGAGCTGGGGGGGGGGGGGGTCGTGGTAGCCCCCTCCTACAGGCAGGTATTTGGGCAACAGGAACAGCCTGGTGGGAAGGTGGAGGGATTCGGTCAGTACCCCTAAAATTCCACTATCATTACCTTATATGGTCACCTATATTGTCGCAAAAATAGCTTTCCACTAGCCACATAACTGATCTACCACGCTGGTTCCAGATACAATTTCTTGCTCCTTCCCCGGCACCATATTGCTTCACTGGCCATAAGTTTTACCATATGGATCATACAAGGGAAGTCATACAGCACTTTTATAACAATGACAAGTCTGTGTACATGTATTATCCTTTATTTCCCACAATCCAAGCAGTCCTGGCCAGCCCAATAGATATCAAATAAATAGCTACGATTGTGCTAAGTGACAAAGTAAAAGTAAGGCGACCTCACCCAGTCCAGGGGATCAGGGCCACCGCCTTCCCTGAGGATCTGACATTTAGGCTGGAGTCTGAAGGATGCCTAGGAGGTCAGACAAGCAGAGACTTGGAGAATGAGTGAGCCACCTGGCCGGGATGACACATGTGGAAGCCTAGGACCTTCTCTATCTATTCAGTAATAATACCAGGCTTTTGTGGAAGCACTGGAAAATGTGAATAGGCAAAAAGAGGAAAATACCAATCACCCATAATCACACCACCCAGATAGAACCTTCTTTTTTATGCTTATGTGCAGCCGTGTAACTATGAGTCAGAACACACAAATTATTTTAAAATCTTTTTAAAGACACCCTTCAATCACCCTTCCTTGTTGCTTTCCCCCCACCCAGCCTTGCTCTCTCCTTCACTGAAGACATCAGCACATGGTTCTCCACTCGCTTTATACCCCAAACCTAGTCATTATTCTGTGCGATACTAGCATCTGTGTGGAAACCCACCCACTTCAGGCCCCGGCCACGCCAGACAGTGTGTGTAAAGCCACCAGACAAGACCACGGGGGCTGCCCAGGTGACAAGAAAGCAGGGACCTCTGCCGACTCGACTGGCCCCTCTCCAGGCCACCTCTGCAAGCTCTCCTCCTGGTCATTTTCATCACAATTTGGGGAGCTTCTTTCTAGTTTTTATCAGGAATTTAAGAGCCGAGAATTAGATTCAAGTTCCGTATTGCTAAGCCTTGTTATTTTTGCAAAGTACACGTTGTACATTCAGTAGAACACTGCGGAGTAGTGCCGTGCATTATTTAAATGAAGCTATCCTTGTCACAATAAAGGAGCAAAGCACATTTTGTTCATTGTCTCCTTACATGTTTTTATTTCTCTTCTCGGATTTCTTACTTTGTAACATTAACTAAAATGCAATGAGCCACAATGTCATTACGGCAAACTACCCTAGTTCTGTCGCTTGGGTACGGATTTTTTTTTTTATGTGACTGAAGCATTGTCCTTCTTTCTTGCTTAAGATTCATTACATTTGAATGTGTCCCTGTAGCAGTGCAGACGAGGAACAAATATAAAACATGTATAACTGAGGTCCACTTTAAACAGTGTTCTTGGAGTGGCTGGCTGGCTCAGGTGGTAGAGTCTACGACTGCTGATCTCGGGGTTGTTGAGTTCGGGCCCCATGCTGGGTGTACACATTGCTTAAAAATAAAATCCTTTAAAAATGAAATAAATAAAAAGTAACTCAGATTTAGTTCTTCTCCTTTGCTTGGCTGGGATGGAACAGTAGATGCTGTGGGATGGGAATGAAAACCCAAGATACTGAGACCCATCTTTGAAAAGGAGGCAGAAAACATTTTTGTTTTGCATCTTATTTTATGGATCTGTTTTATAATTCTAAATGGGAGCATATTGTCCCCCAAGCGCCAGTGAAAGGATTGAGAAGCCTGCCTGGGACCCTGGGGAGTTAGGTCAGGGACCCCCCGGGGTTAACTGTTCTTGGTGTCACAGCCTCATTCAGTTTGAATGTTAATCTGTTAACAGTGAGAGGATCCCCTTGTGATACTTCTGTCTGTGGCTACTATATGCTGTCAGGACATACACAGCTCCATTCTTTGCCCTCTGCTTACACACACACACACACACACACACACACACACACACACAGTTTCCACCGACTGCACGCCCACAGGTTCATTTTATTTATTTTTATTTAAATTTTGTTAACATACAGCCCAATATTGGTTTCTGGAGTAGAATTCAGTGATTCGTCTCTTACGTACAACACCCAGTGCTCATGACAAGTGCCCTCTTTAATACCCATCCCCCATCGAACCCATCCCTCACGCCTCCTTCCATCAACCCTTGGTTTGTTCTCTATCCTTAAGAGTCACTCCCTCTCTCCTTTTTTTCTTCTCCCCCTTCCCATATGTTCATCTGTTTTCTTTCTTTTTTTTATTTTAGAGAGAGAAAGTGGGGGGAGGGGCAGAGGGAGAGGAAAAGGGAGAGACCCAAGCAGACTGTGCTGAGTGTGAAGCCCAATGTAGGGCTCGATCCCACAACCCTGAGACCTCGACCCAGGCAGAAACCAAGAGTCAGACACTTAACTGACTGAGCCACCCACGTGCCCCTGTTTTCTTTCTTAAATTCCACATATGAGTGAGATCCAATAGGTTCATTTTAAACCACTCTGTTTTATCTCAGGTTGTGATAAAGCTGCATGGACAGGGATCAAGAAAGAGCAGTGACCTAAAGTAAAGTCAGGGGAGTAGAAACAAACAAAATAATAGGCAATCATTGAACCTTGCAAACGAAGCAGGTAGCCTTTTCTTTAAAAACAAAAAACAAAACAAAAAAAAACTTTATTTTGCAATAAATTTTAACTTGTATAAAAATTCCAAAAATAGTGCAAATAATTCCTTTATACTTTTCACTTGGATTCCTCAACTGTTCACACTTTACCATTTTTGCCTTGTTATTCTGAATCATAGGAGAATATGTTGCAAACATGATGCCCCATTAACTCTAAGCATCTCAGTATGTGTTTCCGAAAAAAACAAGGACATTCTGCTGAAAAATCAAAGTACATCCTCCAATATCAATAAATCAGCATTGATACAGTACTATGATCTAATCCACAGACTCCATTTGAGTATTCCTGATTATTCCAACAACATCCTTTATAATCATCCTTTCTTTCCCAGTCCAGAATCCAATCCGGGGTCACCTATTGTATTTAGTTTCATGTCTCTATATCCACCTTGATGTTCCTAAGTTTTTCCTTGTCTTTTGTTACTTAACACTTTTGAAGAGTACAGACCTACTTTGTTGAATGACCTTCAGTTTGTGGTTGGCTGATACGTCCTTAAGATTGCGTTCAGGTTATGCATTCTTGTCAGGAATAACACAGAAGGGACACTGTGTTCTCAGCAGATCACATGGAGGGCATACTATGTCGATTAGTCCCATGGCTCATGATGTTGACTTATCATTTGGTTAAGATGATTCATTATTATTTTGTTAATAATTAATAAGTAACTAAAAAGACTTTGAGTGATTAATTTTAAATTAATTTAAAAGTACTGGAATCTATGCAAATACCCTGTTCCTCATCATATTTTCACCCACTAGTTTTAGTCTCCATTGATGACTCTTCTGACGTAATTATTACTGTGATAGCTGCCAAGTGCTCATTTTCTAACTTCTTAATTGCTGCTACATGTATTATTAATTGGTGTTCTGTTGCAAGATAGAATTTTTCCTTCTCCCAAGATTTATAGATGAGGCCCCAGTTAGGCCAGCAGTTTGGGTAAATTAGTGGTGAAGACTGTCTCTGGGTCTCATGGGTGTTCAGCAACTTGTTTATGAAGGTAACTAAGCTCTTTTTTGTCCCTAATTGGAGGTGTCATTTTCATTTCACATTGGAACTTTCTGGGGATTGACCCACCTGTGGGAATTTAGGTTATGCATTTAGAGGTCAGAGAAAGTCAGAGAAGACACATTGCAGAATGAGAGCTATTCAGAGACATGGCTTTTCTTTCAGTGAGTTTATCAGCGTCCATCAGGACCTAGTAATAGGACAACAGTAATCACTTAGCAGTGACAAATAGCTCTGTAGTCCCAATGGCTTGAGATAAAGGAGTTTTGGTAAATACTTATTGCCAAAGTTTCCAACCAGCTGTGAGACTGGCCACAAACCTCTGTAATTTTACCGAGTTTGGAGGAGAGTAGCGGTTCCAGGGAAGAGTTTGACTTACCAACACATGGATTACTTCCAAACTTTTTTGTTTTAGTGATTCTTATTCAAATATGATGACTTATTTGGTGGTTTGGGACTATATTGGGAGTATAACAGATGTTTATTGTCAATATCTAAAGAGGGCAATCAGGTATTAAGTATCTCTTTTTTTGTAGTTGGTGGCTACAGGGCCAGCAGTGCATCTTTCATGGGCCATAAAATGTCTCTTTGCTCTAAGACCTATATGACCCCCAAGATGATCATTTTGGTGGAGGCTTGGATTTTCTATTCATTCAAGATCCATTTGTGCTTAGGTGGCATATGCAGAGTAATGTAAGAAGTTTTCTTAATGGGGACACCTGGGTGGCTCAGTAGGTTAAGCATCTGCCTTCGGCTCAGGTCATGATCCCAGGGTCCTGGGATCAAGTCCCTCATCGGGCTCCTTGCTCAGTGGGGAACCTGCTTCTCCCTCTACCCCTCCTCCCTGCTCATACTCTCTCTCTCTCAAATAAATAAAATCTTTAAAAAAAGGTTTTCTTAATGGATGCCATATTTTTAAAAAGTTTTTAAAATAGATATCACAGCGGGTCCTCAGTGGCTCAGTCAGTTGAGCAGCTGAGCAACTGAATCTTGGTTTTGGCTCAGGTCGTGGTCTCTGATTGGTGAAATGGTGCCACAAGTCAGGCTCCATGCTCAGCGGGGAGTAGGCTTCCCCTCTCTCTCTGCTCCTCCCCCTATGTGCACATGCTCTCTCTCTCCCTCTCTTTCAAAATAAATAAATAAATCTTTAAAAAATTTTAAAATAGATATCACATTAAGAAATTATTGTTGAATTTGTTTAGGCATGATGATGGTTATAGTATATGTTTTTTAAAAATGTTCTTATTGTTTATTGAGGCACACTGAATTATCAAAGAAGAAATCACAAGGGAAATTAGAATATTTCAAACTGAATAATAATGAAAATACAACACATCTAAGTGGGTGGGATGAATGCAGTGATATGATGTCTTAGATTTGCTTTAAAATAAAATGGGAATGAAGGAGGAAGAAAAAGGAGGAGGAGGGAGAGGAGGAAGAGAAGGAGGAGAAGATGATATAGCAAAAACCAGACTGGCTACAAGATGATAATTATTAAAATTGATTAATGCATGTCATAATAGTACTACAGATATTAAGGTGAAATAAAGATATTTTCAGATAAAAGGAAACTGATAAAATTTGTTGTCAGAAGATGTGCAGTAAAGAAATGCTAAAAGAAATTCTTCAGGCTAAGGAAATTGTTACCAGATGGAAACTTGGATTTACAAGGAAATGGTAATGTGTGGAAAAACATAAAATTTTAAAGTTATTTTAAAGATATATGACTGTTTAAAGCAAAACCATTGTATTATGGGGCTTATAAGTAGGTGCAGTATTGTGACAAAAGCATAAAGGATGGCAAGAACTATACCATTGCACTGTTCTTTAATTTTATATGAATATTCACTCTAAATAGACTATGAAATGCTAAGGGTGCATATTGCACTTCCTAGCAACAACTTAATTGCATAATGCAAGAGGTATGCTTAAAAGCCAATAAAGGAATTGAAATGGAATACAAAAAATTCATTATCTTAAACCAAGTGGGAGAGGAAGAATAAATTTTCATAAAACAAATGTGAAAAACAAAAAACTGGTAACAAAATCAAGACCTAGATTCAACCATTAT
The DNA here is from genome assembly GCF_964656455.1 of Halichoerus grypus. Taxonomy (NCBI): domain Eukaryota; kingdom Metazoa; phylum Chordata; class Mammalia; order Carnivora; family Phocidae; genus Halichoerus; species Halichoerus grypus. The sequence goes on along the minus strand of NC_135720.1, from coordinate 25,906,734 downwards.
CAATAATTATATTAAATATAAGTGGACTAAACCCTCAAATAAAAGGCAGTGATGGTCAAATGAGCTTTAAAACAAAAACAAAAAACAAGATCTAACTGTATACTGACCACAAAGGATACATTGTAAATATAAAGACATCGATTGGTTAAAAGTATAAAAATAGGAGAAAATATACCATACAAATACTAAGCATATAAAAGTAGGATGGCAATATTAATACCAGACAAAATGGACTTCAAGACAAGGAACATTACCAGAAAGATAGAGAGGGACATTTTCTAAAGAGAAAAGGATCAATTCATCAAGAAGTCATAACAATTATACATATGTATGTACCAAATAATAGAGTTTCAAATTACATGAAACAAAACTTACTGAATTATAATAGAACAATTAAACAAAAAATCAGTAAGAATATAGAGCTGAGCAATCTTTTCAACCACCTTGACTTAATATTTACAGAAAACTAAACCCAACAACTTCCAAATATATGTTTTTTTATGAGCAAAATAATTTTTACCAAGATACATAATATCCTAGTCCAAAAAATAAGACTCAGTACATTTCAAAACTGTTAAAATTTAATTAAGAATAGTTTTTAACAACAATGCGATAAAATTTGAGGTTAAAAAATATAAAATATCTAGAAAATCCCCAGATATTTGGAAATTAACTCACTTATAAATAACCTGTGGCCAAAGAAGAAATCACAAGGGAAATTCGAATATTTCAAATTGAATGACAATGAAAATACAACACATCTAAATGGGTGGGATGCAGCTAAAGCACAGCTTAGAGGAAAATATATCATTTAATTTCTTATATTAGAAAAGGGAAAAAGGGTTTAAAAGTAATTATCTAAATTTCCACCTTAAATAACTAGAAAAAAATAGCAAATCACTTCCAAACTAAGTAGAAGGAAAGAAATGATGAAGAGTGGAAATTAATAAACTAGAAAATGAATAGAGACCAAGCAAAAAAGAGAAAACACAAATTGCCAATATCAGGAATGAAAAAGGGAATATTGCTGTCGATCCCATAAACATGAAAAAGATAAAAGAAAATCATCACAATTTTATACTAATAAGTTCAACAATTTAAATGGTTGCTTTGTAGATTTCTGAGTTGTTCTTAATCATTGTTTTGTAAATTCCGCATACATGAATTGAGACAGTTTCACTGCTTCCATTCCAATATGTATATTTTTTACTTTTTTCCTGCTTTGTTGAAATGGCTAAGACCTCCAGTATCTGTTAAATTGAAGTGGTGAGAGTGAACATTCTTGCTTTGATCCTGATGTTAAGGGGAAGGAATTAATATTTCGCCACTAAGTGTGATGTGGCTACTATAGGTTTTTATTCTAATTGCACCGGGAAGTCATAGGGTTTTACTTGTGTAAGTGACGTTATCTAATCTACATTTTTTTAAAAAACCACTTGGTCTGCTGTGTAGAGAATGGGCTCTGGGAAGAGGAGCAGAAGCAGGGAGACCATCGGGAGGAGCTGTTGCAGTTGTGCAGGGACGAGGTGGACATGCTTTGCCCAGAGTGACAGCAGTGGACGTGGAGAGGTGGTTGGATTTGGGGATACGTATTTGTAGAGCTGACAGGACTTGCTGATTTATTGAATTTGGGGTTAAAAAAGAAAACCCACACTTACAGCTTAAATAACTGTTTATTTCAGATTTTTTTCCTGTGGATTTTAGATATTTTTATTATTCATTTCCTCTTTAGAATGGATCAGTGAAAGTAGATACAGTATTTTAAAAAATCTAGCCCTATGTTATTTAGGATTTCATTTTTTTAATATAGTTAGAAGATTCTAGAAAGAACAAGGACCAATATTTATACTGGATTTTTTGTCGGTTTTAGACACTAGTGTTCTGAACTACATTTCTGTGTCTTTCTTTTTAGGTTTGTCCAAGACTGGTTTTCAGAAAGGACGCAAGTGGCCAAAGTGGATTTCTCTACAGTGTTACCACGCTTCATTTCTCTCTATATCTTTTCCTTTCTGAATCCAAAAGATTTGTGTGCATCTGCACAAGTCAGCTGGCCCTGGAAGTTTCTAACTGAACAGGTTTACTACTTGTCACTTCTCAGTAATAGGGCCCAGATACCACTGTATTCTGTCATGTGGCAATCAGGGTAGCTTCCTTCCCAATCTTTCGCTTTTAGCTGGGGTAATTTTTCTATTTACATTTGTGTACATATGGATATATTTAAGCTTAAGTCCACCATTTTACTATGTATTTTTTGTCTGTTCCAGGTGTTTTGTTTTGTTTCTCTTTGTCTTTTGGAGTACTTAAGTGTTTTTTAGATTGTTAATTATAAATTATTTAGCAGTTCTCTCATGGCTATATTAGAGATTACAGCACTTATCCAGGGCTTTTTTTTTTTTTTAACCACTTCTGAGATAATGGAAGGAGCTTAGGACCCTTTAACTCTATCTACTCCCCTCAATCCCCTCCCCACCCAGTTTCAATGCTATTAAATATTTTAATTTCATACACACAAACAAAATACACATTTAAATTTATATGTGTATATATATATACACCTCACAAGACTATTATTTGATATAGTTAATATTTACTTACAAGTAACCACATATTTACTTTTTCTGTTGCTCTTCATATCTTCCTGTATATCTGAGTTTCCATTTGGGCTCATTTTCCTTTTGAATTCTCTTGAATTTTTCTTCTAGTGCAACTTGCTGCTGACAAATTCTCTTATTTTTGTCTGAAAATATCTTGATTTTACCTTTATACTTGAAGGATATTTTCACAGGGAATTTGAACGCTAGGTTGGCAATTAATTTTATAGAACATTGAAATTTTTCTATTGTTCTCTGGCTTCCATAACCTTTTTTTTTTTTTTTTTTTGAGAAGTAGGAAGTTTTATTGTTGTTCCTTTAATGGTAATATTTTTATTTTCTCTAGCTGCTTTTAGGATTCTTTTTTTTCTGTCTTGTTTTCTGTTTTCCACAATTTTATTATGATATACCCAGAAGTTGTGTGTGTGTGTGTGTGTGTGTGTGTGTGTGTGTGTGTGTTTCTCCTGTTTTGAGTTTTTTGGTGATTTTTGAATCTGAGATTTAATGCCTATCAGTTTTGAAAAGTTCTCACAGGCTATCTCCTTATATATTGCTTCTGCCCCATTTTCACTCTTTTTCTTGTGGGATTCCAATACTTACATGTTAGACTGATTCACCATCTCCCACAAGTTTCATGTTCTCTTATGTGTCTTTTCCATCATTTTGGCCTTCAGTGTTTCTGCCTGGATTTTGCTTCTAGCTTTTTGTTTACTAATTATCTCTTTAGCTGGGTTCTAATTTGCTTTTAAACTGGTCCATTGAGTTTTAAATGTCAGTTATTATATTTTTCAGTTCTAGAATGTTGATTTGATTATTTTGCCAAGATTTCTCACCTAGATAATTAACTTCTTAGACATTAATTATAGGGTTGTTTATTTTTTAGTTTCATGCCTAACAATTACAACGTATGGCTCTCCTGAGGGTCTCTCTCTACTTAATAATAAAAGACAAAAAGAGAAACAATTGTTATCCTTTTATGTGCCTGGTATTTTTGATTGAGTACCAGATATTGGATACAAAATTTTGATGCAATAATTTGAGCCTCTGGATGATGTTTCCTTCCTCCCGAGAGAATTTGCTTTTGCTTCTGGCATTTGGTTAAGCTAGGAATAGATCACTTAAATCCAATCAGAGAAGGAGAAATTTTAAAACTAGTTTCGGTCTTTGTGAGAGTTTGTCTAATTCCTGACCCTCACTGATAGTGATCTCAGCGGATGGCCTGGTGTGATTACTAGGGCTTTTCCCCTTAGTGGGCGCTGAATTTAAATTTGTTTCCTCTCTTCCTTGTGAGAATGCATAAAATTCTTTTTAGCTTCCATGTCATTCAGCTGTAACTTTCAGCTGTAACACACACACACACAAGGAAAGACAGTTCCTTGACTTTGGAACTGTCAAATGCCTTGAAGTGAAAAGTCATGCCAGATACTGGCCTTCCCTCTTGGGTGTCCCTTCTCTCTGGGGTCGTGAGCGCATGAGCCCTCAGTGCACTGGTAGCTCTATCTGCCTTCAAATAATGGTTTTATGGTATTTTGTCTAGAGGCTTAATTCAACTAAACCACATGAAATTTGCTGTTTCCATATATCAAAGCTATTTGCATATTGGCAATATCATATGGTTCAACCAAAGGTGTTCCCAGTGGGAGGTTTGGTGTGAAACAAACTGATACACTGTTGCTAGTAGCAGAATTCTCAGAATCTCGGGTTAACCAAATGCTATGGGAGCACGTGTACAAAGATGGCTAATACATATATTCATATATAACATATATTGTCATCAAAGACTATTTTTGTATGGAGTGAGGTATGCTTCTTATTTGTTAGTGTCAAATTTAGATAACAAGTCAGCTGCACCAGAAATCCCAATGTAAAGAAAAATTATCTGCGTACCTGGAAACATTATTACTAGGAAATGGTCCTTAAAAATTTCTTGCAGTTTATATTTCTCATTTCTTTTTCTGTAGGACTGCTTATGGATGCCTAAATGCATTAGGTTTGGGTGGTTTCTGCCCTATACGCCAACAGATAATGAGTATGGTGCTTGGAAGCATCATTACATTGCTTGTGTGTCCAGCTTAGATTGGCTAATACCTAGGGAAGCCACTGCTATCTATGGGACCCTGAACGAACCCAAAACAGAAGATGAGGAGCTGCAGGAGAGACAAAGAGAAAAGTGCTTAAGAAAAATACTTTGGGAGAAAATTGCACTACGTAAGAGTGAGTATCATTTTAAAACGATATCTTACCCAACTATTGTAGAAACAAATGGATTTACATACAGATTCCCACAGAGGAGGATAGCTAGGTCTTTCTGGAAGTGTGTGGGTGGCATGCTCTAAAGGATACTCCAGACAAGCTCTTCCCCTACCCCCCACTATGTTTCAAATTAATGAATAAGAAAAAAAGATTTCAGATGAAATACAGAAAGTCAAGTATCAGTGCCTCCCTTATTGCTCTGGTAAATCTCAGGTTTATGAGATGAAAAACAAACAAAGAGAGGTAACTAGGAACACAGGCAAAAGCAAATAAATAGGTTCAGGACAGAAGAACTGGGATTAGCAACAGAGGGGAGAAGTGCAACTGGGATTGGAAGCAGGAAGAATGGCATTAAAAGAAGAAAAGTGGGAAGGGAAGAGGGATAAGAGCCTCTCTCAGCGAAGCCTTCTGATTTGCACAGTGCACAACAGAACAACAAGTGATTTGAGTCCTGCCATCTTTTTTTCACTGACTCACCCTCTGTGAGATCATAACAAATGGGAGATTACTTGAAGCCAAGAAGAAGGGCAGAAATGGATGTGAAGCCTATAAATCGATTAACTGGTTTCCACAAGAAAAGAGGTGCTTGTTCTCAGCTTTGTTTCCTGACCTGACATGACTGGTAACTTGGAGCCCCAGTGCTGAGAGGATAAGAAATCCAAACAGAGTCTGTAAAAAGGGCTATAATTATTGCCATTTGGAATAGTGCCCTGGTACAGCTTTATTTTTGATGCCTTTATCTACGTAGACTTGGCGGAGAGAAGCATGAAGTAAACAATGTAGCCTGCTGCTGTTTGTTTTTCAGAGGAGTTATTCAAAGTTCGACCCCCTTGGGTGAGCGGAACATGCTGCTCTAGATTGTTAAAATCCAAACGCCAGCCACGTCTCTCCCAGGCTCTGAGGGATCGAGTGGGATTACATGAAGCTTTGGAGAAACAGCTTGTTTTGGCATCCTTAGAAGCTTTGCCCAAGCGGTAAGCAAACCTCCATCTCCTGAAGGCTCAAGACCATCCCATGATACCAAAAATTCATTCTAGAATAATTTAGCTAACACGCAGGGAGCTTGTATAATTATCTGACTCATATCCTACGAGATAGCAATAGAAATAACTCTTTAATCTTCCAGAGCAGTGGTCTTTGACATGTTTTCTGAAGAGGGAAATCTGTAACATTCAAATTTTACATTTCAAATATTCTCGGTCCTGCAAAGAGGCTGGGATGTAGTACATTTTCTATGCAAAGTTATTGAGCAAAAGTAACATTTTTTTTCAGAAATGTTTTTCATGGAGTAAGCATATCCAAATGGGAATATGGGGGTAAGGGTAAGAGAATGGAGATATTATTTAGAAAGCTCTGAGGACCAGATGATCTAGGAAATTTTAAATCTCTCAGCTGTTCCTTTTTAAAATGTCATTTTGAACCCCTAAGTATGTCACTACATTCATTTTAAGTACCCAACAAAAGCTAAATAAGTTCCAGGAGACCTTTCTAGTACCCCATGGACAGAGGAGGAGAGACCCAGAGGCCAGCCCCGGCCCCACCCCACCCAGGAGCCCCATTTGCCGCTGTCCCCAAAAACTGCAGGGAGAGACTGAGGTCCGAAGGCCACGTGCCTTGTTCAGTATAGCTGATGCCCAGACAACAGGTTGGTGCTCAGTTATCAAAATCCAACTAATAGGAAATTTAAATTTCACTTATTTCCTTCTTTTCCCTATAGAAGCAATGTTTCTGGAAGCCATTCCTACCCTTTCTTATTGAAGAAAACTTGGCATGGAGTTCATAAAAATGATAACAGTTCTTCATATGCTTCCCAGCCCCACTTCTTATTAATATCATCTCGGATTCCTGCATGCGAGGTACGGAGTATGTTAGGAGGCCTGCCCTTTTCTGAATCGGGTTTTTTTTTTTTTTTTCCATCTACATGAGAAGATGTATAGCAATCTTTTGACCACCATGTGTATGAAAATGATTTCTTTTCTAAAAGGAAAATGGTCTAAGTGGAAATTTACATACCCAGAGCACTTTTAAAAATCAGAAGCAATAAAGATAACCATAAATCAAAATTACTTTTAAAAAAAGCATTAAAGGCCAAAACTCCAGTGAATCCTTATTGAACTGAACTTGTTGCACTTATCCCCAAAAGGAGCAAGGTGATTAGGATTATTTTAAAACCTCTTTGCCCAAGGAATTAAATACTATCATATAACCATCATTTCTCAAAAGAAAAATGTCAGAAATCCTATTTTGTGGGCTATTAAAGGAGGGTGTCATTAAATTATGTTCTTTCTATAATGAAGTTATATATTTTAATTTTAATATAATAAGAAAAATAAAGGAAGCACAAAGAAGACATAGGAAGCCTCTATTTTTCTAGATATGTGTGTATATATGTATATATGACACACAAAGAGGGACATACGTAAAGGATGACATTCCGTAGGTTACATTCATTGGCCTACTTAGAAAGTTTTTTTAAAAAATTCCTATTTGTAACAAAATGGTTGCTTTCAAGATATGAATTCGGTATTCTTTCTGGGCACCTAGAAATTGACTCTGATCATTTACAACCAGCCAGCTTCGTGGATCCACATGAAAGCAAGATCAGAGTTTTGATCTCCATGTGGGCCCCAAATAGAGTCCCTAATGTCTAATAATGGGCATCAGGCTGGGCACAAAGGATAACCAGTGACTGAGTATGGGTGAAAAATCTAGTTCAAAGTAAGTCTATTCTCCTATTTGTCTTCTTTACATAAGTCTATGCCATGATTACTTATTTTATTATGAATGTGATGGGTGTTTAAGCAAAAAGTAGGACATAACCATGTGGTAGTCCTCTGCTCAGTTTGAACTGTGACCTTCAGAAAGTGGCATGAGGTTTGGGAGGAAAAAAAAAAATCATCGACTTTAATGACTTTCCAACTTGTCTGCTGCTCATGAATTAACTTTATCACAATGAAAAGTCCATTTGGTTGCTGAGTTCAAAGCACAGTGGTTTTCATATTTATTTAAATGGCAAATATTTAATCAATCAATATTGATAATTCAGAAATTCATGATTAAGAGGAAAACTTTAAATCTATTTTAAAAGGCCATTGCAAAATCATATGATCTCAATTTGATTATTTTTTGAGTTGCATATATGTCTCTTCATGGGTATGTACAAAGATAAAAAGGCTGGAAGAAAATAATTTAACTTGTTAATAGTATTTATCTCTGAGTGCTGGAGTTAGAAGTGTACTTAATTTTCTCCTCTTATAATTAGAAAAGAAAATCATTGAAAAAGAAGCCAACGAATGATAAAGCTTATCTTCCTCTTTCTATAATTTCTGGAAAAAAGTGTTTAAAAATCACAGCAGATTACATACCCACTGTATTTATTTTATTAATAAATATTCTAAAATAATGGGCTTTGGTTTCATTTTCTAGATGGTGGTGGACAGCATTAAGGCAGGTATCATTTCTGTGGTGTACGAACATAGCGGCTTAACCTTGGAGAGCCTGCTTTATCTCATAGAAAAAGCTCTGGATGGACGGAAGGTACAGAGTATGGGGATATTTAGTGATGGAGACAGCAGAGAAATCAATTTACTCCAAGGTAAGCCTGGAGATTGGAAACAACAACCAACTTTGCACCAATGTGGTGTTTGTCCACGTGTATGACTTTCAGAGCACTATTTAAGTTTCAATTTGCTAACAGAGTTGATATCCCAGCTCAAAGCAGTCATACAGGAGGAGTTCCCTCTTATTCAAGGGAGGGTCAGCCTTTTTGTTCTATTCAGGCCTTCAACTGATTGGGTGAGGCCCACCCACACTGGGAAGAGTAATCTGCTTTACTCAGTCTGCCTGTTCAAACATTAATCTTATTTCCACTCTCACAGACACACCCAAAATGATGTTTGTCCAAATATCTGAGCACCCGTGGCCCAGTCAAGTTGACATGTAAAATTAACCAGCACACCATTAAACAAGAATTTCCGTTTTCCCTCTTATTCCAGCCCCTTCTACTTTCTGTTTCTATCAATTTGACTACTTTACATATCTTATATAAGTGAAATCATACAGTATTTAACTTTGTGGTTATTTACTTAACATAATGTCATCAAGTTTCATCCACGTTGTAGCTTATGACAGGCTTTCCTTCACTTTTTAAGGCTGAATAATATTCCTTGTATGTATAGACCACATTTTGTTTATCCTTTCATTTGCTGATGGCCATTTAGGTTGCTTCCACCTCTTGGCTATTGTGAATAGCACTGTTACGAACATGAGTGTGCAGATATCTCTTTGAGATTCTACTTTAAATTCCTTTGGATATATAGCCATACGTGGGATTGCAGAATTACATGGTAATTTTATTTTTAATTTTTTGAGGAACCTCTATACTATTTTCCATGTGGCTGCACCATTTTACACTCCCACCAACAGTGCACAAGGGCTCCAATTTCTTCACATCCTCACCAACATTTGTTATATTCTGTGTTTTTGTTTGTTCTTAGTTGATAGTAACTATCTTAATGGGTTTAAGATGACATTCATTATGGCTCTGATTTGCGTTTGTCTACTGATTAGTGATGTTGAGCATTTTTTCATATGCTTATTGGCTATTGGTATATCTTCTTTATATATATCTATTGAAGTCCTTTGCCCATTTTCTGATGGGTTTATTTGCTATTCTTTATTGAGTTGTAGGCATTCTTTATATAGTCTAGATATTAATCTTATCAGATATGATTTGCAAATATTTTCTCCCATTCTGTATGCTGCCTTTTACTCTGTTTATTATGTTCTTTCATGCACAAAAGTTTTTAAGTTTGATGAAAGTGTAGCAATTGTAATAGCAGCAAAACCCAAGATCTATAAATTGGTGTGCACAAACAGCATTTTTCATACTTCCAAATGGCTTATACCGCAAAGAAAAGGATGGGCTGATGGGTCATCTTTTAAAAATGTCAATGGTTATCCTTCTCAGAGGGAAGGAGATGATGAACGTTTTAGAATTAAAGTTTCAGTTTCTATTCTTCTTTATACTATAACTTACATCTTTCCTTGTTATACCTAAAATAGAATGGTTTTAAGATTTACTAGCATGAAATCTTCCATCTCTGTGAGATGAGGGAAGAAAGGGAATAAGATGGTCAAGGATCCATCTGGCAGGGAACCCTTAAATGGCACAGTGGGTACATGAATCTCCCATCAAACTACTACCTCTGTGGCTATGTTACCCGGGGACCTGTCCCAGCTGCTAACTCAGGAAATGAGCAGGGAGCCTGATGCTCTGCCGGGGCCAACTGCTCCATCTAGGGGAATCCCAAAAGGGCTGTACAAATGGAAAGCTTAGCTCCTGGCTGGGTTTGTCAACACTATTGCCCAACAAACTCAGATAAACTCATGGCAAGAGAAGCCAATCACTCATGAGACAAGGGTTTGGAAAAAAGAAAGGAAAAAATGTATTTTGGGTGACAGTAGCCAGGGGAGCTAGAAGGCTCAAGCCTTCACAACTGACCTCTCCACCTGCAAGATGGACACTGGGGTTTTATAGAGACAAGTTCAGGGGGGAATATGCCAGGGAGCAGGCAGGGAGCACGTGATCATGAGTGGGGGGTCAGTATGTGTTCAGCCCAGGATCACAGACAGGGAAGGGGACATGTGGGTGTGGGGTGTGGTCTTCTAGGCATTCCATTATTATCAGGGCTTTTCTGGCCTGATTGGAATGTTCCAGTCATTGCAAAACATCTCATCAATGTCTCAAGAAAGTGCAATAAGAAATACACATAATGGGTTTTAGTTGAAGCATGAGTTAAGCAGTCTTGTCTATTTCTGGTTTTAACTGTTGGGGTCTATAGTTGAGCAAGAAGGCTTGTTAACAGCTAGAACTCAGCATGCTTGGAATAGTTTTGGTAAATTTTATCAACTAAAATAAACTACTTTTGATTTATCTTTGCCTTTTTTTTTTTTTTTTTTTTTTTTGTCTTTTCTTATTGAGTTTGCCTATGCCTGGAACAAGTTGTGTTCCACATCTAATTTTATATATCCCCCAAAAGTAAAGCATAGCTACTCATTGGGGTTTACATTTTTACATTTATGATTAATTACATGGTAGCTTTTCTCTAAATGATGGAGAGGTATCGATTACAAATTTATACTGTAGTGTAGTAGGTTTACCCCTTATAGAGTAGAAGTACCTGTTAGGGTTTTCTAACATCTCAGACTTTTTGTTCTGCAGATGAGAAAGATTTCCAAACTCTGCCTTTTCCTTGTTTTCTTATTTATTTATTTATTTAAGAGGAGGAGAGAGAGAGAGAGAATCTTAAGCAGGCTCATGCCCATCACAGAGCTGGATGCAGAGCTGGATCTCATGACCCTGAGATCAAGACCTGAACGGAAATCAAGAGTTGAATGCTTAACTGACTGAGCCACCCAGGCGCCCCACATCATATTCTTTTTAAAATCAGTAGTAACATAACAAAATACCTGACAACTAAATTTTCCCTCTATGTAATTTTGGTGTTTCACCAAGAGCTTTTGCCTTAAAACCAACAACAAAATGAAATCTCTTCCTCCAGTCATCTGAAGAGGTCCTTCCATTCTGAATCTAGACTTCTCGATGGAAAGAAGTGAAATGTTGGGATGCTTGCCTGACTTTGTTTTCACTTCCTTACTGGGAGTTAAGAATTCAGAGTCTCCGGGACTCCTTTAGAAATGGGTCTGGACACATGCCAGATTCATGTGTCCATCATACAGAATTCCCAGGAAGTGAGAGTTTCAGTGATGGTTACCATCTTCTGGAGTCATTCAGAACAGAAGACTGAATTATTACTGTGCAACTTGGTGGCAAAAATCCCAGGACTTGACCAGCCATCTACCCCGAGCCCTGCTGTGAGCCTGGTAATGCACACGGCTGCACCGTGGAGGCAAAGAGACAAGGTCCTAAATCTAGGTGCGCAGTGTCCAATAAATCCAGAACGTGAAGGAGAGTGTGGCCATGTTGGCGTCCTTTTGTGGCCTTGATATGGCCCAGCGCTGGAGCAGGGGCGTCCTCCAGATCGGGAGTCTTACGAGCAGACACTGGCTTTTTGAAATATGGTTACATTTTCACAGAGTGCTTCGAGTTTCTGTTCATTATAATGTCACAAGCTAATATGACATTTTGAGTTCTTCCTCAGGTTATAAAATTGGTACTAAAAATTTATTGAGGCCTGAAGTGAGAGACTTCTGGGAGAAACTAGGAAGCTATGTGGCCCCTGAAGAAGAAGGGGGTCACGTGGACCTCTTTGTACCACTTGGAGCATCAGGTCAGTTTGGAAAGGCAGTGGTCATGCCTACCTCAGTGATATTTTGTGAATATTTGAAATGATTCAGTCACATTTTACTCTTTCTCCCTTTTCCCTCACACCTCACGTACCCAGGTATTTAGGGGGAAAAGAGCTGGCATTAGTGGTCCGTGTAACCTGTCCCTGCAGAATAAGGTCACTAGTGACACGAGCCAGCCACGGATATTATTTGTAGCTCTTCTGGAAAACACAGTAAAACCAGCCACCGCTATACAGGGGAAAATGCCTGAAACCATCATCAGTTGGTCTGAGAAAAGCCTCCCTGCTGTGTTCTGAACCTGGAAGGAATGAGCATGAACTTGGTGACTAGGGACCTTGGGCTTGAATCCCACTCATGCCACTTGAGCTGTGTGGCTTTAGGCAAGTTTGTGGACCTCTGTTTCCGCATATGGAAGTTAGGATGATAGTACCTTACCTTACAGGACTTGTATCAAAGTAATGTAAATACTTATAATAAATACACTTATAAAAATACTCATGATAAAAATAAATGATATAAATACTTAAATAATATTTGAATATTAAAAACAGACAAAGTGCTTGGTAAAGAGGAGACTGGTTGCTAATCCCGGAGGTTACTGATACAATTTTAAGTGCCCATCTGTCTAGTATCAGTCACTATAATTCAAAGTTGATTTCAGTACTTGAAGAGAAACTCTAGAAACATTAAGACAAATTCACTTTTTAGACATCTGTTAAATAAAAGCTCTGCATTCATGGGCTTTTTTTTTTTTTTTAATGCCAAGCAGAGGAAGGCAGAGGGAGTATAAAATTAAATTTTCTCAGTTTCTTTTTCCCATCCCTTAGGGAACTGTGAGTTTTAAAGTTCGTTCTAATCCTCGGATTTCACTGAGCTATGCACACAGGCCAAGTATGCCTCTGGCAGGCTTCAACCAGGGGAAAGGGAAAAACAGAAGTATGGGAAGTGGTTTAAAAGAAAACAAATTACAGAATATCATAAAAAAAATTTTTTTTACACAGTTATGACAATTATGTAATCTTAACTATAGAAAATATGCATAGAAACATCTAAGAAGAAATATAACACAATTATTAACAGCATCTATCTCCAGATGTGTTTTTCAGATTTCCTACTTTTGAAATTAGAATATGGATGGTGTGATTCCTTTGTTTAAATCCTGTGTGTGTATGGGGGAGGTTGGCAGTGTATAGAAAAGAGTTTGGAAGGATGTATACCAAGGTGTAAACAACAGTTGGATAAGTGACTCTTCTTTCCTTTTATCTTTTTTCCTTTTATCTCTTATATGTCCCTATTTTCTGTAATGAACTAGTATTACTTTTATAATGAGAGCAAGGCAACTTTTTTTTTAAGATTTCATTTTTTTAAGTGATCTCTACACCCAACGAGGGGCTCAAACTTACAACCCTGAGATCAAGAGTCAAATGCTCCACCAACTGAGCCAGCCAGGCACCCCATAAAGCAAATTTTTTAACTGGAGTAGAAAAAAAAGAAAGGATTTGGGAAAGTAAGGCATTGAAAGGGATCTAGAATAAGGTGAAAACAATAGATTTGGTGACATAAAAACTGTCTCAAGTGAAACTTGATGGCACTCAACAGTAGGTTTCTCACCACCATTTTGGCCCCCAGCTCATCCCCAAACTCCTCATCAAATGCAATTTCCACTTGGACAAGCCGTCAAGACCCTGATTCAGACGAAAGGCGCCAGCTTCTCAGTCCAAAAATCTCTTTTCTGCCACCTCAGGCCTCACTCAGGAGCTTGTCATCCCCAGTAGCTATATGGTCTCTGAGCTTGATCTCCAGCATTTTTCTGAGTACCACTTCCAAACATGCACCTAACATTCCAAACACCGTGCTCCAAATATTCCTATTCTATCAGCTCTTTGCCTCAAGACACTCCCACTTTTCCACTCTCTTGTCACCCTGCTTTCATCCTCGGTTCCTTCTTTGTTAAACTTGGATTTAATGGTTCGTTATTATCATTACTCTCTTGCAAAGAATCTGAATTCTCGGGCTAAATGTCAGCACTCCGTAAACACCATCACCTGCATTCTCTATGCCTGTCTGCACTGAAGCAGCTGTGTTGAAAACAGTACTATGGCTTTTCTTATTCATCTAACCTGACTTTGCTGCCCTAAGTATCAAACGGGACTGTGGCACTAACAAGCAATCCTACCACCTTCCCTTGGAAAATTCCTTTCCCACTCCCTGAGATGACTATATCATCCCTTCTCTTCCTTCCTTGATCTTTCTTTTTTTTTTTTTTTTTTTTTTTTTTTAGATTTTATTTATTTATTTAACAGACAGAGAGAGACAGCGAGAGAGGGAACACAAGCAGGGGGAGTGGGAAAGGGAGAAGCAGGCTTCCCGCTGAGCAGGGAGCCCGATGCGGGGCTTGATCCCAGGACCCTGGGATCATGACCCGAGCTGAAGGCAGACGCTTAACGACTGAGCCACCCAGGCGCCCCCTTCCTTGATCTTTCAAGAACCTCTCTCTCAGCTGTTGACCTCACCTTTTACTCCCCGAACTTCCCTCCCGCCACCAAATCCACCACCTACCCCACCTCTTACCTTTATTCTCTGTCTTCCCTTCTGTCACGATGGAAGAAGCAGCTCTGCTCAAATCAGAGATCAAGCATCCCACCGCCTTTCACCTCCTCACGACCACATTCGCACGCTCAGTTCTCTCCGACAGCCTCACCCCTCCCTCTTTATTGGGTCATTCCTATCAAATCAGGAACACATGTAGTACCAGCTCCTGTGCTAAAGAAGAGACCGTAAGTTGCCCTCCCCTGTCGACACTCAACCTAGATACACCTATGTACTGACTATAGCCGTGGTTCTCAAATGTTAGTATGTATCTGAGTCACCTAGAAGGCATATTAAAGCACTCACTGCGGGGTCTCGTCCTGGCATTTCTTACTCACTAGGTCTGGCATGGGGGCTGAGAATTTTCATTTCTAACAAGATCCCAGGTGTTACTGCTGCTGCTCAGCAGGGGTCTGCTCCAGATTCTCTCGCTCTCTCCGCCTCTGCCCCTCCCCCTGCTCACTCACATTCTCTTTCTAAATAATAAAATAAATAAAATAAATTTCTCAAGCAGCTTTATCAAGGTGTAAATGACGTAAAATAAACTGTACATATTTAAAGCGTGCACCTGGATAAATTTTGACATAGGTATACATACCTTGTGAAACCATAAGATAATCAAGATAATGAACATATTCACCACCCCCAAAATGTTCCTCATGCCACTCTGCAATTTTTTCCTCCTGCTTCTCCCCATCCCCATCCTGAATCAACTGCTGATCTCCTTTCTTTCACAATGCATTAGTTAGTATTTTATAGAATTTTCTATAAATGGATTCATACACGGTGCATTCTTTTTTGTCTGGCTTCTTTCACTCAGAAGAATTACTTTAGATCCACCCGTTTGATGCTTGTATCAATGGCTCATTGTTTTTTTATTGCTGGGAATTATTGCATTGTATGTATATACCACAATTTGTTTATTCAGTCACTTGTTGATAGATATTGGAGTTCTTTCCAGTTCCCGGGTCTTAACCTAGAAAGCTGCTATGAACCTATGTGTGAACATATGCTTTTATTTCTCTTGGATAAATACCTAGGAGTGGAATGCCTGGGTCATATGATAGGTGTTAACTTTTTAAACACTGGCGAAACTGTTTTCCGGAGTGGTTGTACAATTTTACATTTCCACTAGCAATGTATGAGAACTCTAGTTGCGTAATACCCCCATATTGGGTACGTGGTCTTCTTAATGTGAGCCGTGCGAGTGGGTGTGCAGTAGTATCTCATTGTGGTTTTAATTTGCATTTTCCTCATGACTGATGATGCTGAACATCTTTTCATGCACTTACTTGCCATTCATTGGTCTTCCTTGGTGCAGTGTCTGTTCGAATCTTTTGCTCATGTTTAAAATTAGGTTGTTTCTTTTCTTATTGAGAACTCTTTATGTATTCTAGAAAAGTGATTTACAAATATTTTCTCCCAGTCTGTGACTTATCTTTTCCTTCTCTGAACAGTCCCTTTTGAGGAGATGAAGTTCTTAATTTTTGTGAAGTCAAATTTATCTATTTTTTTTCTTTTATAGGTTATACCTTCAATGTCATATCTGAACACTATCTGACTAAAGTTCACAAGATTTTCTTTATTTTAGAAATAAAGAATTTCTTCTAAATTATTTATAGTTTTGACTTTTAGATTTCTGATCCATTGATTTATTTGTTTGTTTTATATAGTTTTAAAAGTATGGGTTGAAGTTTCATGTTTTTTTAACGTATGGATATCTAATTTTTCCAGCACCATTCCTTGTAAAGATTATCTTTTCACAGTGTGTTCCATTTGCATCTTTTGTTGAAATCAATTGACTACATATATGTAGGTATATCTGTGGACTCTATTTGATTTCATTGATCCATTCCAATTAAAAGATTAGACCCCCAGTAAATGAGAGACATCCCAACCTTTCAGCCACCGCCATCTTGTTCCAACCAATTTGGAGTAATTGTTTAATCTTAGACCACAAAGAATTAAAATACATAATCCAATATATTAGTTTCATTCATAGTAATTCCTTCTATATGCTGAATCCAATCTTTATGCTGTGTCACTGAAGAAGGGGTGAAATTAATACCGCACTAAATTTTGACCATCATATTTAACAGTTTCAACAGTTCTACATCTGTCCTTTTACAATGAGACTTCTCCTTTGAGTCAGACTAGTTTAGAAAATATATTAGATTTTTCTCTGTCTTTGGCCTGAGTATTCCAACTTTGAAAATAAACACCAGGTCAACCTTCCTGCCCTGTCTCTCCACCCTGTTGTTTAGTCCTCATTAACTAAGTGTTTGGACTTCAGCACTTAGAGGTGAGCTAGAAAGTGCTTATGGACTGTTCCATGAGGGATTTGAATCGAAGATGAGAAATGCTAGGGACCTTTCTTGGCCAGCTTAGCGCTCCTAAGCAGTACTTAACTGTTCCAAGGCAAAACCTGTGAGTAAACTAATGAAAGTATTTTTGACTCTGCAGAGGCAGGAATGGAAGTTCTTTCCCAGCTGTCTCAACTAACTGGCACGTTCTTTACTGCCCCCACTGGAATTGCAACTGGCTCTTACCAACACAGTAAGTGTATGCGGGGGCTGACCACAGTGCCCAGGAACATCCTCAACTCCGGGGTCACCAAAAGACAAAGCACAGCTAATAATACTGGTTCTGGCCCATGTCGATGACTGTCTTCCATTCCCTCTCGTAAGGAATGCTGTCACTACCCAAACTATGTCATTTCCCATGGTCCAGTGTCCTTTCAAGTGCTTAGAAAGGGATTATTTATTACAAATATTTGCTTCAAACCATCATGTACACAAACTCTGTTGAAAACATCATTTTTAACAGTTAGAGATGTATAGTTGCTGATCTAGAGAAATAACAAGTACCAAGAATAATTCTTCTTAGTGAGACAGAATCAATATGGTTTCCTTTGGAAATAAGAATTGCAGCTATAAAGAGATGGTGAAGGGGATTGCTCAGGTTCCAATTCAATTGCATTATCTGAGAGGAAAAACAAAGATAAAATATACACCTGAAAGGAAAGTTTCATTTAGATACTGAAGCTGCAGATATTAAATGCAAATGTAGCATTGGCTGACCAACAAGAGTACCACACTGCTCTGCTAAAGTAACAAGAACCATTTTCCCCTTTAAAACTCCCTGGCCTCCTATTACACGGGGTTTGGGGCCATGTAGAAACCATATAAAACATGACGTCTCTAATCCCAAATGCCAAGGGACTTTCAAGCCTGGGGAGAATTGGCATGATTGGAAACCTGTAAGGGAAAAGACTCCATGTATCTACAAAAAAGCACATTGACCTGCTAGATTTTTGTAGCAGAAGTCACTTGTTAATTTTAGTTCTATAGCTACATTACCAAGTGATAGATAGCACACTGGGCCTCGCGCAGAGAGAATGGCAGCCCTGCAGCGGGGAGCAGGGTGCAAACACTGTTCTTTATGGGGCGACTCTTGTTCCTTTTCTCCTCCTCTGTCTCCTCTTCCCTCTGTTCATTTTCCTTTTCCCTCTCTTCTTCTTAGTTTTCTTCTAGAAAAGCATGTTATAAAGAGTTGCACATGTTTATCAATAAAAATGAGGGGAGGGGAATCAAATAAGGCTATCTATCCATTGAGGACAGAAAATCAGATTTAACATGCCCCAGCATCATTCAGTAATTGACTTTCAAGGAGAGAACATCCTTAAGCACCCACTACAGTCATGTAGAGATATTTAGAGAGAGAGAGCAGCTTGACGTGATGTAAGGAAGCCACAGGGTTGGCTAGCCCAAGATGACTTTGGATGACATGGTGGGGAGACCAGGCAGAGTGGGGTTTTCTTGTATGTTCATTTTAGGATGTAAAGAAAAAGCAGCACATTCTTGCCTACTCTGCTTCCTGATATACAAATCCAGCAGCTATTTAATTTTGATTTCAAATGTAACATGTCAACCTTATCTGTCAAAGAAGAGATAGGCATTTGAAATTATTCACTGTGTCCTTCTTGAGCTTCTAATTTTACCTTTGAAAGCAGCTAATGGGTGTTTCTCTTAGTCTTCTAATGAGAAAGGAGAATAAGTCTGCTGTAAATACAGCTAAGTTTTTGTTGTACCATAAATAAGAAGAATTCTTTCATCTGAGCTCCAGCCCACAATAATAAAAGGAGAAAATCATGTCAGTTCTTAGTGATTGGCTGGGAAGACCGTGGGAAAGGGCTCCCTGTTCCATCTACTTCAGTGAATCAAAGCTGCAGATGTGGTCCAGTTTCACGGATTGTCTGGAAGACACCTTGAAATCAGTAAGGAAACAGTTAAGTCCTCTCTTCAAGGAGTTGCAAAAGAACATCAGTGCCAGGATAATAGGTAAGAACTCTTGCTGCTTCTGTTGCAGGTTCATTATGAAGGGCCTTCCCTGTCTAGAGTGAATACAAGGTCAGGAACGGCTCAAGCAAAAGCAGCCTTCTATACCTGTTCCGTAAAACTTTCCTTTGTTTTCCATATCTCCTTTCAAATGTAAGGACTATCCACTGACAAAAAATATATTCATCTTCAAAATGCTGAAGCTATTCCTTTTAAATAGTAGTGTCTTACTAATCCTATGCCCGTCAGTGGTTTACCTAGACAAAATTCACTGAGTGTTTGCTAAGCCAGAGAGCTCTGCCCTTCTTCCCACCACAATTTGGTCTAAAAGTTAAGCTCCTCTTAGACACAACACCCATTACTTAAGTTGTTCTACAATTGTGTTCTATGTATTTTCTAGATAAAATATTCAATTTGGTGGTGGGCTCCACAGACCTCTGCTGAGCCTCTTGGACATCACTGAATTTATCATCCCATTTGCACTCCCTACTCATGACTAATCTATCACAATAGAGTCTTGGAA
Organism: Halichoerus grypus; assembly: GCF_964656455.1. Lineage (NCBI taxonomy): Eukaryota > Metazoa > Chordata > Mammalia > Carnivora > Phocidae > Halichoerus > Halichoerus grypus. The sequence goes on along the minus strand of NC_135720.1, from coordinate 25,887,130 downwards.
GCCATTTTCTGTGGCAACCAGATCTTCCCCTAAATCAGTCCATTCTTTAAAATGAAATTGTTTGTTTGTTTTGTTTATTTATCATCTGGGTAAATGACCACCACCCCCATCTTTAACTACCGATTCAATTTATCCCTAACGCTTCCCATCTGACTAAAATACCCTCCAAATCAAGTCATTATTTAGTTATGTCTTACTTCCTTCTTCCCTCCCTACCCTGCTTCTTATTAAGGTCCCAGACAATTACTGTCTACACAAGAGCAATAGCACACAAGTATGCATGTAGATATTTTATGTCAATGTATGTCCTACATCACTTTACATAAATGTCTCCAAAACAGGGAGCTGTCTTCTTGGTTTTATGTACTATCTGCTTGACCACATTTAGTAGATGTTCAACCAATATTTAAAAAAGGTTATAAGGCTATAAACAGGGAGAAATTATTTCTCCTGTTTTTTTTCATAGATATTAAGGACCAAAGAGAAAAACAGAAAAATTAGCTTTTTCAAGATAGAAGTATTTTTGATGATATTTGTAAGAAATGAGAAGTTAGATGGAATAAAATTATTTGCATATAAATGCACATTGTTCAAAATATTAAAAATATAAAAAGATGTCTGTGTAATTATGGTTGTATGTTATTTGCTGTAGACTTAAACTATTTAAGTCTTGAACTCAAAAACACAGGGGTGTGAGGAGGAAGTTTTGGTGGGAATGAGAATCTAAAATTTAAACTTATAAGGTTTATTTTCACCTGTTTTCTCCTTATTGTCCAATTTATAGATTCTATTTAATATCAGCTTCACCAGGGCGGGTACTTTTTAATATGCTTTACATTTAGTTACGCTTGCTCAATTTATATTTTATCATGGTGGATAATCCCCATGGCATAATAGAATTTTAATTTTTATGCTTCACATTTTTTAATCCACTAAAAAGCAACTGTGAGGAATGAGTTGTTTTCTTCTTGCTCACATCTCTTACATCAATTAATTACAAGGCATATGGCCTTATGTACTTACAGGGCAGCTTACTTTTGACCACATGAGTATGGCTAGCATTCTGAATAACCAAGAAATTGCACAAGCTCTGGCAGATGGATTGATGGAACTTACAAAAGATAATTCTGTGAGTGTTTCTTCGAAGAAAGCAAACTTTAAAAACCTAACACTATACGTTTTTAGTTTGCACTGATTTTTTTTTTTTTTAACCAGTTTATCCCTTGGGAGACACAATTCCTCTGAGAATTACATCAGGTTGTAAAAACAGCCACTGAGAGATTCTGGGCCCAAGATGTATTAGGTACACAAAATAGACAAATATAAGGGCACCTGGGTGGCTCAGTTGCTTAAGTATCTGCCTTCAGCTCAGGTCATGATCCCAGGGTCCTGGGATGGAGCCCCGCATGGGCAGCCGGGAGCCTGCTTCTCCCTCTCTCTCTCAAATAAATAAATAAATAAATAAATAAATAAATAAATAAATAAAATCTTTTTAAAAAAATAGACAAATGGGAAAATTTTCTAGGTTATTTAAAACGTATTTACATTGTGCGCTGTTTTCCGTCTTGTGATTAATTTCAGTCAGAAGTGACTTCCTTAAACAACGTGTTAGTGGCTTTATGTTTCACATAAACATTACTCAACAGTTTAAACAATTAATAGTATGATAGGAAAACCAAGAAAGCATGAAACCAGATAGAAAATGATGAAGGGCAAAAAAGGCTAGTTGAGAGGGGAAGGGAAAGAGAACACAAAAAAACACAAATAAGCAAATCAATAAGTTAGTTGGGGACACGCATGGGGGAAGCATGTAGAAGCATTTTTTTCGGAAACCAATCTTGGCTACTCTCCCAGAAAAGTCAGTCGACGCATGAGGAAATAGTGAGGAGAGACAGTATACGGGACCCCGTATGGCAAGGCTCTAGGACCATGAACTATGCAGCTCTGTTCCAGGGAAGTGGAGAACAGGATGGGAATAGGGATGAGAGTAACATACCTGATGCTACATAAGGTCTTTAGTTCTCCACGGAAAGATTCTCAATCCTTCTCTTCCACTGTAGTGATTCTACTTTGTGGATGAATTTAACATCATCTTTGTACATGACCTTTATCTACCAGGGGTCTGCTCTGGTTTCAAGTTGGCTGCCTGGGTGAACAGCAGGCATCTCCAGAGTTAGCTGAGCACAGGGCGGAGTCTGAGAAGCTGCAGTTGGCCATGAGTTGTCTTCTCTGAAGACCCAGCTCCTCACTGTTCTAGCTACCCATCGTCAGCCCAGGGAGTAAAATGAACAGGGATGTTCACAGGGATGACCCGAGGTCTTGAAAGATCCTGCACTGTCTCCTGAAAGACCAAAGAATTACTAAACGTGTTTGGTGTAGGTTCAGTGTACTTACTCCCAACCGAATTATTTTAAAATGATCTTGTATGATGTAATTTCGCTGGTGCTCAAACCTCTAGCCTGAGAGGGAACCAAATGTGGGGGTGTCCTAGGCTGTTCTGCCCAGTCATCCTGCTGCAGGGCCTCTCCCATGCTTCTGTCCCCCCAGAGAAAGCAGGCTCCCTCGTGTCCCCGTTCCTCATCTGGCCTCGAGACTGACGTGGGCCACTTTGGGCCACTTTGGTTCTGAAGATCTTGAGACCTTCCCCACAAGACCTTAGCATCCTAATTGGATTGTGACAATAAGAGAACAGGGATTAACTACAAAGTCCCGTTTACAGACTTTAATTGAATGACACTTACTTTGTTTTCTAGACTTTTAATTAGGTAGAAAGAAGAAAACGCTACTAAAAATATACTCTCTTTTCTGCTGCACCTGTATTGACCTGTTTTCCAGGTGAATGTTTTAACTGGAAATTCTTTTTTCTTTTGGTTTGGGGGGGCGGTTTTTTTTTAGGACAAACCTCTGGAGTTTTTGTCAGATTTTCTGCTGAAGAAATGTGGTAAAGGGAGCAAGGATTTTGAAGAAAACGTTATTCCGACAAAACGTGATCCAAAGGCCGCATTCAGTTTACCTCCGCAGGTAAAGTGATAGGGGCAGTTTTATGCCATTAATTCACTGTGTGCTTAGACACCTGTGGTTAAGAAATCCATAAACAATAAGGATCATCCTACCTGGAAAGCCTTCACCTTGTCATTTCTCCTAAGAACTTCCCTTCCATGGGCTATGATAAAAAAGGGTGCTTTGTAGATTCCTAGCAAGAGTGGCCTTCAAGCCACCTGAGGGCGGAAGCCGCCTCGCCGACTGGGGTAGTGCCACTCGGGGTGGGGCGGTGGGGGGGTAGTCGGCCACTCGCCCTGTGCCGCTCACTCGGTGGAGCCCCGGCTCACTCGAGAGAGACAGTGTTTTCATTTGCAGCCCACGACACTTTTTGGGGGAAACACGGCTGTGTTCTTCTTTTCTTAGTTGAGATTCCAGTTCATAAAAGGAAAAAAAAAAAGTGGGTTTTAAACCAGTCCTCCAAGCAAACAAGAATAATTGTGCCAGTAGTATGTTCAGAATCCAGCCATCCTTGGTTCCGTGAAATAATCGGGATTCGGGAAACACTGAAAATTGCCTTGTCATTCAGAGAGCTGGTTTCTATGCAAATGTCATTTCCGAATCACGGGACGCTCATAGAAAAATCACCTCTTGGATGATCAAAGGCTTGGGGATGCCACCCCCACCCCCATGGAAACTATTAGTAGGAGGAGACCTGTGAGTTCTATTAAGCAGACAAATAATTTGTTGCCCTATTAACCTGATATTCTGGAAGCCTCTGATCACACTTCTTTAGAAGATAGCACAGCGCAGGGGAGGGCGAACAAGGAGGGCTGCTGGTGGCAGGGTCCCCTCTGCCACAGGTGCAGACTTGCTCAGCAGCATGACAGGCCTGCAGGTATGCGGGGCCACCCCTCGGACGTTACCAGAGAAGGACCCCTGCTTTAACCGTCCTCCCCGCCAAAGTGACTTATTTTTTCCAAGCACAGGCTTCCTTTCCAAGAAGAGTCCTAACACATTTCCAGGGACTTCTAAGCCCTTTTTAAGACAGAGCCCTGCTTGCCTCGTGCCCCTTGCCTCATGCCTCAGTTCAGGAAACTCTCGCGGACCATGCACCAGTCAGGGTTCTCCAGAGAACCCGAACGAATAGGATCATTTCTATATATATATATGTATCCTATTCATTCTGGTATACTATGTATAGTATACTATATACATACCATATACTATATTATATTAATTATACTATGTTATATAATATTATATAGTATAGAGTATACTCTATACATCGTATAGTATACTACTTATATGTGTATATATATATACACATTACTAGGATCCATATATACATGTGTAATACAGATATATACACACAAAGAGATTTGTTATAAGGAATTGGCTCACATAATTATGGAGGCTGAGAAGTCGTAAGATCTGCAGGGTGAGTCTACAAGCTGGAGATACCCAGGAGAGCCAATGGTACATTCTAGTCCAAAATCTGGCAAGCTCAAGACCCAGGAAGAGCTGATGTTTCAGTTCAAGTCCAAAGGCAGGAAAAAGCCAATGTCCCAGTTTGAAGGCTATCAGGCAGGACGAACTCTCTGTTACTTGAGGGAGGTCCAGGCTTTTCGTTCTACAGACCTTCAACTAATTGGGTGAAGCCCACCCACATTAGGGAGTGCAAGCTGCATTACTCAGTCTACCTATTTCAGTGTTAATCTCATCAAAAAACACCCTCACAGACACACCCAGAGTAATTTGACCAAATGTCTGGGCACCCCATGGCCCAGTCAAATTGACACAAAATTAATCATCACAGACAATTTCTCAGTTAGAGGTTAGCTACGCCCTCCCATCTTCTCAGTTCAGTTTCCTAAATATTTACAGGAATGAAGCACGTGCAAGGCACTGTGTTGTACCCTGGAAATAGACAACAAAATAAGACGCAGTCACTGCCCTGAGGTAGATAAGCCTGCACAGAAACAGAGGACACGGCATGATTGGTGCCTCTTAGCAGGATGCGTAGGAGGGAATGGGAACGCCAAAGTGGGTATTTAATGGAGAGTCCCTTTCTGCTTCTCAGAGGCTTTTTGCCTTATTATGGCAGCTGTTATCTTTTGAGATTCGTGGGGATTAGTCTCCCCAAAAGGTGGATGTTATCTCCATCCATCCTTCAGTCTGTGAAAGCCTTTGAAAAACAGCTCTCGGGGCTCTAGAACCACCGGTTTCCCCTTGCTTCCCTAAAGGGGATGCCCAGCATGCAACCGCATCACACGGGATCCAAATTCTTCTGAAGCCCCCACAACGTCTACATCATTACCGACTTCCTGGAAACCTTATTGGAGTTCTTCCACCCCCAGACACACAGACCCCAGAAATGTTCCTCTTTGAAGCAAGGAAACCTGAAGGAAGCAAAGGGGGACAAAAATGATCAGCAATTCCTCCTCTGAAGTGTTTCTTTTCCATTTGAAAACCTGACAATTGGCGAGAACCACTTCTGGAAACTCTGACACCTAAAAGAATGGTCACTGGGAGCATTTCCTCTCAAAGACACTTGGGTTCTTTCTTCTGGCAAATAAGATCCACATTGAATCAAGTCTTTCCAACCGGCTATTGACCTAAACATCTAATCACTTGAATAAAATAATATAGAATGTTTGGGCTTTAAGTTGCCTCACTGCTGGAAAGCAGGCCTGCTAGTGTGACATCACCCACCTGTAATAAATCCACAGAAGTGAAAGGCCCCTTAATGCCTAGGAATTTCTTTAAAAAAAAAAATCAAATTAGAAAAAAATATGTATTAGATTCTTACTTGGTTTACTATCATTTAACACTTACGAGCTTGTGCACAAAGCCCATGAAACAAAATCAGGGACTTTCAGGAAGAAAAACTATAGCTTAAACATAGGTGCCGAATTAGGATAGAATAGAGAAACTGAGTTTCTCCACACATTGGAGTTTATTTTTTAAACGGTAGGTATCGGGGCGCCTGGGTGGCTCAGTCATTAAGCGTCTGCCTTCGGCTCAGGTCATGATCCCAGGGTCCTGGGATGGAGCCCCACATCGGGCTCCCTGCTTGGCAGGAAGCCTGCTTCTCCCTCTCCCACTCCCCTGCTTGTGTTCCCTCTCTCACTCTATCTCTCTGTCAAATAAATAAAATCTTTAAAAAAATAAATAAATAAATAAACGCTAGATATTTGTCCTGAAGGGCACACAAACTCACAGCCCTAGGAATGGAAAGTAATGGCTTCTGCTGGGAGAATTGTTTTAAAGACCCTTCCATAGGGGGATCCAGTCAGAGGGCTTGCCTGCCAAATCTGGGACCAGAGACATACACGGAGCTGTGTCTGAAGGCATGACCAGACAGGGCTCGCCCTCCCTCCAGAAGGCCCAGGCTCTGCCCATATATGCACATACAGATAGCTGTGTGTGTGTCTGTCTGTCTACCTACCTACCACCTGTCCAGTCAGATCCTACCCACCCACTACGGCCCTATCAGTACTCACTCCTGGCTTGGTGTAGCTGGAGTGTTAACACTGACACTGTACAACACGGTGACAGGCCACAGCCAGAATCAGAGTTGTCCCCGAGCTCTACCTGTCATTTGCACAACTATTTCTGGCCCCTAATTCAGGAGCTGTCTTCTGGGAGAAGCATCAGCTATAACTAGGATGTATCTGGAAAAGGCAGACAAGGTAGGAAAATTCCTACCATGTAATCAGAGGGCTCCTTCGTATGTCACGGAGAGAGACAAAGGCAAAGCCCACCAACCCACAATAAGAGTTCCCTTACAAATGTGCCAAGTCGGTTGCTCCTGTTACTTCCTCTGAATTCATACCTGAAAACAAAATAAGGGATGGCATCTTAACCTGAAAATAGTCTAGGGGCTCCTGGGGGGCTCAGTGGGTGAGGCGTCTGACTCGATTTCGGCTCAGGTCGTGATCTCAGGGTGGTGAGATCGAGCTCCGCGCTGGGCTGGAGCCTGCTTGAGATTCTCCCTCTCTGGCTCCCTGCGCCCCTCCCCGCCCTCCCTTGGGGAAAAAAAAAAAAAAGTCTGTACAATTTTAAAAAACTAGATGGATAGTATGCAATGAGAAAACTTGATATTTTTAGATTCAAACAAAATTACCATGCCAAATCCATTTCCTATCCACAAAGAAAAATTTATATCTAATAAAAATGGCTGTTGCTGAGCCAGAGGTGAGCGGAAGCCCCGGGGTGAGTGAGCAGGCTCCCCGTAACCGGGGTGGCCCAGGGGGCGCGCCAGCCCCTGAATCGTAATGTAATCCTGTGCGGTTTGCGTTCTCTCCATCTTGGGCCAGTTTGAATTTAATTTTCATTTTATGTCTGCAGCCTCTTCTACCTGTAGTAGAAGTTCTTCCTAGTTGTAGAGCCACCAGTGTTGCCACCGCTTACCACAAATGACCAGCACTAGTACTGATTCGGAGAGAAGAGAGTGTGCTCCCTTCTTAGAAACTCGGAACGATTTTGTCAAAATTCACAGGAGATCCCCGCCGCCCCCTCCCCCCAGCACAAGCCTCAGCGCATGCCAGGCTGATCCGGGACGGCCACAAAGGGGGAAAGGAGAAGAAACGGTGCGGGACCGGGGCCGCGGCCAAGTGCTGCGGCTCAGGAGGGGCCTCCTGCAAACCCGGGAGAAGCCGGCCGGCCGCGCTGGGGACCGCGCCTCCCAGACAAAGGCTTCGGGCAGCCATAAAGAACGGCTGCACATACCAAATAAAAATCCCATTCTGCCTGAGGAGAGTAAGGCAAAACAAAAACGTCTTGGTTATAAATTGATGTTTTTCTTCCAGTCTCACCCTTAGCTCTCAAGGGGTTACCATGAGTAGTTTTATCTTTGACTGGAAAAGGCAGCCGTGATGACCAGCAATCATCCATTAGCTCTCACCACAAACGCGGGGCCATTGTTCCATTGTTAGAATGGACCTTGTAAGCAAGCAGCAGGTGGGACTATTTTTTTGAGAGATAGAGCTGAGGAGTGGGGGGAAAGAGAGAGAGAGGAGAAAGAAAATCTTAAGCAGGCTCCATGCCCAGCACGGAGCCTGACATGGGGCTCCATCTCACGACCCTGAGATCATGACCTGAGCGGAAACCAAGAGTCAGTGGCTTAACCGACTGAGCCACCCAGGCGCCCCAGGACTATTTTTTTCTAATGTGCTAATTTATATGGAAGCCACAAGAACAACTAACAAGGAATGTGAAGAAAGAATAAGCTATATTTAAATGTGGAAATAGGTCTAGAGAGAGCATGTGAACTGTTTCTGACCCATTTTCATTAGATAAAAAAAGGGGTGGATTTTACAAAGTGCTGTGAGCTTTTTCTTCTGGCAGTTTCAAAAGTAAGATGAGCCATTTGCCCTCAGCTGACAAAGGACAGAGCAGAATGAGGCAGAAGCCTGGAATGTGTGGGATTCCTTGAGTGTCAGTCCCCTGCCTCCCAGGGGGAAAAGGGGGCTGCCCTGAATTTCATTTCTCAAGTATAATGCAGTTCTTAGGAAGCTAAAGGTTATTATTATTTTTTAACATAAAATTTAAGAGAGGCATCACATGGGTCAAGTGCTTCGTTCATTGTGTGTGGGGTACAGTGTGCTTGAGGCTGAGGGCAGACAGCTCCTGGAGACCTCCTGTGGGCACAGCACCCACTGGGCATTCAGACAGCCCAAGGCCTGCCCCCAGATAATCAAGCCTGCCTTGAATCCTCAGGAAAGAAATGTTCTAGAAGACAACCCTCAGGACACAAAATCAAGTCTCAGCAAAAACGATCCAAATTTGGAGATGCTGGTTAAGCTGGTAAGCCAATCACTACACAGTAAGAATTTTCCATTTGTTTTGCTCTTGACCAAAAAAAAAAAAAAAAAGGCTTCAGTCTTTATTCTGGTTAGTCCTTTTTTTCTTGAAAGTTTCCCTTAAGGGGAATAAAAAAAAAAAAAACCTCTAAATATAATTGGGGGGGAATCCAACGGGTAGATTTTTCTTTTTTGAGTAAGCCCTGGTCTGAAAAGAAGTCAAACCAAGAGGATGGAAATGTAACATCTTGGGAACAAGAGCCATCTTGGCGCTACTCTGATTTTTTAATATGACATGAGGACAGAATTTTAAAGAAATGGCCCATGCACATAAAGGGTCTGACCCACCAACTGGTGGTCTGATTTCAAAGGCTGAGTATGATCAATATAACTTTCTGTTTGCAAAGGGTAGTGCAGACTAGCAGAGGCGTGGTCCTGTCTGGCCCTAACACGTTCGTGAATTCATCATCGTATTTTCGTTTTCAGAATCCTTTCAGGTAGACGTTAGCAACCACATTTTGTAGATGAGGAACTCAAGTTAGAACACTTTAAATGACTTCCCTAAGGTCAGACAGCCAGGGGAGAAAGATACCTGAAGCCCCAGGTCTGAAGCTCAGTCCTGGGGCTCCTTCCCAGCCCCTCCACACGCCGGGCAAATCCACCTGCTGTGTGCAGTGCAGGTGTGGGCCTCGCGGCCTGGGCGCTCGCACACCCTCAGATCCACCCCCCAGGAATCACCAAGGATGAGGGGGTTTACGTCGGGCCGTGAATAGGATAATGTCTCGTCTCACTGGCGGTCATAACACCTGACATTGGTTTGAAGATAACAACGAAAGGTTTGACAACTGAAACCTTAACTCAAAATGATTATAAACATTGGAAAACTCCAATATTTAAAAAAAAAAATTTATGCATAAAAATGTAATATGGGCTCCAAGCCAGCAGCCAGGTGGGATACAAATGTATTTTTTTTTTTAACACATTAGGTAAAACTTAACCAAGAACAGTGTGTTTATAGTATTTCATAGAGTGAGTTTTCTGTTTTTTCTCTTAAATTACTTTTACATTTTAATTTTAGTTCATGAAGTCATGGTTGATTTGTTTTGGGTGAAGGTCACATGGCATTACACTTAGTATTGTCATATTTTATTTGGGGCACTATGGGGCATATTTAGGGCTGAAGGGAAAAGAAGAAATTTTGTTCTAAGAGTATTAATAGTTCTAGGCTCAAATACAAGGCCATTAAAATTTTTAAATTTAAATATTATAATTGTGTTCTAGATATTCATTCTAGACACTCGTTTTTCAACCTTTGAAAAATACAGATAAAGAAAAAGAATTACCTAGTCCCAGTACTGAAAATTCATTTCTCCATGTGTCTCCATAGCATACATAATAATAGGGTGGGGAGCTTCTTTACACCAGTGTATGATTTTTCCCTCTGCATTAAAGGATAAAACAGGACTTTGAAATATAGAAAACAGGACATTTAGCCACCTAGCCAAATGCATTCACAGTTCCATGTTAGGGTCCTTTTTCCTAAATATGGAAAGAAGAGCTTGAGTTTAGGGTTTCATAAATGCCTGTGAGAAGCAGATTAGTTGATAAGGAGAGGGCTAGCTCATTTCAGTTCTTCTGTCTGCAGGATAATCAATAAAACACTATAAATCAATCTGTAAAACACTGAGGAAGAAGAAATAGGAAAGCAATCAAGAGTGGGCAACCCAAAGGCTTCCACAGTGGACCGTCATTCCCATGAAGGCAAGACTGTCCTCCTACCATTGTGTAGTCAGCACCGAGCCCATGTCACTGAATACGTATTGGGGTGGATAGATGGATAAACATCGGGCCTCAATCTGCCCTCCTCAGGATCCAAGACTAAAAGCCCCATCTCTGCTAGGGCATGAGGCTGGCCTGATGTGAGGGCCTCATTGGTTCTAGCGTGTCAAGCAGTGGCCAGCAGGGTCCACCACAGTCCCCTGTCAAGGTCCCCTTCAACCGTGTTTAGCGCAAATCCCAAAGAGGGACTCTCACAGAGTCACTGCCTGACTGTTCAGCCCGTCATTTCTCTACCTTCTTTGACTTTCAGGCTCTTTGAGGCTGTAAACCGGGGGTCATTCTGCTTTCCCTATGAGTTCTTAATGCCTTTCTACAGGAGAGAAAGCTCCAGATGGACTCAGCTGAAAAGCGATCGAGAGTTGTTGGGGAACTCTTAGAGAGCGAGAGAAAATACGTGCAGATGCTGGAAATTGTGAGAGATGTCTACGTAACGCCCCTAAAAGCAGCGTTGTCATCAAACAGAGCGATTCTCAGTGCTGCAAACATCCACATCATTTTCTCTGATATTTTGCAGATTTTAAGTCTCAACAGGTAAACTCTGAAGAGGTATTTTTTCAAATATTCATTATGCCGTCGGAAGAACCCACACTTAACTGTTTCAAAAGTTGTACCGAGGAGCCCCTTCTTGGAGGCCCTGATCGTCTCACAGGAGAGGGCTCTTGCCACCACCATGCCCGAGGGCTTACCCCTGCCTCATTTCCACGCCCCGGTTCCAGGAGTGGAGCTCGGGGCCTGGGGGTCCTGTGTTCCATGTACTGTTCACGCAAAGGCAAGAGGAAGGAGAGCTGTCGGGCACCGTTCTTAATCAGCAGTGTCTGGCTGAGCGAAGGGAAAGAACAAAGGGTTTCATGGGATCGGGTCACTAGGATACTGGGCTTAGGGAACCAAGGCTGGGGGCCAGCTGAATGACAGTACAGTTTCAAGTATGCCCGTCGACACAGGAAAGTGATCATGTGTGCGGACGACACAGACTGAGCCGCTCCGCCAGGAACTCTCCGGGTAACTCGGAAGCTCCTCGCCCCCACTGGGCCCCAGCTGCTACAAAAGGAGGAGATTAAACTAGGCCTTTTCCCAGTTTTGAGGCCTGTGAGGGCTGAACGATGAACAACGCTAGGTCCACAGCAGAGGGCCAATCAGGAGGTAGGCATTCGAAGCGAGTGGAGCACTCTCTTCTGAGGACCCTAAGAAACCTTCCCCGCCTGCCTGGCTGGCCACATGGGAGTGGGACAGTCAGGGGACAGCACTGTGGAGGCCAGTCGAGGGCTCCCACTCAGGGGATTAAGAGGAAGAGGCGAGATTCCACCAGAGTCAACCTACTTCCTCACACCCCCGCCCCTCCTCCTTTCTGGGCAAATCTGCCCTGCTCTGTGTCAAGGCAAACAGATGTGACAAAAGCCCTGCCAGGCTGCACTAATGACAACTAATTTATTTTTATTTTTTAAGTTTCTAGGTTATCCCCGGCCAGTATTTCACGGGCATGCTTTTCTCATATGGCAGGCAGTTTCTAGACAACCTGAGAGACAGACTGCAGGAATGGGGCCCAGCCCACTGCGTGGGAGAAATATTCCTCAAGTTTGGAAGCCAGTTGAACACATACACCAATTTCTTCAACAATTACCCGGTTGTTCTGAGAACTATGGAGAAGGTAATGATTGAGTTACCATCCAGGCGTGAATGAGACTTTCTGAGCTTGAAAGGAAGTTTTGTGTGCAATCCAAAGGACTAGGATTAACAGGAAAGACTTCTTCCCTACTCTTAGCTTCCAGCTGACTGTGAGCTCTTTGAGGACGGGGCCCCTGACTGACTTAATTTTGTATCACTGAGGGTTAACACAGTGCTTGATATGGCAGGACCCAGGGACCGGTTGTTGGGCTGAACTAATCATGCAAATGGCCGGGTTTTCATCTAGCTGCCCCAGATACTCTGTGGTTCAGTTACAGAAAAATGTTTCACAGTGAGGGAGAAACAAGACTGAGAACCCTGATTCTGCTCTGCCAACTCACTGCTCTGTGGCCTTGACAAGTTTGACTCTCTTCCGGAGAAAAGGAATTAATAATCCATATGTTTCTTGGAATAAGGACACTCATTTGTGAAATCTCACCATGAACTAAGGATTTCTTTGTCTTGAATTCCTTTGAGAGTTCATGATAAACAATTTTTCCCTTCGTGACCTAAGCCGTATGTAGTGTGGGCTGGAATATTCAGCTCCCTTCTGCGTCACTCGCTGCTCTTGCCGGGTGTCTTCTGATGGCAGTGAGCTCTCTCTTTCTTTCCTCTTCAATTTACATCAAAAGGGCAGCAGAAGACGGTCCCTTGCACTTCTGCTAGTGTCTACTATATTCACTTTGGCTGCGTCCACCTGTCCGTACTGAGGCCCTGAGGGCAAGGCCTGGGGGCTGGGAGGCCTCTGGACACGTCCTGACCTCAGACCTCTCCCTTTGTAGCATCATTCTTGCCTCACGTAGGGAGCTTAAATACTGCCGGACAGCTGAATTATGTGAAAGTTGCATGAATAAGGCAGTTTCAGAGAACCAACCTTTAGGACAAGAATGGGACCAACGTGTCACGTGATATCATAAATTGATACCAAAATTGTTATAGTTAGGGATAATAATGATATCTATTTCACTGGCATGGGGTGTGCAGATAAATAGTCAGTAAACATTAGCTGTTAATAAGTACACCCAGTGAATATTTGATGCATTTCTGGCATCTTTGAGGCACGTATGTACTGAGAAAAATGAGGTCACTTCCTGAGTGCTCTAATGGTGATGAATGAACACATTTTAAAACAGATATTTAGCACAGTGGAGCCCCTTTATGATGTTACTATGGAAAACATAGTTAACAGTATTACAGTGGATACTATTAATAGCTTATTACTGTGGAGATAGCATTTACTGCCTGACAAGCACTTTATGGATAGGATTTTTCCCCTCATCACCACAAGAGTTAGGTAAGGTAATCCATGCAAGAGCTGAGGCTCAGAGAAGTTAAATAACTTGACAGGGTCACATAGAATTAGATAGAATTAAATTAGAATTTTAACGTTAATCCAGGCCTACCTGGTTGCAAAGTCTATTTTGTCTATACTGATTAAGTTCACGGAATAGGGTTACTTTATGATATAATTAATACACTGTACTTAGTAGACTGGTAAGCACCGAAAGTACTAGTCATGCTTTGGTTAGATGTAGTTGTTGCCCCTTCTGCTTTGAGTGCATCATAGACCATGCTTGTCTGGTGGAACAGAAGTCTCTTCAGCTGTATTATACAGCAAAATTTTGACATAATGCTCACCTTTAGTGCAGAGAAATGATACCAGCATTCCGAGCTTTCCTGAAGAGACATGATAAGACCATTGTGACCAAAATGCTAAGGTAAGTTCTGAGGGAGTGCACAGCGGGGCGCCCCAAGGACAGGGCACACTTTGACCTTCAGAGAGCAACCAGGGTTCCCTTTTCCCTGCCTCATACAGCCTCCCGGAGCTGCTTTTGTACCCATCACGAAGATTTGAAGAATATGTTAATCTTCTCTACGCACTGAGGCTTCACACTCCCGCAGAACACGCTGACCGTGGGGACGTGACCACTGCAATTGACCGACTCAAAAAATATAAAAGTTATATAGATCAGGTTGGTTGCTGATAAGAGTTTGTGTCTTTTACAAATGTTACAATGCTTTGTGGTACTGACTCAAAGATCCTGAAATACCTTATCCTTTCGTGGTGTTCTTCAAAGTCTTTCCTCCTTTTAATGTGAAATCATTGGGCTCAGTGATTTTGAGCACTAAGAGGATCTATTCTAAGCCAAACAACATGAGACAGAATGTTTTCAGAGATCTGGATAAGTGCCATAAAACTTTTATTAATATGAAAGTTTGAAGAATTGAATATTTGGATTGATTTTTCTAGATAACTAAAAGAAAAAAAGTAAAATCGTTTGTTTTGGAAGGTACTTCTTATTAATTACCTTTTCTGCCTCAGTAAGTATAGCAATCATAATTATTCTCTGAAAGAATTCAGCATCTTGGAAGACAGTACTATTGTTCTGAAAATATTGTTGTGATGTGCATATTACATGGGCATCCAGGCTGAATGTGAACTGAAAACTTATTTTGCCCTGAAGATACTTTGTGAATACAGTCTTGTCACTTGCCTCTTTGTTTTTAAAACACTGGGGACACGAAATTGAGATTTTTACTAAAGTTTATCAAAATACTGAGCCCTGTATCAAGTGCCATAAAATATTTTAATCTATTTTTATGTATAAAAACTTCACAATTTTTGTTTGCCTAAAATCCCTTTGTTTACTAGATGAAGCAAAGCATCAGTATGAAAGATCAGCTGTCAGAAATACAGAGAATAGTCTGGGGATGCCCGGTACGTATTCTGACGTGCTCACTACGTCTCATGCTCATGAATATAACCTCAAGTTACTGGCAAAAGGAGACATGCAGATTTCGATTCCGCTGACGTCTGTTGAATGCCCGCCACGTGCCATGTGCTGGCAAGCTTCCACATTTCACATCCTGGCTAGTTGTAAGGGTGCATAATGAGAAGAGGCACAAGTGGACTTGACCCCATCCCATAACTTTTCTGCAGTCTTAGCTCCTTGACTGGTGCTTCTGTGAACATGACCTCCTTTGGGGAAAGGGGCCATGTCTTCTATTGTTTTATATCTTCCTGTACATAATGCCTGGTGTAGGATTCTGCGCCCTGAGGATATCTGAAAAAAATCTTAGGAGTCCTCTGTTTGTTGTTACCTATACAATATCATCTGGTCCCAGTCTACCTTCTTTCTTACTGCCTTGCCTACCACTTCATGATCAAATCACACAAATCTACTCATAGTGCTCCAATAATGTTAGCCTTTCTCTACACATTTGACCTTTGCCCACGCTTTCCTTCTCTGAAATTGCCTTCCTTTCCCACTCCACTGGATAAACTATTCATCCTTTAAAAATCCAGTTCAATCATCATCTTCCTTGTGAAGTTTCCCCAACATCTCCAGCTGTGAGTCCCCCCACCCCCGTCTTGGGTATCCTGCAGCACCCTGAACATCTCTGTCACACTTTTTTATGACCCTTAGTTCCTAAGACTGAGAACTCCATCAGGCATGAGCTACGACTTACTTGTCCTCTGATGTTTAGCATATAGTAGGAGCTCGATATATGAATTATGTTGAATTAAAGTGCCAATTGATTGGAAACATTTTTATTTGGTCAAATTGGGGAAACAAGATGGAGCTGTTTTGTTAGAATTTAGATCTGCACATTTTGGTAGGGAGAGTGGAGTTGATTGGATTACCAAAAGTCCAAAATCTTGCAACTCACAGAGTCTGAACTTATCTCTGGATCACTGTTCACACTAAGTGATCATCTCATGGCTAGATCGGTACAAGTGTCTAACTTCTGAATTTTTAACAATCCATTCACTTCCTTTTCTTCATAAATCCCTTCTTACCTGCTCCCATCCCCTCTTTTTTTTTTTTTTTAAATACTAGGAAAGCTTTTAAAGCATTTATAAATAAAACAGTAATTTCAGTAGTTTTAAAAATTATACAACACCTTCAAATATAGTTTTCATGTGAATTCTGTGGTCTTTCTAAAGAAAACCTCTTTTGTCAATAATAAAAACATTCATTTTTTCATAATTAAACTGAGTTCTACTCAACACAGCTTCTGGGGTATAAAACAGTTCTGCAGTAGTGGACTTTTTATTTTCTACAAATTTATGAATGTTTCTAATTTTGTTTTTGGTTTCATAGACTCTATCAGAAGAAAACAGATATCTGATTAGGGTCCAAGATGTAGCCCAACTTCACTGCTGTGATGAGGCAGTAAGTTTCTCTTTAAGGTAAACACTTAACTATCCTATGGCTGTGACTATGTCTTGCTCATCTTGTACCTGGGATCCGGTACAGTGTCTGACACAAGTCTGCAACAAATCTTTGTATTGGACCGAAAACTTAAACATACATTCCCCTGCAGTACTATAAGGTGCTTTATTACCATACTCACATTCCAGGCAGCTACTAGATAGAATGGGAGAAAATACATTATCTCTGCCAGAACCGCAAACTGCAGAGTAGCAGGAATTCTGAGGTTGGTCACTTTCCTACTGAAAGGAAATCCAAGTGTTGTGGGTATCACGTTAGTGATTTGCTCACCTATAACAAAAGAGAAGACCAGTTAATTATCCTGATAGTTATTGAGGTTAGTATTAAAAAGGTTTCACCAAGAGACCATCATTATATTGAGGTCTTACCATATCTGTTTTGCACAGTGCTCACAGTAGTGTTAAGACCAAAAGATGGGAGGGTGCCAATTTCCATAAGCTAGCATCCCCTTTCCTCTTTTAGAACAAGGATGGGCAAACTTTTTTCTGGAAAGGGTCAGATCGTAAATATCCTAGGTCTTGTTGGCCAGATGATTTTTGTGGCAACTACTAAATTCATCATTATAGCATAAAAACAGCAACATAATGATACAACACATGAATAATACAATCTGCATAAACAATACAGTGCATAAATGAGGGAGCATGGCTGAGTTACAGTAAAACTTTATTTACAAAACAAGTGGTGGGGCCATAATTTGCTGATACCTATGTTGGAAAATTATTTGCAGAACTGTGTTCTCAGTATTAATGGCAAAGATGACAACTCAACAAATAGTAACCAAATGGAGAGAAATAAACTCCTTTAATTCTTCCAACTCCAATAAAAGAAATAAAAATTGATTTGCCTCTTATTTCAGTGAATATTTCAATGAATGTTTCCCAAAGGTGTAGGTCAGGGGCGTGATTGGAAGAAATCCAAAGCTTTCACCTCTATTCTTGCCTAGAGTGGTTCTAGATGAAAATCAAATCATGTAATTGTCTTACTTTTCTCACGATCACAGTGTTTTTTGTTTTCTTTGTTTTGTTGTTTTTGTTCAATAGCAACAGAAATGAACTGCAGTGATGGAAGGAAACTACTTATCAAACCAGCAATTCTAAACACGCTGGTGTAGTAGGAGACATGCTAGGGATTATTCCAGTTTTTTATTATTAGAATTTATTTTACCTTCAGGTATTCATAAAGGTAACACTCTCCTTTTATGTAAGTCTGAGTTTCTGACCTACATAATTTGCCTTTTCTCTAAAGAATTTCTTTTAACATTTCTTGCTAAGCAGGTTTACTGGCAATGAATTTCCTTGATTTTTGTTTGTCTGAGAGTCTTTATTTCTCTTTCACTTGAAGGATAATTTTGTTGGCTACAGAATTCTGGGTTGCTGGGTTCTTTTCTTTCAACACTTATTCTACTCTACTCTCTTCTTGCTTGCCTGGTTTCTGAGGAGACATCCAATGTAATTCTTATTCTTGTTCTTCTTTGGTAGGGTTTTGTTTTGTTTTTGTTCTTTGGGTTCTTTAAGATTTTATCTTTGATTTTCTGGAGTTTGAATGTAATACGCCTAGGTGTAGATTTTTTGGTATTCACTATGCTTGGTATTCTCTAAGCTTCCTGGATCTGTGGTTTGGAATCTGTCAATAATTTTAGAAAATTCTCAGCCATTATCACTTCAAGTATTTTTTTTGTTTCTTTCTCTTTGTTCTCCATGTGATACTCCCATTAGACATATGTACACATTTTATAATTGTCCCACATTTCTTGGATAACCTGTTCCTTTCTTTTTCAGTCATTTTTTTCTCTTTGCTTTTCAATTTGGTAAGCTTCTATTGATGTATCTCCAGGCTCATTGATTCTTCCCTCGGCTATGTCCAGTCTGCTATTGAGCACATCAAAAGCATTATTCATTTCCATTTCAGTGTTTTTAATTTCTAGTTTCTTTTTCATTCTTTCTTAGAGTTTTCATTTCTTTGTTTTTATTACTAATCTGTTCTTTGGTTGCATGTTTACTTTTTTCATTAGAGTCCTTGACTTATTTATTATAAATATTTTAAATTCCTTGTCTAATAATTCCAACAACATCCCTGCCATATAAGTCTGGTTCTGATGTTTGCTTTATCAAACTGTTCTCTTTCCTCTTAGCATGACTTGTAATTTTTTGTTGAAAGCTAGACATAATGTATTAGGTAAAAGGAACTGAGGTAAATAGGTCTTCAGTGTGCGGTTTTATGTTTATATGGCTAGATGTTAGCCTGTGTTTACTGTTTGTTGTATCTGTGGTGTCAGAGGCTACAATTTATTTTGGTGTTCTTTTTTGTCCCCCCTGTTGTCATTGAGTTTCCCTAGAGATCCCTTAAATAGGGTTTGAGCCTTCTAGTTCTTTTTAGCTGTGATCACTGGTCATTATAAGGAATTCTTATTGATGTGATATCAAACGGGAAGGAAGGAGAAGGGAAGAGTTCTATAGTTTCATGGTTGGGTCTTAGTTTTTTAGTGCGCTGTGCCCTGAGCTAGGACTTTCACAGTGTTTTTTCAGTCATTTTTGTTTGTTGTTTTGTTTCCTTTCATTTTTGTACCTCTAAGAGGCAGGAAGCCTGGAAGGGAGTGGAGGTAGGTGTTTCCCCTCCCCCAGATTGGTTAGATTCTGGTAAAATAGTTTCTCTTGAGGGAAGTCCTTTGGTAAGGAGAAGAGAACTCTTCAGGCACATTTCAAAAAAAGTTACCTCCTCCCCCTTTCTGGTCTGAAATCAGGAAGAATGAAGACATTTTTCTTTGATCTTCACAGTGAGAACCTGGTGGGGCTCCTGGAAGTAAAACACATGCAAGTTTTAAATTCATGCAAGTGGGGAGAGAATGTTCCCCTAAGGCTAGGCTTCCGGGGGTTCTTAATATCTTAAAACTAGTTCACTGCTCCAGCAGGGAGTTTCTGCCTCCAATAAGCTGTGTTTCTCTGTTCAGTGTGTCTCTCCAGCTTTTGGGGTTCTGGTTTACCTTGTGACCGTAATTCTCTGATGGATCAAAGAAGAGCTGTTGAAGTTTTTCAGCTTCTTTTTTGTTGTGAGGATGGAAGTTAGGACTTGCAAGCTCTTTACATGTCCAACCAGAAGCCAGATGGCTCAGTTATTAGAATTTAGGCTTGACTTCAGTATTTGGACAACAGAGAATACACTTAACAATTTGAGGATCATGGGAGAATACTAAATTATTTTACCCTCTAATTATGAGGTACATTTATGTTAAAATCTCAGTGATTTGTCAAGCAATAAATGTAAATGTAACTTTACATTAACATTTAAAATTAAGTAAATGCAAGATAGGTTCATATTCGAAAAGATATTATAGAATTTTTAGTCTGCAACTTTGTTTTCTATCATTTTGGAAAATCAGATAAAACTCAAGAAATCCCACTCCCATGACTTCCATTAGGGATTTCTACTCAGAGAAAACTCTGCTTATATTTATACATAAAATGCTGACTTACATGAGTATAAGGCTTTATAATTTACCATATTTTTTATTAATGCTTTTTACTTATTTATTTATTGTAATAATTTCTACACCCACCGTGGGGCTCAAACTCACAACCCCCAGGTCAAGAGTTACATGCTCTTCCAACTGAGCCAGCCAGGGGCCCCTACCATATTCTTTACATTCTCTCATTTGATACACTCATTACAATCACTTGCTGAGGCAAGTAGGTCTGGAACCATGTTATGGGTGGGAATCTGGATTTAAGTAAGTTGTCTGAGGCCACAGAATAAGTTCTGGTCTGAAATTCAAAACCAAGTCTCAGTGCTCTATCTACTGATTAGACCAGCAGGTGGAAAGATGAACTGAGCCTTCCTCATAATAAACTTACCAACCGAGCAGCAAGTACTAAACACATTACTAATAAAGAAGAGCTGTGACACAGAAAAAAACAAGTCAATATTTGCACTGTAAATGAAAAAATTTCCTCTGGGGTAGAGATGAAGTCATAGGGTCATTTAGAGCTGGGAAATTTGAACGTGTTTGTCCCTCTGTTAATATAGCCCACAGAATTTGGGGATATGTTAAGCTTTGATAATATATTACATAATTTGGAACTTTTATAATATCGTTCTTCCAGAAACACCAGTTCTCACTGATGTGACTTTCAGCCTGCTGGTTTTTAAATAGGCTTTTGTTGTTGTTCCTCCTTTCCTCACTCAATGCAGAGGCAACAAAAGGTGGAGCCCTCTAGGACTGGTGAACAGTGGCATGGCCTTGAATCACCACAGGGAGACATCCACTTCTCAGACCAAGTCCTCTTGAGGAAAAACCCTATTACCCTGCCAAAAATGCATACTGTAAACTTTCTTTTTGCCTTACCCAAAGGGACCTACAGTTGGTTACCGGGGCAGCCTCCCAGGGATACTGGACTCTGGCTCTGAATTGACTCTTAGCCTGGCAACTCAGAAAGCCACTGTACTCCTTAGGTCGGAGTGTGGATGTTTAGGAGCTACAGTTTTGGCTCAGGACAGCTCAGAGGACCTATGGCTTGCTGTTGTCTGCTCATGCCTAACGTTGTAAAATTCCTTTCAAGGTTTTATGTATTTATAGAAGTTGGGTACTTCATCGTTTTGGCAGTCTGATACAATAAACAACAATAAAACACTTCTAGAATGATGTTAGGAATTTAAACTATAATAGACCTATTACATTTTGTTGAGTCATTTGACCTATTTCTGAACAAGAAAAGAAATCCTATCCAACCAAGTTCAGGGAAAAAAACTCTACCCTTGGAGTTGGTTCTTTTGAATGAGCAGAAGTAGCTTTCTGAAACCCTATTAGGATCCATAGTTTCCACTTCAGTTGCTCTATTATGTCAATATGAGAGGTGAAATTACTTACTTTTACATATGTAGAGGAATTATTAATTTTTTAAAAAAGGTTCTGGTGTTTCTTGTCTTTGGATGAAAATTGTTGGAGATCTCGAGGGGATTTATTTATTTAAAAGATTTTTATCCACTCATTTTAGGGAGGGGGAGAGAGAGAGAGAGAGAGAGAGAGAGTGAGCAGTGGGAGGAACAGAGGGAGGGGGACAAGCGAACTCCACGCTGAGCCTGACGCAGGGCTGGATACCACAACCCTGAGATCATGACCTGAGCTAAAATCAAGAGTGGGACGTTTAATTGACTGAATCACCCAGGAGCCCCTGGAGGGGCTTAACTTAGTAAATGGCTTTTGAAAACCATTTTTCTAGATAGAACTTAGATTTATTTTAGATAGCATTCTCATAATCAGATCGAAATAATGAAAACCTCTGTGTGTTTTCAAGCCTCTTCCCCTGCTCATGTCCTCTGATTACAAGTGGCCTCAACTTCAAGTTAATCTGCCTTCCCTGGGCCAACCACCCACTCACTCTGCGTGGGTCACAAAACTGGGATTCTTTGATTTACCTCTACTCTGTGTTACACCTTCCAAAAGAAAAAAAAAAATGATTATTTACCTTTCAAAGCCACTTCTTTAAAGCAAACCTGTATGCACATTCTCTGATAATTCAGATAAAACAGCAATATTTTATTATAGCTTTGAACATTTTTCTAAACTGGTATGATAGGAGAAATAATTGTTCTCATAAGTAATGTGGTAAAATTGCCAAAAAAGGGCAAGAATATGGACGGGAGTGGCCATTTACCACATATAGACCATTACACACAGATTGAAATATCTCCTTTCTTGCTTCCTCTCTCTCTCATCCCTAGTTCTGTATGCACCATTATTGTCAGAATACCCTATCAACTTGATCTAGAATATTGTTTCTTGCAAGATGTCATTATATGTGAAGCATCCCACTCCTTCCAGCCTAAATCATAACCACATAGAGATGGGAAGGAAATGCACGAAAAAGGAAAAGGTGGCTGTAGGGGCTGGGTGACCACTGCCTTTCTAATTATCCACACACCTAACACAGCTGGTACCTGCCTAACACGCCCCGAATAGCTGAACCTGAAATATAGTACTCCTCAAAAACGTTTAAGTCCTGGATCCAGTCCTTTGCCTAGCATGACATGGTTGTAACAGATGATTTAAATGCCTCACTCCTCAAAATGTGGTCTGCACATCAGCACTGTCAGGGAGCTATTAGAGATGCAGAAAACCTCAGGCTACTCTAGTTCTACGGCATCAAAAGTTGCATTTTAACAAAAATTTCCAGGTAATTTAGAGGGACATTAGAGTTTGTACTATGTACAAGTCAGAGCCATTATCCTACATAAAGTGGGCTCTAAATGGTAATTATAGCAGGTTTTATGGACAGTCATCTGGAGGTTTTTGATAAAAATACATAAAACATTTGACCAATCAATCCTACCCCCCAGAAGCCTATCTGATAGAAATAACAACACGTGTAAGGGATTTGATTATAAATAAAGATCAGTTTATTCGAACATTGCCCATAGTGGCCATAAAGAACTAATTAAAGGAAGGAGAGAGAAAGGGAGAAGGGAGGAAAGAGACCCAAGCCTGTAAACAAAACCAATGGGCATCAAAATGGGAAGAGTTGAATAAATGATGATCTACACACACCATAAAGTATTATTTGGCCACTGAAAAAGAATAAATTAAAGCAGCACCTGGGTGGCTCAGTCGGTTAAGCATCTGACTCTTGATTTCAGCTCAGGTCATGATCTCAGGGTCCTGGGATCAAGCCCTGCATCAAACTCCACGCTCAGTGTAGGGTCTGCTGGAGATTCTCTCTCTCTCTGCCCCTCCCATCACGTTCTCTCTTTCAAATAAAAGAATCTTAAAAAATAAATAAAGCCATACCAGTTAACTTGAAGTGATTTCCATTGCTAAGCGAGAAAAGCAGAAAAAAAGTGTGGATGTTACGATTTTTGTAAAATAATGGCAACCTACCTGTAAATAGATGTGTATACATGTACATATGTGTGTGATTACCTGAGCAAGTAAGAAAACAAGGACAGACAGGTACTAGTTTGGTAACTTGGGTGGCCTGAGTGCAGGGAGGAGGGAGCCAAGCAAAAAGAAAAAGTGAAACAAAAAAGGACACTTAATAAAGCCAGTGGTATGGATTGATGCCACTTTAGCATTTATGTAAAAGTTTATGTAGATTTAAATTGACAATTTAAAAAATAAACAGAGATAGTGAAGATAAAAAATGAGACTTCCTCTGTTCATCAAGCTAGTAAATGGACTCCCTTCCTTAGAGTAACTGAGGGTTGCTTGATGCTTCTAGAGAAAAAATGTTTGGTTACCCTACAATAAAACACTGAGCTAGCTTCACTTAGCCACTCCTGGTGTGGGGGGAGGGGGGTTGAGGACACTGCGGGGGGGGGGGGGGCGGGGAGGGCTCCCCTAGCTCCTCCCCAACATGTTGCTTGACTCCCTGGTGAGTACTCACACAAGCAAACCCATACTAGAGTACATTGGCGCCTACCAAGCAGGAGACCCGGCTCCAGCAACACAGCAGTCTAGAGGGTAATAGATGGAGGTTGAGGGCACGACATTTTGCCTGCTGATAAACATGCCTCAGTTGACCATCATAGCAATCTCAGTGAAAATGAAGAGCTACTTCTCACCTTTCATACTGATGAAGTGTATTATCTATTGATTTCCCTCCAACCAAAATTAGAAAAATTCTAATTTCCTACCTAGTTCCTTTAACCTTCAGTTAAATGCTTTTCTTTTCCCTGCTTTGTACTTAAGATACCTTGGGCCATATTGGTTCTTGTGCTTTTCTCTACCCCAACCTGTTACACTGAAGATGAAACCAAACCAAACTTACTTTCCCCAGATTGCCCAAATACATCAGATACAAAATACCACACTTGGTTTAACACAGCTCTAGCATAATTCATGTTGTAAAGGAGGAAAAGTTCAATGTCTCTTTCCCCCACATCCCCACGTTGAATGCTTGTCCAGTGGGTAAGTTCAAACCATTCCACCAGGAACCTTGAGGCCCACCCACAGCAGTGGTCTGAGAGACAGAAGGGAGTATTCACACCAGGAGAAAAACTACTGAGAACTCCAATGAGCCATTCCAACCTGTCTGTAGTGGGCAAAGGCCTCAACTATTGGCTTATCAACGCAAAGATGGTGAATTGTGTAACAAAGTATGTCCATGTAACCTTTCTCCACTTTAACACAGGCTCTATGAACACACCCGTGACCTCAGTCTTTTCCTCTTCAACGATGCACTGCTTGTTTCTAGTCGGGGCACATCTCATACTCCATTTGAGAGGACTTCAAAATCAACCTACCAGTTCATTGCATCAGTGGCCCTTCATAGGTTACTTGTAGAGGATATTCCAGATTCCAAATGTATGTATTCTTTTTCTTCCAAGACTTAAAGACCTTTAGAAAGCTATATTATATAATGCTCATTAACTATTAGAATATAAAGTAGGAAAAGGACTAGAATTTTCATTTGCAGGTTTGCAAATAGTTCAAGTATTTTAGGATTTCATTAATGTAAACTTTGCACCTATCGGAAATAGCAAAGGAAAGGAACGCTGGCGTTGTCAGACATGCACCCTACATATCAGGAAAACAACTTTGAAAAATCATAAAGGGAGGCATGAACCCACATCATCCTGAGTTCTTTGAAGCAATCTGACAGGAGAGCCACTACTCACTACTGCTTGTAAATGTTACAATTCTATACTTTTACCTATCACTTTTCCATTTTACTAGGGCTACACTGTCTATAGATGTTACTATATCTTAGATTTTTATATGCTGTTTCCATTCCACTAGGATTAAGTGATTATTACAAATCTATGTACCTTTTCTTCCTTAAATTCATATTCAAGTTGACACTTCTGTAATTGACAGATTTGCAAAGGATGTTTAGTAACAGACATTTCACTCATTAATAACCTCAATAGAACTCTCGTCTGTTACAAAAAGAAATCCTACTTAAAACTACCATGCCTATTTTTAGTTATTATCCTACACGCTACTTCCCAAGCTTAAAAGGATCCTTCTCTTTTCTCAGTTTCTGTTAGGCCAGACAATCTGAATGGAATACCTCTCGTTCCAATACTCTTCATCGCACGTCAAGGCAGGACTTACGGTTAAAGCTGGAACGAAGGACTTAGATAAAGAACTCACCCTTAAAAAAGGGCTGCTTCCCTTTAGCTTTAGCCTCATTTTAAATCTGAGCCTGAGAAAAAAATGAACACCAAAGGTGAAAATAAGTATTTCCACCTAGAAAACAAACTCCGGTGACATGGGTTAGTAATCTATAATCACCGGGAATGGTTAAAGAGGGTAGGACATCTGCTTTCAGTCTCCCCTTAGTCAGCTGTGCTGTCTCAAAACATCGTTATGTAACCTGCTAGACAGCTGGCACTCAGCTACATAGTTGGCTTAATTCCGACAAGGTGGTCCAGGCCTAGCTCTCAGCATCTCTACCTGCACCAACTCTTAGTGCAGACCTTTACTGGTTCCAGTCCTTCAGGAGTGGCCGAGACAAGGAGTTAAAGAACATGACACCATCTACCATCTACCAGTCTTTAAAAATAACTAATTTGGGTGCCTGGGTGGCTCAGGTGGTTAAGTGTCTGCCTTCAGCTCGGGTCACGATCCCAGGGTCCTGGGACCGAGCCCCACATCAGGCTCCCTGCTGAGCAGTCCCTCTCCCTCTGCCTGCCCCTCTCCTTGCTTGTACTCTCTCTCTCTCTAAAATAAATAAAAAAATTTTAAAAACCCTGCTAGTTAAACAATCACAAAGATAAGATTTTTTAGATTATATTTGAATTATTCAGTATTTTTAGGAAGTTATATTCTAAACTGGACTCATATTGGAATCCCTTTTTAGTTTTCATGAAGTTCCTAAAGATGACTTGGTCAATTCTTGAATTTTAAAATATTTTTTTCTTTTGATTGTGACCTGCCAAGATTAATTAGTAGACCTCAAATATTTTTACAGATATCAAGAATGCATTTATTCTTCATGGTCCAAA
Organism: Halichoerus grypus; assembly: GCF_964656455.1. Taxonomy (NCBI): domain Eukaryota; kingdom Metazoa; phylum Chordata; class Mammalia; order Carnivora; family Phocidae; genus Halichoerus; species Halichoerus grypus. The sequence continues at coordinate 25,860,663 of NC_135720.1, read as the reverse complement.
ACGTGAATGGATTTGTGCTACAGAGGTTGAGGATGATAAATTCCTATGGTTGTCAGTCCTCCAAAGTGCAATCAAAAGTAGTATGGAGAAGTGAGAAAACATTATGGGCGCTTATTCTCCCTGGCAAAGACAATGTATTTTCTGTTCCAGAAGATCCGTAGGAAGCAGAATGATGATTTGTCATGGATGATGGGAGAATGAACTAGGATGACCCATAAAGTCCCTCCTAACTTTTAAGCTTTATCATCTGTGTTCAACTACATGAAGAAATGTAAAGTAAGAACAAGTTGAGTCCAAAATTTTGAAGCACTTCTTTTGGTAGTTATTTTTCACAGACACTATTGTTTAGATTAATTTGACAGAACAAGGATAATTGTGTATTTAAAGTTTTGTTTTATGATCTAATGAAAACGTCAGAATAAAAAAATGTTTCTTAAATGATCGGTCTAGAGAAATATTTTGTTGACTTACCTATTGTATCTTTATAAATTTTCATGATATAATCACTGATTTTAAAATTGTATAAGAAATATAAATGGCAATTTATTCAAAAACCTGTCACATATGCCCTTAATATGAATGTACTCTCCAGAGAGCATTAAAAATAAACCACTACAAAGGTTACTAAAAAGTTTTCTGTGATTTTTAAGTGTTTCTTGGTTGCAAAATTAGAATTTTTAGACCTTCCAAGTAAGAAGTTTTAAAAAGTTAAATTAGACATTGTTAAATTAGAAGGCTGTTGGGAAAAAACAAACAAAACACCTTTTTTTTTTTTTAAAGATTTTATTTATTTATTTGATAGAGAGAGAGCACAAGTAGGCAGAGTGGCAGGCAGGGGGAGAGGGAGAAGCAGTTTCTCCTTTGAGCAGGGAGCCCGCTTCTCCCTCTACCCCTCCCTGCTGCTCATGATCTCTCTCTCTCTCAAATAAATAAAGATCTTTAAAAAAAAAAAACAAAAATAAAGAAATTAAGACAATTCTGTTTGAAGAGAAACAGCAAAACACGTGTTCAGTAGTTTTCTGTACCTTTAAAACCTTCATTTAATTATTTAACAAGCTGAAGCCATAATCTGTTAGGCACTTGGAAATTTCTGCTGATGTATGCAGTAGTAGTAATATTTTTTACTTGAAGTAGATATTGATCTTGGAAGCTTTCAGTTGTCAGTTTCCTTTTTGTTTCATATTCTCCTTTAAGATAGTAAAAATCTAGTAGAGTCTAGGATTGTGAACTGGGCTATTTTAAACATTTTCTTTTTTCAATAACAAACATAAATTTCTTCTAATTCTTAAAAATTTAAATTCTTGTTAAAAAATGTAGAGAAATTAAAATATTGTGCTGTTTTATTAGTGTAAAATCACTGTGATTCCGTTACGGTATTATCCATGCAGCTTAACATCTATGATCCACAGACACACTAAACCATTAAAGGGAATATCTGCTATTAGCAGTGAATGCAAATTTACATATGTTATCAAAATGTATATATCATATAATATGAAACAAATCCTAAGACATTTTATCATCCTGAATAGGGCGCACTTCAGAAGCTCTGTTAATAGGAAAAACCAGTCTCTATGGCCAAAGATTGAATGACAAGATAGCTGAAGGTAAACTAGAAATATCAAGGAATTTCCATTTATTCCGTGAATAATTAATGCCCTCAGAAGTTTTAAAACATTATTACTTGAAAATAATCTCTGTAGCGACTGATAAGCATAAATCTCTAACTGAGAATTAAGTGCATAAATCATGCAAAAAATGGTGTTTGAATGTGGACAGTACTTATGTTGTTTGTGGTTTCAACACCTTCCCTTTGCTTCTAGGGGACAATTAACACCTGACTTCATAGCCATTTCCTAAGTTTACATGACTGCTGAGTTAAAATTTCACACACAAAATTTTTAGGTTACCGGTGAAATTGCTCAATTTTCACTGGGAAAATTATAAAATCTGACACCCAAGTTGACATGGAAGAGCCTGAAAGTACCACGTGACTCCTGAGCAATGCAGATTATGGTTAAAGAATGCCTCATCCAATATAGTCCCTTCAAATCAAAAATTAACTAGGAAGCTCATTTTAAAGATTTCTACAAAATATAGATTTTTTAATGTAAAATACTAAACCTAAAAGACAAATTGACAATTTAATTTTGTCTCCTTTTGCAAATATTTCAGTCTGTGCTTGAGATATAAATAGGAAGGCCATTCTGTAAATCAAATCAGGGTGAGGTTCTGGCCACATAAGTATACTGGACACTGTCAGGTATTCCTGATGCTATGGCATAAGAAGGGTGGGCTGTGCCAACAAACACAATATATCCTCCAGGAAAAGTCATCCTGACCCTTTTATTGTTGAAATTAAAAAATAAAAGATACTTAAATACAGGTGAACATATAGGGCAAAACAGAATCATAAAATTTAATGTTGAATTAAGCAGTGAGCTGAACGTTTGGGTCTCCAAATTGGCTTGAACCCAAAACTGCTTAAAAATGGGTATGTTCACAGTTAACGGCAATTGGCTTATAGGTGAGAGAATGGTCGAAGCTGTTCCAGTTGAACTTCCAGAGAAATTCTCTCTTCAAGAACATCCTGAAAAAGATGCAAAGTTAAATTATGTTTCAAAGTGTATAAAAATGAAGGCACATCTAACAACAACTCAGCATCAAGAACACAATTTAAATTTGTTAAGACAACGAAGGGAGAGTCATATTTTAAAAGGATACTTCACTTAGCAAAGCAGTTTATGTATAGGTAGTATTAAAATATGATCTTAATTAAAATCTTTTTCTTATTAAATAAATCAGGGTAATAAAATGTTTCTTGTTTAATTATTAGAAAAGCCAATATTTGCAAATGATGCTATTAATGCATGCATTTTGCATAAAGCCTACCTCCTGCAGTAATAGATGAATCAATTAACACAGATTCTTTTTCCCGGTGATTATATCTGGTCATGACAACTCCTAAATCTCATTTGAGTTTTGGTTTCACAAAGAATAAATTTATTTTGCAATCAGAATTTTTAATCACTGTTGATTTTGAGCAGTCTTTTCACATAGCCAGTGAATCCTAACTCATCTACTTTCTTTTTTTTCTCGGACATGCTGATAGTATTGTGTTTTAACCAGAACTACCTCTTGCTATTTCATATCATACTTCCTATTTTCTGTTCGTTCAAGATAATGAGAAAGGTGATTTTTAAAATAGCTCCTACATACATGTTTCTATAGGTGGCTTTAGTTCTTCAAAAAAACATGTGCCAACAAAATTTTCATTGTCAAGGTATGGTTCTAGCAAGCTTTCCTTAGTTTTACATTCTTTCTTTACAACAGACCATATTCATGATCATAGAATGACTACAAATATCTTTGATCAAAGTGCTATACAAAAATATCATTCATTCACATATATTTATCAAATCCTAACATGTGCTAGGTTTTGGGGATAGAAACAAGATGGTTATGAATTTATCTAGGAAGCCCCAGCTGACTTCTGATGTCCTGCCTGAACGTAACACATCCCTCTCTCTTTTCTCTCAAAAGTATTTTGGTTTGGACAACATATATATGGTCACCCTGAATAGAAAAAATGATGATTTGCTCTCAGTGAGTTCATTTTATTAGGAGAGAGAACCAAATGTGACAGAGACAGATAATAATTCCAGATAGTGTGATAAAAGCTAGATGAGGGATACAAACAGAATGTTATGGGAACAAACTAACTCTGCATTCATTTTACACTTCACAGACTCTTTTCTCCTCATTTTTGTCGTTTACACCCTTGCTACTCAAAGTTGGACCAAAAGTTCAGCAGCATTCCATCACCTGGAAGCTTACGAGAAACGCAGAATTCTCAGGTCCCGCTCCATACCTAGTATGAATCAGAATTTGCGTTTTAAGGCAACCCCTGATTAACTATATACACATGAAGATGTGAGGGCCACTGGTTTACAACAATTGAATGCTTAATAATGTTGGTAAACCATAAATGATTCTGGCTAATTTTTATTTGTAGAGATTCAAAGAAATCATAGTAGTAAGAAAGAAAAACAAACCTATTCTTCTCACGTATAAATGATGGGAGTACACATTGGCCATAAGCACCATTTCTACTTAAGGCTTGTTTTTCCTTTTTCACATGCAAAATCTCAATTGTCCCCATCTTCTTTAGACCTGTTCAACTCCCTTTAATAGAATCTGAGTAGTCTTTGATAAAAGGATAAACTAACAATAGTCAAATCATCTTAGAATTAAATAAGAGTGTAGAGAACCACGTATATGACCTTGGAGGTACCCGAGGTCACAACATTTCCTCTCTTGGGTTTCATTATGAAAGTTCAGGAACATTATAGGAACAGTGATGCCATATATATATATATACATATATATATATGGCAAGACAGATCAGAATTGAGTATACAGAATTCCTTTTAATATACAAAGATTCAAAGGCGTAAAGAACATTTTAGATACACATTTCTCTTGCTACCCAGGAAGTTTCATACTAGCTAACAGTTGCTGGATCATTTCTAAGTTCCAGTTAACTGAGATGTTCTGAGTCCATGGAACTTCCCAAGTAAAGATTCAGAATACCTTTAATTGTTGCTGCAATTCACTATTCAATCTGGCCAAAACTGTGTTGGTTTCCTTATTGCGTCTAATTGATGCCTGAATTGCTTTCTTATCTTTCCCAACAGACCTGAGAAGATAAAGAGGGCAAGAAAACATGACTGTCATTTCTTATCTTTAAATTCTCTCCATTCTTCCCTGCCCTCTAAATCCAGAAAGTAGAGGGAGCATCTTTTGCCTTAATAGCATAGCTCAACCTCACTTGCTCAGTTTCAACGGTCAACCAAAAGTATCTAAGCTTCAGAAGCTTAAGTAGTATTGTTATTGTTTCCATTCTTCTTCTGTAGAATCACCTGAGTTTTAGTTAGTCCAGAGCAGGCATCAGCAACCATTTTCTATCAACAACCACATAGTAAATATTTTAATTTGTGGGCCATATGATTTCTGCAGCATATTCTTGCTTTTGGTGTCTTTTTCTCTTTCTCTCTCCCTTCTCTTTTTTACACAAATGTAAAAGTCATTTTTAGCTCTCGGCCTTACAAAAACAGGCCATGGGATGAATTTGGTCCAGGAGCCCTAGTTGGCCAATTCTTGGTCTAGGACAACCATAGTTAAAATCTTAGTGTTACTCTACACTATTAATTATTTTAGAAATCTGCTCTAGACTACTGAATCATTGAACACTACATCAAAAACTAATGATGTACTACATGGTGGCTAACTGAACATAATAAAAAAAATCTGCTCTAGGGTTTGCGTTAGGTTGTTAAAATGAAATTGCAATTGAACCTGATAATGGAAAGGGGGAAAGTGGGGAGAATATTACACCTATTCATAAAAGAGAAAACTCTCAAAGAGGAGCAGCTAAGAACCTCTGCTCAACTAGAGAGCTAGTCTGACCATAATTTCTTTCATTTTGATACGTTAAGTGCTGTACTTTTTGCTCCTAGTCATTACGTTTGTTTAGGAACAGCTCTGATTACCTAGGAATAGAAGGCTGTGATGCAAGCACAGCAGCTAAGACACCTGTCTTTTGTGTGTGTTCATCAACTTCTGGCCTTAATTCATCTTCTGATTTCAATCTTCTTCGAACAGGTTTAGGTGGTGGAGCAAGAGGTGTGGTGCCCTTGCTCTACAAGAGAAGAGGTCCGTTAACAATGAGCATGTCTTCAAGACAGTCACGGTTGTAGCACTTTACCAACATCATTTGCTTTCTTTAAACTGCTTATTCTCCAAAATTTAAAAGTCACCTGTCCCACTTTAAAACAATTTACGTATTTGTAACACAGCGAAGTTAAAATTTCAATGCAACAGGGTGCTCCTGGCTGACATCACAACTGTGGAACGTACCTAACCAGACACTAACATACGCTCCTTGAGGCCTCAATCTGACTCAGAACTGTAATATTCACGATTTAAGTATTAACAAGAAAGATGTTCAATATATATACTGTTTAATAAATATAAAAGGGTGTCTCCAGGGGTGCCTGGGTGGCTCAGTAGGTTAAGCATCTGACTTTGGCTCAGGTCATGATCTCAGGAGGTCCTGGAACTGGGCTCTGCATTGCGTTCCCCACTCAGTGGGGAACCTGCTTCTCCCTGTCCCTTTGACCCTCCCCAACTCGTGTTCTTCTCTCTCTCAAATAATCTTAAAAAAAAGAGGGGGGAGAGGAGTCTCCAGAAATATGCATCCATTATCATCATAGGATTTCCTATTCAAAAATACTAAAATATGTCATCTTAATAAAACAATTAATAAAGAAGTAGAAAGCTAGGCAATGCTTTAAAAACTCACAACTAAGATGCACAATAATTGTAACTCTTGAATATGAGTGGACATTTTGTTGGAAACTGTGAATCTTCCCTCAACAGATTCAAATACGGTATTTTGGTATTTACCATAACTTCATTTGATCTGTTAATAAATAAAAATGACAACTGCCATATCTTTGGTTAAGTGCTATTTTTAATTTGTTGCTGTGAGCTGACAAAAATAAAATTCACTATTAAAAAATATCACAGAAATATAGTAAAAAATAAAGTGTCCAGAAAGTAGAATTTAAGCACTCTCAGAAACACATGCTGTAGTAACTATTGGAAGTGTCTGGGTGATAACAGGAAAAAAAAACTACCAAAACTTTTCTTTCAATGGAAAAACATGCAAATATCTATAATTTACTTTAAAATGCAAAAATAGGTAAGAAGGATTGATGTAGACAGATGGATGGACAGGTATGTGATAATGCAAGTATAGTAAAATATTAATGGTACAGTCAAGGTGTGGGTTTATTGATGTATACAACGTAAAATTCTCTCAACTTGACTGTATGTTTAAACATTTTCACAATAAAATGTTGGGGGAAAATTATCCCCAAGACAGTAAAAAAAAAAGAACACAGAGTATAACACCCTTAGAGGGTTGGCAATTTTTCTCTACGACACTGAAGATTGCAATAAAACAAATGGAATTTGACCAATAAGGAAAGTGTATTTTCTATATGTGGAAGAATGTCATCAGCAGATAAATTCTGAGAACCTATGGCATATACTAGATGACAGACTAGCATCTCCTAGAGTTTTTAAATAGGCAGACCCTGTTCTGAGACAGACCAAATATATTACAGTTAGAGGCTTAGATGCTCTGCAGTTAACTTCATTTCTAAGATTTTCGTCATCTTTAAAATCTTACAAACTAAAAATAATATCATATAACTTTTTATATGTACAAAATAATCAATATTATAGAAGACTTCACGTACCACATTGGCGGGAACACTAGCAGCTGTCTTTTCTTCAATTTTACTATCTGTTTTGGCAACTCGAAGAGAACTTGCAGGATCAGAAGCTTTTTCAACCTAGAGATGAATATATTATCGCTCCTAATTATACATAAGCAGTATATAATTATGCATAAATACATATGTTAACACATCAGAGAGTAAAATGTTAAGAAAATATTCATTCTGATAATAAGGAATGTGAAAAAAACCCCATAAAATGACCATTCTCTACTGTAGAAGGACAGAGAGCAGGGGAGGGCTGAGGATACAGCCCAGCACTGTTTGGAAAGTTCTTGTGGGTTGGGGAGGGGATACCTCCCCCACAGGGGCATGAGTACCAGTACCCTATGCACACCTGTACTTCCCCTCAGGTCCTCCCCTGCCTTCCTGGCGGCTCAGGCCATACCCCAAGTGGCCCCAGGGCTAGGCAGAAAGTTTCAGGTTGGAAGAAGTAGCTAGTAGAAGTTCTTGCCACAAGAACTGAACAGCGTCTTCCAGAACACTGTCTGCAAAGATGGAATCTGGCAGCTGTAGTCTGCAGGTCTAACTCAAGTGACTTACTATCATATGCATGGAGCGTAGCTAGGAAATCTTCACCAAATCACACATCAGATGCAAGCCCCCGAGCAGTGTGTTAGCCATGCCCGGATGGTTGTTTGTGTCTTTTCCCGAGACAGCTAACTCCCACCCAGATTCTTATTAGGCATTATATTGTAACCAGCAGGTATCTAAGGCCAATTAAGTACTTAAGAAGCACAGACCTAACCTGGGGGATATGAATTCTCTATTACTCACTGATGTCCACTCTAACATCTGCTCTTTTAGAGCTTCCTCTGTTGATAGAACTGCTTATGAATATAATGTGGGAAGAGTTTCCCAGCAGAAAATTAGATAAGCCCTTGAAAACTGACCGGCAAGACCTCTGGATGTTTCTCGGCTTCATCATCTTGTTCTTCATTGACGTTTGATGCAGCAAATACTTCGAATTGGCTGAAATCTGCAAAATTTGGTTGCTCTGGTATCTGCTGAGGTGAGGTACTAGTGTGAGTGATTAGGCCATCGGCATCCACTGGGCGATGCACTACGGGACCAGGAGCCTACATGATGGATTAGGATGGAGGAACACACATTTTGTTAGTTTATCACTGTCAGCGACCTTCTTCTTTGAAAATATACTGTAGAGATGCTTTGTTATCTGTAAATTCAGGGAGATGAGCGACGGTAGCATCTAGCTCTAAAAATCGTTAAGTGGAATGCTGAGACACTCAAAAAATTAAGATGACAAACCTTCAATAAGAAAGATACTTTTACAAAATTCATATTGCAAAGAAAGTACATCAAAGGACAGGGAGGGTCTGGCCCTACTCTCTAACTCTCCACTTCATCCACATTTTTCTGAATTAGGCTACTGCACAATAGTTTGTGCTTTTAACAAGTTATTTTTTTAAAACATGTTTATGTTTCTAAAAAGGTTAATTTAAAGTGTGAAAACCACTGCTCTAACTATCCTCCCAACACTTCAGTGTACTTCCCTTCAGTTCGTCCTCCACTCCCTTGCCAGAGCGATCCTTCTAAAATCTTCAATCCAAAAACACAGATGAGTATTTAACTTTTGGCCAAGCACTATGGGAATAACAGCGAACGAACAAATAAGGCTGATGCCCTAATGAAGCAGACCATGCAGTGCAGGGTAAGAGACAAGTACACAAGGACTTGAGACACAGTGTGAGGAGTTTGATGACAATGCAAGTACAGGATGCTATAGGAATAAATCTGCAGTCTCTTCCCTGCTTACACCCTTTAAACATTCTCTCTCCTGTAAGAATTCTGTCCTTCTTAGTACAATACAGAGATACTTTGCCCCTTTCCCACCTCTTCAGTCTCATTCCTCATCACTCCAGTGGTACTGAACCAACTCCTGTTCCCTGGAACATGCCAGACCATGTCATTCCTTCTGACTGGAGTGCCCTCTCTCCGATCTCTCAAGTCTCTGCTTAAAGTCTCACTTCCTTCATTTTACTTACACCTTTCCAATGTGATTCTTGACTTTACTAGTTAGTCAAGCTGTGCTGAAGCACTTCATAAATATATCTAGCACAGCCCTCCTATTATAATTGTTGTTTATAGGTCTATCTTCCCCACTGGACTGGTTCTTGAGTCAAGTGACCAACTCACTGGGTTTCACAGTTCAACCCAATATAAGTATTTTCGTTGGTACTTTAGATAAACGAAATATTCAAATTTCAGTATCTTTTATGATTAAGAAACCATCTTTTTAACTTCAAATAACCAACTTCATTGTAAGAATCTAACTCAGAAAAATCAACCAAATTCATTCATGTAAAAGGTAGTCAGCCAGTTACATAAAACTATCAGCTATAATCCAGAATCTGTCTTAGAACATACCAGATGGAAACAATTTCAACCTGGCAGGGATGAAGAGGTCATCTTACATTTCCTTTACTGACGGACTAACATCTCCAGGGAGATGCAGCAAAGGCATGGAGCCTCTGCGAGACCCAGGACACACAGGGACATCTCCTATCTCCCAACCCACTGTTCTCTCCACTAAACCTTCCGTTATCAAGACATTATCATTTGGTCCACTTTTAAGTTTCTTTCAAAAAATAATCATTATTCTTGACTTTCAAAATAAAACTTAGCTTCCCTGAATAAAATGCTCATTAAGAATGACAATTAGGTAATTCCTGATCTTCAAAATAATTCTAGAACAGAAGCAAACCTTAACAGACAAATACAATTGTTCAGTAATGAATACGTTGGAGAATTACCTGTGAGGGCTGTGGTCTTGGAGGCACTGCAGGAGGATGGGCAACAACTCCAGCCTGTTGTTGTCCTAAGTAAATACACAAGTCGTCTTCTTAGTAAATACATACTTCTCTAGTAGAACAAACTGGCTGAGTGAATGTGATCAAATGATAAAGACTTCTAAGAATGCTTGATAAGTATTGGAAGGCATTTATTATCTTGTAAAACTATCTAGATATGACCTAATGACCAAGCCTCATGGCCTTTTCTCAGACCTCGTATCTTTCCTTTTTTTTTTTTTAGGGAGTTATTTTATTTTGTAGGCTCCACACCCAGCGTGGAGCCCAATGTGGGGCTTGAACTCATGACCCTGATATCCAGACCTGAGCTGAGATCAAGAGCTGGACACTGAACCGACTGAGCCATGCAGGCACTCTATCTCAGACCTCATTTCTCTTGTTCTATTGCACAAGGCACTCTTGACATGCTTGTTTCCGTAACACTAAACATTCTTAGCTTTCTTCTATTTCTGAATGTTCTTCAGCTATAAAATATGCAGACTTCCAAATTTTCTCTTTGCATTTAATACTTTACTCAATCATTTCTATATAAATGATTCTCAAATAATACAATCTTTCTTAGCCCACACGTCCGGTGGCCTACTACTACAGCCCCTTTTCCTCATCATTCCAAACCTTTAATGTCCAAAAACAGAACATCATCACCCTCTGCTCCTAACTTTTCTATTTTGATCATCATTTATTAATAACAATAAAACCAGTTATATAAAAATTAAAACCTTGAAGTTATGAGTCTTCTGTCAGCTAACTGAAGACCTATCACCTTTTCCTCCTTGAACTCTCCACATGGTTGTTTTAAAATCTCTTGTGGCATCTCTCAGGTTCCCATCTTTATCATTTTCACTCAAACACATTAAGAAAAAAAAAAATTCCTCTCATCTGACACCTTTTAAACTCAAAATTTTTCTTCAGTTAACTAAAAAATAAGACACAGTGAGAGAAAATGAAATAAAATGTTATGCTCTTTAATGAACTTTAAAATCAAACGATAATAGATATTATGGTTCTTTAACCCCTACCTGTGGTGACTGCAAAGGTCCGATTCATATCTAAAGAGGATGATCTGGAATGAGAAGGCTGCGGCCTTGGAGGGGGAGGTGGTGGTGCAGTGTTATCAGGCGACGTTCCTGAATGAGACCTGTAAAATTCACCCCGTTACAACTGGTCATGCTACCGGTATTGGAGCTTTTTTCTTTTTAAAGCGTTCAAACTTGGCTAAGCAGCAAAGGATCTTATAGGTGTGATATTTTCTCAAGTAGGTATGTAAGTATTACAATGAATAAGGACAGGACTGTTTATGATATGCATTAAACAAGTAATTATGTAATATGGCAAATAATCTTTTTATGAAGCATAATTATACATTTTTTAAAATTTCAAAAAATTTGAAAAAAAGTTTATTAACATGAATTCAAGGTAGACAGAAACCTAGTAACATTTTCCTGTTCAATTAAAGATAATATTAGTTTGAAAAACCAGTTTCAAAAAAGGGAAACTTTACTTTCAGACATGGTTAGCTTTCACCTTATTTAAAGTTTGAAGTTTGGTAAGCTGAAATAGAATCTGGCTCAGCTACTTGAGGTGCCCATTCCTGCATCCCCACAGGCAATTTCATTATAGTGCTGGCTATGCTCATTCTGGACCCGCCCTAGAGATTCATTTTTTTTTTTTTTTAAGATTTTATTTATTTATTTGACAGAGAGAGAGGGAACACAAGCAGGGGGAGTGGGAGAGGGAGAAGCAGGCTTCCCGCGGAGCAGGGAGCCCGATGCGGGGCTTGATCCCAGGACCCTGGGAGACGCTTAACGACTGCGCCACCCAGGCACCCCTAAGATTCACTTTTTTGCCACTAAAGTCTTCTGTAATCTGAAAAGAGTCTCATGGACTCTGGGAATCTGATCCTCACTTATAGGGATAAAAAGGAAAATAAAATCCAAGATGACCGAAGAGAAATAATTATACAAAGAAGCAGTCTTTGGCTCTGGAAGTTCTTCTGAGATTCTATATTACTAGTCTCTTTCTATATTCTCCAAGCCCATGGCAAAAGGATACTTAGCACGTATAAAGATGAGGGGAAAAAGATGCTCTGTCCTGCACACAATTTTCAGTGGATGGTTAAGCCCTTGCAGACAAATCCCTTGCCACCTTCACCCTATCCCATACCTTTTTTATTTGTGCCTGAGAAGTTATATGCAATGCAGATCTTTAGGGTAGGTAGGTAGCCCAACACTAGGGTGTGTGCTTCCAGATGGCATTTTAAAACACAGAATGCTGTGGGCACTTGCCATAAGGCTATACAAGGAAATCTGTACATTTATTACTTAGACAGACTCTCAACTGTTTACCTACAAACAGGACTGTATTAAACTGCTAATGCTACTATAGCTCTTTTTAGGCCTTCCACAGAATACCATCGGAACAATAAGGGCTCCTCTTGCTTTCCTATTAAAGTTGGAAAAGAATCAAAATTATTCCCCTTCTACGTAAATCAATAGGTAACCTAACAGCCTTCAGAGAACTGAAGAATAGAGGAAAATAATTCATACTTGGTTCTAAAATAATTCTTAATATTAAAATGTAACAAGATATTTTAATATACTTTTTATTGACAGAAATACTGACCTTTGATGAGTTACATTGTTTCCAATCTGTTCTGGGTCTGAAGTAAAAGAGTCTGAACTACTGTACCCATCTGCTGATAAATGGAATATATCCTATTTAATAATAATCTTTTATTCACTTTTTACCCTATATACTCTAAACAAATATAGTAACTCTTATTTCAAATCAGAGATATTTAAAGACTGGCTAATAGATTAACAGTTCACCCTAGTGTTATTAAATGTAAAAAATTACATATAAATCATGGCATACTTACACAATGAAATACTACACACAAAACAAGTTATAATCTAGAGAAGTAAACACAGGAATAAAAATATGCTTAGACAATAATAAAACTTACGAGATTAGCCAGATGTTCCCCATTTTTCACCTGAGAAAATTATCATTTCCAAATCCTCAAAATCTTATAAAGGAGCAGAGTCCCAGAGGCAAACTAATGGTTGTGACGCAATGACAAATTTTAAAACAGAAACTGAGGGACAGTGTGAAGGAACACTGCTACTTACTTTCAAGGATTATAAATTGGAGGGACTGGTTATTTGGTTTGGCTTCATTTCAAAATGTATCCCTTTCCTTTTTCATAGCAAATAACTGAATTGTTTAATTGGTACAGGAAGGATGCTAAAACTAATGTATTTCCATTTGGATGTACCAACAGGCATCTCAAACCTGAGGTGTCCAAAACTCAACTTCTGTTTTTCCCCCAACAAAACTACTGTTACCACAGCCTTCCTCAATTCCCAGTGGCTCAGACTAAAATTCCCTGAATCGCCCATGACCTCCCACTCCCATCCTGTATCACACAGGCAAACAAGTCCTGTGCTCTTTTCTGAAAAAATATGGCCAGAATCTCAGGAGTGCTGAGCAGTGCACTTCTCCTGCTCTCACCCTTGGCCACCCGTCCTCTTCTCTTGCCTGTGTTATTCTAATTGTTTTTTAAACGGTCTTTCCTGTTTTGACTCTTGCTTTCTTCAGGCCTATTACCAATACAGCAGAGTGATCCTCATAAAAAAAAAAAAAAAAAAAAAAAAAAAAAAGGAAGGTCAGACCACATCACTTCTCCATTCAAAACCTCCTAATGGCTTTTTACCTCATTCAGTAAAAGTTACTCTTACACTGCTCCCTAATTACTCCTCTACCACTTGCTACTTCTGCCTGCCAAATATGCTAACTGATTCTATTCCAGGTGTTCGCCTGCTGTTTCCAGCAGAAGGCAGTTATCTAAATCAGAGCTTCACATATGCTGTTTCCTGTGCCTTAAACGTCCTTCCTTCAGATATTCATAGTTGAATCCCTCATCTCCTTCAAGTTTTAACCCAAATGTCATCTTTTGGTAAGGTCTTCTTTGACCACCTTATTTAAAATGTCACTCCCTCTTCTCTTTCCCAGATTTTTTTTTTTTTAAGATTTTATTTATTTATTTGACAGAGAGAGAGGGAACACAAGCAGGCGGAGTGCAGAGGGAGAAGCAGGCTCCCCGCAGAGCAGGGAGCCCGATGCGGGGCTCGATCCCAGGACCCTGGGATCATGACCTGAACCGAAGGCAGATGCTTAATGACTGAGCCACCCAGGGGCCCCTCCCAGCTTTATTCTTATCCAGGGTGTTAATTATCTCCTAAGACAGGAGTTAAGATTTTTTCCCCCTCTTACATCCCCTACTGAATGTAAGCTCCATAAGGGCAAAGATTTTTTTCTGTTTTAACTGCTGAATGAATCCCCAGTGTCTAGAACAGAGCCTGCCACATACTATTCCTTTAACATAGGCTGAATAAATGAATGTACACACAATTTCTTGTGAGACAAAGGAGCAAGTGGGAAGTCCATGGACTAAATGTGGTTAACTGAGAGGGATGGCAAACAGAAGCAGGTCCAGGTGGCAATAAGCAACCATTTACTCATACAGAGGGTAGGGTATTTAAAAGGGTTGACTAATCTCTACTTTATTCAGTAAAGGTAATATGAAATAGCTATACATTTGAATTATTCAGATTCTAAATCCAGACTTAATCAACTTCAAATGGAAACTGTAATGCTATTTTTCACTTACCTACAGTATTTCCAGAAGCAAATTTCACCGATGAATTTATCTTACTTTCCTCTGACAGGTCAGATGGTTTCACAAGTAATGGGCTAGTGGGATTAGTATGATCTAGTAGAGAATTAATAGTTAAAAATACAAGAACTGAATTAATAAATTCATAAACTTCAGAGTATAAGACTTCATTTATATATTCCAAAGAAGTAGCAGGTAAACCTCATGAGATGTAACACAAAATAGCATTTTTAATAAAAATATAAGCTTGTTCATATAGAATTTTGTTTTCTGCCATAACAGAAAATAGGTTATGACAAAAAAGTCAACTTGCATGTTCATACTTTATTAATTTTATCCCTTCAGAGTAATTGCTTAAAATACCACACAAATGGTTGTAAAATAAGTAATTTATAATGTTGACTTATACAGAAAATAAATATACTTCTGAGAAAATATACCTGTAACTAAAACATTTAATCTAAAATGAGAAACTTCGAGAATTTAAGCAAAACAATTTCAAAGCCAAAATTTTATTTTAACATATACCTCTTCAGTTAAAATCTGAACATACTTTAATGTAAGTTCACAGCAGTTATCATAAAAACCCACAGGGTAGAGGCATGTGGGTGACTTAGTCAGTTAAGCGACTGACTCTTGATTTTGGCTCAGGTCATGATCTCAAGGTCTTGAGATGAAGCCCTGCATGGGCCGTGGAGCCTGCTTAAGATCTTCTCTCCCTTTCCTTCTGCTCCTCCTCACCCTCTGCTTACAGGCACTCTAAAATAAATAAATAAAATCTTAAAAAAACTACAACCTACAGAGTATTAGAAAAGTCGCATTTCCAAGTGTCCTTATTTTTAAACTTTATAACATAAATTCAACAGTTTCCCTTTTCTTAAAAAATTTTAAAAGATTTATTTGAGAGAAGGAGAGAGAGAGCACATGCAGGGGGAGGGGGAGAGAGAGAGAGAGAATCCTCAAGCAGACTCCCCACTGAGCTCGGAAGCCAACACAGGGCTGGCTCCCAGGACCCTGAGATTATGACCTGAGCCAAAATCAAGAGTTGGGTGCCCAACCGACTGAACCATTCAGGCACCCCTCAACAGTTTCCTTTTTGAAACTGTAATATAAATTGAACAATACATACAGCCAAACATATATATGTAAACTAGTAGAAAGTACCGTTAAAAAATAAACAATTATAAAAGAAATCTGAGCCCTCAAAGAATAATTGTGTATTTCAGTTTGACACTAATCTAAAATACAACCCAGCAACAGCTTCCTTACCACTGCCAGTTCTTTTCAGTTCCATTTCCTGCATGTGGATTTTGCTTGGAGTCATACGAATGGGAACTGGATGAACAATAGCGGTATCCTAGAGACAAATGGGAGGAAATACAGACTTTGCATTAAAAATGCCAAGCTGATACCATGAAATAATAAAAACTAACAACACTTTAAATAGACTTTCTTATTTATGCTAAGGCAAGCATGAAAATAAATTTCTTAATTACAAGTTTTAGAATCACATGTAAAAAATCAAGTTCACCATGTGTGCCTAATAATCTGATTTCTTTTATAAAAAGTACATTTTAACTTCTGAGTGGTTAAAGCTTTGAGTGAAAAAAGATCTATAAAACTACCTACAGGTGAAGACAATATTCAAAGGCAAAGTGTGAGATGATCTCATCAAATTATACAAATCTGAACCTTTGAGGTTAAAGCGAACTATTTCATGAGAACCCAAAGACTAACAGACTGAACTCTTCTTCCCTAAACTGCTGAAAAAAATCTGACATTTACTTTTTCCTATATAAAACAAAGGTAACAGTGCTTTGCTATATTGTAACAGCCGGCACGATACATAGTGTCTACAGATTAGTTCTACAGAGCTGTTTAAAACTTCCACAAAGGCATGCATTTTTAAAGAGGCATAAGTTAAGACTCCTACTCTTAATTAACATTCCAGTATTTTTCTTAAACCTTTTCACGACTGGAATACATCTGATATTCCTAAACTTCATGAGTGGCAAGTCCAGTAAGAGGAGTAAGGAAATTGGTAGTACAGACTTTTTGAAAAGAATGCAAACAGCAAAGTAAGAAGAGAGGACAAACGCCAAGCCTCTCCAAAAGAGAACAAAATGAGAAAGGTGCCCCTAGGGCCACGGGCAGGCCTGGCCCTGGGAGCTGAGACCCACAGGGGAGGAACCAGAATAGGATCGGGCATTTGGCTTAGCAGCAACAGACCAGTACTGCCAAGGGGGCTCCGCTCCTTCTACGAGGTGTCAGTTCATGTTTTGTATATGCTGCTGCCAAACACTGAACTTGAGATCCTTCAATTTCGAATATCTAGTTATGAGTTATGCTTATAACTCAGTGTGAAGGATAATGACTTTTCAGTTTAAGTCAGACACCATTTTTGGTTGAGAGTAGCAGGTAACACCAAATCTCTGCTCGAGGAAGTTCCGTTCCAACATACTGTCTCTTGTTTGACAGGTCTCCCTGGCTTACTCTCATCATCTCCACATTCAACCAATTTATAACAAATGAATTCTTTGTTGCAATTATACTGATAGATCCATTCACAGTAATTTTCTGCCCCACGCCAGCGAGATTGTGGAAAGAGCTCTAACATTTCCCCTATAACTCTAAAATTAGTTATAAAGATGAATATTATAACTGGATAAAAGTTTAGATTTCTCACAAAATAATGAGTTACTCTCAGGAAAATATTTTTAACAATATACTTAAGAGGTTCTTTGTTGTATTTATGGTTATAAAAACCACGGCTTTAGGAATAACTACTACTTTCTTAACTCACAATTTTAGTGGCAGAAATAAATGCCGTAAGAATCAAAATTTAACCTTATAAGGCAAGATCAAAGGAGAAAAAAATGATAACTCATGAGACAATAAATTCTTATTCCAAACCCAAAACAAGCTAGGAAAAAACATGCAAAAAAAATTTATTAGATGTTTTAACTCATAATATTCATCTAACATATATTTTCTGTGTATATAAGATCAGGTATATAAAACTTTTAACAGTTGGAACTATGAAGTAACCTTTTCATATATTTCCAGTACAATACATGGAACGCATGATAATGACTCCAAGAAAAGAAAATCATGAATGTTCTTTCTATTCATTCTCCAAATAATTTGCCTAAGTTTCTGTGCCAGCAAATCAATTTTGTATCACATACTTCAGACACACAACCACTGGTTGCTGTGAGCCTGCAACAGTTTTAGTCCAGCAGATCCAGCTGCTAGCAGGACAAGGCAATTCCTTGCAGAGCATTACACAGATGACAGGCCTACCCTCCAACTAGTATACATTTACGAAGCTCCATTTGTGATTGTGAACTGCAGTAGGATAGAGAGCTTTGACTCTAAGCATTTGACATCCGAATGAAGAACCATGAATGCCAACATGCTTCTGAGTCCTGAGACATCAGATGCTCCAAACTAGCATCCTCTAATTTAAAAATAGAGAAAAAAGTATAAAGACTGACTAGCAGGCTCTGCCCAGTTTCTTCTACCTATTCAAATCACCTCATCACCTTTAGGAAACCCATTCCTAATCACTCATGGCACATTTAGGTCATATATTTGGGCATCTGATTTATGTATACTTTATTGACTGTATTATGCTCATCTATTGTATTTTCTACTTGCCTTAAATCCCATTATCCTGCCTGAGTCCAGCCTCTCTACTTCTCATTTCTGTGTCACTCATCATCTTGCTCTCTCTTGATCCCATCGATCCTTCACATTGTCTGTTGCCTGAGTGATCTTTCCCAAGTGCCTCTTTCTCACCCCCATCTTGTCATGGCACTCCTGGCTGGCTATGAGATGAAGTTCAGATCCTTGGTTTAGCACACAAAGATCTTCCCAGTCTGGTTTCAACCACACTCCTTAGCCCCATCATCCCCCCATCCACATGTTTACTCTATACTCCCAGCACATTAAAAGATCCTGCCTGTGATATTCTCTCTGCTTGGAATGCCCTTGTACATTTCTGCCAATTCATAGTTTCTTTCAAAACTCAGCATACAAACATAACCTCTTTTGTGAGAACTTTCCCAAATACACTGGGCTGAGCTAGCCCACAGTTCTCTGCCCACAATTTTGTTCACAGCTATATATAATTATCACAATCAGCTATATTACAACCATCAACTTATCATGATTAAGCTGTGGTCTACTTAAGAGTAGAATTTTTTGACATTTTTATACTCCTAGAGAGTATCACAGGCACCTAGAAAGGGGGCTCCACCAAACCAGATGAGTTGGCTGGCTATAATCAGTAATCAAACTAACTTCCTTTTTATACCCTGAATTACTCAGAAGTTCTATAGCACTCAAGATCAGGCATAAATCATGGCAAAGACTAGTGCATTACACTTCTCATCAGTCTAGAATTTAGTAGTAGAAGCAGATTCTACCAGAGGCTATTAACGATAAGCAGACAAAAGCAATCAAGTTTCTAGAAATGAGATATCAGAAACTCAATTTCATTACAATTCTGGGAGCCTAGTAACTACCCATCTCAGTTTGTATGTGAGGTCACTGCACTGTGTGATACAGATGTCTCTTAAGTGCTACAGAAAAGTATGGGGCTTTTCATAGACTTTCACTTTACTGAGCAAATGCCTAATTATCAAATTTTAGCTTTTTAAAAATATTCCATTAAATATTTTCAACACTGTAGGGTATGTAAATTTGTATCAGAACTGCAGTGGCATTTTTCTTTAGGTGGTTCCCTTCTAATCTGTATGGACCTTATTTACACACTTATAATTATTTATAGAAGACTTGCAAAAGATCATTTGGGATTATGGGTATAGGCTGTGTTCTGTAGAAGGTAGTTTGCCAGGTAAGTATTAAATGAAGGATAAGAACTTAGATCCTCAATGGTAGCAGGCATTCTCCTAATGGCAAGTTTAAAGTGACATCACTAGTTGGGGAACAAAGTTAAGATTTAAGTTTATCACTATAAAAGAAAAAAGATATTTCTAAGCACCAGATTACAAATATTTAAGACTGCCAACTTTATCAAGTTTAGAGATCTAAATTCAGGTTTAAAACAGCAATTAACCATTTTTAATTTCCTATAGCCTCCTGCCACACTAGAAATAACAAAAGAAAGTACTGAGCCA
Organism: Halichoerus grypus; assembly: GCF_964656455.1. NCBI lineage: Eukaryota > Metazoa > Chordata > Mammalia > Carnivora > Phocidae > Halichoerus > Halichoerus grypus. Next base: position 25,840,643 of record NC_135720.1, on the reverse strand, counting down.
TATCATTTTAAACACTAGAGTTAGAATTCACAAATTTGGATATTTTTTCTAAGACGTTGGAAGAACATCACTATGATGAAGTCAAATATTTCCTGGCATTTCCTGCCAGTCACGAGTCAATTTATTTTGCCTCTGAGTTTTATATTTTTATATATAATGTTCTTTCCTGGCCTGACAAAAAAATCATAATACTATGAATGATTATTTTCACCATCTCTTAAGGGTCGGAGAATAGAACAGAGCAATTCTGTATTCCTACATCAAACTTGCCTTTCCAATAAAGCGCTTTTATTAAGTATTTTAAATAAAATTAACGTGACTATGTAAGTAGGAGATAATAAAAATATGGAGAAATAAACCTTAGAGCAAAGGTAAACTTTCTTTTAGCTTATAGCACCTGTCACTTCCCAAGAGACCTTAATTAAAACTACTAATAAGAAGCAGAAATCACGTTTTGCTTTTTCATTCCTCCTTAATTTTCAGGTTGAAACCAAAGATTAAAGCAATTAAGATTGCCCTCAAAGTAGCAATAAGAAAAGCAAAGGGCACAGATAATCTACATATTAATTGGCCCATAAATAATTAACAAACTATGAAATAGACACTTAAAACAGTTCCATACTTTATCTGGTGAATTCAACGTAACAGCATCCTATTTCACAGATAACTCTTTAAAACTATAAAGCACAGATAAGATCCATTAATTTAAACTGCTGAAGATGAACTACTATCTTTACATGCCATTCTCCCAAATCCACAATCAAATAAGGCCATTACTGTATCTGATTCAAAATTAATGGCTCTTTGATCAGAAACATCTAAAAAGAATGCCTTGTGTCACTTTCTCCATATCTTTTCACTCAACTCATTTTTTAAAAAAATCCTACCCTTACTCTCTTCTTCCCTTCCTACTTACTTCCTCTTTTCTTTTGAAAGGTGCCTATTAGCATGTCCTCCTCTTTAAGAGAAAAAAAAAATAAAAGGAAAAGCAGGAGTGAAGAGTGAGAAGGATGATTAATAGCTAAGGTTTTAAAGTTTTCAAATAATTTGAGGGATGGGTAGGGCCTATATGAAATTAATTCTGTGGGGACAGAATTTATTTTTTAAATCAGGATGTGAACTTTGTAGCATTTTCAAAGCAACACAGTGAGCCACAGGAAGACAAGACAGAGGCTCTCTTGCACAATGGGAATCTGTGACCAACAACTATTTTTTTGCTGAACTTGATTCTCTTTAACAGAACTCAACACACTAATTAAGTCAAAGCCATTCCATCTGGACTGTTAAAATGAAAGATGACATTGCATATTTACATACAAAGTACATATTACATGATGTGTAAGCATACAAATAAAATAGTATTTACTAAGTGTCACCGCACTGAGATACACAGTATATGTTTACCAGCACATACACATAATTAGCAAATGAAAACAAGGTCAGCTAAATCACTTTTCACAAAATGCTTCCTTAGATACATATACTAGATTTTAAAAACATACAGTTTTCTCTCATCAAAATAACTAGAAAATACAAAAAATGATAAAAAAAAATGTTCTTTCCACCATTAAGCACACAAAAATTGAAAAGCCTGCCACCATTTCCCTCTAAGCACTCCACTCAATCATGCATATCAGCTAAAAACCATAATGAATGGAAATTTGGGTTAATAAAATTAATTTCAAACAAGCAAGCTAAGTGATTGACTTACAGGATCAGCTGGTGCAATGTTAGAATCAAATTGGGTCAGAGTTTGTGAGCTTGAAGAGCGTTCACTAAATGTCTCCCACTGCTGAACAGACAGAGGAGAGACAAGTCAGCATGATGAGAAAGATGGAGTAAAAGATCATTGGAGAAGATTTAGCAAAGTAATTCAGAGGTTGCACTGCAAGTTGTGTTTCAAAGGCCTGACAAAATTCCATAATTTCTATTTTTCCATAAACATGTTATACTTATCTATGCTGGGTCATCTTATAATGTAAGGTGAGCAGCTTCACATTCAAACGTATAATAACAATTTATCACAATCTCAATGGAAGAGATTCCAAGTCTCACAGAATTAAAACTTAAAACATAATATAGGAACAGAGCCTAAGTGGTATAAATGGCAACAAAGTAAAAATGTAAAGGGGTTTGTCTTGACTAGAGAAAGAATTACTTCAAATCCTTCTTTCAAAATTCTAACGTTAATGTACTGATTTGGCGATGCTAATGAATCCTGCATACCAAAGTTTTGGTCAAAACAAAGCAAGTCAGTGCGACTTGCCAGTGCGACCCCTGAAAGATGATTCTATTATGGACGTGCACATATTTCATACATGTGTCTAGATACTTAATAAAATATAATTTAGATAAAATGAAAAGATTTTTGGAATTAATCTATGTTTGAGCTTATGTCAATCTGTAGCAAGTCAGCCCCTGCCACGAGCACTGCGCACAGGGCCATGCCGGACCACAAGACAGAGCTGCCCGTCAGGCACCAGCCCCACCCCATGCCAGAAAAATCAGAATGCGGCCACGATGAGAGCAAATCAAGCATCTGAGTATGTGTTACATAGAGAAGACTGATTTTGATATGAAATACTACTCCTCTACAAGAGGTACACAAATAGCACACCTCTTAAAACAGGTGGAGTGATAAGTCAATATTAATTTTAGTAAATTCCGTTTGTTTTGAAAATCTTAGTAATAAAATAGCATAAGATTTTATATTAAAATTGCATTAAAATTATCATTAAAATTTGCTTAAGAATTATCAGTTATCCTCTGAAGAAGGAAAAACATCTACACATATACAATATATACATACAAATGTTTACACACAGACACACCTACTCTATTAACCAAAATCCTTTCTATAATTCAGTGTGGAAAAATATACATTTTTATGCTTCAAAGTTCGACTTACTATTTAAAATAGTGATACTCAATTTGAGAAGACATGTAGAAATTAAGTATTAGCAAACGTGATGAAAATTATTTACAAAAATAAATAATACAATCTTTCAACAACCTAACACTGATGCATTCAAAGTGATTCTTAAAGAAAACCCACAATAATTCACTTTTATCTTGATGTTAGTACAATTAGTTTCCTCAATAATTATTGTTGCAGGGGTACAGAAGGAATTTTTAAAATCCTAATTATTTAATTGTGGAGAAAAGTTTAGATGTAGAAGATTTTTGCCAAAAAGAAGGTATTACCTCTCCTATTTGGTGGCATGAAGCTCTACGTGGTTTTCTTAGACTGTGCGTAAGTTACCTGGAGAGCGGAGACACCCTGATCTTTGTAACTTCAGTGTAATGGCTAAGAGCACAGGCTCTGCAACCGGACTGCTGGAACCCTAGTTATGCTGTACAGCCTTAGGCAAGTCATCTGACCTGTCTGTGTGTCAGTTTCACCATCTGTAACACGAGACTAATAATGCTGAGATCATGGGATTGTGGCGAAGATGTAAGGGGTTAATACGTGTAAGGAGCTTTCTGAGCAGCCCTGGCGCATTAGAAGTGCTCAACAGAGGTTAGGGACTATTATTGGGGTTATCCAGTGCTGGCTCCATGTTCACAGGCGCTGAGTAAGTATTTGCTGAAAGAGTGTTAGTGCTTCGTGGTAGAAAGTTAAAATATAATGTAAATGCCATATCCTAAGTAGGTATTTTTTATAAATATTATTGTTGAAAGGTCTCAAAATCAATGTTAGTTTTATTAACATTCTGGTTTTCCACATATAGTAAAAGAAGTATTATGACATTCATGACCTTTTTAGCAAATACTACAAAATGAAACTTTCTAGGAATATTTAAGGGAAAATGCAACTACTGGAATCAGAATTTGGAAGGGAAGCCATTCCTAGGCTTGAATGATCACATCGCAATTTTACTTAGAATGAAGATGGGCTTTGGAATTGAGCTGCTTCTTAGAGTTGCTTTTATTTATGAACTGATATCAAGGGAATATAAATATTCTTAATCTGATAGTGCTTTTAAAAAATGACAAATGAATAAATGCAGCAAAAATTAGTGATTTCAAGAAAACTGATCCTACTCTCTATAAAGCCTCTCTACTAGTATATTCTTTTAAAGCTTAACTCTTCCCTCTAAGAAAACACTTAAACGGTTGTTTTATGATAAATATGTCATAATGTCTCAGACACCAGTATCTGTGATCATGTCCTAAAGCAACAGCAAGTACTTTAAACTGGCCAGTTACTTCTCTGCTTCTCAACTGTCCAAAATTAACTAGTGTCGCCTTCCTCCAGTGCTTTTCAGCCTTTAAAATACATGGAAAGTATAGCAAGCTTAGAATTTTTTCCTGGAAGTCAACAAACTTTTAGATTTGTAGCACTATAAAGGTGATATTAAAAACTATAAGGAAAGAAGTAACTTGTTCACAAAACTGCTCTAACGGCCTGAACAGGGGTTTTCAATAGGAGTTCTACAGAGCACTAAGGTTTAACAGCCTGGGGGCCTCAGGCAATCTCTTTCTAATCAGAGCGGCCCTACTTCTATTGATTTCTATAATGGAGTTCCAAAGTGATAGGGGAGCGGTGTATTCATCTCAAATTCCATTTTGCATGCTGTGCTTGGTCTTACACAACTTTTCTTTAACCACTCATTTGACAGTGAAATCATTCCATTTTGTATTGCCAAAAAAAAAAAAGAACTAAATTATTATAAATAGCCTGGGTTGTATGAAATGCATTTTTCACGGGGAAAGCTGGGTTAGTGACTTCTCACACACCACTTCCAATGCTAAGATTCCAAATGTACTACCACATACCTTGCTTACAGGAATGAGCAGGCAGTGCGATATAGTGGGACCGTAGTTGGCTGAATGTCAAAGGATCTGTGTTTAAAGCTTAGCTCTAGTCCCTCACTGGCTATGAGATATTGTGGCCAAGATATCCACCCCTTTTTATTGACTTCGTGTGTCTGCCCCATCTAACTCACAAGATTTTAGCAGCAATGAGTGCTGGAAACCAAACGACAGTATTTATGATGAAAAAGTACTTTGAAAACCTCAGTCACATAATTATAAACATTTATCACAGTCATATTGGCTATGTTCTCTCAAATATGCATGCATACCAAAAGTTATATGCTGAAATTACTCTGTCTAGAACTTCTTACCTTAAAACAATTTAAGTTAGTAAAGAAAAGGGAAGCTCTGCTAACCTCACTGCTCTGATTCAACTCAGGCCAAGTCTGGTTTAGTGACGGCATTGATGGAGACTTGCTTGGAGGTGCTTCTGCGGGAGAGCCTGAGTAACCTACCTCACCTGGCTGATCCCCAACGTCTGCAATTTAAAAATAGAGAAATTCTCTATAAACAATATATTTTAGTTCAAAATATTTACTTATAAAAAAAAAGCTAACAGAAGATTTTCACAAGTAGTAATTTATAGTCTGACTTTCCTTTCCTTATGTTCCCCAAATAAACATTTTAACAATCAAACAATCACGCAATACTTATTCCTGTTACTTACTGTCTACTTGAAACCATAGCTTTCCATGAAAATAAAATCCAATTAGGTATAAATAGAAAAAAGAGTGTTACACGTAACAATAATGCAATACAGCACATGCTTTGAATCATTTTCTAATAATCTTATACCAGTTCCCAAAGTGTATTTCATGGAATTAATCATTAGGTGCTTTAAAAAATTAGGCTTTCTGTTCAAATAAATGTGGGGATACTCCAATTCCCTGCTGGACCCGCATATCTGTATCGAAGACTTGTGATGTCCTAGAGCAAATAAACTTTATTTAAATCAGTTTTTCCCCAAACACAAACCTTTTTTATCAATCAAAATCCCTCCATATTCCCTTGGAATATAATTTGAGAACAGCTGATTTATAACTAATTCACTCACATTTTCTCTACAAATCTCCCGTTACCAAAAAGCAGCAGACTATTGGCAAGGCAGACAGCAAAAGGAAAGGAAGAGTCCCAGGCATGGACAAAGAGCAAAGTGAATGAGCCAACTTTTATCATTACAATGTAAAAACAGAAGGAATTTTAATGGTAAGTAAATTCTCAATCCACTCTTCCCAAATTTTACATGGCCTGGAATACAACCCCAGTCTGGAAATCACATAAAGTGCCAAACTAATGGGGAATACCTAATCTATTGAAAACCTATATCAAAAATATGATTCTAAAATCTGTCACTATCCCACTGTTTGACCATGGGCAAGTTGAATAAAATAGCACCTAAGTTTCTCCATCAGAAAGAAAGACATTTGCCATTAAATGTTAGCACTGTACTTAAAATTCCTAAATAGATAGCCATATTTAGCACTGTAGACGTTTTTACATTTCATTCATAAGCCATTCATAAGTAAATTCTTTACATTTTAGTGCTTAACACATACTAGGACCTAATACATACTGTGCACTCAAGTATTTATCTGAGTTCCTTTCAGGTTCTCCTTCATTTTAAATTCATTCTCCTTTACTGCTACTTTCCTAAAACAAAAATTACCTATTGGTATTTTGAAAAAGTTCTCAAAATTTCTCTTTGCCCTATTTGTGTTACATGTCTATCTCAAAATACTTCCCCCATCTACTTATCCTGACATAACTTCTTCATAGTCCTATCACACTGTGAGTTCTAATTTACAGTCCAGCATAGTATCTTGATAAATTTTTGTTTTCTAAGATCAAGAACAGTTGCTCTTTTTTTCTTAATCCAATCTCTTTCTCAATAAATGCATCAGAGTGGTACAGAACCGATGCTTCCGATAATAGTCAATGAAGACTCTTAGAGAAAGACTAATAAAAAAATTATTTACGATAAATAGCAGCAGTAAATCCCTCATGGGGGTAGCTTGTGGTTTTCGCTGTGAATGAAAATTATGGATTTTTTTCTATGATAACTAAGGGAAAGGAAGTTAAGAAAAGGAAGATAATGGCTATAAATTTGACAATGTTTACTGAAAGTGAAATGAAGGTGGTGAATGAAGAAATGTCTGTAAGAGATTACCCAAAGCAGGTATTCATATGAAAAAAATTGAATTAAAATAGTATTAACTACATAAAAAAAATTAATTTTCAAAAGAACCTAATTAAAGTCAGACTGTATTGATTAAAATTCAAATGTCACCTTAGGGCAAACTGGGGCCCTGGTTTGGCTTTCCAGACCTTTCTCCTGTCAGTCTTCCACTTTTAAATCTAGGATCAGATAGTATCCCACCCCACCTCAGGGCAGTTACAATTTGGGGTAGATTGTGGGAACCTCTAATTCACTGGTACAAAGTTGCAGTGACTGGTCCAGCTTCTTGAGGCTGAGAAGTAAACCATGATTCACCCAAATAATTACACTTCATCATTAGCTAAGAGTTATTTTCCTAGAGTAGCAGTTCTCAAACTGTGGTCCATGGACTCCTGGGGATCCCTAAGACTCTTTTAGGGGGGTCTGAAAAGTCAAAGTGGCTTTTGTAATGATAATAATGCTTTTTTTCTGTGTTGGCACCTACAATGATGCAAAAGCAACGGTGGGTAAAACTTCTGGCTTATCAGCAAGAATCAAGACAGTGGCACCAAAATATATTAGTTGTTATGTTCTTCACCCCCACACATTCCAGTTAAAATAAAAAACATGCATGGCAACTTCACTGAAGAATGCTCACAATTATCACAGTAAAAATTATTTTTATTAAACCTCAACTCTGAAAACACATCCTCTTAATACTCTGTATGGCAAAAAGGGGAAATATATATAAAGCACTGCTTCACAGCAAGGATCATGGTTGTCTCAAGGAAAGATACTTGTGTGATTCAGCTGTCAGCTGAACAGGCCACTTTTTTCATGGAACACCATTTTTCTTGAAAGAACAGCTGATAAACTATAATTATTCAGACTTGGGTATTAGGCAGGCATTTTCTCAAAAATGAATTTAGTGAGCCTGTTATTTCAAGGAAACCAAATGTCTTCAGTACTTGTTATAAATGACAAAGTTTGAGCTTTCAGCAAAAAGAGGAATTTTGGAAAATGTGTAGGCATGTCCATACTCTCAAGAACTTCCCAATACTTCTTTGAGAAGATAGGTTATATCAACAAATATGCTTTTTTGATATTTTATAATAAAATGTCCCAATGTTTCAAAGATTTGTATAATTCAATGAACTGATATTTTACAAGCAATCAATGCACTATGTTACAAAATCATGCATGGGGTAAAAGATTCATTCAAAGTATATTCAAAGTGCAAGACAGACCTATGGATTTTAATGTAACAGTACAAACAATTCATTAATATGGTTTCAGCTTTCACAATGCAATCAACCTTTAAGAAATTACCATCTGTTGAGTTTGGGGGTAATACCAAAGAATATCTGTAATTATCTGAAAAGAGTCCTCCCTTTTACCATTGAGGCATTTCCTTCATGTACTAGAGACTGGCAACCTTTTTCTACAAAGGGCCAGATAGTGCATGTTTGAGGCTTTGCAGGCTGCCTATACGGTCTCTGCTGCGACTGTTCAACTGTCGCAGTGCAAAAGCAGCCATCAATAATTCGGGAAGGAATGAGCTTGGTTTGTGTTCCATTTAGGGAACACAATTTCATTTATGGAAATTAAATTTGCATTTCATAGAATTTTCATGTGTCATGAAATACTGTTTTTTCCCCTCAGTGATTAAAAACAACACAACTACCACCACTCCGTCTGTGGGCTGTACAAAGGGGACTGGATTTGGTCCTCAGCACTTAGTTTGCCAAATCCTGATACACTTCAAACAAAATAACTGATCTAACAGACTGAATGCAGGACTAAACATGAGAATCTAGCTGTCTTCTATTAACCGAGATACTAAAAGATTTGCAAAGATGTAAAACAATGTCACCCTTTTTATAATGATTATTTTTTAATTTTGGAGAATACAGTTATTTTCTTAAAATTATCTGTTAATATGTAAAAAGTTTACTATTATTATTTTAAAATAAAGCATAAAATTTATCAGTTTTAATTTCTAATAGGGTAACTATTTTTTTAAATAGGGTAACTATTGATAGATCTAATCCACGTAAACAGAGGCTCTTTGTGGTCCACAATAATTTTTAAGACTGTAAAGGGGTCCTAAGACTAAAAGTTTGAAAAATAACTGTCCTAGGAGATCCAAAAATTATTTCTGGAATAAATTCACAAAATTACACATTGCTTCTTTCCTGCTTCACATACAGAACAACAAATGGTAGTAGAAAAAGAGCCTATGTTCTAGAAAGGTAATGTCCTAATAGTCATGAGTCCGAGGAGAAGAATCAGGTGTGTAAATAAACTGCACCTCCTTCAACCTGGCTCCCTATAAACTCCAACAACGAGCTTCATGCCCACCCACAGCAGTTAGTCTTTGAGACTGTATCCTTATGGAGGCAGGGGTGTAGTTTTACTCTTACCTGATTCAGTGTTCCAACCTAGCCTCCTGCTGGAACACTGTGTCAACCCTGCCTCCCTCCTGACGGTTCTGCTCTGCCCCTGACATCATCAGAGCATCAGGGCTGAAAAAGAAGAGCATGAGCCTAAATTATTTGTTAATGTAAACCCTGAAAGGGCTTTTATGCAAAAAGTATTTCCATGTATAAAAGTGTGTCTGGAAGACACAACCCAGTGTGATCACACTGACATACTATCAATCTACATTTAAAGTTAGAAATGGTAATATTAAAGGAGTGCACAATGCATTTTCAGGATCACACTATAAAATAAAAACACTGTTAGTAGTTTTCATCCTTCTAGCCTCCAAAGATTCTGAAAAGTTGCCAGATTCAGTTTAATATAGTGTACCTGCTGAACAACCTCTTTCTTAAAGAGCATCAGTTTTATTCTAGGTTTATTTTCTCAGTATTATACTCAACATGCTAGCATTGTTTCAAAAATGACTGCCAGCTATTACTAATCTTACAGAAATATATACACTCCCTAAAGTCTTATGGTTTAAAACTTATTTTGCTTTCAAGTAGCAAAATACATCTAGGAAGAATTCTTCAATCATGAAGCCTCAATCAAAGTTGCTAACTCATTTAATAGCTTTATAAAAAGCAAAAGCAACTACATGTTTTATTTGAAATGTGAATACTATGCTTACCCAAAAAGTTCTTAAAATAAAAAATAAACAGATGTGGATAAATTTTAAGGCTTCAAGGAAAACTACTAATGGTACCTTTTTCATTTATGCTTAAAAGATAGGGATAAGCAGGGGTGCCTGGGTGGCTCAGTCAGTTAAGCATCTGCCTTCATTTCAGGGGCTCAGGTCATGATCTCGGGGTCCTGAGATCGAGCCCTGGGTCAGGCTCCCTGCTCAGTGGGGAATCAAGCACTACCTCTCCCTCTCCCTTTCCCCACCCTCATGCTTGCTCTCTCTCACGCACTCGTTCTGTGTCTCTCTCTCAAATAAATAAATCTTAAAAAAAAAAAAAAAAAAAGATTGGGATAAGCAATGAAAATCCAAAAAGAAATTAAAGAATTTAAGATATGCTTTGTTTGAATGGTATCACATCCATCAAAAAACTACATTCTATATGCAAAATTAATTCTAATTTTCAACACTCCACAAAACGGAAACTTATTGAGTAAGCAGAACTTTATACAGTCTACGCAGAAGTTTCTCAGTTTTATTTCAAGGATTTTTTTTTAAAAAGTGAAGGTAAATATATGTAACAAGGTTTGAAAGAAACAAAACATTCACCCAAGATCCTAATTAAATTGTAGCCTGTTAACTTTTTTTTTTTTTTTTTTTGCAGTATTGGTCAGCATTTTATGGGAACTATTATTTGACTCAGCTACTATACTAAAGATTATTCTACAGATAGGAGAGTCTCATTATCCAAGTACAGCTTAAAATGGAAAAAGCCCACTTAACGTTAATCCACTTAAGATAATTAGAATTGCATAATGAAAAATAACTTAATTAAGGCTTTGTTTTTAAAACTTTACACAGAAAATTGTAAAACTGAGTATAAAGACCAAAGAATAAAAGATGTTACAATTTTGGGGTATAATTTAGTGGCAAAATTAATAAAAATAAGAATTCAATCAGCGAGCATTTAACAGAGGGCCTGTACATAAACATAGTAAATAAAGATACAATATTGAGAAAGATGACAAAGCTCCCATTTATTTCCATGGAGTTCTCTTCCTAACAGAGGAAGACAGATGCCCTTCACTTCACTTTTGAGTTTTGCAGCACAATTTTAAAGAAAAAATACAAAATTTGTCCTTTTTACAAAAAATAATTAAAAGCATCAGTAGTTATTCCCAAGGACTATTATGAATCCCCTGATATGTAAACCATAGTCTTTTAAAGCCCCTATTGGGTCATCCTTGTAGAAATTTTCTCCTTCAAATACTACCTAGTCTTGTTAATATCTTTGCCAGGAATTTGAGGAGTTCTAATTATTTTGACCAATTTCATTAAATGGTGCATTTTTCCCAATATTTATAATTGTCCTGATTTTTCAGCTACAACACCCAACTATCTGGAAAGAAATGAAACCAGTGTTAAGAATGTTTATGTGTGTGTGTGTGGTTCCTTAAGTGTAAAGTTGATGATGAATATTAGTAGTGCATATTTTCATTATTTTTCCTCTCAACTAAAGGCACTTGGAAGAGTGAATTTTCAAAAATAAAGACTTAGAATTCTTTATATAAAATAAAGATATATGTATTTTTTTTTCTTACAGTGCTGTTTTAAAGTTAAAGTTAAGAAACTACCCAAAAATCCATCAAGACACTGCTTATATTAAGGCGCATCTATATTATGGAATACACTGTATGATAAAGAACGTGACAGTCCTATATGTGACAAAGTATAAAGATGTTCAACACTATAAAAAAATTAGGGCTATATAGTGTGATTGTACTTAGTGAAAACAGTTATCTGCAATGTATTATTTGTGTTGGCTTTTTTATGTTAAAAGTTTCTGGATGAACAGAAAACTCAACAGTGATTTAGCATCAAGCTAGTCTCAAATATGGATTTTTGGTAAACTATTCATAAAAAGTCTATGGCTTTTAAAAATATTCCTATTAGAGGGCGCCTGGGTGGCTCAGTTGGTTAAGCGACTGCCTTCGGCTCAGGTCATGATCCTGGAGTCCCGGGATCGAGTCCCGCATCGGGCTACCTGCTCAGCAGGGAGTCTGCTTCTCCCTCTCCTGCTCCCCCCTCTTGTGCTCTTTCTCTCACTCTCTCTCTCAAATAAATAAAATCTTTAAAAAAAAAAAAAAAATTCCTATTAGAAGTACTGCTAGGAGTTTGGGGATCCATGCTATGTACCATATCAGCAACAATGACACATGCTCAAATTTACTATGTGAAGAACTGATGACGGAGGACTAGGGAACAATTCCTCTCTGGCTCTGAGCATCTCAAGCAGATATTACTGAACTGCTCATGAGTAGTGTGTTATGAAGACAGGAAACAGTTTTAAAAACAAGTGGCTCAGCCATTTAGTCATTTCAAAAATGCGAACGCCTACTTATGTACTCAGCTTGCACCCTGCTAGGTGCTGAGATATAATAAACAAGACTGATTTCGTTACTACTCGCCTTGGATCCTCCAGGCTAGTTTAAGAGAGATTTACCAAATAATCACAAAAGCTATATGTCAAATAGCAACTGTGCTCCAAAGAAGAATCTCTGTGGATTGAGTTGAAGGTATACAGCATTGCGGTATGTTTGGTTTTGTCCTTTTAAGATATAGTGTTGTGGAAGGTTAGCAGGTCACTTTAATCTTTTTTTTTTTAAGTAGATAACCATTCTTAGAAGATGAACATTCTTCCCTGAATAACAGCTTCAGAAAGGTGTTTCCATAGATGAATTTTTGGATGCTTTTTTGGTAAGACAATAAAAACAAAGTTTCCCTCTGTATTTACTCTAGCTGCCAAATTCAGTGCTGATGTTAAATAATAAGTATTTTAATTCAGGCCCAAATAAGCACTCTACCTATGATCACTAGTTATTCTGTTTTATCTGCTATTTAATCCCGTAAACCTGGTCAAATAATTTTGGAAAAATTACCGTATCTCCCCAAAGCCATGTTTGCATGCCTACAGAAAGCCTAGCTTGGTTGCTCCAAGTGGCTGGAACTCAAGTCACCACTATTCATTATTTATTTTTTGATAAGTTATTTAAATTGCCAATACAGAATACCTGTAGAGCTAATATTGTAGTACGTCCCAACATCACAAACTTACAGTAACAGCTATATTTCAAAGACAGAAAAGTGTTAAAAAATATTGTACTTTAAAAGTGGCACACACTCAGCATTAATTCACTCCGTAGTTATTTCCTGACCAACTCAGTACATGCCTGGCAAAGTGCTATGTCCTTAGGATACTACAACGAGTATGATGCATTTCCTTTTTTTTTTAAAGAGCTCAGTGAGGCAGTAGAAAGAGGAAAAAGAAGAACAGGATTCAGTATGATGTGTGCGCCATAATAAGCAGCCTGTAGGAGATGTTACGAGAGATCAGAGAAAACAGAAACTAACCTTTGCCTGTCAGTCCGAAAGCCTCCAAAGAGAGGCTTTGAGAATATGATATATTCTCAGATCAGCCAAAAGAAACTGTTTGGGTATTTCCCTTTTAATGTCTAAAACTTCTAAAGTGAACTTCTAAAAACATACCTATTTTAAATTATTTTTGTGGATACTGATGGATCCACAGTGTCACAAAACAATTTCTATATTCAAAGGATGTTGTGTACTATGAATCTCAGGCTTATTAGATGTAGGTGAAAAAAGATTAATCAGTTTTTCCCACCCTAAAATTAACAGAATTCCAAATTTATCATTTATAAGTAGGCAAAGCAGATCTGAATTTAATATTGTGTAGCCAAACGTTTATAATAAATTTGATCAGAAAACCATATAATATTATGTTGGAATGGGAAAAAACTATTTGATTCTTTGAAACCTATAATTAGAGCAATAGTGTACAGATAAATGCAGGCAAAAAACCAGTGTCTCTTTGCTAAACAGATTTAACAGGTATAAAAAAACAAATGCCCAAAAAAGAAATTCTTCAGTCATGAGCCTTAAAATTCAGGCAGTAGATCAAGTTTAGGAAGAACCAGAATTTATTTAAATTAAAAACAAAAAACAATGGGGTGCCTAGGTGGTTCAGCCAGTTAAAGTGTCTGCCTTTGGCTCAGGTCATGATCTTAGGGTCCTGGGATAGAAACCAGGAGCCCAGGCAGCTGGCTCCCTGTTCAGCCGGGAGTCTGCTTCTCCCTCTCCCTTTGCCCCTCTCCCCCCACTCATGAGCTCTCTCTCTCTCTCTCTCTCTCAAATAAATAAAATCTTTAAAAACAAAACAAAACAAAAAAACAAAAAAGAAATTCCACTGACTACATGCAATAGCCAGATTTACCAATCTGAATGCAACAGATAACAGGTTCAGACAAGTCTCTAGAGAATAACATAACAGAAAACTTGACTTATTTTCTTGTATTAGTATGCTATCAGTTTTCAAAGTATTAAAGTCACATAAAAATTCCAGATACAAGGCCCAATTTTTAAAACGAAATACCAAATATGTAGCTACTAAATTTCTTCTGCTTTGGCTACTACCAAATAAGCTAGACAAAATTCTTTTCATTTATTTCTTAATTAGGTAAATTAAAGTACTGTGAAGCAAAATTACCAACAAAAATACTTAGCTTTCAGCTCAAGTTAGAGGTTACCTAATAACTACCTGAAATGATCAGGAAAATCCTAGGATTCACACAGGATAATGTTCTAAAAAACATTAAATCAATGCTAAAGTTTTTAATCAACTTATTCGTTGATAAAAAGTCAGTGTACAATTCAGGTCCTAAATGGCATCAAATCCACATTTCAGGTGGAGAAACAGAAGGAAAAAAATAGAATGGTCAGAACTTGCCCAAGGTCACAGGAATAATGAGCAAAACTAGAAGCCGACTCAGACTCCTAACACCAAGGATACTGTTCTTTTCATGACATTAATAACATGCATGTGATTTCTTCTGTATAATTTAGGCAATAAGGTCAGATCATGTGCCTTTCTGGGTTAAACAGACACTGCCTAATAGATAAATGCCCTTTTGAGAGCCAAATTCTGTTTTAACTTTTCTTTTAAAAGTATAAAATTCCTTCCATCATAACATCCAAAAGAAAATTGAGATAAGAAAACTGAAAACAATAATTTTTAATTATGCTCATTAAGAATTTAATGTTAAGATTTCCTTTTATTCATTCTGAATTTTACTCATTTCTTTACCCCTTATATTCTTATTTCCTTTTAAAGAAAGCTACCAGAAATATGGGCATTACAAAAGCATTCTTGTAAACATGGTAACAAAAATAGCACTACCTATAATCAAACATAAAATTTCCAGATTTCTTTACAGTCAGAAGAAAAAAGTTGGGCTTTTGAAAGGAAAATGCCTGCAGATTGCATTGGTCTTATGATAAACTGGGCATCGTCCTTCAACGAATTAAGATGTATTCAATGGAAAAATGTTGATAATGCAGACAGGCTACCTTGCCTACCCCAGACAATATATAATGCAACTTAAGGGGTGGCAAATAACCAGATACTGAAATGCCGGTCAAAAGTTAAAGTGAAATAGTGGCATATATTATTTATCTCTTTAAAAATAGGGATGTCTGGGTGGCTCAGTCAGTTAAGCATCTGCCTTCCACTCAGGTCATGATCCCAGGTTCCAGGATCGAGTACCGCATTGGGAGCCTGTTTCTCCCTCTGCCTCCTGCTCCCCCTTCTTGTGCTCTGTCTCTCTTACAAATAAAATCTTTAAAAAAATGAAAATAAAACCTACTAAAATTGACTAAATAAAACAAACCATTAATCCAAGGTGAGCCTCTACAGCATATTCTGATGGCAAATCTACTTGCTCTTGCTGAAATGTCTATGTTCTTAAGTTTTAACAACTATCTTGATTTTGCTTTAAGAATCGTGTTGAGGCGCCTGGATGGCTCAGTCGGTTGAGCATCCGACTCCTGGTTTTGGTTCAGGTCATCATCTTGGGGTCGTGGGACTGGCCCTGCAATGGGCTTTGCAGTCAGCACAGAATCTGCTTGAGATTATCTCCCTCAACCCCTACTTGCACTCTCTCTCTCTCTCTCAAATAAATAAAATCTTAAAAAAAAAAAAAAAAAAAGAATCAAGTGGTATGTTTATCAAGGCCTGCAACCAGGTCCCTTCAGCTCCCGATCTTACCTGCTGAGTCCTCCAAATCAATCAGTTTGGGCATTAGGCTTTCAGGGAGTTTTTCTGGTAAGTCATAGCCATTCTTCCTAGCAACTACCAGATGAAAAGCAGCACAAAACTCATCCAGTGTCAATGCTCCATCTTTATCAAAGTCTGAAAGTTCCCTAGAAGACAAACTTACTATAAATATAATCACCTGCTTTGGATCCCTTTATGTCTCAAAAAAGAAGCAAAAGAAACCCTCTTCCAGAAAAAGTGCAATCATTAATTTTAAAAAATCCCACAGACAGGAACAAGTGTAATAAAGCAAATACAGCAAACTGTTCGGCTGCAGAATCTAGGCAGTGATCATATGGGTGTTCAAGGCACAATTCCCTAAACTTTTCTGAATGCTTGAAATTCTTATAATAAAATGCTAAAAACAGCCTAAATAAATAAGATCACCAAAAAATGACCTTTAATCCATATGCATTTTTAAGTAACAGGATTTAGTTTAAAGGCAGGCTTATTTAATAAGTCACTGAAATTCTAAAAACCTTTGTTTTTGTTGTTATCAAAGGTCTACATGTATCCACTTTAAAGCACCCAATAGAATTAATTACAAGGCTTGATATTAAAAAAACAAAACAAAACAAAACAGCCCCCCATTCCTGCACTTTCTAGATGCAGAAGCAACCACTTTTGTATTTAACGCCTTCCACTATAAATAGCATGTATATATTGCTAGTTCTTCATTTTTCAGTTTAGGCATTATCTATCTTCCTTCTACCATAGCACTCTATGCTACTAAAAATCCTACTAATGAAATAATTTAAAGTAGAAATAACATCTATGTTTATCTGATAATTGTTTTTAAAAAGTAATTTGTGATTGTAATTTGTTTTGACTGACTAATTCCAACTACGTAGCAGCTATCCCAAGTCTTAGTTTGGATTTAAGTGGGAGATAAGCACTGTTCTTAAGCTCATGGCTTAGTACAGGTATAGGTAGAGCAAATGGTGTAGGTAATATGTAATAGATATAAGCGTGTTAAAAACCAAATGGGTTACATATAACCATGGATGAACCAACTAGCTTTTACTCCATGCATTATGCCACTAACGAGAAATAGCGGCTACAGCTTGAAGAATTTTAGCACTTTTTCAAGAACTACTGTACTGGCATCACTTACTTCTTTTCCAGAGAGTGAGACAGAAGCTGACCATTTTAAGGCAATACTGAGTTCTTTGAGAACATTCTTGAAAAGGTTACTCTAATAGTTTATTTTTTAAGGTTCAAAAATCTACCTGCTGGAAACTCCTTTGAAACAACCCATATTACCCAACTGAAGTGATATACCACACTTACCAAATGTGAGAAAGTTCAAGAATAGGAAGTTTTGATTTTGTAAAAAACTCTTTAGCTGCAGATCCTGAAATATTAAAACAGTGTTGTTTAATGTTATTCTGAACTTACAGACCCAAGAATAAAATGTGACGTTAAGAGTCTTAAGGCTTTTTTCATTGGGAACAAGGTAACCTTAATATGTGTATGTCATGTTTTTTTCTCCAGTGATTATAAACTCTTTTTAGACAAACAATTTGAGAATTATCTTTTATAATCTCTGACCAATAAAACCATGTCTTTGAAATTATGAAACTGAGACTTTGTCCTGTCCCATCCAGAAGAATTTCTGTTTTTAACAACTCACCTGGAATAAATCCGTTTAGATCAGGCTGAATGGTTTTAAACTGATTTACATAATACTGTCTCTGTTCATCTGTTATTTTCCAGGGATCATCATAACTACTGGATTGCCTACGGATTTCATTGGCAGTTGTAGCTGATGCTACGGTTCGTACTGTTGTCTGGTCCTGTAATGAAACATTTTTTTCCTCAGTACCGTATCTATCTATACGATTATATGGACAAAGATTGCTAGGTTATTTATCTTTGAAATTAAAACTTACTTTTTGTGGATGTTTAAAATA
This sequence comes from Halichoerus grypus, assembly GCF_964656455.1. Classification (NCBI taxonomy): domain Eukaryota; kingdom Metazoa; phylum Chordata; class Mammalia; order Carnivora; family Phocidae; genus Halichoerus; species Halichoerus grypus. Next base: position 25,822,485 of record NC_135720.1, on the reverse strand, counting down.
TAAGAAGTCTTCACAAAGTCATCAGCAAACCACATATTTGTTATAATCAGATTACTGAATGTTTCTGCACAATGGTTATATAAGTGCGTAGAATGATAGCAATATGTAAGCAACAGAAAGTTACGAAAAATGTGCTAAGAAAGCCAGGCAAATATATTCCTAGGGGCAGAAAACTTTCAAAACTTCGTTGAACAATTAGAAAGAAAATCAGCCAAAACTTTTAGTGAAACATTCCAATGATAACAGACTTTAAGACACCGAGCAGAATTCCGTGTTCTATAAAGAGTGAACTTGCATTTACAAAATTCACAATAGCAAAAAAAAAAAAAAAAAAAGTGACTGCAGCAATACTCTGAATGAAGCAAATAAAAATGCAATACCAATAAAATGTCACACCTGGACAGAAGCAGGATGCATGGTTAAAAGAGTACTGGTTGGTGGAGTATCTGCAAAACTGACCCAGGTTTCTTGCGGTGGAGGTGGAGAATGCCCTGACCACACGGCGTCGCCAGCAGAAGAACCTAAAAGGAGAATGGGTACACGTGTTGGCTCACTTCCGGAGAAAAAACAGTTACCAGGTTTTTACTGTAACTCTCCATACACATATTATAAATGTTTTCTTTGAACTCTAACTTCGACTTCGAAGAAATGTTAACGATTTCCCAGGTGAATCTCTTCGGTCAGCTTAAAATTATACCTCATTTAAATCTTTTAAATTGTTATTGTGCTTTCCTTGTCAATACTGGAACTAACAGAATATATACCTTATATTCTGGGAAATCATCATTTATTTGTTTCCCCTTCAGAGAATCTGGTATCTATAAACTTTTGTCTAAGCCTCATATGTATACGTAAATGCAATTACCATTGTTCAAAGTGATGTATCTGCTTACAAACGTTCATAGTTGGCTTTTACTTCTAATTAAGGTACTTAATTTATAATTAAAAATTGCCTTGGAGGCAACTCTTAAAGGAATATTACCAAGTTTCCTTCAATTTACCACCCTTAATATATAACCATCACTTCTAAAGAATTTCCAAATACCTGATTGTGCTTCACCAAAGGGAGACCAAAATGGCCCAGGTCCTGTAAGAGGCCTCTCGCTATTTCCCCCACTGGGGTGACGGCTGTGCTTCCTCCATGTGTGTGGAGAAGTTGGTGGGGACTGCTGGGGTGAAACTACGGGGGATGCAGGTTCCTAGAAAGAATATTATTAAGACTTAAGTTTTTTTAAGGTAACATGTGCATTAATAAAGCACTCAATAAATGCTTTAGTGTAAACATCTACACGGGCCATCAACTGATAACAAGTTCAGGCACATGATTACCTGCTGATCTGCAGATGTACGAGGCTGGACAGTATCATGGCTTACAGATCCTTTTTTCACTTGTCCCCTGCCAGGTGGTGGAGGAATTACACCAGAATAAGGCCCTTGATTTTCAGAATCTGAAGAATATGAGGCTGCATGGCGAGATTCCTGTTCATTCTTTGAAGCAACAAATCTTGGCAGAGGAAGGTCCTTTACTGTTAACCACAGAAATAATTATTACTTTAAAATGAAAAAGAGCACTCATTAAAACTGCAATATGGATTAGATATCAGAAGGAATTTTTACAAAAATGAATACAGACACAGCAGACACCTATGTTTATCACTATATTTAGACCACCTCCCTTAGACTGTTTAGGGAGACTCTAACCTAGAAAGTAGCAGTAACACTAAACTGTCCTTCTAAAGGCACTAACAATAGCTATAATAAATGTCCTGACTCTATGCTTGCAACTGAGGCAACAAGATGCCAAGGTCACTGACAGTAACTGACAGTCTGAACTCAGGGCAGTCTGACCTGAAAGCCTAGGCTATTTCTTTTCTACTCATACTGATTCTCTTAAGATGTTAGAACTGTAAGTAAAGCAGAGAATATGTCACTAGATTGAGACTAGATTAATCTAGACATTTCATGGCACAAAGTCCTGAAAATATTTTACTGTCCCCCTACCAACATCACAGTACAAGGCATGATAGCTATCCACTTTAGTCTGGCTTGTGACATTTCTACAGGCAGATATCCTACATTCAAATAAACAGAGAAGAAAGAAGACCGAGAACTTCTTTGCAGGTCAGTCATAGCTCATACTTTTAGACTAGGCAACACACACAGGAGCAGAATTTTTAATAGAAAGTACACTTCCCTCCACTATGACTATCTGCATCTCTCTTGAATCTCCATACTAAGGAGGGGAACTACTAAGCTTATTCAGTATTTATATAAAAGAATTCAAAATTACCTGAAAAGAATGTAAACTCTCAATTCTAGAAGAATGATGTGTGGCAAAACAGAGGTCCACAATGAAAACCTCACACTGACTAATAAACTGAACTTGGTACTTAAAACTATAAAAATTCTAACATTACAGAAAACCTCAAGTTTTCTCTTTCCTCTTTTCCCTATGACAACCACAGAACTCTCTGCATTTAAGTGCCTACCTTTATAGAATTTCCACTGACTTCAGCATCAATAAGCTTCCCAATCACAGAAAAACTAATTATCCTAGGTGACACTTATAAGGTAGTCAGATGTCTGTACGTAGGTTTTAGTCTGCCAATATTTTAACATTGTCTAATTTCAAATGCACAGCCTTCCCAAACAAAAAAAACCACTAAGTATTATGTAGTTTTATACTTATTAGAAAAGAAGAATATAAGGAAGGCATATAAGAAGGTGGTCAGTCACTATAATTCAACATTTATTTTGATAAAATTATGCCCCTAAACTCTTTCTAAGCAACTATTAGTGAATTAATTCTGAAAAATCACCACTTTTAACAATTTTTATATTATCATCAAATACGTATTAAGTACATACATACCAGAACAGGTTTAAGAAAGAGATTTTTCTAATATTCACGAATGAAAAAAGCACAGTAGTAAGAATAAAGCCATGACACTTACGGTCACAAATGCCACTAAAATATCAGAAGACTCAACAATTCTACTAACTTTATTTCATTTGTGATCAGAAGTCTATTTTCATTTCAGCTACTAATATATTCCATATTTACCTGTGTTTATACTTTCCACTCTTAAAGGGAAACCAGACTGGGCAACAGCTACAAGTTTCAAAGCGATATAGAACTGACTTCTTCCAAAATAACCAAGCCTCGTTGCACCACAAAGCTCCATAATCTATAAAAGAAAGAAAAGTTTCATGACAATAATTCTCCAAATAAGCAGGTATTTAACTTCTGTTTCTAACCTCCAAAATACATAGCTGACACATGGTGTATTACTCTCAACTGACGACCAACTTCCTCAGGTTTCAGGTTTGTAAGTGAAAATAAAAAGGCACTGACCTTAAATTAAGAAGGTTATGGTTCTCCTACTTAGTAAAATCCATGTGATAAAGCAATTTTATTTTATTAGAATAACTATTTTTTCTTGAGTCCTATTTTTCAGAAACAAGGTACCATCCACTTTTCACAACACTGTGCATACAACAGGGCCAAAAGTTCCTGCAACTAATAGATTATTATGCAGCCATTTAAAGTACTAGTCATAAAATGACATATTACGTGGAAAAAAGCAGGATACATAATTTTAACCACATAAACACAAATTTGAAAAAAATCAGATATATACAAATCTATCAGTAATTTTGTTAGGGGAGATTAAGAATAGGGCTTTTCCATCAAAAGGAATAAGTTCTTGCCATTTGCAACGATGTGGATGGAACTGGAGGGTATTATGCTGAGCGAAATAAGTCAAACAGAGAAAGACATGTATCATATGACCTCACTGATATGAGGAATTCTTAATCTCAGGAAACAAACTGAGGGTTGCTGGAGTGGGGGGTGGGGTGGGAGGGATGGGGTGACTGGGTGATGGACACTGGGGAGGGTATGTGCTCTGGTAAGCTCTGTGAATTGTGCAAGACTGTTGAATCTCAGATCTGTACCTCTGAAACAAATAATGCAATATATGTTAAGAAAGAAAAAAAGAAGAAGAAGAATGTAGCAGGAGGGGAAGAACGAAGGGGGGGAATCGGAGGGGGAGAAGAACCATGAGAGACGATGGACTCTGAAAAACAAACTGAGGGTTCTAGAGGGGAGGGGAGTGGGAGGATGGGTTAGCCTGGTGATGGGTATTGAGGAGGGCACGTTCTGCATGGAGCACTGGGTGTTATGCACAAACAATGAATCATGGAACACTATATCTAAAACTAATGATGTAATGTATGGGGATTAACATAACAATAGAAAAATTAAAAAAAAAATAGGGCTTTTCCTCTTATTTCCCAGATTGTAATTAATGTGGCTATACTACTTTTCCTTAAAACAATTTTTGTTTGCTTTGTGTTTTTAAAGCATGAAGGTCTTCAAGGAGCTGCATTGATCATTCCAGTCATTTGACAAGTACGTATCAGACTAGAAAAGAGCATTTTTGGTTATGAGATTAAATTACAACTCCAAAAGCTGGAGTAATGTCTACTGTACAGACATTAAAATCTTAAAATAAAATAAACACCAAGTATCCTTGTCTCACATTCTCAAAAGATACAAATTCCTGTGAAAAGGGAGCATATTTGTCTATTTTCTTTTTCCTGAAACACTCAAAGATTAGGGTATGCCTAGATGTTACGGTAATAATTCACAAGTATTTACTAGAATTGCAAAAAAGCACCCACCACCAGTTAAGCAATGTATCACAGTCACAGTAACCATTCGTTTACTCGCACAAGACGACAGTCATTTTTTCTGTGATTGATCAGCAATGGAGGAAGTTCCTGATTCTGCCACTAAGGGGCACCACTTCAGTGTAAATTTAAAAGGGCAAGGAGGATAAAGAGGCCAGATTCACATTAGGGAACTAGGAGGAAAATGAGGGCAAGAGTTAAGGCCATATAGCCTTGAAAGATACGCAGGCATTTTGTTATGATTACTGCCCCTTTCCAGGATTCTTTTCTGCCCACTTGGCACCCTGTAAAGGATCATTACACATCTTAGACACTTTTGCTTATAAAACAAACCTATATGCCCTGTATCTATGTTTGATAAAGGGAAGACCTCAAAAGAAATCACAGGTAGTTGGTTTATCCTTGTTATATGTCCAGGTATCAGTCAGGAGGAGATGCCCAGGGACCAGGAAAAAATGCAGGGGGGTGTTCAGAAGAAGGGGGCATGCTGGGGAACCAGACAATAGGTGATAACTAAAGCTGAGGGAGTAAATGAGATGCCTACAAGCCCAGAGCAGGGAAAGGGAACTGTGGAAAACACCAAAACCTAAGGGCAGGTGTAAAAAGGAGCCTATGAAAGAAGCAGTGGGAAAAAGTACCAGCAGGAGGAGGAAATCAAGGGTGGAAAGAGGAAAGAGGTTCTGGAAGGTGGGGGAGCAAGCCTTAAAGAAAATCATTATTGCACATACAAATTCATGTACAAAGGTGTTCACAGTAAGAAGCAACCTAAAGTTAACACAAGAACAAAACAGAGTTGATTATGAAATAACTATATAATGAGAAAACTGTACATTTAAAACTCACTGCTTACAGTATTAATGTTATGAAAATAAAAAGCAAGATACAAAGCAGTATAATCCCAATTTTATTAAGATATGTACATATAAATGGTAATGAATATGCCAGTGATTATTTCTGGGTACTAAGATTAAGGGACGTTTCTAGGTTTTCTTTACGTGAGTCTATATTTACTACCAAAAATATTTTATATTATTTAGTCAGAAAACTGATAAGTAATTTCCAAACAAAAGAATTAGTGGGGCCAAATCAAAAAGGAAAGAAAACACACTCTGTATTTTGCAAGTAGGAGGTTTTTGCTGCTTGAGCACTGGTAGAGATGCAGCAGGGTAAAATCTCATTTGCAATGGATTAAGGAAGAAACATGAGGAATATAAGTGGAAAGAGAGGTTAGAATGCTTGGCTCTCAAAGAAAGTTAAGTTTAGAAGGGTAATCTTGTTTCTCCTGTCTCAGAGCCAGTCAGTGGAAGAACTGGCTCAAGAAGCCAGGTCCTTTGATTCTAAACCCAAAGCTCTTTCCAAGGGGCTGTTTGATTCTAAACCCAAAGCTCTTTCCAAGGGGCTGGGGGGGGGGGGGTTCGTGGGGGGGGGAGGGAGGGGGGAAGTGGAGGGTAGAAAAGCAAGGAGGGATACTATCTTTCTACTGTTTCAGACATAAAATTTTAAGCTGCCCTGTCGGGAAAGGGAAATGAGATTTTGAAAAGGGAGATAAAAGGGCTCAAAGGCAAAATATTTGCAGTTATTTCTCTATAACTAATCCTGGCTACATCACCTACAAAACTCACTTTGTGGCCCAAGTCAGGCATATGTGTCATTGATGACTATCTTTCCAAGCTACCCCAATTAGAGAGGCCACAAGCCCTTGAAAGCAGCAGAGGAGGAAAGGAGCTAGAACATACACACTTATAAAAATGATCCCTGATAAAACAGTATCAGGAGGTGTGATTTGCCAAATGCCTTTCAAAAAGATTATTAAAATTTATTCTCCCACTATCAATGAGTGTTTTTTTTTTCATCTTTTCTCCAGTAACCTGAAAAGGCTACTCACACACTGACATGTAGTTTTTTGACTGCCTGTGTTACACAGTTTCATATAGCTATTTCTTACTTTAGCTTTTATACTATTCAAATATGTGACACAGGGGCACCCGGGTGGCTCAGCTGGTTAAGTGTCTGCCTTCGGCTCAGGTCATGATCTCAGGGTCCTGGGATCCACCTGCCTCAGGCTCCCTGCCAGGTGAGGAGCCTGCTTCTCCATCTCCCTCTGCCCCTCCCACCCCTGTGCTCTCATTCTCTCTCTCAAATAAATAAAATCTTTTAAAAATAAATAATAAAATAAATAAATATCTGATAGAGTTATTAGCCCAGCCCTCAATGTTTTTTTTCTTGTTTAGAATTTTCTGGACTATTAATCATAGTACTTATTCCTCCAAATAATCTTTAGAATCATTTATCAAAATAAATTGAGATTTTAATTGGAATGGCAATTTATTTTTCATCTTTTTCCTAACTTTAACAAGATCATTTCTAGGGGCGCCTGGGTGGCTCAGTCGTTAAGTGTCTGCCTTCGGCTCAGGTCATGGTCCCAGGGTCCTGGGATCGAGCTCCACATCAAGCTCCCTGCTCGGCGGGAAGCCTGCTTCTCCCTCTCCCACTCCCCCTGCTTGTGTTCCCTCTCTCACTGTGTCTCTGTCAAATAAATAAATAAAATCTTTAAAAAAAAAAAAGATCACTTCTAGTGTTTTACCATTAAGCTTGATACGGGCTAACACTCTGCAACACCCTTGTTAAGAAACTATTCAGTTATGGGGAGTCTGGGTGGCTCAGTCAGTTAAGCATCCAACTCTTGATTTCTGCTCTGGTCATTTCCGCTCAGGTCATGATCTCAGGTCATGAGATGGAGCCTCAGGTGGGTGGGGCTTTGCGCTGGGTGTGGCGCCTACTTAAGATTCTCTCTCCCTCTCCCTCTGCCCCTATCCCCACTCCTGCAAGCCCTCTCTCTCAATAAATGAATGAACGAAATATTTTTAAAAAGGAAGAAAAGAAAACTATTCAGCTAGTTCCACTGGTCTAAGAGTTTTGTTTGGGGTTTTGTGTTTTCAAAAACCACAAATAGACGTTAATTTTATTGTGTGCACTCTTGGGCAGAAAACTAAAAGATCGTAATTTTTCTCCTTAGTCTATTATTATTCATAATTCTATTAATAGAATTCCTAACATCAAACCATCCTTTGATCCCTAAAATGAATTCCATTTAGTCATAGTGTATATCACTATTTCAAATAATATTTATAAAATTTTAACCACAATCTTAAAATGATTGGCCCAAAAAAACACAAAAAAAACAAAAACCCCAAAACCCCTATATCTGAAAGGTTTGGAAATGATGCTATGTTGGCTTTGTGAACACAACTAACAAGTTTTACTTTTTTTCTCTCTGCTCCGAAATACTTTAGATTTGGAACTATATGTTCCATCAAGATTTGGAAGACATGGGCTGAGCAATATCTCTGATGTGTGTCTCAGTTTCTTCCGGGTCAGGTGGGATAAACTAGGTTGTCTATCTCTAAAATGTTTGATCATTTCCTAGAAAATCATTTATCACTTCCAAATTTTGAAATTTATTATTAGTTCAGCATTATCCAAAGCAGTCTCACTCTTTTAATTGCCTCTCTATGGTAACTTGCTCTTAGTCTAAATCATGCATATCTTTGAGCACTCTTGCACAGCTGCCTAATGTTGAAAATTGCTGAAAGCCCTTGTTAGGATATGGATTCCCAGATCTCTTCCATTAGACTGTAACTTGCCTAGGAAACCCAGGGTCAGCTAGTGTTGCTGGTATACTACCAACAGCTACCGAAAACCATTAAGCTTTATTTTCATAACATTATAAAATGTACATGTTTATGGTAAAATAAGTAAAATGGTACTTAAGGATATGGAGTTAAAAGTTCCTACAATCCCCATCAGAATAACAATTCTTTTCATATGTTCTTCCCATCTTTTCCACATGTATTCAAACATATAAGCACACATACCTAACATATACTTTTTACACATATAGGGTCATGCTGTATATGACTTTTTCACACAATATTACTTGAAGATCTTTTTATATCAGCATAGGTCTCTTTCATTTTTTTTACATAGCATTCCATGCATGGACATACCTATTACAAATTAACCAATCCCCTACTGATGGAGACTTAGGTTTTTCTAGCTTTCTATTACAAGTAATACCATAAACATTCCCAAGCATCTATCTTTGTGCACTTGTAGAACTGTAGGACAAATTTCTAGAAATGGAATATACTTTAAAATGTAATAGTCAAGTACTCCAAAAAAACTGTATCATCTTACTGGCCAGCCAAGAATTGTGGCTATGTGGTCTAAGACTAAACAGAGAGAGGCGAAGTTTTCATTATATTGGCTTCACAAGGATATCAATCCTACATAAGTCAGTATTGACTTTTTTCCTGAATACTCTGTTCCATAATACTTATCAAAAAGCCACTAACTTCCAGAAGAAAAGATAAACTAGATTATAGTTCATTTTAATACCTACAGAGATCAACGTGGTTAGGGAATCATTCTGTATCATTTATATAGTACTTGAGCAAGTTATATTACTTTACTGTGTCTGAGTTTCCTCCTATGTAAACTGGGGAAAATAATATACTACCTCTTATGATTGCTGTGAGCATTCAATGAGGCTGTATTTAATAAAACACAAAAGTGTCTGGTCCACGATATAATTATTACTTTTTATTTACCACCCTGATCATAATGTACTTTATTCAGAGACTTCAGAGACTAAGTCATTCTTGAAAACCGCATTTTCCTGAGAGCCAAGAGTGAATGCCTTTAAGCCCCAAAGTGGGTTTTATTATAATTTTTGATGAAAAGTCTTCTAAAATATAGGATGCTTTCAAGCCTTCATAAGTATTTTGAAGTTCTTGTTTAAGACAATACACTGAGCACAGGAAATTACCTCCTCTCCCTTCAGGAATCTTATTAAAATGACAGTAAGGGAAGAAAGCCACAAAAATAAATAGAAGGGGAAACAATGAGCAGGCAGGAAATCTCAACAAATGTTAGCAATCAGAAAGCAGATGGAGTCATGCCTAATAAAGTAGGTGGAAGAAATTAGTGCCAAGAATACCTACGGAGAAGAATCAATTTGTCCCGCAAAATCAGGGACTCACCTAGAAATGCCAGGTATGACTAAGGGTGAGATTGGGACAGAGATGAAGATCCCTATCTCTACAGCTGCTCACAGAATATTAGCAACCAGACTTTACCCTCCGAATATAAACAAACAAAACACCGGAAGTTATTTCTCTGAAGAAAGAAATGTAGGGAAGTACTAGTCAGCTATCTGATAAGGACAGGGGTTGTTGCCGCAGAGAAAAGCTCCTGTTTCTAGCATTTAGCAATCCAGTAAGAGTCAGCATCTGGTCCACTCCTCCCAAAGGAAGGCAGCCTTTCAAGGAGCTAAATGCAAGAACACAGAGCTCAGTTATTCTATTGATGCATTAAATGTAAACAGGTTACCAAAGATCAATAAGCAGCTGAGGAAAACCTACATAATGGAAGAAAACTGTCAAATTTAAAAAGAGGAAAAAATTCTGAGGGAAAGATATAATTCAGGAAAGAAAGAGCACTTAAAAATACTCTAGTGAGTATCCTCTGACAGATTTAACATAGTAATGCATCCATAAAAAGAACAGGATATTATGAAAAAGGAACAACCAAAGAACAAGTGTCTGCAAATACACGAAGTTCAATGGAAATACTAGTAGAGAAAAATTTCTCCAGAAGTAGGAAGGGGCAAGGCGAATTAGAAAATATGAGAGAAAAACAGAATTAATTTGGAAAGCCAAAATTTTTATTAAAATGAGGTCTACAAAAAATGCAGAGAGAATAGAAGAGTAATAATTATAGAACAAAAGATTTTCCCCAAATCTAAAGACACAAGCTTTCAGGTTGAGAGAGTCTACTGAGGGCTCAACACAATGGGTTAAAGAATTCCTAAACACATTACTGTGGAACTTCAGAACAGCAAGGATAAAACAAAGATCCTAAGAGCATCCAGAATATGTGTAAGGGAAGTGGAGAAGGGGGAGAGGTACTGATCACTAAGAAGAAATTTTACTAAATGGACTAGAATCAGACTTCTCATCAGTAACACCAAATCAGAAAACAATAAAGCAACACCCTCAAGGTTCTAAGGAAAAATTATTTTCAACCTAGAATTCTGTATCCAATCTAGCATGAAGATGATGGAAAGAACAGACACTTTCGTAGATGCAGATCTAAATAAAATTTATCTGCTATGAACTCTTTCTTGAGAAAATATTTGAGGATGTTATTCAGCAAAATTTAGAGACAGAGTATCCAGGAAAAAGCAGATACGCACCAAGAAAGCAGGGAAATAAGGCTGCAGGATGACAGCTATGCAAATGACCTGGAGAGCAAGCAGTTCAGATTAGAGCAAAATGACAGAAAGCTCCAGGAAGATTTCAGAAAAAAATAAAGGGGAAGGAATGGATACAAAGGCAAACAGTGCTTGGGGGCGGGGGGGGAAGACAACTGAGAAAATTTGGTAAGGGAAAGCTGTATAAGAATAATCATAGTACTGGGGCGCCTGGGTGGCTTAGTCCGTTTAAGTGTCTACCTTTGGCTCAGGTCATGATCCCAGGGTCCTGGGATGGAGTCCCCTGCCAGGCTCCCTGCTCAGCAGGGAGCCTCCTTCTTGCTCTCCCTCTGCCTGCCCTTCCCCTTGCTTGTGTGCTCACTCTCTCTCTCCCTCTGTCAAATTAATAAATAAAATCTTAAAAAAAAAATCATATTACTATATCATAGTACTGTATCTGCAGTATAAATATTTATATCTTCATAATGTAAACACACTTCGGTTTTCAACTTTTAGATTCAATAAGTCAGAACATATTAAACAATTAAGAATTATAGTTTTAGAACATACTAAATATGTAAAAGTATAGCTAACAAGTTCAAAGAGAGAAGGATAAGAAAGCTGAAGGGAAAAAGGCATGTTCTGGTTTCTGGTCTAGTACATAAGAAGCTTAGAAGTCAACACTCTGTCCTAACAAGCAAAAAGCTGAACAAACTGAAAAACCAAGAACTCTTCTTAGATCTGTAAGAAAAGTCAGGTCACAGAGCAAACTGCTGAGCCCGAAACTGGAGACCAACAGAAGGCAAATACAGAAAAATCACAATTTACTGGAGGCGAAACCCATCAGCATCAACCTCCTTGAAACCAAGATGAAGTATAGGAAAGGGGAAGGAGAGAAGTTGTTGCTCTTTTCATAAAGCCCTTACAATCCCTGATTTCTTTTTAATCCTATGCAGATATTATTTTGATGAAAACCAAAAGAATGTATTTTTGAAAGACATAATAAGCAGACTCATATTTTCAACAACATAAATTTTATAAACAAATTAGTATACTGTACTATATTGCAGTTATATATTCAAAGCCCCTAAGAAAAAGTGGAATGTTTTTCTTCACCTAATGGACTAACGCTATTCAGAGTTTTTGCTTTATTCTGTTCTTTTTAATGATTTGTGACTTTTTCCTTGTTGCCAAGCTCTTTCATTTACTCTATCAGCAGCCTTTCTAGTTGTTGGCTTTCTGCCTTGCACGCCATGGCTTAGAAACAGAACCTTTTAAAACTGTATAAAAACAAGAATGAATAGTTCTTTAATAGTAACTCAAAGAGCTCACCAAAGAACGAAGTACACAAGTATTATTTTTTTACTTCCAGATATATAACTATGGTGGTGATGGTACATTAGTTGGTAGGGGAGGGGCGTTAACATTTATTGAGAACACATAATGCTAACCACAATCCTAATTACTCAAAGTGTTCCCATCTAATCCTAAAAATAATGTGGAGAATTGGTATTATCATTTTACAGAGAAAGAAAGAATCAGACTGGCCAAGTAACTAAGGCCAGAGGGCCCAAAAGGGCAGAGCTATAATTCAAAGTTATGCCTTTAATCTTTCACCAAGACATGGTGTACACTGTCCTTTTCCCAGGATAATGTTGGCTTCCTCAGGGCAAGTGCCCTCACTAGCTTCTAAAGCATGCCTTATAGCCCAGAGTGCCTAGAATACAGTGACAAAAGAGTAGTTTAAATGTGTAAGAGAGGCTCTTTAATCCTAGGCTCAGAACATGAAGTACAGGAATGCTAACAACAATGAATGTGTATAAAAGTTATTTCTTATTTGAAATGAAAAAAGATCAAAGTAGATGCCAAATTACATATTTGAGCTTGAATCCATGAGCTGAATAACAAAATATAAGAACTCAAAAAAACAGAATGAGACTATATTGAAACTACGTAATATGGAGAAGCATCCTAGCAAGCTGTCTATAATTCTCTCCAAGATGAAATTTTATGCATGTTTAATACAGTTAACTCTTGAACAACACAGGAATTAGGGGAGCCAAACCCCCGTGCAGTAAAAAATACACTTAAACTTCTACTTCCCAAAAACTTAAAATCTACTGTTGACCAGAAGCCTTATCAATAACATAAAGTCGATTAACACATATTTTGTATGTTAAATGTATTATACTCTGCATTTTTACAATAAAGTAAGCTAGAGAAAGGAAAATGTTACTAAGAAAATCATAAGGAAGAGAGAAAATACATTTACAGTACTGTGTGTGTGTCTATCGAAAAAAATCTGCAAGTGAGCCCACTCAATTCAATCCCATATTGTCCAAGGGTCAACTGTACAATAAAATATAATAGAAAATAAGAGCCTCCCTTTAGCGCACCTGGGTAGTTCAGTTGGCTCAGGTCATGATCCTGGGGTCCTGGGATGGAGCCCCGCGTTCAGTGGGAGCCTGCTTCTCCTTCTACCCCTCACCCCTGCTCATGCTCTCTCTTTCACGCTCTCTCAAATACATAAATACAATCTTTAAGGGAAAAAAAAAAGATCCTCCCTTTATAGTCACTATCAGGTTAAAAATGAGGTGACTCCACTGCTTTCGGTTTTAAAATGAAAAGTTAAATGGGACTGAATCAGTGGCAAAGCTGACTCTTTTTGCTCGCTTAGAAGCCCAGGCAGCTTGGTCTACACGTATGCATTACACTGGCTACCAATCAGTGTCATTCTTCTTGTTCCACTAACTTGTTAGACTAGTTCCTACACCTCTCTGACTCATTAGCTTTACTAACATGGGAATATCTGTAATGAAGATTCACATTTACTAGAGAAATTAAAAGAAAGTAGGGAACAATTATACTCAGAACCTATGATTAGGAAGGCTGTTTACTTGTTATCATACTTAATGATCAGAACAATCCTCTAATGTTGGCTACCATTATCCCCAGTTAATAGGAAAGGAAACTGAGGCTAATAAGTGGCAGAGCCAGGATTCAAAGCCTTATTAGTCTAGGCCCAAAGCTCTCTGTTCCCAGCTGTCTCCAAGGCATAGCTAAACAGAACTCTTAACACTGGCATGCTTATGGACCAGTAGTTCCTTCAGATCGCAAAAATGTATTCCAAAGAACACCAGTCAAGCTAAAGACTCTGCAGCTGAGTAAGTTGAGAGCTATTACAGCCCCTGCAGAGACTACACAATGCAGTTTTTGACCATAAGAGGCACTAAAAAAAAAAAATCCTATAGCCTAGAAATAAACCCCGTTTTGGTTTAGATTCTCTTAAAATGTTTCAGAACTACTGGTTCACAGATCAGATGGTTGGTATAAAACACTTTGGGAATCAATGTTGTAGACCCTAGAGCAGTGATTTTCACATTTTTTTGGTCTCAGGATCACTTATAAATGCTTTAAAAAGTTATTGAGAAAAAAATACTTTAAATAAATAAGAAGTACTGAGGACTCCCCCAATGCTTTTGTTTCTGTAGGTTCTATTTATTGATATTTACCATATTAGAATTTAAACTGGGAAATTTAAGAATATGTATCTATAAATTCATTTAAAAATAAAAATCAATCCCATTACATGTAACATAAAATTTTATGAAAATAACTATTTTCCAAAATTGAAGAAAACTGAGTGAAGCGGTGCCTGGCTGGCTCAGTAGGTAGAGCATATGACTCATGATCCTGGGGTCATGAGTTCAAGCCCCACAATGGGCATAGAGCTTACATTTAAAAACAAAAACAAAGGGCACCTGGGTGGCTCAGTTGGTTAAGCGTCTGCCTTCAGCTTCGGTCATGATCCCGGTGTCCTGGGATCGAGTCCCGTGTCGTCTGGCTACCTGCTCAGCTGGGAGTCTGCTTCTCCCTCTGCCCCTCCCACCACTCCGGAGCTCGCTCTCTCTCAAAAATAAATCTTTAAAAAACAAAAAAACAAAAACTGAGTGAAAAGAGTTAATTGTTTCATATATATGTATAATGTCCAGTTTAGGTGAAGATTCTCATACCTGCCTCACATTTGATTCATTCCATTATGTTGCTTTGTTTTATTTTTTAATTTTATTATGTTATGTTAATCACCATACATTACACCATTAGTTTTTGATGTAGTGTTCCATGATTCATTGTTTGCGTGTAACACCCAGTGCTCCATTCAATACGTGCCCTCTTTAATACCCATCACCAGGCTAACCCATCCCCCCACCCCCTCCCCTCTAGAACCCTCAGTTTGTTTCTCAGAGTCCACAGTCTCTCATGGTTCGTCTCCCCCACCGATTTCCCCCCTTCATTTTTCCCTTCCTACTCTCTTCTTTTTTTTTTTTTAACATGTAATGTATTATTTGTTTCAGAGGTACAGGTCTGTGATTCATCAGTCTTACATAATTCACAGCGCTCACCATAGCACATACCCTCCCCAATGTCTATCACCCAGCCACTCCAACCCTCCCACCCCCCACCACTACAGGAACCCTCAGTTTGTTTCCTGAGATTAAGAATTCCTCATATCAGTGAGATCACATGATACATGTCTTTCTCTGATAGACTTATTTTGCTTAGCATAATACCCTCTAGTTCCATCCACATCGTTGCAAATGGCAAGATTTCAGGTTTTTTGATGGCTGCATAATATTCCACTGTATATATATATACCATATCCTCTTTATCCATTCATCTGTTGATGGATATCTTGGCTCTTTCCATAGTTTGGCTATTGTGGATATTGCTGCTATAAACACTGGGGTGCATGTACCCCTTCAGATCACTACATATGTATCTCTGGGATATATACCCAGTAGTGCAATTGCTGGGTCGTAGGGCAGCTCTATTTTCAACTTTTTGAGGAACCTCCAGACTGTTTTCCAGAGTGGCTGCACCAGCTTGCATTCCCACCAACAGTGTAGGAGGGTTCCCCTTTCTCCACATCCCCGCCAACATCTGTCGTTTCCTGACTTATTAATTTTAGCCATTCTGACCAGTGTGAGGTGGTATGTCATTGAGGTTTTGATTTGGATTTCCCTGATGCCAAGCAATGTTGAGCACTTTTTCATGTGTCTGTTGGCCATTTGGATGTCTTCTTTGGAAAAATGTCTGTTCATGTCTTCTGCCCATTTCTTGATTGGACTAGTTGTTCTTTGGGTGTTGAGTTTGATAAGTTCTTTATAGATTTTGGATACTAGCCCTTTATCTGATATGTCATTTGCAAATATCTTCTCCCATTCTGTTGGTTGTCTTTCGGTTTTGTTGACTGTTTCCTTTGCTGTGCAAAAGATTTTATCTCGATGAAGTCCCAATAGTTCATTTTGCCCGTTTCCCTTGCCTTTGGTGATGTTTCTAGGAAGAAGTTGCTGCGGCTGAGGTCGAAGAGGTTGCTCCCTGTGCTCTCCTCTAGGATTTTGATGGACTCCTGTCTCACACATGTAGGTCTTTCAACCATTTTGAGTTTATTTTTGTGTGTGGTGTAAGCAAACGGTCCACTTTCATTCTTCTGCATGTGGCTGTCCAATTTTCACAACACCATTTGTTGAAGAGACTGTCTTTTTTCCACTGGACATTCTCTCCTGCTTTGTCGAAGATGAGTTGACCATAGAGTTGAGGGTCCATTTCTGGGCTCTCTATTCTGTTCCACTGATCTATGTGTCTGTTTTTGTGCCAGTACCATACTGTCTTGATGATGACAGCTTTGTAATAGAGCTTCAAGTCTGGAATTGTGATGCCACCAGCTTTGCTTTTCTTTTTCAACATTCCTCTGGCTATTCGGGGTCTTTTCTGGTTCCATACAAATTTTAGGATTATTTTTTCCATTTCTTTGAAAAAAGTGGATGGTATTTTGATAGGGATTGCATTGAATGTGTAGATTGCTCTAGGTAGCATTGACATCTTCACAATATTTGTTCTTCCAATCCATGAGCATGGAACGTTTTTCCATTTCTTTGTGTCTTCCTCAATTTCTTTCATGAGTATTTTATAGTTTTCTGAGTACAGATCCTTTGCCTCTTTGGTTAGATTTATTCCTAGGTATCTTATGGTTTTGGGTGCAATTGTAAATGGGATCGACTCCTTAATTTCTCTTTCTTCTGTCTTGTTGTTGGTGTACAGGAATGTAACTAATTTCTGTGCATTGATTTTATATCCTGCCACTTTACTGAATTCCTGTATGAGTTCTAGCAGTTTTGGGGTGGTGTCTTGGGTTTTCCACATAAAGTATCATATCATCTGCAAAGAGTGAGAGTTTGACTTCTTCTTTGCCAATTCGGATGCCTTTTATTTCTTTTTGTTGTCTGATTCCTGTGGCTAGGACTTCTAGCACTATGTTGAATAGCAGTGGTGATAGTGGACATCCCGGCCATGTTCCTGACCTTAGGGGGAAAGCTTTCAGTTTTTCCCCATTGAGAATGATATTCGCTGTGCGTTTTTCATAGATGGCTTTTTTTTTTTTTAAAGATTTATTTATTTGACACAGAGAGAGAGAGAGAGCACAAGTAGGGGGAATGGTAGGCAGAGGGAGAGGGAGAGGGAGAAGCAGGCTCCCCGCCGAGTGGGGAGCCCAATGCAGGGCTCGATCCCAGGACCCTGGGATCATGACCTGAGCTGAAGGCAGACGCTTAAGGACTGAGCCACCCAGGCGCCCCTCATACATGGCTTTTATCATATTGAAGTATGTACCCTCTGTCCTTACACTCTGAAGAGTTTTGATCAAGAAAGGATGCTGTACTTTGTCAAATGCTTTTTCTGCAGCTATTAAGAGGATCATATGGTTCTTGTTCTTTCTTTTATTAATGTATTGTATCACATTGATTGATTTGCGGATGTTGAACCAACCTTGCAGCCCAGGAATAAATCCCACTTGGTCGTGGTTAATAATACTTTTAATGTACTGTTGGATCCTATCACTAGTATTTTGGTGAGAATTTTTGCATCCATGTTCATCAGAGATATTGGTCTGTACTTCTCCTTTTTGATGGGGTCTTTGTCTGATTTTGGGATGAAGATAATGCTGGCCTCATAAAATGATTTCGAAGTTTTCCTTCCATTTCTATTTTCTGGAACAGTTTCAGAAGAATAGGTATTAATTCTTCTTTAAATGTTTGGTAGAATTCCCCTGGGAAGCCATCTGGCACTGGGCTCTTGTTTGTTGGGAGATTTTTGATTACTGCTTCAATTTCCTTAGTGGTTATGGGTCTGTTCAGGTTTTCTATTTCTTCCTCGTTCAGTTTTGGTAGTTTATACATCTCCAGGAATGTATCCATTTCTTCCAGATTATCTAATTTGCTGGCATATCGTTGCTCAGAATATGTTCTTATAATTGTTTGTATTTCTTTGGTGTTGGTTGTGATCTCTCCTCTTTCATTCATGATTTTATTTATTTGCGTCATTTTTCTTTTTGATAAGTCTGGCCAGGGGCTTATCAATCTTATTAATTCTTTCAAAGAACCAGCTCCTAGTTTTGTTGATCTGTTCTACTGTTCTTTTGGTTTCTATTTCATTGATTTCTGCTCTGATCTTTATTATTTCTCTTCTCCTGCTGGGTTTAGGCTTTATTTGCTGTTCTTTCTCCAGCTCCTTCAGGTATAGGGTTAGGTTGTGTATTTGAGACCTTTCTTGTTTCTTGAGAAAGGCTTGTATTGCTATATACTTTCCTCTTAGGACCACCTTTGCTGCACCAAAGATTTTGAACAGTTGCGTTTTCATTTTCACTGGTTTCCATGAATTTTTTTAATTCTTCTTTAATTTCCTGCTTGACCCATTGATTCTTCAGTAGGATGCTCTTTAGCCTCCATGTATTTGAGTTCTTTCCTACTTTCCCCTTGTGATTGAGTTCTAGTTTCAAAGCACTGTGGTCCGAAAATATGGAGGGAATGATCCCAATCTTTTGGTACTGGTTGAGACCTGATTTGTGACCTAGGACGTGATCTATTCTGGAGGATGTTCCATAGGCACTAGAGAACAATGTATTCTGTTGCTTTGGGATGGAATGTTCTGAATATATCTGTGAAGTCCATTTGGTCCAGCGTGGCATTTAAAGTCTTTATTTCCTTGTTGATCTTTTGCTTAGATGATCTGTCCATTTCAGTGAGGGGGGTGTTAAAATCCCCTACTATTATTGTATTGTTGTCAATGTGTTTCTTTGTTTTTGTTATTAACTGGCTTATATAATTGGCTGCTCCCATGTTAGGGGCATAGATATTTACAATTGTTAAATCTTCTTGTTGGATAGACCCTTTAAGTATGATGTAGTGTCCTTCCTCATCTCTTATTATAGTCTTTGGTTTAAAATCTAATTTGTCTGATATAAGGATTGCCACCCCAGCTTTCTTTTGGTGTCCATTAGCATGGTAAATGGTTTTCCACCCCCTCACTTTAAATCTGGAGGTGTCTTTGGATCTAAAATGAGTCTCTTGCAGACAGCGTATCGATGGGTCTTGTTTTTTTTATCCAATCTGATAGCCTGTGCCTTTTGCTTGGGGCATTTAGCCCATTTACATTCAGGGTAACTATTGAAAGATATGAATTTAGTGCCATTGTATTGCCTGTAAGGTGACTGTTACTGTATATTGTCTCTGTTCCTTTCTGGTCTATGTTACTTTTAAGCTCTCTCTTTGCTTAGAGGTCCCCTTTCAATATTTCTTGTAGGGCTGGTTTTGTGTTTGCAAATTCTTTTAGTTTTTGTTTGTCCTGGAAGCTTTTTATCTCTCCTTCTATTTTCAATGACAGCCTAGCTGGATATAGCATTCTTGGCTGCATATTTTTCTCGTTTAGTGCTCTAAATATATCATGCCAGTCCTTTCTGGCCTGCCAGGTCTCTGTGGATAGGTCTGTTGCCAATCTAATGTTTCTACCATTGTAGGTTACAGACCTCTTGCTCCGAGCTGCTTTCAGGATTTTCTCTTTGTCTCTGAGACTTGTAAGTTTTACTATTAGATGTTGGGGTGTTGACCTATTTTTATTGATTTTGAGGGGGGGGGTTCTCTGTACCTCCTGGATTTTTATGCTTGCTTCCTCCCCCAAATTAGGGAAGTTCTCTGCTATAATTTGCTCCAATATACCTTCTGCCCCTCTCTCTCATTTTTCTTCTTCTGGGATCCCAATTATTCTAATTTTATTTCGTCCTTTGGTATCACTTATCTCTCGAATTCTGCCCTCGTGATTCAGTAGTTGTTTCTCTCTCTTTTTCTCAGCTTCTTTATTCTCCATCATTTGGTCTTCTATATCACTAATTCTCTCTTCTGCCTCACTTATCCTAGCAGTTAGAGCCTCCATTTTTTATTGCACCTCATTAATAGCCTTTTTGATTTTGACTTGGTTAGATTTCAATTCTTTGATTTCTCTGGAAAGGGTTTCTCTAGTATCTTCCATGCTTTTTTCAAGCCCAGCTAGTATCCTTCATAATCGTCATTCTGAACTCTAGTTCCAACATCTTACTAATGTCTGTATTGATTAGGTCCCTGGCAGTTGGTACTGCCTCTTGTTCTTTTTTTTGAGGTGAGTTTTACCATCTTGTCATTTTGTCCAGAGGGGAACAGATGAATGAGAGAACAAAATGCTAACAGGGTAACAACGATCCCAGAAAAATATACACTAAACAAATCAGAAGAGACCTGAAACCAGGGGAAAAGAAAGGGAAAGAAAGAAAAAAAAAAGGACATGATCAAATATGATCAGGCTGGTACATAGATCAGTGCCACACACTAGATTTTGGGCATAGTTTGGTCTGTTAGAAGAAAGTGCCTCCCAAAATTTTAAAGAAATAAAAACTTATACATGTACAAAAATAAGGGTAAATACGATGAAGGGATGGAATATGACTGTAAAGATGAAAATTAGAAAAGATTTTATAAAAGGAATTGATAAGAAGTTGGTTGAAAAAAGAAAGTAGAGAAATTAAAAAAAAAAAAAGAGAGAGAATGTGATCAGGCAGGAGACTAGAACTAAGCCATACACTAGAGATTTAGGGTATATTTTGGTCTGTTAGAAAAAAGTGTATCCCAAAATTTTAAAGAGAGAACAACTTATATATATACCAAAAATAAGGTTAACTACAATGAAGGGATAGAATATGACTCTAAAAATGAAAAATAAAAAAGATTTTTAAAAAAGGGATTGATAAGATGTTGGTTGAAAAAGGGAAAAAGAAAAATTCAAAAAGAAAAAAATTTTAAAAATTAACTTTGAAAGATTAAAGAATCATGGGGAAAAAACCATGAATTGTATGTGGTGTATTCCCCTAGTGCTGGCGTTCTGCAGTTCTCATTGATCAGTAAACTTGGTCTTGGCGGGCTGTTCTTGCTGATCTTCTGGGGGAGGGTCCTGTTGCCGTGGTTCCCAAATGTCTTTGCTGGAGGCAGAACTGCCCCGCCCTTGCCAGGGGCCAGGCTAAGTAATCTGCTCGGGTTTGCTCTCGGGAGCTTTTGTTCCCTGCAAGCTTTCCGTACAGCTTTGGAGGAGGAGAGTGAAAATGGCGGCCTCCCAATCTCCACCCTGGAGTAGCTGAGAACTCGCGGCCCCACTCCCCAGAGAGAAGCAGTCAGTCACTCCCGTCTCCCCTGTCTCCGGCCGCTCTCTGTGCTCACCCAGCCTGTGACCGAGCGTTTCTATCTCTGGCACCCAACCCCGTGTGCAGTCTCCAAACCCAGCAGATCCTGGCGGTGCGCTCCCGTGCTGCTCCTCCCGCGGAGGAAGGGGAGTCTCCCTGGATGTGCTGCTTGTTGGGTCCCTGCTGGAAGAGTAGTGGCCCAACTGTGCCGTGGATCACTGTTTATGGCAACCCTGAGCTGAGAGCCCACTCCTCGGCTCCATCTCTGCAGCCGGCTTCCCCACTCCCATACCTGGGAGCTCTGCCGCACTCAGGCACCCCCGGTCTTTCTGTGACCCCGAGGGTCCTGAGACCACACTGTCCCAGCGAGGGTTCCACCCCCTGCTTAGCCACTGGAGCGACGTCCCTCAGTGGAGCCGACTTCTAAAAGTTCCGATTTTGTGCTCCGGGGCTCTATCACTTGCTGGTAGCGGCTGATGGAGGCCCCTTCCCCCGCCATCTATCTTCCCGAATATCGCCTCGATTCACTTCTCTGCACGTCCTACCTTCCAGAAAGTGGTCGCTTTTCTGTTCAGAGAGTTGCTGCTATTCTTTTCTTCGATCCCCTGTTGAGTTCATAGGTGTTCAGAATGGTTTGATCCCTATCTAGCTGAATTCCTGGGACCAAACAAAATTAGGTCTCCTACTCCTCCTCCATCTTGCTCCTCTTCTGCTTTGTTTTAAATATAAGAGAACACTCTCACTTCAAAGGGATATGTATTGGAAAACCTTAGAAGACATAGATTTATATAGTCTTGTCAGATAATTCTGATTTTATGTTTTGATACTACACCAAAACTCAACAAATGGTAAATTGCTTAAAGTTTAGTTGCAATATGGAATCCAAAGCCAATTCAATAAACCTTTTTGCATACCCTACATTAAAATGCATTGGTGTACCAGGTGCACTGCATCCTGCATTGGTCATTAGTAAACTATTAGTTCATTGAGTTATGGAGACTTTCCAAATGTTGACACATTTATGAAATATTTTAAAAATCACATTATTAATGTATCACCATTAATTTCATCAGAAAAGTCATTAAATACTGGGAAGCACTCAAGCACACAGTTGTAGACTAAAGCTTTTCAAAATCCTAATTTTTGTCAGAAAGCTTAAATTTCACCATTAGTAATAAAAAGCATCAGTTGTTTTAAGTGACAGGCACACTTTCTTCATTTGCTAGAAAATATATGCCCATTATCCAAGCTAGATGTTCCTTCAAGAAAAATGGTGTTTCATGAAAAAAACAGTACAGCTCACAACTCAAAAGAAGTACTTTCCCTCAAGACAATCATCATACTTTAGTATTCAGGAGAAGTGCTTTATGCACACTTACCATTTCCTCACACAAAATATTAAAAGACATATGCTCAAGGGTTAAGACTTAATAAAATTAATTTTTTTCTATACAAGAAACATTCTTAAGTGAAACTGGCTTCTTTACTGCACAGCAGTAAAGAACACAATACTAGTAAATTTGATAAATGCACTGATCTGTGCTAAAGAACCAACAGTTTTACCTGCCACTACTTTGCACTATCAATGCCAATGTCAACACAAGGGGAAAAAAAAGGCAAAAAACAGCTTACTATTAGTATGAAAATAATTTTTACCTCACACACCAGGGGTCTGCAGACCAAACTTTGAGAAATGCTATTACAGAGCACACCCTCTTCTTCTAGAGAGTAAAAACAGAGAACAGTGATAGGAGGACCTCTTGCTTTGCTGGCAATGCTATCTACCCCCTTGCCCTAGAATAGCCACTGAAAACACAATGTCTACAGGTGCAAGCAAGCAGCATCAATTAGTGACACTGGCCAGGTGGGGGGACGTAGTGAACTAAGGAGAGCAGGTGTGAAGGAAACTGCTATTAAGCTCTAGCTAACTGCTATTATAGAAGAATATCTGCCAAATGATTCCATCTTCAGATTTTTCTGAAGCCGGAAATCTGGAATTTTCTATAATACGTTCTCATTTTTAGATGCTAACGTAGAATCCCCTTAATTTTTTAAACATATGCTGACTGACTAAAATATGTGGACCACCTATTTACATGTTCTGTCCCAAAGGGTGCTCTACAGTTAACACTAGAAAAATGGCATAAAATAAAAAGCAAACCTGCAATAATGTCCCTTCAGGTCCCCAGCAAGCAGAGTAGAAAAAAAGTGAGACCAAATTTCATGAACGATAACCATACACACAGGCATTATTATATATTAACCTGTCCTGCTTATATAATGGTCCTGGAGTGCTTCAAGCTACCTAAGATTCTGAATGCAGAGAAAAATATTCTCAGGCCATTAATGAATCATTATGTAATGGTTTTATATAAGATCTTGTTATCTAGCAAAGTGACTCAAGGTACTGAGACAACTGAAGAGTAACCAAGGGAAATTAATTCTAAGAAAATGTGTTATCTCATCCTTCACCGGTCTGTCAGGTACAGTTCTTACACACTCATTCCCACAGTATAAATAATACAAGAATTCTGAAACACCTCTTCCTCTTTTCTTTCAGTAAATCAAGACTGCTTGTTCCTGCTTCAGGGACTTTGCACTTGCTATACCCTCTGTATGTTTAGCCCTCAGATTTTTGCTTGGCTGGCTTCTGCCAGTCAGGTCTCAGCTCAAGTGTCTTAATCTTAGAGACCTTTCTAGAGCACCCTACTGTTTACTTATTTATTGTCAACATCTCCCAGAAGAATTAGACTCCAGAGAATAAGGAAGACCTCTTACATTCCCAGCACCTAGAACAACTCCTGATGTACAAGTATCAATATGTTTGTTGGCTGGGAGAATAAATGAAAGAATTTTTTTTTTTTACTCAACTTTGCTGCAATCTCTGTCCACTCCCACGCACAAGGCTACCAGATTAACAATCCTAAAATATAGCTCCAAATAATGTTTATTATATTTAAAAGAACAAACTTCTAAGTCCAGTTTTCAAGACTCTCCACATAACATAGCCCCAAAATTCTTTCCCAGTCTTACTTTAGCCAATCTAGACTGGACTACCCTATCTTCATGCTTTTGCTTTTCCTTCACCAGATCACCCATGTCTGCCTATTAAAATTATACCCCTTCCCTCACAAACACTGTAAGAGCCTCCTCCTTCCTGTAACATTTCCCATCTTTCCTACTACTCCATAAGCGAATGCCTTTTTCTTTGTACTCGTACTCCAGCTTCTACCATCTGAATTACTTGAGTTATCTGTGTAATTATGTTAACCACCAAACACTTCTGATATCTCCTCCCTCTACTAAGCTCCTTGGGGGCAGAGAGTATGACTTAGTCATACTGGAACCAAGGCAAGATCCAGCATTATACCATGCACTTAAGGCTGAAGGGAACTTCTCCCTCATGGTGTCCACACCCTCCTGATTTACCAAATTCATTCTGTTAGTCTTCATTTGTATTAAATCTTTTGTGTGTGTGTGTATGTGTGGAAAGATCATTTTTATCATTTCTTTAAAAGTTAAATATTTTCTAATAGTAAACACTGTTTGCTTTCTGCATTACACATGATCCATCACATTTGCACATCCCCTTCACCACTATAGTACATTGTGGCTAGCAGAAAAGGTAAAAAAGTCAATGGCAAAGAAGATAGGGGCATACATCAAAGCCCAGTCATTCCATTATGACTTAACTTCCTTTCAAACACTGCTGTCCACACAGAGTATGTTTAGTTTGTTTACAAACTATGTGGACACACTAATACCTAGTATTTTCCTTTGTTATAAAAGCAATTTAAATACACAGCCAGTCCAACTAACAAGTAACTCATATCCATTACTAAACTCATGAAGCATGTTTGCATTCCTAAAAGACTTTAGCTAACACTTTGTGACCAACTCCACTGCCAATTCCCTAGTAAACTCAGGTCTAAAGTGAAATGCAATCTTACCAACCTTTCTGAGATACTTAGCAGTTGTATTAGAGCAAATACCTCATCTCACTTTCGCTACATTGCTTTCTTATCCAAAACCGTTAGGCTTATTGCTCTGCTTACACAACTCAAATGTTCTTTGATTTCAAACTTAAGCTTCAAGACCACATTGCTTCTTTGCTTTCTCCTGCTATGATTTTACCTTATTCTGTAAATAAATACACATTCTCTTGATTCTTTTCTGTCACTTGTACTTTCCTGCATAACTTCCATTTCGTATTTCAACCACTTTTCTATCATCTTAAGTATGAGTTCTCTGAGTCTTTCCCCAATAGTATGCCCTTAGGTAAAATAAAAAAACTGTCTACACAATACTTTACAGACCACCTCAAAAATAAGAAGTATATCAGTCTTTTCTTGAGCCCTTATTATATATCAGGCACTGAAATATCAGATAAGTACTGGATAAATATTAATTCCCTTTCTACATTTGCAAAAGGTATACTTTTCAATACAAAGAAGAACTATAAATGTCTCCTGTAACTTTTCAATAGAAAAAGTTTAAATATATATGCTTTTTCACCTACTAATATTATCATAGAAATTTATCAAAAGAACACACTATAACAGATTACTGCTATAGGACCTAGAAGCTTATTAATATTTGGAAGGCAGATTTTATCCTACTTGCTAAAGCAAGGAACCATAAAGAATGTGTTGAGTTAAACAGTCAACAGAAAAGAGGACTGAGGGGCGCGTGGGTGGCTCAGTTGGTTAAGCATCTGCCTTTGGCTCAGGTCATGATCCCAGAGTCCCAGGATCGAGCCCCACATCGGGCTCCCTACTTGGCGGGGAGTCTGTTTCTCCCTCTGCCCCTCCCCAGCTCATACTCCCTCTGTCTCAAATAAATAAAATCTTTTTTTTTTTTTTAAAGATTTTATTTATTTTTTTGACAGAGAGAGACATAGCGAGAGCAAGAACACAAGCAGGGGGAGTGGGAGAGGGAGAAGCAGGCTTCCTGCAGAGCAGGGAGCCCGATGCGGGGCTCGATCCCAGGATCCTGGGATCATGACCTGAGCCGAAGGCAGACGCTTAACGACTGAGCCACCCAGGCGCCCAAATAAAATCTTTTTAAAAAGAAAAGAAAAGAGGACTTAGATTAAAAAAAAATTTTTTTTAAAGAGGGAGACGGGGTGGAGGGGCAGAGGAACAGGGAGAGAATCTCAAGCAGGCTCCAGGCACCAGGCTCCATCTCACAACCCGGAGATCACAACTTGAGCTGAAATCATCAGACACTTAACTGATTAAGCCACCCAGGCACCCCAGATTTCTTAAATTTTATGAAGTTCTTAATTTGAACTTCTGAATAATACAGACAATTAAAGAGATTCCTTTTAGCAATGTCTGACTCCTAATTCCTTAACTATAAATTTTACTTGCTTTGGGCCACATACACTCCCATTAACAGTTCTACTATGATAAGAGCAGTACATACAGACCAATAAATATTTTACAGCTTATAATCAGTATCACAGTCATGAGTTATCTAAACAAATAAAACACTTCTGATAGCCTTTAAACATAAGGAGTCTGATATGAAAAATAGTATGACTGCCTATAAAGTTCATTGGTAGTTCAAGTCCCAAATTCCCAATTAAAATATTTTTTTGTATTTTCTACATCAACAACAAAAAAACTTAAAAGAATAAAAGAAACTAAAACACAGACTAAAGGTAAGGAGAAAAACAACAAAAATGCAAAAGTGGTTTTGAAAAATACCATAAAACATCTAAAACTTAAGCTTAAAATAGTGCACGCCTTTAGAACATATTACTGGGGCATGGGAATAGTCTAGCAAAATAAATCCAGCCAGTAAACTATACTCAGAGTAACTATAAAATGTACATCCAACCTGGGCCATCTGCAAGAGTGAAAGGGGGTACTATTTATACTTGGACAAGAGGCATGAGCCAGATTGTCTCAAGCAAACCCAGACTTATAACTGCCCTTCTAAAACATCTTTAAAGATAAATGATCCCGTTTAACCAGTAAGATGCATAAGGTGATAGGAAAAGCCAACACTTCCTAATGATATGCTGTATTAAATACTAATTTTTGATTAAGGAGTAATATTTTTCAGGAATTGTTACTAGTCATCGAACCCGTTTTCTTACAAGGAGGTCTAGTGGACTATTCTAGAGCCACAGCAACTCCTGACTTACCAAATCTAAAAAAAATAATAAAAGTTAAACATTTAAACAGTGTGGGCAGGTGTCATTCTAAGAACTTTACAAATTAGCTCATTCAGTCTCCATAAAGGGAACTTTTATTCCTGAAAGACAGGGCCTTTTATCCCTATTTTACATGAGAAAACTAAAGCACAGAGAAGTTAAATTAAGTGGGGAAGCTGAAGATTCCACAATGCATTCTTACCTATAGCACTCTGTTACTACTACTGCTCTTTTACTGGGAGGACTGGGGGCCCATTATGGGGGCCCATTATTGTTCATAAACACACAGAACAGAGTAGAGCTCAGAAGTGTCTGCAGTCTGTGAGCAGAGTCTGAGCGAACAGGATTAAGCATCTGTGATGTAATTCTTCTTCACCACCGGTCAGGCGTCAGCAAACACGGGCCTGGGAACTTGCTGTTACTTGTGATAAACAGAAACCATTTATTCCACTCACGATAATGCTCTACCCTGTGCCACGGGCTATTGCAGGTTGTTACAGGATAAGGATGATAACAAAAATGATGATGATTATAATAAGCTAACACTAATAGCGTATATACATATATGTCAGGTACCCATCCACGCTCAGTAACACATTAACCAATATAATCATCCTCACAACTCCATGAGGTAGGTAGTTTTACAGATGAGAAAACTGACACCCGGGGAAGCTTGCTAAAGGACACACAGCAAGCTGACAGAACATGGATGGAAACCCATGCTCTTAACCACTACATTATTTTATAAAGGATAACGTTTGCCCAGTGGTAAATTCACATAATAAAGTGAATTATACCAGAGCTTTACTATATTACATCATAAAACAAGAGTTTCTGGTTTTTTGGTGGGTAGGCCACAGAATCAAGTGTTAATAACTGCTTGTTAGGTGAATATAGGTAAGTTACATAATATATCGCAACCTTCCTCCAAAACAAAAGAATGGTTTGGATTCTAGCTCTAAGATCCCTTCTACTACAAATATTATTTCTCTGAATACAAATTTCATATCAGGTCTATAATTACAACATAAACTACTCTCTGAAAACATCTAATTTTTAAAAATCTATTTCTGCTAAAGTACCAAAGATTTCTAGCTATGTGCCACCTTTAAAAAATGACACAGATGTATATTTAAATATGAGTTGTTATGATGAGCAAAAATACAAAGAGTTAAATTCACTGCTTGAACGGGGGATTTAAGTGGAAATAATTAAGTGACTTGCTAAAACCTGCCCTGTAAATCTAGCTCCAAAGGAACAACATCTGGTGTAAAATCAAGCATCAGTATTTTTATTTTGTAAATGAGAGTTTTATCATATTTTTGGATTAAATATTTGATAATGAAAACTTTCTGTACTCTAGTTTTGTATTATGTCTTAGGGTCAATTTTCCCCTCTCTCAGAAGAGTACCAATCGAATTACTCAAGAAAAATAAG
Source organism: Halichoerus grypus (assembly GCF_964656455.1). NCBI lineage: Eukaryota > Metazoa > Chordata > Mammalia > Carnivora > Phocidae > Halichoerus > Halichoerus grypus. The sequence continues at coordinate 25,793,400 of NC_135720.1, read as the reverse complement.
GGGGGATAAAAAGAAAAAAAAATAGGGAAATGATTTGGCTTACCACATCTGTTTTACAACCAACATCTTAAGAACATAACTAACCCACAGAATTTAAAAACACTACTTGTCCTAAAACCAGGTGTATTTTATAAAACAGATAAAAAATGCAAAACAAGAATGGTAGCAAATATAACCATGAAACTAATATGAACCCATGACACTACCTTAAAGAAATAGTGATAAATTATATATATATATCTCAAATGTTCTGTGGCATTTTACTTAATTAGAAAATGCTGTAACATACAGAAATTCACAATGACTGAACATTCATCTCTTCAGTTCTTTGGGGTATTAAGTCTTCTGTTGGAGTTTAACTGCATGCTGCAATCATTTTAGGGTATAGGTAGCTCAGAGTAGTTTTGCTAAAGACCTCCTTATTCTTCCTTGCCAGTGTACCACCGTCCCAGTGCAACAATGCTTTATACTCAACAGATCTTTAATAAACATATACAAACCTCACAAAACACCTTCCATCCCCCAGTCAGAATGATAAGAACAAAGAAAAAAGTTCTCAGGATCTTCCAAGATGCTACATCCTTTCAAAGGAAATAAAAACAACAGTAACTAACAGCTATCTAGCACTACTCTAAGTATACCAAGCACTACTCTGAGTATTTTATGAATTAATTTAGTCCTCAAAACAATCCTATGAGGCAAGTGCTTTATTATTAATACTATTGCCCAGGGAAACTAAGCCCACAGTAGTTAAGTAATTGCTTGAGAGTAAGAAATCCTAAGAATTAAACTACGTCTTTAAAATTCTATCAAAGATTTTTAGTTGACTAAATGAGGAAATAACTACTAAACAAAATAACAAAATTGATAATATATCAAACCACCTCAAACAACCCTAAAAAGTGGGTATTGTTATATTCATTTTACAAATCAAAATGGACAAAGATAAAGTTCTTGCCCAAGATCACAGACTAAAAATCAGCAGGGCCAAAATATAAATCTAGCTTTGAGAAACTCTGAATTATGGCTTCTTCCATTAAGCCACTATTTCCCAAACTTGAGGCATCCGCACACCACCTTCACAGACTCCACCATCCATGGGCTATTTGTGTTAAGTTCTTAATATTTCTTCATTATATTGGGACTTAAGAAAAGTTAATACTTTTTTTTTTTTTAAGATTGATTTATTTTAAAGAGAGTCCTAGTGGGGAGAAGGGCAGAGGGAGAAGGACAGAATCCTTAAGCAGACTCCATGCTGAACATGGAGCCCAACTCAGGGCTCGATCCCAAAACCCTGAGATCATGACCTGAGCCCAAACCAAGAGTCAGACACTTAACCAATTGAGCCACAGGCACCCCTTAATACACTAATTTAAAAGGAACTTGTATCACAATATAAATAAAAAATAAGTATCACTTGAAATAAACAGAAGATAACAGAAACAGTAACAAGTTCAAGGAAAACAAAACTGCTATTTAATTTCAGCTAAATAACACTGTCTGCAAAATACGCTTGGGGCTCCATCAAGGTCTGCCTGTAAGAGAGTAACGTGTTAGGAAGGTGTTAAAAAGGTGTTAAAGACTTACGAGTACCAAACTGAAATTTCTGCTTCATCAGACCTGGAAAACAACTGAAAAACGAACAGCTTTCTTACTGTGTGCTTTCACATCTTGTTGGGTGCATATCCCACACTTTAGGAAGAACAAAGGTTTTCTACTGCCTCCCTTAAACCAAGTATGCAGCCATGCTTGCAGTCTTTCTTATACTCACATTTTAGAGAATGCTCTAACACAAAAAGAAGGCAGACTGGTTATTATAATTAGTAGCACTATAGGAACACCTCATCAAAATGTTCTCTAAAGTACACAGTGGGCCCTGGGAAGCACACAAAGTTCTAACACACATCCCCCACTCTCAAGGAACTTCTGACCTAGTTGTAAACACACACACGATTGAAAAATATAAGCCATGATATAAGGCTGTAATTTTACACATCAAAATGGCTGGCGTCTTAAATACAAAGTTTTGTCATCAAATGGAGCTGGATTTGAATCCCAGTTCCTGTTGAGCATATAACCTCTGAAGCCCCAGGTTCCTCAGCTATAAAACAGAAATAACGCCTGTCCTCTAAGTTAAAATTAATCATATGCCAAAAAGCTCAACATCTGGCTCATAACAGATGCTACATAATTAGGACTTGATACTGTAAGAATTACAGAGGGACTACTACGGGTTGAAAATATTATTATGGGGGGTGGGGGAAGGAAGCCGGATCTGGACCTTAAAGAACGGACACGTTTTTGCTAAGTCTAAACAAGATGGGCATTCTCATTTCAGGGCCTGGGGGAGGGGCAGTGCCACCAATGGGTCAAAGCAGAGACTGCAATGGTGGCGAGGTAGCAAACTGGACAGAACTCAAGGGTGAGGGCTCTGAATGTGACTAATTTTTACTGAGCATTTTTGAAGAGTGTCATATAATTTTTTAGCAACTCACTTATCTATTCTTTAACAATTACAGAAAAGCTAGTTAAGATTTAGGAGGCTACTGCAGTAGTTGAGCAATAAGCTGGTAAGAGCTCAGGTGGGTAATGCGAAAGACAGAAAAGAATGATTAGCTGACACCTTTCAAAGAGAAAATCTGAAGGATCTCACATGTTGAACATAAGGAAAGGAGGAGTCAAAGCTAATTCTGAACAAGAGAAAGAGACACGGTAGGAAGACAGTCAGGATGCTAAAGACATAATAACAGAATAATTCAGGATCAGGGGGAGCAAAAAAAAAGAGAGAATATCCACCAAGAAGTAATTCAGTGTCAACTGCAAGGAAATGGTAAAATAGAGTAAGACTTAAGAATTTGGTGACTAGGATAAAAGTGAACTTCAAGAATATCCTTTTTTAGGGGTACCTGGGTGGCTCAGTCAGGCATCTGACTCTTGATTTCTGCTCAGGTCATGATTTCAGGGTCATGAGATCGAGCCCCGTGAGTCAAGCCCCAGGTCGGTTCCAAGTGTGTGGGGCGTGGAGCCTGCTTAAGATTCTTCTCCTTCAGCCCTTCCCCACCTCTTAAAAAAAAAAAAAAAGAATATCCTTTTTTAAAAGAAGGGAGAATGGGGGTAATACAAAAGTTAGACTACTAGTGGTTAAGGAGAGTATACAGGCAGTAGAGAAGAAATCTGGGTCATCTGTTATTTGGCAGTAAAAGGAAGAAGAAAAATAGGGAAGGCAGCTCCATGGGTGTGCAGGGTCAAATGAATACAGGAAGCAAAAAAAGAGCACTATGTAGAAAATAGCCATGATACAATACAATTAGTAACTATGACAATGCTACTTTGGCCATTTGTTACATGCAAATGAGAAACAGGATGTTTGAATTCACTCTAGAATCAAGTCTTAGGGGGAATCTGCAGAAATGTGATGAGGAAAGTAAAAGATTTCTAACTCCAGGGGTTCAAAACTGTGGGTAGTAACAGAAAAGCCAATCACAAACTCCCTTCCTCTGGCTATTAAATCCTTAGATTTTTGCAGGGAAGCAGAGAAAACAGTAAGCCCTTATGTTTCAAAGGTTTCACATCAGCAATTTCCATTATTCCTGTGAGATTTATACAGACCATGACAGATGGTATAACCTGTCATTTTGACGTGGCACAAGTCTCAGTGGCCTGTGCTACGGAATGTGCTATCCGTGTGTGATACCGTGTCAGTGTGCCTCGCACCCTCATCTTTAAGTGGGTCTGTGGTCTTCCACTTTCAGCCAGGTACACTGGAACTCGACAGAAGTTGTGCTTCATTCTATTTTATAAAAGAAAGTATATGCTGTAGTGCCAAGATATCCAGATTCTACCATAATTTCTTTCTTTAACTGCCCACCAATTCCTAGTTTTGTTTCTCGTTAAACTACTTATAGTCACTGCTATAAAAAAAGAAATTGGGGGAGGGGGAGGTTATGAAAGGGATGAAGGGGGAAACTGGCAATGTCGGTCAGCAAAGCACCAAAGTCAGACCTCAGAGAATTCTGTGCTATTTGTTCCTGTTCTTGCCACCTCCCCTCTTCTCTTCTCATGCCCAGAATGTTGACTGGGGCGGGCAGAGAGAGTACCCATAGTGCTGGCAGAGGAACATCCAAGGCTGCAAGCTTCACCACCCCCACTTTTCACTTCCCTCAGTGAGGAGTCCAGACTTGCCTTAATTCATCATCCCAATCACGTATATGAATGCACAGCAATAAGCAGGGCTAAGCAACTGGCTTACCCAAAAAAGCTGGCTATGTTTTCTAAACATCTACTATGTGCTTTTGCTGCTCTAGACATCATGAGGTCACGAAAGAAAAGAAACCTGAATTTTATTCAGTTTGCTTACAATATCGTCAAGATGTAAATCTCCTGGAAAAGCAGCTATACAATGACATAAATGAACAAAAAGCAACCTAGTGTGAAACACGTACAAAAGTATGGGTAGGAGACAAATTAAAGTCTCAGAGTGAGGGTGAGGTTGTTCAAATTAGATTTCCAAAGTCTACAAAAGCTAACTCATGTTCTGAAAAAGGGGGAGGATGGAAGTTGGGGGAGGGTACTGCAGATAAAGTAGCACGATGAGAAGCCGATGAAGAACAAGTAACTGTGAGAAACAGGAAACAGATTTGTTGGGTGGGAACACACAGTCTATGTTAAGAGAATAATCAGAAACAAGATTGTGAGACGTGGGGGTGAGTTGGTAGGTAACTTTAAGGCTGGTAGACAGGACTACTCAGATTTGATAGCTCTGTTGCCAGGCCAAGCATTTTATGAGAATGCTATGCTTTCCCTCCCAAAGTGTCAACTAAATTAAATTAGAAACTACTGACCTATTTCCTTATTTAGATTGTCTACCACTTCCTGCTTATTGTCAAATTCAAAAATTAGAAATTATGCCTCTGAAGGGCAGAGAAACTCGTGACTTTAGTACTAAAGTGAACCATGATTAATCTTAAGAATTAAGAGAACAGCCTTGAGGTACAGTGCCTTAAAGAAAAGTTATCAGTATGCATGCTCACTATATCTGATTAGAGTCACCTGAACAACTTCAAAAGTATTAACTAGCACACTCAGTCTAATTGAAAGATCTATACAATCTTGTCTCAGAGTTTTCATATGTTCAAAGAGGCTCATACACTGTCGTTCGGAATTTTTTTTTAAAGATTTTATTTATTTATTTGTCAGAGAGCAAGAGAGCATAAGCAGGGGGAGCTGCAGGCAGAGGGAGAAGCAGATTCCCTGCTGAGCAGGGAGCCCGATGCGGGGCTCGATCACAGGACCCCGGGATCATGACCTGAGCTGAAGGCAGACACTTAAGCAACTGAGCCACCCAGGCGTCCTTGTTCGGAATTTTTAAAGTAGTATGATAAAATGATGACGTTAGGCTAAAGACCCATCAATGTACTGATGAGGAATGAAGGCCTGAAGTGCCAATTAACCAGTCCAATAGGTTTTGGGTGCCTATCATGAACAGAGATATGAAGGAAACAAACAAGGATAAGTTAATATTTGCCTTCAAGTTGCTTGCCACCTAACAAGGAAAACATACACATGAACAGAAGGCCGTATACAAGTTGTATACAAGCGCTAACACACAGAACAGTGTGGGAAAAATTATAGGAGGAGGGTTATCTCGGGATAATTAGGGAAAAGTAAGAAGATGTCAAAATAAAACAAAACAAAGCACGAGTGGTATATTATAAAGTTTTTGAATTATTATTTCAAATAATCTCTAATTCCATGAAAGACAATATAACATTACAGAGATGTTCTTGATGACTCAGATTATTTAGATAAATGTTATGTCCGGGATAAAGATTATAAAGGAAACCAAATGACTTTATTATTATTATTATTTTATTTATTGGAGAGCAAGCGAGAGAATCAGTGAGAGAGAAAGAGAGAGCACAAGCAGGGGGGAGGGCAGAGGGAGAAACAGGACCCTGGGATCATGACCCGAGCTGAAGGCAGACGCTTAACCGACTGAGCCACCCAGGTGCCCAAAACCAAAGGACTTTAAAAAATGAGTTAGTTTGCATATATCTCAATATAGAAATGAACTCATCATGAGAGGGATTTGTTCTGGATACAAAGGAAGAATAAATAAAATCTCAGTAACAATGTGGAGAATGTGTAAGAAAAATCTGGTCAGAGTTAACCAAAAGTCTAAATTAAAAAATATTTTTGAAAGTAATATACAAACTTGTCAGCAAGTAATCTGACTTCCACTCTTACAGCTCCGTGAAACCCAATACTGAGTCTTGTAGCATGTGACAGACTACTCTTTTCCATGACACACTCTTTCTTTCCTTGCTTCTCTGCTCATTTCCCTCCAAAACTCCAAGCAGCTACCTCAGGCTTCCTCTTGTTACCCTTCTTTTACTCAACAAAGTCATCCTGGCTGATCTCTATCTATGGCATAAGCTGCAGCCTCTACGTTAAGGAGATCCAAACCACGTTTCCATGAACTTTCTCCCAAGTTTCAGTCCTCTGGTGCTAATAAGCAGGACCTCAAAAAAGTCAGATGAATGAATGTTACCCAGATTTCCTAGGGGAGATCTTGACTAACTTTGCTTTAGCAAATAAAACAGTTCGGTTTAACAATCTATTAGAATGTTCTTTGTCTTTATATAAAAGTTTTACATAAAAATACTTTTGAATTCGATCCCTTTATTTTAATAAAATTAATATACTTAGCAAACTAAGCAATACCTAGGAAGTAAAACACAGTGGTTAAAAACAGGACTACTTAAATCCCAACTCTACCATTTACTAGCTGTGTGATCTTGGAGAAGTTACCTACCCTCTCCGTGTCTTCATTTTAAAAACAGAGATAATACACTGTACCCACACTGAGAACGGACTGAATGAATACTAGTAAAGGGGCAAAACAGGAGCGGGCACATAGTAGGCACTACACAACGGTCTTTGTTACACTGTTACTGTTTTATTATCATTACAGTATTAAAGTTAGTGATAAGCAAACATACTTCTGAAGAAAAAAGATAAATTTATCCTCACTCATTCATCAAATATTCACTCAACAAATATTTACCCCAAAATGTGTCTGGGATATGGTCATGAACCTGGTAGGAACAGTTACCCTGCTGGATTGCCGGAGCTTAGGAGAAAAGATTTAAGTTTACCAGAAGGGTGGGAACCAAGTCTCCTTCACTCATCCCTATATATTCAGTGCCCTGGCTGCATACATTGGTGCATGTGTTTAATAGTGACTGCTGAATTAATGAATATGTTATTATGGAATATTAAATAGGAAAAAAAATGTTTTGAATACACGGAGAACAGGATTCAATAGAACCATCCCCTAAGTAAAATGGTATAGCGATGCTACAGCTACAGGGTTACTGACCTTCAAGGAATCTGTTCACAAATCTTCAAGAATTCACTAATTCTAGAGTATCATAAAAACATATATTTTCTTATTAATGAAATGGGAATAACAATACCTGGCAGGCTTATTATAAGGATTAAATGAGATCTTGTGTTAAATAAGAACCACAAAGCTGCAAAGAGATGCTGATGGCAACTGGTAGGTAGGCTAGACTATTCTAGCTCCAAGACTCATTCCTCAGCCAAAATGCAATCACACCATGTGTGGATGACTTTGGGGATTGCCTGCAAATAGCTAGCAAACCCCTTACATTAAATGTGCAAATGCTTTTGGGTTCAACATCCAAGGCTCAACTTTTTGGAGGCTACACTAATTTCAGGCAAAAATTATACTTCCACATCCACCTTGCCTTGTTAATGGTCTCTAGAATATTTCAGAAAAACTCTGAGGTCTTAAGTGAAAATACCTAAACCTCTACGGCAAAAGTGCAATTTACCATTTACCGTGAAAGAACATTTCAAATACAATGAAGTTTGCAATCTTCATTTTTAGTGAATGGCTCATTTAGAAACCACCATCAAGTCTGCACAAGCTTTAAGGCCACCCCGCTGCTACTCTCAAGCTCTGAAATGCCCACTGAATCTTGCTAACAGAGATGGATGGAACATGGCATCTCACTGAGCACATCCAAAATTCAGCACAATGTCTCCCCACAAAACTACAGAATCTTCCTCACACTTCTTTATTTCTATTAATGGTTATCGCCATTCTGCAAGCTACATAAGTTCAAAACCTTAAAATCATCCTTTATTATAGCCTTTTGGTGGTATACATTTCAGGAGGACAAATCCTCTAATTCCATAGTAAAAGGGTGAAACCAATGGCATTACTGATAGGATCAAAGGATTGGGGGCAGTTATTATTAATTTCACACAACAAAAATAATAAAAGATATAAATCTAGGCTTAGAATACGGAAAGATTTTCACTATTAAAGCCAAGATCCTATAAATTATAAGTTTTCTTATATAAGCAGAGCTTGACTGAATGAAACTTATTTGATCACCCTCTTAGAACCAGGCACTTTGCTAGATGTTTACACTTCACTTTGGTATTATAAACTTCTGGTGTTATCTGGTATTATCCTCAATCTACAAACGAGGAAATGGGAGTCTTCAAGAGAGGTTAAGTTACCTGTTCAGGGCAAGAGAGTTAATAAGTACCAAGTAGAGATCTAGAACTGTCACATTCCTATTTTGACTATACTGTACTCAATACCTGTTAACATAGAATATTATAAGGGTGTTATAATAAAATATTTTTCTATGGAATATAATTAAGTGCTCTAAAAAAACCAAATTCTTCTTTTTCTTTTTTTTTTTAAGAGAGGGAGAGAGAGAAGGAGGGGGGCAGACAGGAGAGTAAGAAAGAATCTTAAGCAGGCTCCACGCCCAGCACAGAGCCCAAAGGGGGGCTCCATTCTACAACCCTTAGATCATGACCTGAGCCGAAATCAAGAGCTGGACGCTTAACCACTGAGCCACCCACGTGCTCCAAATATGAATTCTTATAAATCAACTATTAAAAAATACAATATCAATAAACACGTGAGTTTAAGCAAACCTCTGATCCTTCTAGTCATAAATGAGACACGAAGAAAAATCAATTATACTTAGTTTCTAGACAATGATTTCTTTTTTTAAGGATACAGAGATTTCTATTTCCACATACAACATTTGACATAATCCATGGACAAGAAGCAATAATTACTCTTAGCAGTAATCACTCTTAGATCAGTGCTGTTAGCTTTTTATCCAAAGCAGTATATGCATATAATCGTGAGGATTGAGTCCCAGATCTACTTATGCAAACTCAGACTGGATACAACAATTCAGAAACACAAAGACACCAAATCAGTGCTTCAAAGTAACATTAGAAGCTTTTTAGCCTGGAACACCTGGGTGGCTCATGGTTAAGCATTTGCTTTCGGCTCAGGTCATGATCCCAGGGTGCTGGGGCTGAGTTCCACATCGGGCTCCCTGCTCAGCCAGGAGTCTGCTTCTCCCTCAGCCTGCAGTTCCCCCTGCATGTGCGCTCTCTATCTCTCTCTCTCTCGGATAAATAAATAAATAAATAAATAAATAAATAAATAAAATCTTAAAAAAGCTTTTCGCTTACAAAGATTCATGATGGTGACAGTGATTATTTCTTAATTTTTTTTAAGATTTACTTATTTGAGAGAGAGAGAGAGAGAGGGAGAGAACGCGCATGTGCGCCCGTGCTGGGAGAGGGCCGTGAGGGGCAGTGGGAGAGGAAGAGAGAATCTTAAGCAGACTCTGTACTGAGCACCAGCCAGAGGCAGGACTCCATCCAGGACCCTGATATCATGACCTGAGTGGAAACCAAGAGTCCCGACAGTGATTATTTTAATAGAGGACAACCAGAAGTAGTCCTTCCTGTAGACTAAAACTACTACTTGATTAAATTACTACTTATCAGGCATGATTATTTCAAACTCAGATTATTTTTGAGGCATTACATTTCTGTGATTTTTCCAAAAAATTAATTAAGATACCTGAACTAAGTGTATATAAGTTCACCATACCACCTAAAGTCAACAGAAACCGTTTTTTTTTAATTTAAATTCAATTAGCCAACATATAGTACATCATTAGTTTCAGAGGTAGTGTTCAATAATTCATCAGCTGTGTATAACACCCAGTGCTCATCATATCATGTGAAACTGGTCTTAATTCATTCTAAATCACAATTTTTTCAGCCCCTTCTAAACCAATTAAATAATGTACACATTAAAAAATCTAGTACATATAAGGCAGGCAGAGACAGCACACAGAAAGCAGTGAATAAATGTAAGACAGAATTATTATTCCAGTACTGGTGCTTCATGTAAATATACTTGGTTGTAATGATCTTCATATAGCAGTCTCTTCTACACATAATTATCAATATATCACCTTTCATATGATATCCAGAACATAAGGCCCTTGACAAATGTCAGATTATATAAGTGATATTGATATTGAGGTTTTCTAATTAGAACTATATTATACAGACAGTAGAGGGTCCTTTATTCTCTACCACACTCACCTTCACATCCTCCAAGATGACTATTTCATACATTCCCCTCACCCTGCAAAACTGTTTTCAAAAACATTTATAGTTTTGAGGTATAATTTATATACTATAAAATCTAACCATGGTTAAGTGTATGATTCACCGAATTTTAAGAAAATTCATAGAGTCGTGCATCATCACCACAATCCAATGTTAGAACTTTACCGTCACCCCAAATGTTTTCCTCCAGTGTTTCCACTCCTACCCTGGCCTCAGGTAACCACTATTCTGTATAGATAAGCCTTTTCTAGACATTTCATATAAATGCAACCACACAATATGTACTCTTTTATATCTGGCTTCTATCACTTATCATGTTTTTGACATTCATCTTTGTTGTAGTATTTTGTAATTTGTTCCTTTTTGTTACAGAATTGTATTTCACTGTATGGATATACCATATTTTGTTTATCCATTAATCATTTGATGGACAGCTGGATTGTTTTCCAATTTTTGACTGCTGTGAATAATGCTACTAACAGACATTTACAATTCTTCATGTGTACACATTTTCATTTCTTTTGGGTAGATCCCTAGGAGTGGAATTGCTAATTCATATGATAAGCTTATGTGTAACTTTTTAAGAAACAGCCAAACTGTTTTCCAAAATGGCTATACCATTTACATTTCCAAGAGCAGTGTATAAGGGTTCCAGTTTCTCCACAATACCATGTAATGTCAGTCTTCTTAATTATACTCATTCCAGTGGGTGTGTGACAGCATCATTGTGGTTTAATCTGCATTTCCTTAATGACTAATAATGTTGAACACCTTTTCATATGCTTATTGGCCATTCATACTATCTCCTTTGGTGAAATACCTATTAAAATCTTTTGCTCATTTTTTATTGGGCTTTTTTCTTTATAACTGGGTAGTAAAATTTTTTTATATATATTCTAGATTAAAGACCTTTACCATGTTTGTAATACGCAACTACTTTCTGCCAATCTGTGGCTTGTCTTTTTACTTTCTTAAGTAACCTCTGAAGTGCTAAAGTTTTTAAGCATTTTAATGAAGTCTAATTTGTATTTTCTTTCATGATTCATGCTTTTGGTGTCATCTAAGAACTTTGCCTAACACAAGGTCATAAAGATTTTCTCTAATGTCTCCTAGAATTCTTAGTTTTAGATTTTTTTTTTACTTTTAGATTTTATAATTAAGTCTATGATCTATTTTGAGATAATTTTTGTGTATGGTGTGAAGTAGATACAATAATATGTCCAAGTTCATTTTTTTTAAACATACAGATATCTAACTGTCCCAGCACCATTTGTTGAAGACTATCCTTCCCCCATTAAACTGTCCTGGCACTTTTTCAATAACCAGGTGATCATAAAATGTTAAGGGTTCATTTCTAGACTCTCATTTCTGTTCTATTAATTTTCATGCTTAGTCTTTTTTTTTTTAATTTTTTCCTGATGGGCAACAACTTCATTTTTTAAAAATATTTTTATTTATTTGTCAGAGAGAGGGAGAGAGAGAGAGAGAGAGGCAGGCAGAGGGAGAAGCAGGCTCCCCACTGAGCAAGGAGCCAGACGCAGGACTTGATCCCAGGACCCTGGGATCATGACCCAAGCCAAAGGCAGACGCTTAACCAAATGAGCCACCCAGGCGTCCCTCATGCTTATTAGTCTTATACCAATCACAATGTCTTGATTACTGTAGATTATAGTAAATTTTAAAATTAGGTAGGGCAAATCTTCTATTTTATTTGTTTTCAAAATTGTTTTGGCTACTCTAGGGAACTTACAACCCCAAGATCAAGAGTTGCATGCTGTACCAACTGAGCCAGCTAGGTGCCTCATCTTTTGTTAAATTTATTCCTAAATATTTATTCTTGTTGAGGCTACTGTAAATAGATTTTTTGTTACTTCCATATTCAGATTGTTCCCACTACTAAACTGTTCATCTTGCCTCAGTTTGTAAAAAAAAAAAAAAGTAGAAACTGTTAGGCTAGGATATCCTAACTTTCCTCCACTGAATCTATGTACCTACTTGGTTCTATATCCAGGTTCTTCCTTCTTCTCCCCTTTCAAAATTGAGGAAGGGATCCCTCTTCTGTTAAGACCATCTTGTCCAGTCAGGATTCTGAACAATCTTGCTTTTTCAATACCCTCTCTCCTCATCCTCCTTTCTTCCCTTGTTAATCCTAACAACTAAAATCATGCTGCAGTAATTTTTATACTCAAAAAATAAACAAAAAAAAAGGCTTCCTTTATATCCTCATATACCTCTAGCTTCTACCCCATGTCTATTTCCTTTCATCTGCAAACTTCTTTAAAAAGCTATCTATACACCCTATCTCTAATTCCTGGGCCTTCAGGTATCCCTCAAGTCACTCAAATCTGGCTTCCACCTCTGCCAATCCATGAAACTGGCTCATCAAAGTTACTGATGACCTTTAGACTACCAAACCAATGGCCATATTTCTGCCCACATCTTCTCAACCTCTCAGCCAAACTCAATACAGTTAACTATTCTCTTCTTGAAATACTTGCATTACTTAGGATCCATGACATAATCCAATATACATTCCCAATTTCCCTATAACCACTCTGACTGTCCTTCTTAGCCTCCTTCCTAGAGGCCTTCCAGTTTACCCAACTTAGAAATATGCTGCACTCCTCAGGGTTCTATTTCTAGTCAATCCTTCTTTCCTCTCTATAGTCTCTTCCTTCTCTTCCTCCCTAATTTCATCTGTTTTCATGGCTTTTAAGTATCACTAATAATACATTTATAATCTTGAAACTGACATCTCCAAGCCAAGTATCTTTGATCCTCCCTGGTAGAGGCTTACCTGACAATCTTACAGGATTCTGAGAACCTATGACTGACAAAAACAAAAACAAAACAAAACAAAACAAAACCTCTTCAGCCATCCAATAATGGTGACTTCCAGCAATATCTTTGAGTTCTCCCTTCTCCCTTATGTTCCGTATCCAATCCATTATCATGTCCTCCTATTTTTGTTGCCTCAAAATATCTCAAATATGTCCACTCTTCTCAATCCCACTGCCACCTCACTAATCTAAGCCATTATTATCTCCTCTCTGAGCTACTGCATATCCACTGGCCAATCTGTTTCTGTTTGCCCTGGTATTCTCTTCTCTACATGGCAGGGTAATCTTTAAAAAACGTAATTCAGATGATGCTATTCCCTTACTAAAAACTGTTCATTTTTTCAAATCCAAACTCCTTATTGCTATGTACAAGGTCCTGCAGTATGTGGTCCCTACCATGTCCATCCCCCCCAACAAGGTGCTCCAGCTTTTCATTTCCTCAAACACATTAAGCTCTTCAAGCTTCAGGCCCTTCACATGCTTTCCCTCTTTGTGAAACATCTCATTCTTGCTCCCTTATCTCTGTCCATGTCTCCTCAGAGGAACCTTCCCTTACAACTAAGTAGGTCCTTGGAGTCTGCAATGATTCTCTAGGTACACAGTTCTTTTCCTTCTTAACATTAACATAATCTATGAAGGCAGGAAAGATTTCTGATTTTTTACCACACACACATATATATATATACACATAAACACACACATACACATACTTGCCTGAATATAAATAGTAGCCATCAAGAAGTATTCATGAAAATATACAAAACTAACTTAAGAAAGACATTATGTTTAGCACCTCACAGGTCTGCTCTTCCTCAAAACTTTCTTAATGTAGAGGTCCATGGGATGAGCCTGACTAAATTGGAGGAAGGCTAGCAACAAACTATATGCACAATTTTGTGAACTGTGTTTTCTAAGCAGATGTCTAGTATGTGCACCAGAATTTCAAAGGAAACTGCAATCCAAAAGAGTTAGAAGATACATAATCTAATAAATTCTGGCTTCATCATTTAACAAGGTAGACTCAAATTCAACATAAAGTTAGTTCTTGAAACAAAATGAAGAAAAGATACAGTATTTTGGGGGGTGCCTGAATGGCTCAGTCAGTTAAGTGTCTGCCTTCAGCTCAGGTCATGATCCTGGATTCCCAGGATCGAGCCCCGCATCGGGCTCCCTGCGCAGCGGGGAGTGTGCTTCTCCCTCTCCCTCTGTCTTTCCCCACTGCTCGCGTTCTCTCTCTCGCTCTCTCAAATAAATAAAATCTTAAAATATAGTTATTTTATATAGTATTTTTTAAAGGCCTAAGTCCTATAATTTACTAAATCTCAATGAAACTTAGTGGATGAACTTAAAAAAAGATTTCTGAGCCAAAGTTCTTATTATATCCTGACTTGTATGTCATGCCTATATATGAAACCCGTCAGACATAGATTCTTTATATAGAAGTAAAGGAGGGAAAAGATGAATAAAGATATATCTATCACAGGAAAGGCTACAGAAAATGAAACATATATGAAGGAAAAGATGAGAAATGCCAAGTCTTATCACCCATTTCAAATTTTCACTGCCAAATATCTGAAGAATTAGGAACCACGGACCTTACAGCCCTTTCATTAGTTCCTGCGTGTGTGTGTGTGTGTGTGTGTGTGTGTGTGTGTGTGTGTATAGAGAGAGAGTCACTTCAGCATTCCAGGCTGAAATTCTCCTCAAATCTCCAAAAGAATGTTACAAATCAATGTGTTAAAACTGTGAAGCAACTAATTTCAAGACTGTGCTATGTTCTTAAGTGTGGCTGGCAAGAGGGGCCATTTCGACACTATTAACACCTTTATTTGAAAAACCCAATCCAATCACTTCAGGCTGTGAGAACGAAAATCCAAGACATTAGGTGATCTGTTCAAGGTCACAAGGCTAGCTAAAGACAGGACTGAAACTTGCCTCCCATGTTTAGTGCTCCTTATTACCAGTCTCTCTCTTACAGCTCCATCAAAATGCTGAGCATGAGTTCCCCAAATACTAAGACTCTAACTCTGGGCCATTAATTTAAAAAGAAAAACAAAAGACTAAAACCAGTATGATATGATATAGGAAAAAGAAATTTAAAAAGTAAATATGAAAGCCATTAAGTATGACTTCTCTCACAAACAGTATGATATGTTTTTCAATTGTGTATAGAAAATGTTTGATTAAGGCAAGATTAGTTTTGTAGTTTGTTGTAATTATTTTAGTGATTCAGAAATGACAAAAAAGAAATCACTACTCCAGAATAACAAACCTGACATTTACTTGTATTAAATTTATAACTTTCAACGAACAAATGAGGCTCTGCTTCCCTATTTTAATATTATCACTAATGAGTAGATTATAATTGAACAAATTCAAGAGAAAGACAAAATGGTTTATATTTCATTGTTGTCATTTTTCACCCATTAAATTAACTTGTTATTCAAATATTCTACTGAGATGTTGTTCAACACCAATGACCTAACAGATTCAAACTTTTAGGGGTGAGCAGAGGTACATTGGTTATAACCTTCAATGAAAGAACTGTTAGTACTAGAACCTTTTATCAAGCTATTATGCACTCAAAGTCTATATGAAGTTTTAAACATTTCCCAAAATAGAGGCTTTAAGTAAAAGCTAAGAAAACATAATCATTAGTGCAGTAGCATACCTTCCGTAATCTTAAAAAAAAATTACTTCTGATTTTTAAGCCAATAAATATTTTTTGCTCAGCAAAGAGCAAAATTCCTCATGATTAAATCCTATGAACCAAATTTTTCTCCACCCAGTCCTGTTCCTCTCTGTTGTGGAGCATAATTCCATAAAGCTTTACCTCATCCACTTTGTCTACTGACACACTGTCTCCAAAAACAAACCCTTAAACTCAGCACAAGTCTTACTCTACTATTCCAAAACCAGTGTAATGAATATACTTTAAGATGTCTGTCTGACAGTTGTAATGTAAGTGTCTCTGTGTGCACAGGATATCAACTACAAGAATCTTCCTATTTCTCTGAAGTGGCTGTGTCTCAAGGCAGCATCATATATAAAACTATTCACTATGCAATGAAGGAAATCCATACATAACTCAAAATCAAACAATCTTAAATCTCTATTCTTCAGAAGAACTATGGGCAAACCAATCACATGAAGAGTGCAAGTAGGAAAAAGCTGAAAGGTAGCAAGGAATAATGGTAAAGGAGAGATGCTTTATTCACTAACAAATTATTTAACTTCTCTGCCTATCACATTCCTAGTTAATAAATAAAAACAACACCCACTTCACCGGGTTCTTGTAAGGATCAAATGAGTTCTTGCATGAAGATGACTTCCCAGTAAAAGGAACATAACACGCACTCAATATATACCAGCTCCTTCCTCCTTCAGTTCTGGGCCCTCTGTTCTTTGTTCTCTCTACTCATTCCCCCAGATGACTCAGCCTTCTCATGACTTTCATTAACAAATGCTGAAACCTACTACATCAGTCAAAGCCCTGATGTGTACATGCACGCTCCCAGTGTAAGAAGCTGGTCTCCCCTACCCCTGAGATACTTAGGTGAGAAAGGCAGAGGAAGAGACCCAAATAACTGAATTTCACTGTCGTAACAAGTACTCGGTGTGGACAAATGTCCATGAGTTTCCAACTATCTCCTAGAGACTTCCACTGCCATCTCAAAATGCCAGAAATCAAACTCGCCAGTATCTTTTTTAAAATTGGGCTCTCTTCCTGCCCCTTTTCTAAGTGGTGAGTGGTGTCCAACAGAGACCAATCCTTGCTCTATTCTTCCCTCATGTAAATATCACCAGGTAACCCAGGCCCATCAAGTCTACCTTCATAATTTCTAGCCTCATTT